>NW_026562387.1:13545000-14145000 GCF_027474105.1 Poeciliopsis prolifica
TGACAGTCTAGATCAGATTCAGGACGCTTTATACAAAAGTAGAAACTGAAAATAGATTAGCTTACAGATGTATAATGTATAATGAACTGAGCTGCTACAGACAACTGACTGTGTGTCTGAGGGGTAGATCATTGTTTCTGCTATTGTTCACAAATAAGGATTGAAGTATTTATGAGCAACAACTGTGTGAAGCAACGTATATCTAACACAGTTAAGGATTTCAGCTGCATACTGTGAATATTGCATAATTGGCATTGCTCCGGTAGCGTAGAGCTAATTTGTGGAACTGCCAGAGTTCTTCCAGATCTTTGCCAGCAAGTGTAATTTCACAAAAAATGTGAATGTTACACAAGACTAATTAAAAGCTGGCTGTTTACAGACATATCTATGAATATACAAATGTGACATTCCTTGCCTGACTCAAAGACAACACTAGAGTAGTCTTACATCGGCGAAAGTGAAAAGATGAGATAAAAGTCAATTATGCATTTCATATGAAAATCAAACTTCAAAACCCAGGAGGACGAGTCGAGAGGAGGCCATGTCATATCTGATGTCTACAGAGTTTTATCATTTCTATCCATCTGCCACATTAGTGAATTTCATGCTTCCCTCTACTCACAAGATTTCTTGTGAATTTTACTTTCCAATAGGACTTGGAACCTTTCCACACAGTCAAATGTACCGACATAAACTTAAAAAAAAAAAATAAAAATATATATATATATATATATATATATATATATATATATATATATATATATATATATGTGTGTGTGTGTGTGTGTGTGTGTGTGTGTGTGTGTGTGTGTGTGTCTGGAATTAATCTTCATAGATAGTTCACTAACGAACTAAATAAACATTATGGTAATATTTTAATTGATTGAAAGTGTAAATGATAAAATATCTAAAAGTTAACATAATTTTAGCCTTTTAACTGCTCACTGTCACTTTTTAGGCTTTCTATAAGTTTCAAAGCTTCAACAGACCATTGGTAACATTTTACTGACCAGACTAGTCAGTAACCAGACTACTATGGTTCTTTTATATTGTTGAACCCATTCAAAAAACAACAACAACCAAAAAACATTGTATGCCATTTTAGTAAAGTTGGTGACAATTACTTTAATTAGCTCTTTCACTCGAGAATTGAGTCAACCACTGTCAGCACTGACATAGTCCTTATCAGGGAAGCTATGGTACCGATCTCCAATGATCAATCATTGAGAAGCAGGTAAATCCTGTGCATGTTGCCATTCCATCTGAACCAGACACACAGTGATGCACAAACACACTCACTTTTGAAAGCAGTTTAGTGAAAATCAAAGTTGGAGTACCAGGAGAGGATATAACTGCTTTATAAGATCCAGATTTGGACCAGGACCTGCTGGTTTCAAGATTTCATATAAAAAAGACAAAACTTCCTTATGAATCCATGGTAATATTTGTGCAGTGTGCAGAACTGAAACAGGTAGCTTAAAAAATGGATGGGCAGAACATAGCCTGCAGTATGTTCAGGTACCTTGCGCTTTGACAAGTGATTGCCAAAGCTTGACTCAATTTAAATAGCAAACTGCACTGCAAAAGGGACTAAAGCCCTTCAGCGCATCTATAAACAGGCAGATGCTTCAAACCACACAGTTCCACAGCAAAACTAATCCACCTCCACGAAAATATCAAACCATTTACCTCTGGATGTTTACATTTTCTACCAAATCTGAGTCAGTGTTGCCCTGCTCCCCTCTCAATGGAGCGGTGAGCTCTAGTTAAACGCTGACCCCGCTACTCCCACGGCTGAACAGTCATGTCTGGCATGGCCCTGCATCCTTCCCAGCCTCCTCCACACTTCCCCCAGGGCATCGGGCCGTGACCACAGGGAGCATCTCTCATCCTCTCTCTCGCAACCAGCTCTCTGTCTCTCAGCATGAGTAATTCTGTCCTTCAGGAGCTGTTCGTGAGAAGTTAGCGGAAGTTGCAGCTGATGCTTGGGGCTGTACGGGATCGATCAAACAGCGAAGCATACGAGATGTTCTGAAGACACCTACAGGTCCGATACATTTATAAAGTTCAGAAATAAAAGGTCAGAAAGGAAGTAGAAACATCATTTCAAACTCTTGATAACTGGCAAGTTGTTATATCTAAACATATAAAAAGACAAGACTGATTTGTGTCACTCAATGTAACACAAGTTTTGTACTATGTTTTCTTCTTTGTACAAAAAGGAGAACTATAATTCACAACAAATAAAAAGAAGAATAAGGTCAGAGCTGCCACCACAGCTGAATAACAGTGTTTACATTATTATCCAAACAGAGGGGAGGTTACGGGAAAGCTTGCTATTTCTGGGATCATCCTGCAGCAAATATGTAAAGGAGGATATTTTTGTTCAGCATGCAAGGTCCTCGCTGACCTCATCTTCCCATCCGTGTGCTAATAAACAGCCACATCTTCCTTTCAATGAAGGTGTAAGAAAGCAAAGAGATGACCAATCTCTGCCCATTTAAGAGATGACTGTGATTGCAGGGAAAATCCTCATTTAGGAAAAGGACTGTGGGAATGGGAATGAGCTCCCAGGGGTGGTGATGGTACAATCCGGCAATTTCTTACCATGCAGCTTCTCTGAAGCATTGAGACGAAGCAGATGGCCGTCTAGGAGGTGCCATTTTGTTCTGATCTACTCCAGCTTCCCGTCTCTCTGCCGCCGCCGTGCCAAAGACAAGACAACCCATGCCTCCTCCAAAAAAGGCAGAACTATTCAGCAGTGTGCATCCTCATCCTGACCTGTCCTGTCCCTTTGCAGGTCAGCTCAACAAAGAGCAGGCTCATTAAATATGTTCCTCTCAGGGTCTGCTTTATAACAAACTGCTCAGTTGAAGCTTCAGCCACACCAGAATGCAGCTAAGATGAGAGACTTCCACTCAACACAATGCACCCAGAGGTGTTTACAGAAGCCTTTTGCTGCTGTGCACATCTTCTCCATGATGGATGATGATGACTGAGGTTGAGCTCTTAAGCTAAATTGCTTTTCCTGTCAATTTGTTTACAGAAATCTCAGACACCCACACAAACATAAGTGTTAGACCAAAGGAAAAGAAAATGTATACAAGACATCAAAGTGCATCTCGTTGAACGCGTAAGTGCGGGGATACTATGCAGTCCCGAAACGTAAGGAATCTGATTTCCGTTCTGGATAAACACAAGAGAAAAAAAATTATGGAGAAAAAAAATCTGTATCTGCATGTTTATTATATATAAACTTATATCAGTCCATCCATCGCCTTACATTCTGTGAGTTTTTGTAGTTCAGTAGGAGTGAAAACAAGTTGGTACCTAACTAACAATGACAAAAATAAAGTTTGTGTACTAAATAATGGAAACTTGTCTCCACGTGTTGGAAAAACACAGATCCAAAGTACCCACTATATGCAAACTGAAAATGTCAAAAGGGTTTTAAAATGAAACTTAATGCCGTAGTTACCTGCCGAACAAGGCTGTTTGTTGTAGTGTCAGAAGAAGTGCTGCCGTCGGATCCTTTAAACCGACCTTTTCTCCTGGCTCCTTTGCCTTGAGTCTGAAGAGACAAAATTACACGTTTTTAAAGAAATATTTCTCCAACAAAACGGAAAGCGTCAAACCAAAAACATGTAAGAGATAGAAAATGCCATCTTCAGAGGTAACTGCTTGAGAATTTATCCTCAGATGTGGTTTTACATATACTATTTTAAATAACCCATCGAATTATTGTTAACTCAATAATAAAATTGTTTTCTCTCAGGTGTAACGTTCGTTCAATGTCACAGAATGATGACAATTATGTGGGTGGTCCACTTTCTCTGCAGTAAGATGAAGGGGTTGGAAAAGTAGCCTGGAGCGCAAATGCTCATATGTTGTCATTAGCAACTGAATAACAGACATTTATTTCCAGCCTGCCTTTCAGTCTAGCTCTCTCCCCTGGGACATGTTAAATATGCATATAAAACGAGAACACAGAGAGCTGCTCCTCAATTGCACCACTTCATTTGATTATCATGAGAACAAGAGCAGACCACAAACATATAAGAAAATAACATATACCGGTAATCTACGTTAAAACTTAAGATATTTGGGGGGAATGTCACAAACATATGAACAAACCAGTAAAGTTGAAATTTAGAAAATAAATATTTAAGATGTCAAGATGCAGAAATAACTTCTTGACTAAGCTGACCTCCATGTTTTTAATTTATTTTTTGTATTTTTTTTGAAAATGCATTTCTGCTCAGAATATCTATTAAAACAGGGGGTAACCCAACCTGCAGCTAAAATACAGCAGGATTTTAAATAATAGTTGTGCACCATTAACATCCACCAGTCAGACAATCAGACTGTTTTTATTGCACTTCTCAAACAGACAAATGTTGCAAGTGTGGACGTGAAAAACAAACTAGGATTGATCAAATACAGATAAGACAAGTAAAACAACAACAACAAACAGTATAGTGAAGACGAAAATAAGCACTTGAAAAATATAAACATTTTATAAATAAACTTAAGGAGTGACTAAACAGAAAATGTGATCCAAACTAAATTACTAAGAAATACCATTCAGTCAAACAGATCATTGAAATGATGTACTGCACAAATACATTTGACACATCGCCAGTATTTTAATTTAAGAACGTTTTCACCAATAAGAAAAACGGAAGTAGACAGGTGAGTTGTTAATTAGATCGTCTAAACTTTTTTTTTTTCGATAAACACTAAAAGAGCAAAAAGTTAAATCACTTTAAATTAAAACAACTTACTTGAAGCATCGGGTGTTCCAGAGTCTCCATGTGACTTTCCGGAGGGTTTTCTGCTTTAGCTTTGGGGCTATTGTTGACGACCATTACATCCCCTCATAAAAACGCTGAAGAGCCCCCTTTTTTTTCTTGCAGGAACACCCCACTTGCGACCGAGACGGACGCAAACGCGCATGCCCAACACGTGAGCGCGGAGCAGACGAGAGGAGCTGCTTGTTGCTCAGCTCCCAGCGCCAATCTTTAAGTTTGACTCGGCATGATTAGAGGAGGAGCCTCTCGGATTCCGACGCCGGTGATGATGTGACTCCTTATTTATTTTAGCCTTCAGCATCACAGAGCGCTCCTGATCTGCGCGCTCCTTCCCACGCGGGCCGAGGCTGCGCCCTGTCCTCCGCCGCCAACACCCAGCCTCCTCACACTGTCAGGGGACGAACTCAAACCACAGAGTCCCTCCAGAAGAGGCAAGTTTAACACGAATTCCTCAGATTCTGAAGAGCCACGTCAAGGAGTAATCAAGCAAAAGTGCTTGATTGTATTGCATAAATTGCCTAAAGCAATAGTTTTTTTTTATCACAATAAGTCTTCAAGATTCAATGTATTTTGAGATTATGTGGCAGAGACCTGTGAATTTTAGATGTGTCCATTGTCCTTTACATTTGAATAAAATGGTAAAACAGCCTCACATGCATGTAGTCAAGTTCTACAGAACGCTGCTAATGAACTGATATCGGAGCCAGGTGTGCTAAAGTCTGTTGAGGACAGGAGTTGGAGACCAATACTTTACGACACACCCAGCTAGTGTCTCTGAAAGAGTCTTTGAGCATCATTTTTAGCTTACCTATTCTCAATTAGTTTTTGATCTGGCCAGGGTCCAACCAGTTAAGAAAAAATAAAACTGTTTATAATGTCCAGCCACTAAGTAACCTATCACTCATGTCAAAAAACAATTTTTTTTGACAGATATGTCAATTTTATTAATCTAAATTACTTTTTTTTTCAATTACATGTACAACAATAGGCCTATATTAGACAAAACAGTCACATAATAAATAGAAATTACACAGAGGCTGAACTTTATATCTTTGTTCATTATGAAATGTAACATTTACTCTATTTTTCCATAAAAAAACATGATACAGTTTAGCTATTTAGTTTTTTTTTTATCATACTCAAATGTAAAACTATATGCCAGTCATAGACAACTGATTTTCTCATCCAAAATAAATGTAAATATATATGTATTTTCTAACAAGTATAACATGTTGCAAATTATCTAAAACACATATTTCTTGTTGAGTTAAATGTATAATAATTTATTTTTCTTATGCTATGTAAAAGAAACCTGGAGCAGGTCTGTGAAGATTGATTCTGTTGCACACATTACAGTGTTGTGCAGTGAGCTGCTGCATTCTCTTTACTGTTCTTCATCGCCCTCTGGTGGCTCTCGGTGCATTTGCATTATATTGCAAAATGCACAGAATATCTCGGGTTGGTTTCCTTGTTGCAGTTACAATAAATCAGCCTGAGATAATAGCTGTATAACATCTACGTCTATCTATTTATCTATCTGGAAAACCATTGACATGCCTAATGATACTTCTGCATCAAATGTCTAAGGTGCCATCTGTAACCTCAGACATTTTCCTGAAGTTACACATCACACACAAATCAACCAGTCTTGTTTCTGCACTGTTTTGTTTTCAACTTGTGACTTTCTCTCTTTAAAAAGGTTAAACAAGCAATTCTTTGACAAAGTGCTGGAAAAATTTCCTGTACACAAATGTCACAGACAGAGCGAAATAACTTTTGTTGCTGAAAATTATGGATTGATCTTGTGTGGTTTTGTCTGAAAACAAAAAATCCATAGGATTATGCTCACTGATGTGGTTTAAATAAAAATCAAAAATATTTTTATGTTTCCTGCCTTGTCTCTCTACTCTCGTTTGTGCGATCTGGTGCCCTTGCAGCTGAACTCTTCTGTCAGGTCTCTGCTGAGAAAGTGAGGATAGACAGCGATGCACAACAACGTGCCCCCAGTTGAAAGCGCTTCCTTCCTCCATGCTGGCATCAGTTGCCTTGAAAAGATGCACATGTGCCAAAAAAGTCTTTTTCACCGCTAAACTGCAGATTTATACACAACGCACATGGTCCATGCTTTCCTGGAAATGCCAACAAGTGCTGGCATTTTCTAAACTAACATCAGTTTTGCAAGAATAGGAGAAAATGCTGTGGACTTCCTTCTATTGTTTGGACACTGATCGGGAAGCCGCAGTAAACGGCGTCAGCTTTTTCTGACATGATAGGCAAATAATCCAGAGAACCGCAGACTGAACTGATTTTTCAGTTTAATAAAAATTAAGGTTACAAGGTTAATCATAGACTGATTAAGAAAGAAACAAAACTTTTTGAGCCCACTCACTATGTGACTATCACAAATTCAATTCTGTGGTCAAATTATCTTTCCCTTATTCCATCTCGCTGTCCTCTACCTCCTCCTCCTTCTGCAGGCCCACTTTGACAGCTGAAGAGTGTTTTGCACTGTGTGGGTCGGACTCTGTGTTTGTACAGTACCAGGCATTAGTCACCCAGGTTGGTGGATGGAGAAAACGAGTAGCTCAGGTGGGTGGAAATGCCCTCATATTGGATCACACAGAGACCTCAGAAAAACAAAGAACAAAGCATCGAAGATGAGAGTAACAACTATAAAAACAGAGTTTTATAAATAGCTGTGAAAAAAACATTAATACCTGAAAAAGAGGGTCCTTCTTTATTGAAAACTTAAAAGTTTTGCATGTAGCCAGTAAAAGTAATAAGTCTTGTGTAAAAGTATGGCTACTCTGGGTTCTTCTGTATTTTTAAGAAGTATGGAAACAATAATGGAAACTTAGAATTTTTAAAATTACTTTATTTGAATAACAATGACTCGTAGTGTATGTAGTTCAATATTGGTAAAAATCAAGGTGTTAAAAATATAAATCATCAAGAATATAAAATAAGTCTCAAATATCATGAAAATAGAGCATATTTTCACCAGCCAGCGCTGTGACTATTACATTATGATTGAACAATTTTCTCCAGGAAGTGGCACTTGTAGCTGGGAGTTAATTATTAACTTAAAAGCAAAAATGAAAACATCAAAATACACAGTCAGCATCTGCTGCAATTTAATCTTGCGTGACAGCTGCAATTAAAATTTGAGTTTGTGTTCAAAGAGCGCAAGCAACAAAAGACAAGTCCAGCCCAGAAGCAAACCGAGGTTCTGCAGGAAGAACATGACAAAGGGTCTGTTGGTCTTCACTCGATTCATCTCTGGAAGCTGGCGGCAGAGGGGAGAGAAGAGGTTAAACTATAATCAGCAAGCAGTGTGAATAAGCGCAAATATTAACTCTAATTTTCTTATTGCTGCCTAATACAACGTTTTCTCTATACCATCTCAAGCTGCTGCTTAAGGCTGTGCTAAACCAAAGTTTACCTTCAGATTATGAAACATCATTTCTATGGTGATAACCCAAAATAGCATTATTAAATGCTAAAGAGTAAATTAATTTCTTATAGACACATTAGTGTAAGACTAAAATGTTCCTGTAAAAATCAGCACCACTACATTATGGGGTATATCCAATAAAACAAAAACTGGGCAAACACAAAAAACTTTATCAGCATCTGCAAGAATGTTTTACTTTGTGGATGTTTCTCATTGCACCAGCAAAACAGGTTTTAGCCTCGTGCCGCAACATTATTCATGTATTAGGGATTTTTTTTTTCTTACCATCCAGCAAAGCATGGAAGGGAAGAGTTAAGTTTTTGACCTACTCTTTGCCAACCTAGCAATATTTTAGATATGTATTTATTATGTCAGTTGTTTTAAATTAAATTTATGTTGCGGTTGAAAGAAAATGAACTAAGAAGAAAAACATTTAAGGGTTTTGTACACCTCATTACCAGGGGCTATTTAAAAGACAGTATACTGTATGTTAATCATTTTCTTCTTAGAATCTATTGAACATCAGATTTAGAGCACATGAAATTGCCTAACCATTTCTGCCAGGGACAAATAGAGAAATATCCCAGCCGTGACGGAGAAGATCCACTGCTGCACATCTGTGTCTGAAGAGACAAAGAGTCCGACGTAAAGGCCCATGAAAGCTGTCAGGGCGCTTAAGAAGTTCATCAGCACTGCAGTCTTCACTGAGAGCCCAGAGCTGAGTAACACCGCAAAGTCTCCTTAAAGTCAAAAAGTAGCAGATTTTGGTCACTCCTGCACATTGTTTTCTGTTCTCTGACCTCAGGGGAAAAATACAAATAATGACCTCTCACCCATCTCGTGTGGGATCTCATGGCACAGAATGGCCACAGTGGTTGCCATGCCTGTCTCAGCTGATGAGGAGAAAGCCGCTCCGACGACAAGGCCATCGGCAAAGTTATGAAGACTGTCTCCCACAATTACCATCACAGCCAGCACAGGAACCCCTTGTTCTGGACATACAGATTGTGTAATTACTGCTGGTCTTCAGACAGCTCGTCTGTTGTACCAAATTACTGATTACACAGCACAGGACTGTTTGACTCGTTCTGAGTTAGTTGTATTACTTACTCTGTCCAGGAGTGCTTTCTGTATTTGCACGTTTAGGATACATTTCTGAGCCCTCTACATCTTCCACTGAACCCTAAAAAAACCCAGAGACATTTATAACGAGCTTTGAGGCAATTTTTTTTAACCTCTCACCATTTGAATTACTTTGCTTTGGGCCTTCAACTTCTTTGAATCCCTTTTCTTTTGTGACCTTCTTATAGTTTGCTGTCTAGCATCAGGAATGTGGTTAGAAAAAAATGGCAATGAATTGGTACCAAAGGAGGGTTCAAACTTGCAAAGGGAGTAAATGAACCCATATTTTAACATCTTTCACATACTACTCTTTATCATTTTAGTTTACACATGCGTTATACATTGACTTCAAAATATTACAAACGTGTTACAGTTTTGATTGACTGACTCAAGTTTTTATAAATGTTTCCATGTCATGTGGACAGATCAAAATAACCCAAAACAGTAAGAAAATCTAATATTTAACTATAAAGATTCTGTGTGTCGTGTTTGCACTCTAGGCTGTTTTTTTATCATTATTTCCAAAGTTAGTATTTTTCTATGGAAGAGGCTGGAGGCAGTGCATCACTAACAATCCTCCTGTATGAAACACATACGGAGAATGGAACTTGTTAAGCATTTCCAGTTGAAGTAACTGACTGATGTGAAATTACGTGAAAATATATTCGGTTCCATTTACTGAAAACATTATTTTTTTATTTTTGTACCTCTTTATTCTTGAATCAGACAGTTATTCTGACCAGAAACACTTGCATACATGTTTCATTCTCAATATGTGTTTCATACCGGATGATCGTTGGTAATGCATGTCTGGCAGCAGATTGTATAACAAAACATACATAGACGTTAACATGCTTTTATTGTGACATGTACCTGCAAGATATTTCAATGTACTTACTGATATTACATTTTAATAGGACTTTGACTATGCTAAATATGTTTTCTAACACACATTGCAGTCTAGGAAAGAGGGGAAAAATGTTAGTGTTTCCAAGCATTGATTCCATTGATTATGACTTAGATATTAAGTATCAGTTTTCAGGGCATGCAGTACTTTCAAATTAAACAAAGTTCTCTGTTCTTTCATTTGATCTAAGTCTGTTCCAAAATTAACCACAATGAATTGAATGTCAAAGAGGAACCAAAATATATTTTCTTGAAAAAAAAGGCATCTCTGCAGTAAATGTATTGATTTTTTTTCTGAACATTGATGCCTTGTAGTGTTTTTTTATTTTTTTTTTTATTTATGGACTTGTGTCTGTCCAAAAATATTATCAAGTAGGCATTCAAAGGCTTCTTTTCAATTCAATACAAGCTCTCTGGAAAATATAATCCTTCATTGTCCAACATCCTACTTGCTGTGTTTCTTTACTCCCTCCCACGTCTACAATTACATAACAAAAGAGGAGGAAGGATTCAAGGGGAATTTAGTAGAGCAAATGTTATTTTAGTTTATTTGTTCTCCCTGCAACTTTTGTAATATAATTTTCTGTGTTCCATCTCTTGTTCAACAGAAACGTAAATTGAAGGGCAGATAACAGGAATAAAGTTGTTCTGCCAGGAATCCTCAAACTACCCGTCTGTTCATTCAGAGCTGTGATGAGACTCACCAACTGGATGGTGGAAATGGATTTGCTCCTCTGAGACTGACCATTACAGTTCAGGTCTAGAGGAAGGTCGCTGCAGTGACCCTGCAGACAAAAGAACATCAGGCGACCATTGTCACTCAACATGCAAAGTCATGACAAAAATGTTTGTCTTTGCAGGACTCTCACACAGCTTATTTAAAAGAAATCAGTCAGCGTTTTAGTCGCTTTCCTGTGATAATCTGTGGTTTAAGTGTATTTCTTTGTGTCAGTAAATCTGAAAAGGCTCCAGAAAACAAAACTCTTACATGACCAAGAGAAGGGGCTATAAAGGAAAATATTCTTTCAAGGAGAAAAAATCCATAAATCCCAGCAATCAAGCCCAAGATCTTCCACAGATAGTCTTTATCCTCATTGGAGAGCACGTCATCATGACTGTGAGTGCTGTCATGTAGGGCAAGAATCTGCAAAGGACATGGAGGAATACAAATTGAAAATGCAATTCTCAAGTAAGATGTGTTTTGGATTATAAGGGACCCTTTACACTGGATTTGAACTATTGAATAGTCTCCTGGATCTCAACATACCATTTGAACATTGTTGACCTTACTGCATTCTCAGTACTCACAATTTTTTTTCCCTCTTGTCTTACCAATTCCACTACTATGTTACCTTCTGTCCCACAATCTTTAGACCTTAAATTTAAATTTGCATCAAATTAAAAGAACAATCACTTTTCAGTTTTTTGATTTTGTGGTTGTCAGAAGAATAGACACAGACTCATTGGTGCCAAAAGTATTTGGTATCTTAAAGAAGTTGGGAAAACTCTGCTTGGCACATAAAAGAGACGCCTGCAAACTTCATCCACGTTTTGTTGATTTATATTTTTGAATCATGGTGCAGGTATGATCCAGTGTGAAGGGTCCTTCCAATGCCTCAGGGATTTCTTACTTGTGGAATAAGGTGCAGGAGAGCGTCACCTGAGAGGGTTCCCACTGCCAGGCCCACGAACAGCTGCAAGATGAGCGTATAGGTCTCCTGACAGGAGTTGAAGAATAGCAGACAGATCCCAAACATGGATCCAACTGTGATGATCAGGACCGCAGCTGTGCTGTAGCCATATTCTACAGGAAGGAGGAAACTCTGTCTAGATTAAAGGTATAAAGTATTAAAAACACATTACAAAGTCAAACAATTTGAAAGAGGGAAAATGTTTTGCCTACATTTGACAAACAGTTTACACCGAGTTTTCACACCTGGTAACATTAACGCGGCGTATTCACTGACTGGAAGAGGAATCGATTTCTTGGTTTTCAACCAGCCAGTTATTGGTCAGGATTGATCAAACTAAAGATCAATCACCTGAAATTCATGGTGCATTCATTTAATTTGATCTGTGATCACAAATTAGAAATTAGACATTACCAACTATACTGAAAACAGAATAAATAAAAGGAGAAGCATGCTACACTGTTGAATCTTTCATTATTGTGAAGTTTTATTATTTTTCTTTAAACAACCTTCCGACTTAAAATCAGTCATTTAAAAGGATTGTGATGTTATGAAATGAACTGACTTACTCTCAATAGCAGTAGGTACCGACCCTCTTGAATTTTGCTGTAGTGACCCACAGGCATTGCCTAGCAGCTGCTGAATGATAGCAGGACAAATTTGTTGGAATTGCTCTTTGGAAATGGGTAAATGAGGGCCAAGAGCAAAAATATCCACCAACTGGTTGGCTGAGAAACACACCTAATTGGGTGAAAAAAGAGCAAAAGAGATCTAGTTGATTAAACCATTTGGAATCAGTTTTAAAGCGATTCTGCTCTTTTGTTTTTAAACCTCACCTGTGCCCAGTCTCCATCAGTGCTGTGGCTAAAGTTTTGTAGCAAATGTGAACTTTGTTTGATGACTGTCTTCTTATGTTTGTAAGAGTGCAATGCTTTCCCATCTCCTAACTGATGAAGCAGCTCTTCCAGGTCTAGGTAGAGATATGGTCAGAATGCAGCATTGGTTCAAATTTATTAAATGACGCCAAAGATTTATGAATAATCAGATAATTTATTTGTCTCTCATGGGAGAAATTTGTCTTAGAAGAGAGGACAGGAATGGGCAAAACAATTACGAATTGACGCATTAAACTGAAGAGATAAAATCTGGATCAACACCAAGCAATAGTGAAATAAAAATGGGTCACAATCAGTGAGAATTTGGCCCAGAAGACAATATCAATTTCAATGGAAATTGCAGAAGGTAAATGGAAGACAGGTCAAAACTGTTCATAATTCTTTTTTCTAAACACAATAGTTAACAAAAGCCTTTGAAACTTATGTTTTATGAGCCATATAACAAGTAAATTAATATATGCATTAAAGTTGAAGTCATAATGACTTTGAGCTATGACTACTTTGCACTGAAATGGTGTACTTTCTTTTAACCGAAAGCATTTGGTAAAAACTTGCAACATGATTGTGTTTTCTTTCACTTACCTGTGATTTTTAGGTTATTAGAGCAATTTAGCGACTGAAATATGTAATCTATGAAGTAGTCGGGGGATGGGAGGCTCCTCGGTGCAAAGCAGTGTCCTTGTAGGATGTGACTGATTATAGCTGCTGCTACTTTGGGAACTTCTGCCACTCTTGCACCAGGATTTTCATCTACATCCATCTCTTTGAGAAGATCAGCTGAGTGAATACACTGAAATCAAAGATAATTTTTTTTTATATAGACATTTGCACCCATTCTGATAACATACATCTTAAAAAACAAGTTTCCCTACTTGCAAATCACGCATGTTCTTGTTAGAGGGATTGTGGTGCTGGTTGATGAGCTGCAGAATGCTCTCTGTCTCGCTGTATGACAGGAACTGATTGTTTTCATTTGGATGCAGGCTAGTGAAATGCAGCAGAAAGAACTGTAAGTTCACAGATGAGGAAGGAAAGTCTGATGGAGGGCCGATGTTTGAAACACACAGATCCTTCAAGTTAATTATGTAATAGAGCAGGACAGTGGAGATCTTGTGGTAATCTTCTTCTGTCAGTTCAATCCTGTCATCGTCAAGCACTGAGAGGGCCACGTTTGGTGTCAGGCACTGCAAGGACAAATACAAGAAAGATGTAAATCAGACCATAAAGTTTTTATTTTTATTTATTTATTTATTTATTTATTTTTAAGTTTCTGAACTAGTCAGGCTGATAAGTGTGAGGACAACACTACTTTTGAAAAAAAAATACAAAACCTCAGTTGAACTTACCAGGAATGTCTAAATATTTGCAAAATAGGAAATGTAGGTGCTTTTAGTCCAAATCTGCAGAGGAATTTCCTTTATTGAATTCTAAATCTTGCTTTCAAGGCACAAAAGGCATATAATCCCATTGACAGCCCAACTGAGCAAACATGCACCACTTCTAAATCCATTTTATTAGGTCAAACCGAGCAAAGTTAAAACCACTCAGCATGAATGGCCAGAGGTCAAGTGCTCAAGCCTCTGCACTTGCATTCCAACCATTAACTAAAACAAAACAAATATGAACTAAGAGTGAAGACTAAGTATTTAAAATTCAGCACAAGTTAATCAAGTGAAAGGTTTTGATAAACTGACAATCTATTTGATTTTTGTTTTCATTGCAATGTGAAATTGGTGACAAATCTTTGAGTTAAGATAGTAGGGAGCACCGTCACAGCTAATTGAGAGTTTCTGTGCTTTATTAGAGTTTGAATACAAAAACAATCAGCGATTATAAGATCTGTTTGACAGAACAGAATGAGGGCAGGATTTACTGTGAATTAGCAAAAAGCCCAAAGCATCATGCAGAAGGAGAGGTTTTGACGAACTATTGTGCTGACTGATTGTGATGAAGCCAAATCTTTTGCAAGCGACCATTTGTTTATGAGAAAAGTTGCCAACTGTCATTTGATAAGGCAAATGAGACTTGGCAACAGTTATAAGAGTCACATTAGGCGATAAAAGCATTCAGAAATTTTTCAAAATTGCATTAATTGCCACAAAGGACTTCCAGAAAAATGTTTCCTGGAACAGAAAATGTCCCAAACCTAAATTTAATCAATACATTTCTCTGATGAAATGGCCTAAACAAAGTCCAGACCTAAATCCATTTGAGAGGCTGATAAAGGAAATATAATTTTTTTTCCTGGAATATGAAATGAAGACAGTACAGTCTGTTCTGTACTGTCAAGTGATTATCAAATATTGACAGAATCATAAAAAGAATATGGCTGGCCTTACTTTCTCACACATATCCTGTGTGATGCCTGTCCTCTCCGCACAGTGCACATCCTGGAGCAATTTAGTGATCAGTACACCAGTCCTGTTCTTCTGGAGCGTGGGTTTCTCATCACTCCCCAGAGATAGACCCAAAGTCCTAAGAGTCTCCTCCAGATACTGCTGGTCCTGTGCTTTACCTCCTGTGACTCTCCCCAGCTCACAAAAATGCAGCAGGAGCAGCAAACATGGAGCTGAGCTCCAAAAGCGCATGTTCCCAACAGCGTGGATAGCCTTCCTCAAGCCCTGAGGACAGGGAATAGGACTAACCAAGAAAGTGATGGATAAGAAACATAGATAAGAAAATCAAGAGAAGAAAAAGTCAGGTTGAGCGGATGGAAAACGAGATCTCAGCGGGCACCCTTGAGTTGAACCAATCCTTACAATGCTACGTAGTTAGTCAGTGAAAGCCTGGGCCCCTCAGCCCCAAACAAAAGGATTAGTGCAAGCAAGTGAAAGAGAACAGGGCACATAGAAGGGGGTAGAATAGGCTGGTTTGCTGTCGAGAAACTAATTAGTGTTTAAAGACAAATGAGGGTAGAAGGAACAAATCGCTGCGCAACAAATACACGATACAATGCTGCTCTATTGAAGTGATATGCAGACTTTGGGATGGGTTGATTCCTTACAATGTAACTTAAATCTCTCATCCTTTCTTCACTGTGCTTCATACTGGCACAGGTGAATACATTTCATGGATCTAAGGTGTTTCTCCCACTTTGGGAGCAGGCAAGAGCAAGCTTGAGTGAGCGTTTCTTATTTTTTCATGATCTCTGATTCATCAAAGATAAAAAATTCAGACCAAGATACAGAAGGCTCTCTATGATCCTCCTACGTGGGATACCCTGCAGGTCGAATCAGCACAGAAGCAAGAAGATTAAATTTTTTTAGCTAAAAAATGATCCTGAAAAACAACACTGACACCTGGCACATGAGACTACCAGACTGCTCTGCTCTTCACAGCTGCTGTATCCAGCTTTGTTTATCTCTGACAACACATTGTCTTTGTTGGATCAGCAGAAGGTTTATTTTGGGAGAATTTTTGAGTGTTGGGGTAACTGGTAAAACTATCTTGGAAGAAACCGAGTTGACTCAGTCTCTGAAGATTAGCTGTGAGAGCTTTAATGGCAACATTCAGATTGATAGTGAGTGTGAGATTATTGTAGTTGTGATTGAACTCCTAATTCTACATTTTATAGCCTGGCTCAGATCTGCTACTATCTTTCAAATAGTGTTTACAAAGCCGAATCAGATTTTACTTCTCCGATTTTGAAGCATTTTCCACTTTTAGGAAACCTTGAAAGCTAAAGGACCATCAATCTCTTTCCTCCTGTTTCACCTTATAAGGTATTTCACCTTCTACTCACTCTAATATCTGATAAAAAGATTAACATCCTTTGTACATTTGGAAACCAAGCTCTGAGAATGCTATTCAACTTCACATTGCTTCTAATATGGTTTTGTAGAAAAAAAGCAACAACAAAAAAGTCACTTTAATCATTTTTTATTCAGTTTCTATTTACAATAGCGTAAGAAATACTAGCAAATATTAACAAGCATCACATCTGAGGAGGATTTGTTGATCTTGATTATGAATATGTAAATATTCACAATGACACTGATTTGTCACCGATTTCTGTACACTATGTACCCAAAATTATTAGGATATTTGTCTTCATACATGCATAAATTTACCTTCAATCATTTAATTTTATTTATTTTTTATTTTCTACTTTTGCTTAATATGATCTCAAGAATTACAATCTTTATGAGTTATAGCTACAGTAGATGCTCTGGTTTTACACACTACTGACTAAACGATATTTTTCGGAGGGGTAATTCCATACTTTTGGCAATATAGTGTTTGCAAATGTACATATATGAACATAAACTCAATGGAGTTTGGTTTCTGACATCATGACCTTTCAAATAGTGTAATCAAAGTCGTTCGGCCAGTTTCCTCATAAACCGAAGGTAATAAAGATAATTTAGATCATTTGTTATTGTGCTGATTATTATTGGTGTCTCCTCATGCTTTTTCATTCTGCTCTATGTTGACCACCAGGCCTTTCATGTCCACAGGCACTTGATTTGGATTGTTGAAGTACAGCTTGTTGTCAAAAGTGCACTCGGCCAGGGTCGTCATGGGTAGCTGTATCCGTTTGCGAAACAGGAGAAAGGCAGCAAGTCCGACTATGGCTATGACAATCAGCACAATAGCCACTGTGATGCCAGCAGAGCCATGTGATGATGCTTCTTTAACAGTTTGAACTGCCAGAGAAACAGAATCATAAATTAGACACAGTGATCTATAATTAATTTTAATTATGCTATGGAATAAATTGCTTCATTTACTTACCTACAAACTGAGACTTTGGTGTAGTTGGGATGACTGTAAAAATATGCCAAGGTCTCAGTGTAAGTGTCCAATACAGATATAAATAACAGAGCAGCAGGTTAAACTCACCTTTAGGCCTTTTACAGATGTAAGACCTGTATCTGCTGCAGCTGTTTGTGCTCCACTCTCCACTGTCAGAATGGATGTTCACACATGAGTCGGACTTTGGCATTCCTTTTTTCCAGTTGGTATAGTCTACAACACTGTTATCGATCCACATCCACTCATCTAAAACAGACAAACAATGATCAAGCAAACAAATCTGCATGACCAGGAGATGGTTGAACTGCAACCTCCACAATGAGTTTTTAATAGTGTGCATGCTTAAACCAAATCTATACGTGGTGGTGTTTAAGAGAGTTAAAGCTCAGGCAGTGAAAATAAGACTGAAAAAGAACCAAAGCACTCTGAACTGGACTCTAAAATTGACATTAAGCCTAAAAAAAAGTAATCACCACAAAAATGCCACCATAATCATTTTCTCAAGAAAAGAGACAATTCATTTTTTTTAACATGACACCTTTATGTTTTGTATACACAATATTAATTTTTTTAAGTGAAAAAAAGTCTGAAATTAGCCTTATTATGCTCACTGTCATGGGACTTATATAGACCGATCCAGAAAGTTTTGGCTTCATCTTGCAGGTTTTCAATATTCTTCTGAATGAATTCTGCCTCAACAGGGTCCTGGATGCTCACTAGAGAAGCACCTAAAAAAAACCAAACACATGTTGCTGGAATTCATCCGTTGAGATAAACGAAGTGTGTGTAAAGTTTTCACAACTTACCTAATTTCATACATTCAACTGAGGCATGAGCCCAGTTGTTGACCACAGAGCCCAGAAAATAATAGCAGTGACCCCTGAAAGGCATCCAGGATCTGTCCTTCTTTGGTTCTGGGCAGTTGCCAGGAAGCTGTGGCGGTTCAGTCGGCGCCAAGTCTGGAAAAGAGGGAAAATCTGTGATTCTACAGTTTAGGCAGTGAACGGCTGTAAAGGTAACTAAGAGATTAGCTTACCCTGTGACCTTTTGCAGATTGAATAGTAAGTACTGGAGCATTCCGTTGTCTTCCATTTGTGATCAACATCTATATACACACAGCCATAGTTTTTTGGCTCATTCTTGCCCCATTTGGTGTAAGAGAGAAACCAGTTATCGACCCACTTAAAGCGACCTCCGGTCTGGAAAGAAAATAATTGACAATTAGCACAAAACTAAAAAGGTTTTATGTTTAAAATATAATTCTGGTGGAAATGTTTAAAAGCAAGTTTACCACATTGTTGTTGAGGCCGATCCAAACTGGCTCTTTGAATGTGGAAATCTGCAAGGTGATGAAAGCCTGGATCACAGGGTTCAGGACACTGGCCAGCTCTGAATCGTCAGCCTGGCATTGTCTCCGAGCCTCATCCCATCTCATCTTCTGGGTCACAAGTTTGTAGGAGTCATTGCCAATCTTGTGAAAGGACTTTGGTGAAACAGTGGTGGCTGGCACCACAATCTGGGAATCTGCACAAACAAGACATGTGAGATGGTGGTCTTTGCAGTTTTACTCTAGAAATCCTGGCATTGCATCTTTCTTTAACATGTTTTAAAAAAACAAAATGAAAGGTCATAATGAATTGCCTCTGGCAGTCAAGAACTTCAAGCAGTACTACTGCTGAAGAAATCGCACATTGCTGAAGTTGTGCTACTTTCAGTTTGTGCCATTGGGGTAAAGTAAACCAACACGATTTAAATGTCTTTTTTTCTGTGATTTTAACTTAGAGGCCTGTCTTTTCCTCACTTTGTGTTTAATAACAACAGAGGTTGAATTAAACCTTATTTGTTTATTTGTAGAAAATTACACAAAGATGGCGTGTGTGAACAGGCCCATAAGTAGAGTTACATTTTTTTGGTGAACTTAGAAAATGAAAAATTATTCAAATTCAATGTTTTCAGTAAATGTTTTGCTTTCTGGTTGAATTGGACATCAGATTGCATACACTCCAGCTGCATAGAAAGACAAAGCTGGAACAGTGTAGCCATACTTTCATATGTCATTAAAATGCAAAGGATATTAACAATAATGTGACTGGCACATAATTATATTCTATTTTATTTTTACTCACTCACCGACATTCTTTTTACAGACAAAGCCACGTTTTTCGCTGCAGTCTTCCACTTTCCACTGTCCTTTTATTTTGATGGTGCTGCCAACCATGATCACACAGTCAAACACCTCAACAAGAAGATAGAAAAGTTAAATGAGTTGCCTTTTTCTTTTCAAAATTTACAAGACCTGTTTTGGTTTAATATTTATTTATTTAATCCGATAAATGAGTAGTTCTGGCCACATTGTAAAGACAAAGCATAAAACACAATCTGTATTTGTAATGCAGCATTAATATTCATATCTGTATCGTATCTAGTATTTATATTGCAAACTGGGAGTGAAAATTAAGGACTTGTCAGTCAGATTAAGATAATTTTTGTGCCAGTTTAAAAATACTCTAGTAAGAAGTCTCAATTGTATGTACAGTATTTCCACATTAGCAAACAAAATTATCATGAAGAAAATCTATGGGAGCCTCAAAGAGCAGACACAAATTATTACAGACAGCAATGAAACAATAACTGGTTCACTAAATTACAAAAAAACTCCTATGAAAGAACAAAATGTAAAGTAAATACAGCTGCAAATGAATTGAAGTCTAACACGTCAATAAAGTTGCTAAAACCTCCTCCTGGAAGTGGTGTCCATCAGGTCTTGATGTGGGGTGTCCCTTGGCCCAGTTGGTGAATGAAATGGCTTTGCCATCTGTCCACACAAAATGCATTTCCCAATTGATGTCATTCATGCCAAGCCACAGATCCTCCTCTTGGCTCAGCATTTTTGTTGTTAGGAATGCTGAAAAGGAAAAGATGGAAGTTCTCAACTTGCGTGAAATGCTTGTGCAAAAACTCAAAAGACGGTTGAGTTATTATATTTGGGTCCTAAATAGCTATATTTGGGTCCTAAATCAGTCAAATTTGAACTTTAAATTCCAAATATAAACACAAGAGCAGAACCAAAATTGTGCCTACGTTTTAGACTTGCAGATAAACTTATGCAAGTTATATTGATTTGGTTTCTGAATCTTGAGCAAAGCAAATAGAATCTGTCTCTTCTGAGTGTTTCTGAGACAGTGTCGGTGCTGACCTTGCTCTTTCTCACTGGTGACAGACACAAGATTTCCTCCCTCTTTCTGGCAGTGGGTTCTGGCATCTTTCCAGTTCTTCTTATTCGCAAAGAATTTGTAGCACTGAGTTTACAAGACAAATTTCATTCACCAGCGTCACTTCCAATATCCTCAGAAATTGTAAACAGAATTCACTGGGAAACTACACTGACAAAATATGTGCCAAACATGTAATAATACCTTTCCTTTAAAGGTAAGCCACTCAGGTGCACATCCCCCTTTAGGAGGTGTAGTTGGTGCCATTGTTGTATTAATAAAACTGTCTTTTCTTTTGCAAATAGAAGCTAGCTCCAGACCACAGTTGATGTCATTCCAATAACCTACAAATACAGAATTTATAAAGCAAAGTGACAACAGTAAACATTCAAAGTTTATCTGAATCAGACTTACCCATGCTTGTGTACATTGTTACGCAGTTTTCATCATTATTTGCGAAGTTTGGCTCATTGTTTTCCCATGCAGTATATGTTACTGGTGTTCCATCTATCCAGCTGAAAACAGTAGATAAAATAGTAAATTATTTAATTTAAAAAGACTAAATTGAATTTACTGACAAATTCTGTAGTCAACTCAATTGCCCTAATTAGTTTATTTACTTGAAGGACTGATCCAAGTTCACAACCAAACCGATGTAGTATTGTGTGTGGCCTTGTGCTTCAGAGCCCCTTAATAACTGTGTAAACATAAACAAGAGAAACTTTAAATCAAAACTGCTGTTTATGACGTAAAAAACAAGTATTGTGGTAATTCTGACCTCCCTTATTTAGTAATAAAATGTAATTCTCACTTGTTTCCAGAGGAACTTCCTTTCACTTTCGGCTGTTATCACTGCAAGTTCACCAAAGTTCTTTTTACAGTAATCTCTTGCCGCTTCCATTGGTAATTTGTTTTTGTTTATGTAGTAATGACTGTCATTATATATGAGCCACCCATCTTCCGTGGTGTTGAATACTGGAAAGAGAACAAAGAGCTTTAAAAGCCAACAATCTTAGTTGGTGTCTTGAGATTGCTTCTTATTTTGTCTGACCCACAGTTTTCTCAGTTCACATAAATATGAGTGTTAGCTTGTCACAGTTTGGTAAGTATCCCAAGGGTAAGTCATGTTTGGATCTTTTATATAGAGCTGTGTTTTTGCTTTTTATTGCATTATCAATTTACTAAAACTGACATGTGAATCTTGGTTTCTATTTTCAACAAACCATGTGACTCATTCTTTAGGTTTTTACTTGTTCCTTTTTTTTTTTCCTAGTGAAAATGGTCATGATGTTGAAACCTACCTTCTACAATGAAGGCTGGATCGGGATTGGGAGTCACACCTGAAAATGCAATAGAATTGACAACAATTTTGTACACTTGAGGAATTGAATAGGGTGATACATTTGAAATGTTGACTCAGTACCACATATTTCAAACTAAAAATCACAATTTGAGCTCATTATCTGTACTTAGCGATCGTTTATTGAGGTGAAGTAGGTAAATTGTTCCTATCAAGAAACTGTTTACAATAAAACAGTAATAAAATGACTAATTTAAAGCTAAGTGTTGCCAGAATGTTGAAGCAAAGAACTTTGTGTAGACTTTGTTTCTCGTTGGAACATCAAGTTTTACCTTTGCGTATCTGGCAGATCCAATCATTGTAGACGTCACAGTTGCGATCGTTCCAGTGATGTCCATAGTAAAACTGAGCTTCTGCACAGTGTTCATTGTCATTGTAGTTGTTTGGTTCTCCAAGACCCCAGTTCTCAAAACTGAACTGGATTACAGTTTTCAGGAGAAAAAGAATGATTAAAGTTAAAACAATCAGCCACAACTGTTTTATTATTATTATTGCCGTAAATGCTGCATGTCTTACTGGTGATCCATCACTCCAGACAAAACCTTGATTGGGACCCATTAGTCTCAGGCCTATCCAGACTGGGGAAGAACTGTAAATGCTACAAGAAACAGAAAACTTATTTGTGGAGGAACTTTGGAACTGCCAAATATAGGAAGCTCCAACAAGGATGTCAGTGCATGTTAACATACTTCAAATTGTCTAAGTCCCTCCTACTCAGTATGCTGATCAGGTCTCCGCCAATGGCTTTGCAGAAGTCCTGCGCTTCCTGCCAAGTCTTTTTGTTCTCCTTCATTTTCTTGTAAACCTTTCAAATAAAAAAGAAAATGTATTTATTTTGACAAGTGTCATCACATTATTAAAAAAGCAAAAAATTTGCAATTTCCTCCTAACTTTATGGCAGATGTTCCTTTCAGCAACAGGCTTCCAACCAGCGGCACAGGTCAGTTGTGGGGTGGTCGGTTGGACGGTTGTCGCAAGCACACCCTCGGCCTTCTTTTTGCAAATATACTTCTCTTTGTTGCTGCAGCTGATAACATCCCACAAACCAGCAAAAGTACCAGTTGTCATGGCAACACACCCCTGTTTTCTGTCTTTTTTTTTCCAGAAAGAAAAAAGTGCAAACCCATCTTAGTTCTATTAATTTAGAAACAACAAATGTAAATTAGATTCACAAGCAGAATGATAGTGAAGATGTATACATTTACCAATAATTCTCAAAAAGTCTGCTTGTTTATGCTCAGATTCTTTCATTTGTTTAGTAAAAACTAAAATCCGAGGTCAACTAAGCAAATCTATAGTTTAAAAACTTATTATCGAGGTAAGTTTATTTTACACTTTTCACATGCAACATACAATAATTCAAAACACCCCAATGCAAGAAACATATACATCAATTTAACTATTAAGATAGACAGTTAAATAGATGAAGAATATGGACTTTACCTGGCATGCCAACATTGAAATGAGTAAAGGTAACTTTTCTTCTTGTCGTCCACTTGAAAATATTCCTGTCTTCTGTGTTGGACAACCCGGTCCAAAAATATTTTTCTGGTCTCAGTCCCACCAAACTGACGAGAAAAGCATTCTCATATCTGTTTTGAAAAAGCAAGAGTGGATGAGTATTTCAGCACAAAGCTCTATGAATAGTATCTGAACAAAACTTTTAGTAATATTTTTATAATTTCATGAAACTTAAGGTCATTTAACTGCAAGATTAATAATGGGTCCTACCTGTCAACAATGTCTACAAGGTTTGAACCCCCTTTTGAGCATGCCTGCATTGCCTCTTCAAATGTTTTTGTTTCATGTCCAATCTCATAGCAAAAGGAACCAAATCTAGTGGTGCCCTACAAAACCAAAGTACTTAATGCATTGAATCGTATCACTTCTATGTTTTCTTATCTTTCAGCCACATTACTCACAAGCTTGCATCCTGGGTTGACTTCCTCTTGGGTACCTCCAGTTGGTTTTGTGGAAGCTTTCTTCTTACAAATATATCCATATGTCTTCTCACACATGCGATCTGCCCACTTTCCATCCTTCATGAGAAATGTGGAAAC
The DNA here is from genome assembly GCF_027474105.1 of Poeciliopsis prolifica. Lineage (NCBI taxonomy): Eukaryota > Metazoa > Chordata > Actinopteri > Cyprinodontiformes > Poeciliidae > Poeciliopsis > Poeciliopsis prolifica. The sequence goes on from NW_026562387.1 coordinate 13,569,268, forward strand.
AATTATAGCATATCCATTAACTGCAGTTTTTGCAACAGGAGAGTTATAGATGTTACCTTTCCTCGGATCAAGACACAGTCCTCCTGGTGGTTGACGGCATGAGATGGTTCATCACTTTGCCAGTTGGTGAAGGTCACATGAGAGCGATCAGACCATTCAAACAACATCGGGTTCCTCTGATCATTCAACCCAATCCAGAGCACATCCGTCTGTACTGAGGCGAAAAACACAGAAATAGAAGGGAATGGAAGACTTTTGTTTGTTTGTTTTGTTTAGTTACTAAAATAATTCATCTGTCGTTGTTTGTCAAAGATGTATTTGTTTTAAACTTTTAATTTGCTTAATATAGATATCAGCATGTTTTGGTGAATAGTCTATTTATCTCTATGTTTTACTAACTTATAAACATCTGGAAGTGACACTTGTAAAGCCCCTCAGACAAGATGTCTCCATAGATATATTTGTACAGATATCTTTTGCTGTTTCACAGTTGAAAGAAATTATATTTGTTTTATGGGCATTTTTACCTTTCCAAATAACCGTCGTACCATTTTTTGGGAAAATGAATACACAAAAAGCAAATGCTGAAAACTAGAATTTTACTATTTCAACTGAAGATTAAGAGATTTTATTGCAACTAATAAAAACATTGTGTAACAACATTAAAAATAAAAAAAGTTGTACCCCTTAGGAGTGTTTGCCATTTTTGAGTCACAGTAAAATGATGACTTACTGTCTCAGAAGAAAGTCTATTTTAGCATCCCACCACCAAACAATGAATTCATGTTGTAGATATTTGTGCAGTGTACCACCAAATTCTGGTTGCTTTAGAACTACTTTAGACTTCTTGTAATGTAAATCACCACTTACAATATCCTAACTGTGTTATAATGAAGCTCTGCTCTTCTATGTTGCTTATGCTGGCCAAATCTGCTTCTTCTTTGTGACATGCTGCCAAAGCGTCCCTCCACGTCTTTTTACTCCTCTCCAGGTAATAACATTGTCCTCCATACGGCACCCAATGACTCGGGCAGAAGCTGGGCCCTTTATCTAGAAGTTAAGGACAAACAGAAGTAAGAACACATGCATATACAGATGCATTGCCCTAAAAGGGATCATCTGGAAGTATGTCCTCTAAACAATTTACCTGGTGGTGGAGGCAGACTGGTAGAGTTTCCTTTACGGCAAATATAGCCAAGTTTTTTGCTGCAAGCATTGCTCTCCCATTTTGATGCTGTTCTTGTATTTAGAGTTGCGCAGCTGTCCCCAGGGACTGAAGATGGATGACCTGAAGGATTCACTGTTAGTTACAACCAATTTGATATATAAATGTTGTAGAATCAAGTTCTGTAGCTAACCTGGGGCCCAGTTCAGATATCTGAATGGGTTTCCATTGCTCCACTGCCATCCACTCTCGAAGTCCAAGCTGTTTAGTCCAATCCACAGAGATGTCCCCAAATGATTTGTTAATCCTTTAATCAACACATAAATCAGAGGGTGATTGATTTTCAGCTGAATCATACTGTAGGTAGTTGACCTAATATTTGTTTTATACCTGAAATGTATGACTGTTCATGCAGCTCTACGATGCTGAGGAGATCTGCTCCCTGCTGCTGGCAGCTCATCCTGGCCTGGTGCCACGTCAGAGTTGCCTGCGTATTCCTCTGATACTGAACCCCGGTGACCGGGTCAGTGTCCCAACCAAAAGATCCTGGATTGTAAGAAATACGCAAGTCAACAAGGAAAATAACAGGTACTATTCATAATTTTCAAGGTACTTTTTCACAAACTGATTAATTACCCAGAAGGGAGAAATTATGTTTTTAAGATCTAGGAGAGTAAGAGTAGCTTCAGGAAGAACCTGGGAAGTTTCAGTGACCGGAAAGTTCATGTATTCCAAGCAAGACCCTGATAAATCCCAGGAAAGTATGAAAAGTTATAATTCACTTCATAATCAAGCCAAATCAGGGAAAGTAATTTAGAAATACAATGTGTCATGGTTTTCTGGAATGACTGAAGGGCATCGAGCCAACAGCATTGAGTAGTAAAGATTTCAATGGAAGTATTAACAGAGTATTATCAGAGCTGAGTCTAATAAAAATATGAGCAAAATGACAGAAAACAAAGAATAACTAAGAATGAACACAAACATAAAAATGATCAAAAATACAAACCCAGGAGAAACTTTATGATAAAAGAGGGGGGGGGGAGGGGGGGGAGGGGTGGTGGTGGGGGGAAATCAGACATACCTTTATTTGGACAAAACCCAAACTTCCTTTGTGTGTCGTAATCCTTCTCAGTAGCACACCACAGCTGCCCGTCTGTACGTCCATCCGTTGTGCATTCAGCGTACCATTTCGAATTGTACTTGAATGGAAACTGACAGGGGGCTCCAAATGCATTGCCTCCTATGGTAATGGTCTCTGAAGTTGTAAAGATTAGATATGGGTAGAGTCATTGTCCTTATGGTGTCAACATAGGCAAACAGAAAAAATATTGCTTTAAAAACCATCCCTTTAAATCTCCAAATATAATATTTTATTTCTACGTAATAAAGCAAAATGCAATAGAAGGGGTAAATTAGGACCCTGACATATTCTCTGCTGGCAACTAGAGGTAAAAATACACTGCTCAAAAAAATAAAGGGAACACTCAAATAACACATCCTAGATCTGAATGAATGAAATAAATATTTAAATAATTTCCACCTGTTGTCTATTCCATTTGCACAACAGCAGGTGATATTGATTGTCAATCAGTGTTGCTTTCTAAGTGGACAGTTTGATTTCACAGAAGTTTCCCTTTATTTTTTTGAGCAGTATATTTTCTCATGGGAATTTAAAGAAAATTCATTCAAAGGCTCACATTCAAAAGTTATTCAACCGTATTACTTTAAGGTTAAAACAGTATTTCCAAAAATAATGTCTGTCAAAGGAAAAAAATTAAAATTTATAGACCATAGAACTCTTTTAATGCATTTAACCTAACTGACTACTTTGCTGAAATCAGATTTTACTTAAAGAAATGTGAAATTCAGAGGGCACGCACAGTGGGCTGAGCATACCCAGTCAGTTATTTGATGAGCTGCGTTTCAAGTTGTTTGCCTTTTACTAACGCTAGTGTTTGATTTTTATTTATTTATTTATTTTTAATGTAATGAGCCTGTGCAACTCTCACTTACATGGAAATTATTATATGGGGAACCATCTGAGTCATCTCCAAGCTTTCCAGGAAGCTAGATAAATTAATTTATTGTAGACCCAAAACTCCTACCTTGAAACCCCTTTGAGCAAAGATCCCCCAGAGTGCCAAATATCCTCCAGCGACTCCAAGTCCCTGAGCCTTTGTAGATTATTACATTCTTCTCGTTGAAGTTGCCCCAATTAAGGTGCAGATCTTGGTCTTTTAAACCAAAGAGGGTCTCATTCTTACATTGCCAATGCTGCAGAATGCTACTCTCGTCACACTCAAAAAGAAGCACCTTTACCCTGTCTTTAATTTCCGTGGCTCCAAGACACAGCTTAAGGGAGAGACTTAGAAGGCGAAACTCTGAGACCCAGCGAAACTGCTGCTCTGTGGCACGGGGATTGCACTGTGCCAGTGTTACTGAGCTGGCGCTTTCTACCTTTATGCACTTGTGGTGATCCTGGTTGAAGATCAGAAAAATACCGCTGTCTGCAAAATAACAGAACCACACAAATATATTGACGAATTTCACCCAAACTTATTGAATCAACAAATGTGTCCATGGTACTCACCAATGTCAGCTTTGATGTGAAGGGCTTGCAGGAGACAAAGAGTCAGAGCAAATGTTGACAAAGGTGACATCCTCAAAGTCTGGTTTAGACTCAGAAGGCTTCCCAGTCATGAGAATGGGAGTCTGTTGAGTCTGTTGCTCAACAAAGAGCAGCAATGACAGAACCATGGTGTCTCTGTCCCCTTAATCACAGTGATGGACATCCTGTCACGTGGTAACATGGTTGGTCAGATGTCTGCAGTTTCCCTGGAATTTCAAAGAGTTTTGTGGAAAAAGAGAAGAGGAAGTAGGCTTTCACTACTATACAAAAAAAAAATACCCATAGAAGAACAACACCTGAAACAAATGTTGTCCTTTAGGTTTCACAAGTTATTAAAAAATCTTTAATGTGCATCTAATGAGTCTGAAAAGATTTATCTAATCTGACTCGCACCTAATTGTTGTTTTTTAGGAACGACTAATTTAAGTTTGCATTGCTTGGCCAGTCTAATTTTTGACGGAATCCCCTCAAATCAGGCTTTATTTTATTGATTACAGAGATGATTCTAGTTGTAGATAGATAGTTATGCAGGAAGGAAATCCTGCTTCCTGTTTGGGGAAGTAGCAGCGATTATCCCAATCTGGTCTGCAAGACTGTCCAGGAATGTTGCAACAGTGATATAGACACAGGTAAATTAGCTACATGTCTGTTGAAAGAGATGATTAGGGAGCCTATGTGTGTTAAATCACTGGATATCACTATCCTGTGGTAACACATGTTGTAATGTGATTCACCTAAAGTCTTGTATCTTCATATGCGGCAATAGGAAAACATGTCGTTTTTATGTATTTACTTCATTTGCAACTTCAAAAGTGGAAAACAATCACTTCAGAGAAGATTTTCTTCCAGGTGTGACCAAACAAGAATCGACAACATAGCTAAAAATGTAACTAAACAGGTAGAAGTATTAGACAAAGACATCTTGCTATGTGAGGCTAAGAAGACGAAATTGCTATTTTATCATCATTGGTATCCACAAATTTATATATAAAATAGCGCAGAATTTTATTTAAAGTATTTCTGTATGTCTATGTTTCACTTATGTTTATTTCTCACATGAACCAATTTACGATTACTGCTCAGTTATGTATATTAGAGATGTTGGAGAAACATCATGTAGCAAAAACTGCTACATGATGAACCACAACACACTTTGCAGGTGTATTGTAGCCATGCCCTCTGTTGCTCATCTGTGTGGTGGGAATGTTACCAGGAAGAATGGCAGGAAACCTCTTCTCTCGGGTCGCACTTGGGAAAAAATGGTATGAAGTCCAATGTAAAAGGTTTGAGTGAGGGACAAAAACAGGCAGTACAAAGGGAAAATCTATGCTCTACATAAATTACACAAAAAAAGTTAAAATTTCCAGAGTTTCTTTAATAATCTTACCAAAATAAATATATCTATATTACAAACTCACACAGATGTTTTATGGATATTTTAAAAAAAATCTCATGTAAACAACTCTGTTTTATTATATGACACATATTCACAACAAATTATGATGGTTTAAAACACATAGCTTACAGTCATAGTCATACAACCATTTTTGCAAAAGGAGTAGAAAGGGGTACAAACAGTATATTTGCACATGGAGTTATTGCAGCAGTTATTTGACACTTGATGTGTCTGCATTGCCTGAGAGCTCCCATTTGGCCTGTGAAAAGTGCTATTTGATTTTTTTCAGCAAAACATTTTTGATTAATCAAATGCAAACTGTTTGGTTCCACCAGCTGTTCTGACATTTGAGCACAAATATTTTCACTTTTCTAAAACTATTATCTCAAGAAAATTAATGTGTTATTTTTCAACTAATGGGGAAATCACTTTTTTTAGGGAGCAAAACTACATGCTTTTTCAACACTTTGCAATTGAAAATTGTGTTTCAAATTCTTGCAAATTTTTCCTTACATAACTTTATTAAAAACAGAGCTGTTCACGGTTAAATTTGATTAGTTTCCCTTGTAAAGATATCCAAAGGGGCTCTAAAGAAGTTAATCTCTAACTGCAGTGGCAAAATATCAGTGTTTTTTTTTTAGTTTTTTTTTAAAGAAATCCAACCTATCATTTGAGTAACTTATCTACTTCCCTTCTTGTACAGTTTCTGGATCGCCCAGAGTTCTGGTTGCTCTATCATGATGTCTTCTCTTCAGCTCAGTTGGTGGCAGTTTCTGATATGAGCAACATTGGCAACTGCCCAGGGTGGCACCTCATCAGGGGAAGAATCAGACCACCTGATACGAGTAACATTTTTTGTTTTAAAACTACTAAAGAACAACATCCCATCTGTTTTCTTTCATTGCCCCTTTATCTTGCCTTTCCCTTTTCAAAAAGTGTTCATCAAATTAGTCACCTATATTGTCATTTTTAAAGGGAAGAGGTAGTGAACCAATTTCTAGTCACTCAGATCAAGTTAGCAAAATAAAGCAAAAAAAGTTTAATTTTCTAAAAATAATTCAGTCTAGATTATGCTACTAAAATAACATACAAATGTACTTTAAAGCTTTATACAAATCTGTACCAGGGCTGATAAGAAGTGTGGAGCCTTATAGTTGCTACATTGTCTCCAGTGTCACAGATTTCATTCAGCTAAACTGAACTTTTGCCTCCCTAATGAATCTTATTATTTAAAAGATCATTCAATTTAGTCCTTTTAGTAATTTATTGATATTTCACTGCTATGTAGTGGCTAAGTTAGAAAACTCTATGATATATATGGTGTATTTGCATCCAATTGTGATTTGCCTTGAATACCATTGATAAATATGAATTATAAACTGGTGGAACCCCTTTCTGAATGCCATCAGGATGCATTTCCTGACAGTGTTCTGTCTTTCCATTCATGGTCTCAAAAAAACATTCTCTCTGTGTTAAATACTCTCAGCTTGGTCATGAAGTTAAAGTAGACAAATGCCAGACAGACTAACAGATTCTTCATCAGATAGAGTACGGGCGTGACAAACCCGAAGAGGGCTATGAGGCCAACACGCACGAAGAAGAAAGGTAAGTCCTGCAGAGCGACTCCTAGAGAGGAAAGGAGTGGGGTGTTGGGCATGATCACCACACGTAAGCAGGACACATAGCTGAAGATGTAGATGGGAAAGACCCAGCCGGAGTAGTAGACCAATGGATGTCCTGCCACCCTCACCATCTCTACCGTATCCATCCAAAACATAAAGCTATCAACAAACACATCTGCTCGGGCATCACTGACGGACAGAAACCTCAGAGGGCCCGTGTAGGTGTATGGAGACAAATGATAAGCTGGTCCACTCATTGATGGTGAACTCAGTTCAGGAGAAGAGATGATAAATGGCCGGCCAGGCGTCCCATTTATTCCAGGTATGGCACCATTGGTTTCTGGACGTGTCCCTCCCCCATTGTGGTTCCTGTCACTTATCTGACTTGTTCCAGGCTGAAGAGGATTTGGCATACCTTGCCTGTGCATTGATGGCTGCAATACAGCCGGGCCAGGCACAGCTGGTCCTGAAACGGCAGCTCCTGACACAGCTGGAGTGATGGGGGATACTGGTGTTATTGGTTCCACATGAGTTAAGACAGTGGAGGGGATTTCAGCATCTCTTCCCATTTCATTATCTGCAACAAAAAAAGGCTAAATGAGAAAAATGTGTTGAAAAAGAATTCAACCTAAAGTCATACAAATGAAAAAAAAAAAAAAACACATGCAGTCATCTCACTTACAAAGACATGAAGGCTCTATTCACATCACTGAGTGAAATAACTATTTGATCATACATGACTTAAAACTTCACAGAAGTATCTTTTGCAAAGCTAGACTTTTTTCCTTGTTGGTCACAACTAAGTACACATTTCAGAACTCTACTTCTCTGTACCTTTAATACTTCTCTGAATTCTAAGGTTACTGCTTGGAAACGACAGCTTTTTAGGTCCTAGAAAAGATTTTCCAGAGTGAGTCTTAATTGATAGTCGCTGGTTACCCATCTTCAATTTTCTCAATGAAGGAGGAAATATGCATAAATATGCATGGTAGTCATATTTGAACTTTTCATGGCCAGTAGCGTGTTTGTTCTGGATCTTGAAAGTTCCATAAAATTAAAGCTTGTTCATATTTCAAGTGAGCAATCTCACAAAATCATGACGTTCCCTGGAAACAATCTGTCAAAGAGCCTCTCGATTAGCAACATCGCAAGACCATTTGATGACATCCCCATCAAAGGCCTGCGCTACCTTTCTCAGTCCATAGACTTACTCAACAGAACCAATCAGATCTGTTGAGATGTTCAAATAATAACTTCCTTCACTGTACTTTGTCCTGATAGGATTATAAGGGATGCTGGGGCCAATCTCCAGCTGTCAATGAGTAAGAGGCAACATACACCAAGGACAGGTCAGTAATCTATCACTGTATTCCATTCTGAAAAATCATCTAATATCAATAGGAGTTACCTCTAAATGGGCACATGACTGGGTATTAAAGGAGCTGGTTTTGCTCTCACCCTGTCCGGTCAATCTGCAGTGTCGGATCCTCTCCACAACATCAATGCAGATTAAGGAGAAGAAGACCAAAGACACGGGGATCTCCGTAAATGTATCATGTTTCATATTGTTGTTTATCTGAACCTGGACAAACAATGAGATGACAATAATGAGTTAGGGTTAGGATTGGTAATTGAGTTACAAATGACCCAAACCTTTTCATTTTAAGTCAGCAAGAATGACCTTGATGTGCTGCATTATATCTCTTGCACCTATGGTATTTGCTTGAGTCAGTAGTTCACATTGATGGAACACAGAACAAAGTTGACAAAGATGGCCATCTTAGCAGAATTTATGGCATTTTTGGAAAAGACACCGGATAAGAAAAAGGCCATAGGGTCAGTTCAGACTTTTGAGAAAACTTCACAAAACGGCAAATCAGGCCTGGACTGTAGCCAACAAGGAAGTGAGAATAGGCCTCATGGACAGATGATTTGACAGCACAGACAGGAAGAGGAACCAAGCTGCTTATCAGTCGTTTCTTAACCGTTAAGTTAGAAATGATTCCCCTGAGAACAAGGGGATTCTTGCTAATGGTCACCTTTGCTCCAAATGCCTCCAAACCTAAACAGATGTATCAAACAGTTCTCCGCGTGTTTTTACCTCAGAACTGGCAATGAGAAAGGCAAAGCACGGTAACGTGGACAGGATTACATATACCAGGGCCACAGGCCTCCTGAAGTGAGGACAACAAAAGATAAGAGAGCAGGACAGAGGCAGTTACAGGAGTTGCTAACTCATGGTATTTACATGAACTTAAAACCAGTCACTGGCCTGTTTTGTCTCACACCAACCAGTCTTGTTCCAGTCTGGGCTGCACTATGATCCAAGTTGATGACTACAAACAGTAAGAACATTGGAAACTTACCATTTCTTCCTCCCAACAAGAAACTTCTTTTTTATAAACACCAAGTACTTCATGGGTACCCACACCAGCAGGGCGGTGGAGGTGACATAGGCGATTGAGGAGGCCACAATCAGCCAGTAAGCTGTGCTGGTGTCGCTGGGGGGCTGTGCAGAAGCTTTGACCTTTGCCACAATGATGGCAAATCTCTGCATCACGATGAAGAGTGGCACACACAGGCCAGCAAACTGCAGCACCTCGCAGAGAGCAAACTTCAGTGTGCTCCCTGATCCCATCCTGTGGCAGATCGCAAAAAGAGAAGGAAAGGAGGGAGACGGTGGGGGGCTGTTGCCGCAGTGAGGCGACCCCTGCCCCTCTGAGGGCTGGTCAGGCCTCGGACTGTGGCATTGTCTGCCTCAACTAGCATTTTCCATACACCACAGCCTGAGCTCTCTGCTCAACCAACTGCTTACACTGCAGTAGGTATTGTGAATCACCAGAGTGATGCGACTGGCATTTAGTCAGTTTTTATATAGAAAACAAAGTTAATCAATTTCTGCACCTTGAAGGTTGGAGTTGTAATGCACCTAAAGGTAAAGATTTCATATACTTATAAACTATAGTAGACATCAGTGGATTTGAGATCTTTAATACAAGATTCCCAATTCAACAATAGCAAAAACAAATTGGCTCTCTTCACTGATGCACTGCCATCTAGTGGGAAAATCATATTAATGGTGAGCCATTAACACCTAACATGATCTGATGAACACGTTTTTTCTAATTAAAAATGATTTAAGTCTGTCACCAGAAGTGACATAGTGTGTTTTAATAAAAGCGTTTTCTTGTCATTCGAGGGAAACGAGAATATGTTGCTGAATGTACAACTTAGAGTTGACAACAGGGTTTCCCAAGTCCAGTCCTGTTTATCCTGCAACCTTTAGATGCATCCCTGCGTCAACTCACCAAAATTAAATGACTCTCCTCAAAGCTCTGCAGAGGCTTTGTAACAAAACATTCATACAAATTATATCTTGATTTGGAGACAGCTGCCTTCCAAACAGTAACAACCTCTTAGTCGTGACTTAGTGACTCGGGATTATTATTTTGCCTCAGGATATCAGGAGTCTTAGTAGACTTCATGTCTGCATGTTTCAGTTTTTACCTACTTCCACCTTTGAATGCGGTTTTTGTCATTTTTAAAAAAAAATTATATATACCTTCCATTGAATCCAGTATCTTTATTTAGGATTATGTTGTTAGCTGAAGGGGAAATTGCTGAATAAGTGAAACCTCCACTATTTATTTTCCTGACTCACCTTAAAATGTGCAAAAATGCCAATGCAAGTGTAATACTGAGTGTCAAGTCATGTATGTACAGTGCCATGAGCATCCTCCTCATGACACTGTTACACAAGAACATAGTGTTTTCAGTCAGAAGCTTCTTTAGTTCTCCGTTACACAGACTGCTACAGAAGATCATTCCTACCCACAGCCATCAGGATCTACAACGTTTGAAGACACTTTGATCGTCTGAGTTGAAGCATTTATTTCCCCTGTGGAATTAATAAAGTATAAAGAAAGACCCAAATGAACCCTCATGCTGTCGGAATCTGATTTTAATTACGCGTCCAGGGGCCCACCAGCAGGCCACGCACTTGCCCCATAGAGAGAGAGAGAGAGACAGAGAGGGGGGTCTCTGTGGGTGGCTAGATGGATGGACGACCCCACTGCTCCCCACCCCAGCTGTCAGCTCCCTTCCTGACTTCCCCACCCTGCCCCCGGTGCCATGGCGTCCAGCGAGGAGGACGGCACGGTGGAGGAGAAGGAAAACAACAACAAGAAGAGAACGAAAAGCGCCCTCATAACCGCATGGCTCACTTTCTACAACATCGCCATGACAGCCGGGTATGTCCCTTTATTCCACCCCCCTCTCTTCCTCCTGCTACCTATTAATAAGAAAGCCGGATAAGTTTGCCGCTCCCTAAAAAACTGTAAGCGTGTGTTGCTGTTTATAGGACTGAGCCTGTGTGTGTCAGCCTGAAAGTGCCTGTTCAGCTCGAAGGATTTAGCAGCTGCTTGGCTGCTGGAGTTGGTAGAAAAATATTTTATGGCGGCTGGTTCTGAGAGTAAATGACGAGGTTACAGAAAAGCCAGACGGGAGGTTTCAGAGAGAGAGAGAGGGGACAGAAAATGAATGAACAGTGGCGGGTTTAAAGTGACAGGCTGGTGTTGGAGCTGTGTCCAAATAGGGCTGACTGCATGCGGTCAGCGTCAAGGCCCACTGTGAGTCCCACGGTCGCAGTGATAAGTATAGCTGGACTGAGCTGCTGGTGACACTGGAACCCAGTCTGGGACGGGAAAGTGCTCAATGAGCAGATTTTTAAAAAACAACACAATATCTGTCAGGCTAAAGTAGGCTATGGTGTGTTTATAATATCAAAGCATAAAAGCAAATTACAATTGGTTAACTGGTTATGGAACAAAATAGTCCCTCACTTAGATGGTCCTGAAGTGTTTTTTTTTTCTTCCATTCAAAAGCTGTATATAGTGTATGTACAACCACAAACTTAAGTTCTATGTGGGTTCTATGGGCTCTCCAGCAATTTCACTGCAATGAGTAGGTCTGCAAAATATATCATCACAAATAGCAGAAACAGTAATTGTATTTTTACTGTACAGCATGCATATCACAAGCATACAACCACCTGGACTGCATTTAAATTTGCCGATGATGTACTTAGTGACACTCTACTGAGAAACTACAAATTATTTCACTGCCAAAACTGCAAAGGTTGGTTAGAAGCTTTTTGTTCAATTAAAAACCTGTTGTTAAAATAGAAATATATGATTCTATTTTTCCCAGAAGCTGGGTACTACTCCAATATTGAGTATATATTTGCCTAATTTTGGGCAAATATATAGCCATAATTTTGGGTAGGGTAATTTTTAATTCATAACACTACTTAAAGAGTATCATAAACACTTTTGAATTGTGTTTATTTATTGTGAGTGCATTGCATCATATAAATATATCACATTTTGTATGTTTATAGAATATATATATTACACTTGATTTATAGGCCCCACCCACTATCTTTTACGAAGGAAAATAAAAGTGTTCATATAGGTCAGACTTGTCTATGAGCCTCAGGTGTCCACATCATAACCTGAGATATTTATAGATTTTTAATGAAATACGTGATGGTAACTTCAATATATACCGCTGCAAACCCCTTTTTCTGAACGGTGCCTATGACACTGCTGTCCAAAAAAGAATGCAATACCGTAGCCTAAAAAGTCTTTGATTGTATTTTCCTCCTGCACACTAAAATCACAAAAGGGACCTTCTTCAAGGTCTGAATTGAACAGCTTCAAACACTCTTCCTCAGTTTCTCTTTTGCTGTCACTCAGATCATCTGGTTCTAGACTGCTTTTCATCCTCAGAATCAGAACCAAACATGGAGAAACAGTATTCTGTTTTTATGTTTTACTAATCTGGATCAAACTTCCAGAAAACTGCAAATATGCTGAAAAACAGAATTTCTTTAATTCAATGATAAAATCCCACCGTTTTTTTAGAATTGCATTTGATGAATAATTGGAATGTTATAAGGTGGAGTCAATTTTTCAACCTGCCATCATCTTCCCTTAATTTTCCAATGCAATGTAATGTGTTTTGGCTAGTTTCTTGCTTTATTTTTCTTCTAATTATGCACTCTCTGAATTGTGTTGTTGCTTTAGATGTGCTATACAAGTAAAATCGCCTTGCTTTAAAATTTTATATCTAATTTTGAATTCTGCAACAAAGGAAAACATCAGGCTTATGCAAGACTATGGAAACAGTCTGAATGAACCCAGCATGTTTTTGGAAAACCAAGAAATAATCACTGTAGTTTGAAGCTTAATAACTAAAACAGACTAAGAATAGGATCAAAAACTCTCATTCCATCAACAAGCTTGTTAAGAGAAAACTGTATTGAGGGCTGTGGAGAATCTTGCAGACAAATTTAATTCCAATGTATCTTTGTCTTTGTAATAAATTCCTTGATTGAGTTTGTATTTATGTGATAAGACAGCCACTCCTTTCCATTATTCCCCGATCAGCAGGACGTCTGTAAATGGGAAACATTTTATTAACTCACATTTTAAGCTGAATTTGACTCAACTGTATCACAGTTACAATTGAATTGGAATGTCTATTTATTTTTATTGAATTTGCCTCTATGTTTGGAATGTTTTGATTAAGTAAATCTGGAAACTGTAATATTTACTGAACAGCATGTCTATAAAGACAGTCTCTGATTTACATTAAGTTTTTGTTATGCAACACATTGTGATATATATCCTCCAATGCTAACTCATTTCAGAAGCTGCTGGTTGGGATCTCGTTCTTTATTCCAAATGTGTAAAAATGCCATCTGCCCTTAACAGATTGTTGTCTCTGAGGAGCACCATGGCTTTGTCTGGACAGGATTTATAGATTTGGGCTTGTTTTTTCTCCAGGTGGCTGGTTCTGGCAATCACAATGATGCGCTTCTACATTCAGAAAGGCACACATAAGGGTCTCTACAGAAGTATAGCAAGGACACTGAAATTTTTCCAGACCTTTGCATTAGTTGAGGTAAGTGTTTGTAATATAAAAAAAGTTTTATTTAATAAGTGAAAGACATTGTTAACTCCAATTGCTACCGTCTTTGTCATCCAGGTGGGGCATTGTGCCGTTGGTATGTGAGGATTGACTTCATATGTTTATTTATTTCTTCCTATTTCATACACTTTAGTATGTTCCCAGGTTGTGAATGTCTTTCCTTTGCCTCTGCTTCAGGAATTGTGAGGACTTCTGTGATTGTAACTGGGGTTCAAGTGTGTTCAAGGATTTACATGGTTTGGTTCATCACCAGTAGCATCAGACAGGTAAATATTCATTCCAATCAAACGATACATAAAATTTACTTTTCAGATCTTTGGGTTAGTGTCTCATCTTATCTAGCATACAGTCATAGCTGAACGTTGAACAGTGGCAGAAAAGCAATGTTTTTGTTGCTATGATTAAAAAAAATATTTATTGCAATGACACGTATGCAAAGAAGCAATACTTAGTACCTTTTCGAAACCTCTGCTGTTCACTTTGGCCGGTTCATAGCCTTTTCCCAATGACGTGTTGCTTTTAAATTTTCTTTGAGGAAGAAATTAAAATAGTGCTGAAATTGTAGTATAATACTAAAAAGAAACATTTTGCCTCTTATGGATTAATTGAAAACTTATATGTATACAGTTTATGTTCATCATTCTTTCCCTACTGGTCCATCATTCCTTCCTTCCTTCATTCCTTTTGTATCTTTCTTTGTTTTCCTTCTTTCCTTGTATTCTTTCTGGTGTCCCTTTATTCCTACCTTGTGTCCTTTGATTTTTTCTTTCCTTCCTGTTTTGTCTCTTTCCTTACTCTGATATATACTGCCTTCTTTTTTTCTCTCCTTGTAAATCCACATTTTAGCAGCCTAGACTCATAATGCTTAAGCATTATTTTAGTTGTTTTATTTCTGAATGGCTGATTATCAATCAATTTTAATAAACTTTGAATTGTTGGTGTATCTCTGTTTCCTGGAGGTGCATCAGTTGTAATTGAACATTTTTTAAATATTGCCTTTAGGATTATCCAGGAAGTATCAAAGTATTTGCAGTTAGCATAAGGTGTATGGAGACAGCCCTTATTACTGTATTGGACAATAACTTGTAAATTTTGTTGAAGATCCAGAATGAAGAAAGTGTGATCCTGTTCCTGGTCGTGTGGACTGTGACAGAGATTACCAGATATTCTTATTACACATTCAACCTGCTCCACCATCTGCCGTACTTCATCAAATGGGCCAGGTGGAGACACCGTCTCTAATGATTTAATATTGTAGTGCTGCATACTTTCTGCAAGCATGTTGGTCTGGTTTGGTAATGGTACATTCGTGTGTGTATTACTCATTAACTATCTTTCACAAAGAAGTAATGCATGTGTTTGTTATTGCATTTCATTTGCAGCAGCTATCCAACAATTGGGAACTAACTGCTCACAATGTGTAGAAGAAATAAACTGCATGCATTTTAAATGGACTATTTGCCAACTTTGGACTTTGCATCCCTAACTATCAGCAAGTACAACCTAAAATGTAGGAATGCTTCCAGTTGTAGAGGAAAGTCATGCTATCCTCCTGATGTATGTGATCACTCATGACGAGGTGATCCACCCTCACAGTGGCTAACCTGAAACCAGAGACGTCTGAGGGAACATCAGACGCAGACATTAGTGTTTTGACACTGATAGCAGTCCAAGCACACATGTCTTACAGAACAGAGAGAGCCAACAACCATCTGGCATAACAGTCTACCAAACACTTTTATATGATTTGAACCTTTCTGCATTTTATTATGTCACAGCCAAAAACTTGAACGTATTTTATTGCGATTTTATATGGCCGACCAGTACATATTAGCATAGCATAGCATGACCTGACAATGAGAATGGTAAAGACTCAGAGGTCTTTTAGGGTGATGATTTAGGGTGATGAACGTACCTTTCATCACTCTAAATCTTTAGCTCCCCCCTCAGATTCTACATCGAATTCCAGTCAAAAATCCAAAACGTTAACTTTACTCCCAGTCAGCAGAAACTTCCTGATGAAATTAAAAGCTTGGTTTAAACCTAACTCTGCCAGGGTATAATTTATGGCTAAACTGTATCTGACGACTTGCAGTTGTATTTGCAGGAAAAGGTGGTTGGATCTACAGAACATCGTTTTAAAAGGGCCAAATACAAATATGCATCATTTTTCCTTCAATTCACAGTCAAGCACTACTTTGTGCTGAAAGACACTGTGTGTACAACTCATTACCACAGAGAGATGTTACTCTTTGCACACCCTCTGAAGTTGTACCTGCTGAAGTTGTACCTGCAGGGACCATCTGCTTTATTATTTTGGGGGGACTTTTTTTCTCCCTTTTGCTCAGTTTCTGGTCTTGATTCTCTCTCTCTGAGAAAACCTCTCCTCTCCCCTGCTCTTCACGTCTTTCTTTAAGCGTGGAAGAGCCTGGCCCCCGGAGAAGGGCTCATGTTCAGCTGCTCCTGTTTTTAAGACCGTCTGTTTTGGTCATGGAATGTTCAGCCGACGTTTCTCTCACATCCGCAGAGACGCTCCCCTGAGTCTTTCTGCTGTCTCCACTAATCTCCGCTGTCCTGGCTCATACCATAGTATACTGTCCTATAGTACAGTGAAGCAGGAACTTTGGGCTGGATGTACGAACATAGTGACAGGACAGGAAACATCTTGTTTCTGACCATCTGAGTTTTGCATAGGCACTTTAAACCACCAGTAATGTCTCTATATTTTGCTTTCAAGGAACCCAAGTGCATTGTGGGGCTTTAGAGCTCTCTAGGTTTTCTAGAGGTCATTTAAAGTTCTTTGCATTCCTGACCATTGAAGAATATTGAGCAGCCTTTTCTTAAAAAATAAGAAAACTCTTATCACTAGCAGACAAAGTGTCTCACAAAAATATGTATAACTTTACAACCTTTTCACTTTTAACATGTGATACCCTGTACCACTGCACTGTATTTTACGGGGACTGACACAAAGTAGCACATGCCTGTGAAGTGAAACACAGGTTATAGAAGGTTTTAGAGCTAAAAACCTTTAAAATGTGTTTCTTAGTCAAAGCTTCTCAGAATCACACCTTCAATTCAAGCGTTTTTGCTATGTTTCTATCACCTTGCTCATCTCAAGACTGATTTATTTTTATATTCTTGAGAAAATCGTTCAAACTCAGACAGGATGGAAAGGATCTGTGCACATCAGTTTCTCAATCTTTTTACAAATTTTTAATTCAAATTTAGTTGTGGTCTTTGACTAGACTAATTCCAACTCTTGAAATTTTTTCAAGTTCTGCCTGTATATTTAGGTTTGTTGTCCTTCTTCCAGAATTACATCTTTTGACAACAATCCAATCACTTCCCTGTCTATGCCAAGGGAAAAAAAAAATTCAGTTCTGCGGAGTTTACAACAGTGTTTCACTTTCTGCCACATTCATTGTTTTACATGTGAGCCATAACGTTCAATAATGGTCTCCCCTGACAAAATCACCTTTGTTGTCCAAACTTTCAACTTTTATCAGAATTTCAAATGTCTTGTTTCTTGCCACATTTCTCTAAAGACCAGATCTGTTGAGTTTACAAGCGTTTCATGTTCACAATTGAGTGCAAGTTCGAGGGGTTTAACTACCTTGCCTAAAAGTTACCTTAACACCCAACAGATGAATCAGCTTTCAGTTGATCATCTTCTGTTATACAAGTTTCAAGCTGATGGTTCTTTGGAGGCTCCCTGGTATACATTTAATTTGTCGCAAAGTAGACATATTTGGTGCTTTTCATTAGTGTTGCTAAAATGATTTGAATAGTGTCATTGTGACAGGCTGAGGGAAAAGAAGCATATAAAGAAAGTTTAAGGGACATTTCATAACAGTAAGTCCCTCATGTTCTGCTCAGCAGTGCCAAACTATTGATTTGCAACAACAGTTTTAAAAGTGCTTTGTGTAAATTCAAGTGTCACTATGTTAAATACTCAAAGTGCATCCAGTCATGGTGCGGTTATTGTTGTGAACTGTTGTCCGAGGTCAAATTACAGCCACAGTCTGATCCAGCGGCTTGAGTTGCTATAAAACAGTGCCAAACCAAATCTCTGTCCTGCAGCTTCCTGTTGAGCTGCTGGTCGGCTCATGTGGGGCACAAATTATATTTATTACACTCTAAAAGAGATCAACTTACTAGCTTTTTTATCATTGCTGACCTGGCATGCTGATAAGCATCACACCAACAATCAAACCTTGATTAATTTACTTTAGTTGCTGAACTTCTACTGTTGTCTCATATAATATTTTATGTCTAAATACAAACAATAATGTCTAATGACTAAATGGTGAGATTCACACTGTGTTTGTTTGAATTTGCTGGAACTTCACAGCCACAGGACAAATACTAAGGAAAACAAGTGATTTTTTCAGCTGTTCCACAAAACACGTCCGTTTATTGAACAAGTTTGGTTAAATGTTGTTAAAATGTATGTTTGAATTTGCATTTCTATAGTTCTCCACAACTTGAACTTGCCGTTTCAAGTTGTGGTAGTGTTGAAGTACTGTTTATCTGCACTACTTGATTATTAGCTCCTTTATCTGTTAATGAAATTCAGTTTATTATGGGATGAAGCTGTTGATGCACTCAGCTTTGGTGTGAAAGCACAATGTGCCCAGATTACAGCCACAATGATCTAAAATGATCAAGCAAAATTGTATGACTGCTGTCAGATGTAGGGAAATACAATGGCTATGTCCTCACTGTAGTACCTGTTAGAAGGTAGGATACAACAGATAGGATTTGGATTTGAGGCTTGGCTAGAGCCTCTCCAAAACTGCTGCTTTTGTGGAGTTTTCCTGGTCTGTTGAGGTCAGTACTACCAAAAATGCTCCAAAGAAGGTACATCAGTTTACAGAGGACTTACTGATTGGTAAGTTACTGATTGGTAAGTCCTCTGTAAACTGAATTAATTCAGTGAACTAATTCATCAGTTCACTGAATTGATGAACTGATGAATTATGTTGATTTCAAGGTGTGATTGCGTCTTTACCTTTGAAATACTTTTTTTTTTTTAATATTAGGACCTGATATCCTTGTAGTCATTGTTGAAGATCATGTACTCACTTTCATGAATGCAATATTTTCTGTTTGGTCTGGTCTCTTAAGCACTACACTTCATCTTTTCACAAAGAAAAAGGCTTTGAGGAGCAAAGCAAGTTTAGGTTGTAGACTTAGGCTCTAAATTTTACCCTGTTCTCAATCTAACGGAGCATCTGTAAAATATCCTGAACAAGTCAGATCAGTGAAGGCCTTATGTCAGGTTTTGAGAACTAAAATGATCTGCTGGGAACATATTTGTGCCAGTTACCTTAGCACACCTTCACGGTTTGCTAGGTAACTGGAGGTCTATGTCACATTGTGACACTGGCGAGAAAAACACATTGTTACATATGTATATACAAAATAACAAGTTCTTTCAGTGCACTCTGCCATGCCATGTAGACATACAGGTCGTTCCAGTTTCATGCACACAGTCTCCAGTTGCCATATCACTAATTGGAGCAGATAACTTGGATCTAGGTCCTCAGCTCCAACTACAGAGCACTTTCTTTAATTTCATGACCCGCTGGCTGGCTTAATGTGCAGCAGGTTCAAGCACAGATAAACATTGACAATTCTCGTTCACAATTTAAGCTGCACATTTGAGTCCCTGGATGGCATAAATTAAAGGTTTTAATTATATAATTGGGTAAAGGTATTGGATGCATGCAATTTTTCTACATTTCTCTCTTTCCAGTTCCCCCAAATAATTAATCAAATAATTCCCATAATTACTATAGAGTGTTTTCAACAAAGCTTCACCTTCCATGCAAATAAAGAAAGTAGTGACAAATATTGAAATGTATCATAAAATATCAATGCCCTGTAGTTTTCTTTTTAATGACAAGTGGCTTTTAATCAAAAATAAATTAACCTATGAAAGACGGGGTGGTGCTGCATGCCAGTGTGTTCAAGTCTTCTGTGTGTTTATCTTTCTGTCTTCAGCTGGATTTGCTGATAACTTGTACTAGAATTGAAAGACATCCTGCTGTTTTTCTGTTCTGCAGATACAACTTCTTCATCATCTTGTACCCATTGGGAGTCGTTGGAGAGCTGCTCACCATTTACGCTGCGCTGCCATTCGTGCGCAGGTCTGGAATGTACTCCATGAGGCTCCCGAACAAATATAATGTGTCGTTCGACTACTACTACTTCCTCATCATCGTCATGCTGTCCTACATCCCACGTAAGGAGAAGTTTCTCTCTAATGCTCTGCACCTTTAAATTTGCTAATTCTACAAAACATGACCTCATTGAAAAAATGCTCACAAAACTAAGTCTAAACTTAACAAACTGGATCTCAAGATTGTTTTAGATTGTTCTGTTTACATGTAAAGCTTCTGAAACTACTGTGTATTAGAAACCACTGTACAACCAGTACTCATGATAGACATCAATCAAGGCTATCTAAATGTATTGAATTGCACTTTGTCATTACAATATCAGTGAAAGAATTCAAAATATCAGAAAAAGATCAAGAATTTTTGATCATTTTCTGCCTCCTAGAAGGCTTGTAAAGATTCTTTTTTGGTAGTTTGCTATATTTTGAATGTCATGCACTCAAACCCTGCATATATATTTGGCCAGTTGCAAGGACTCTTGACTCTCTGAAAATAGTAGGGACATTGTGTTGAGAAACAGGGAAAATAGTAGATTTTATTCAGCAGCAGTGTTACAATTACATATTTTCCTGGCGACATTAGTAATAAGTAAGTTTTTTGACATACATTGCAAAAGTCTGAAATTTTATTTCAGCTTTTTCCAGGTCTGGATAACTACGGAAAAAGACAGTAGAGAAAAAATCATTGTATTTCCAAACATTGTTTCCTGTTCCCATTACTATTGTGTCCCTCCCTGCTTCCTTTTGTTCTTGCATCCTTCCTTACATATGTCTTTTTTCCTTCTCTCCATCCTTTATACTTTTCTTTCCAACTCAGATTTTTTAAATCCTTGTTTCTCCCTTCCTTCTTCAAAGTCTTTTGTTCATTTTTTCCTCTCTCCTCTCTGTTTTCTTAATTTTTATTCGGTGCTTAGTGTATCAATTCTCTTATCTCCTTTCTGTCCAACTGTCTTTCTTCCTTGTGCTCTAGTTGTTCTTTGTTGTCCTTTTTTGTTTCATTCAGTCTCTAGTTTTGGCAGGTTTCATATGTAAAGCATGCCCCTCTGTCATCCATAGTCATATTTTAAAATGGGCACAAAGATGAGTAACTCACAAGTTTAAGTCCAGATATGGAAAATGTTTTGAAACCTTTATTAATGTAATCAGCAGCTCAAAACATAGAGCACAAGATCTTGAATGGAGTGACAGCACCACCCTCAGACAGGAAGAAGCAGTTACAGTCAAGTTGAAATGATGACTCAGGATTATTCCAAGACTATCTGTGGAAACAAACATTGAAACTGAATGTATTTCACAAATGGCCTTGCTTTTATTGGCAACATGACGATGTGTGTATATCACCATAGCTTAACTTTGATACGTATCCTTAAAATATTCACACCTTCTTTAAATTTTGACATATTTTGTCATGGTAAAAATGCAAACTTCATTGTATTCGATTGGCATTTTTTGGGATTGGCCAAAATAAAGTAGTGAATATTTACAATATTGAAGAGAAATTACCCTTATTTGTAAAAAAGAAAAAAAACGACCCTACATAAGTTATCTTTAGTTATCTCAGATTTTAGTTTATAACTACAACAATATAACAGCAATTCTTCTGCAGTTGCTTTAGATACAGTGGATTTCAGAGGGCTCCAAAATATAATTATATTTACCAAAGAAGACTTCAGTTTTTTAATTGTATGGTTCAGTGACAACATGTAACAGTATTCGTCTCAGCATCTCTTTTTAACTTCAGATCTATGCATTTAAATGCTAGTTGCCATTTTAGCATAAATAAACTAAAAATGCATTCTTAAATTTCAGTACAACTTTAACTCAAGCACCACTAGTTAGACCAGAAAACTCACTGTATAAAAGCAAAATAGAGTTACTATAGTAACTCTATTTTGTGGTTTTTGGAAAACCGATCAATAAACAGCTGATTCAATACGAAGTAGTCCCAGATTTTTTAATGTCTCTTCAGTTACCTCTGACATAAGGTAGAAAAGTTGTGTTCACAAGTTGTAGTGCTCACTGGGATTGCAACTGTTATCTTGCGAAGTCTGAAAAGCATTTCTTATATGGCTCAAGAACCAGAGTTAGAATTGCTGGAGTAGAGGGTCTTTGTGAATCGCAACCCTTTCTGCACTTTACTTTCTAAAATAGCACTTAAATGAAGAAGTTTGTTCCTAAAGTAATGAAGATTTAAATCATACAGACGATCAAATGTAAGCAAGTTTGTTACGAATGAATCAGTTTTGGGATTTAAAGCTTGTCTGAAAATAACTTGTTCAGCCTACTGAGCATTTGATCTAATGACTGGGTTGTTTAAAAAAAGTCCTGGTCTTGTTTAAACTCTCTCTGACCAACACTTGTTCAAACAGCTTTGTCACAAAATTTGTAGCCAAGCTTTTTTGATCATTTTCTGCCTACTAGTGTTACCTAATCACTACCATATATAATCAAAAAATAATTCCTGCCTGAAGTCATTCAGTGACTGAACTAAATCTACTACTTTTGAACAATTAAGTATTGTTGACTGGAGTGTGTTAACAGGTGTGTCAACTTATTTGCAGAAGTTGTGCTTCTGCAAATAGTTACAGATAAATTAACAGCAATTAATCTGTCTCCCAAAATGTCTGACAACTTGTATCTGACTTTAACCTTTTCAAGGTTTTCAATAAGATTGTATTTCCTAATCATTTCTGACAATATACCTTTACATGTTCTACTGTGTTTTCCTAATCACAAAAAGTCACAATTTCCAGTGTCATTTTTCTCAGTTTTAAATAATGTTGTGTTTCTATTGTGTCCCAATCGGAGTCTTGAGAGTATTGTGTTTTCTCTGCTGCTTTCTCCCACCTCTCATATCACCCACTTTCCCTTTTGTCTTATAGAACCATCCTCCTTTTCTTTCCCAGAGTTTATTAGTCAAAGTTATTTCTGGAATGCAGGGCAGATTCTTCCACCTGAGCTGTAGATCTCTAAAGCTGATCAAGTTGTCATTATCCTTTTGGCTTTCTCTTGTAAATTCCCTTCTTACTCTGCCTCTTTATTTAGGAGGAAACATATGTCCTTGTAGGTTTGCAGTGTCATAGTCTTTCAAAGGATTTAGGAGTAATAGAGTCAAAAGGCTGAATACAAATTTACACCAAAAGTAAAAACACTTCAGCAAGGTACCGTTTAGATGTCCTCATGTCAAATGTATTGTGATTTTTCATCAGTTTATGTCTGCACTGTGTTTTTTCTTCTTAGTCTTTCCTCAGCTCTACTTGCACATGCTGCGGCAGAGGAGGAGGGTGCTCCACGGTGAAGTCATAGTGGAGAAGGATGACTAGATGTGCACCATCCGTAGAGCCAGCCTGCCTCCACACCACCCTCACCTGACCTCCCTCCACCCACTCACCCCCAACACATCTCACCTTTTCTTTTTGGCTGTTGGCATTCTTAACTGCACGGGACCCGAGAATCAGCTGACAACCTGCCTGACAACCAGCAATGATGATGATGATAATGATGATAACGAAAACTTGGATAAATTCCTGTTTGAATGGTTATTTGGCAAGATGTTTACAGTTCTGGAGTTGTGTCTCAGCTCTGAGAGATCTGGATTCCTTCATTCACCCACTGGCTTTACACCATCTCATTGCACTGAAGAGAAACTGAGCCACATCACTGCGTCATGACAGGAAACATGAGAAGAAACGTGGAAGGAAGATTGTACGTTGTGTGCTCTGAATTGTCCCTCAGCCCAAGTAATTGGCAGATTTTAAAACAATGTGGCTGCACAGATCATGGTTCAAAAAGTTAAATAATACCTCAACAATAAATCTACATTTAGACAAATGTGCTGCTGCTTTTGTGTATATTTGTTTTACCTTTTGTGTAAATGATGCAATGTGAAATCTTAAACCACACACCGTCTCACTTCGAGCAAGCACAGCTCCAACTTAACTGTGGCTGCTTGGATCAGCTAGTGCTTTATTTTAATATTTTGATGTTTACTATATCCGCAAGACTTCCTAAGAGTCTATGCAGAGGTAATAGTTTGTTAAAGAACATTTTTAGATTTATGTCAGCGCTCTGAGTCATCGTTCTGCGTCTCGTTTTGTGTTTTAACATGTCCATACTCATAGAAAGGTAGCTAGCCTCTATCCTATTAAAGGTGCTATTGTTAAGATCTTTTCAATCTTCTGTGCAGCTGAAGGAGTAACTGTGATTGGAGTTAATCTGAAGCAGGAAAGCTGGATGTGAAATGACCCCAAAGAAAATGTTGGTCAATGATCTGCATGGACTGTGGTTAATCAAAGCGAATCAACACTTTTTGCTTATCATCTGGGTTAAAGAGGAGAAAATAAACACCAAATGTTAAATTTAATGGAAAAATATTTAAAAAGAAATGTGAAAATACCTTTTTGTGCAAAATGAATAAACTCAATCCTTCAACAGCGAAGAGAGTTTGTGATGAACTTCGGTTAAGTTGTGCAGAAATCAAACAACCATTACGTTTTAATGGATTTATTGATGAGGTTTTCCTTCATTGTTTTGTGATTTAAACCTGAGTGCAGAAAAAAGCACATTTTCTACAAGTAGAAAGGCTCAACATCTGTGTTTTATTGACACTGACAGTCCGAGAGATCCACCAATCAACTGGCTTGAGATTAGGATCAGCCAGTTTGTCCTTTATTCTCTATTTTTTGTTTGGCAGAGCAATTATTTAAAAATAGGTATTTCTCCCCCATTCAGTAATAGCATTTAAACCTTTTTTGGTCTTTAAATGCATCATTCAACATGTACAGGCACATTTCAGTAAATTCAAATGCCATTATATTTATTTCAGTCATAAAATACAGAACTTGATACTTTAAAATATAGATTCATTACAGAGAGTGGATTATGTTTCAGGCAATTAATTTAGTTAAATTTATACTTTTGGTTTACTGATAATAAAAAGGATTTTAACTGAAATATTTTATGAAGTCCTGATATATAGTCATTCAGAAAACTGCTGACTTGATAACTGTCCTGCAAATAGTAGAAATCCTTTGGATCTAGACTGAGAAGGAAGGAAAGTATTGTATTCCATTATATTACTGGAAAGCTGAGTGAAAGGAAAAACTGGTAGAGTTGAGCAAGCAACAAGGTTAACTACAGCTTACAGAGGATTCTAAAGCAAAGTTTAAAACCTGTTTGAGTCAGATTTCTGGGACGTGGACTAAGGCTGGAGTTAATGCTTCAAAAACCACCAGATCCAGACATCCAGGAAACAAAGTAACTCTTGAAGAACAGAAAAAATATCAGGATTGCCTTACATGGGTCAGGGAGAAAAGTGACAAGACTCTTTCTCCAGAGCCAGCAACGCAACCATCAAAGCTGCATGTGCTTTCATTACACCTCATCAAAACCACAGGATGATTACCTCCATGCCACACTGGATTGATGTAGTATTTTGTGCAATAGCAGCTGGGCTTGAGTACTAAGTTCAAAACTCTAGGAAGGGGACAAATACATGTGTGTAATGTTTTTTAAGTTATTAAAATAATTATAAAGAATTGCTTGAAATAAACCACTTCTGCAATGAATCTGCATGACCTTCATATTTAAACCCTATAAGTGAAACTTGCATATCACATTCTAATATATTGGGATGCAATTTTACCATGATGCTCTTTTTTGAGTTCAATAACAACCAGATAAAGATTTGGTACAAATGCTTTTATGCCCAAATAAAAAGAATCTTATAATTACTTCTTATAACATTCAGAACTATTAGCTCCAGCAAACAACCTACAGCTTTTTTCTCTCATATGTGCTGCAGTCCTCAGATTCACAATCGGCACATGAGACCTTAAAGAAGAAATCAATGCCTGACTGAATTAGGCACCGATTAATTTGATTGTGGCATTTTCCTTATACATGTACCTTCATTATATTTGTATTTAAATGAAAATAGTACATACACATTCATGAGGTTAGATACATGTTTCATTGAAAACAGTATGTCTGCTATGTGCTTTTTTTTACTTATCTTGCACGTTGTAATCTCTGAATTATACAAAATTACAATCCTTTTCACTTTTATAGCCCTTATACTTCCCTATAAAACTTGGCTAATGAAACAAACATTCAGGTGTTTAGTTGTACAAGTACAGGTATATAACATGTTTTATATAGAAAAATCAGTTGCTGATTATTTTTTTAACAGTTTCTCCTCCATTTGGATGTCCTGCTGTATTGCACTTGCTGGTAATGATGCACTCGAGTCTCCTTTGAAGACACAAGGAAAACTGCAGCCCCCGGACTCCTTTCAAAATCGTCTCTTTCCGCGCTCTGTCCAGACTGTCCACAAGCCCCTTCAGTCAATCAGTGCTGCAAGGATGGAGCTGAGCTGCTCACTGTGCTCCTTTATTTAACTGCTATGATTTTGCTGTAAAGACAAAAACAAGAGCAACCTTTAAAATTACTGCTTAAATGCAAGTTGGGCTGTAAACACAAGTCCAGACTCTGAAGCAGACTTACAGGTTTCCAGTTCTTTCTCACAGATATAGCTAATGAGATCTTCACAGAAGAAATTGTTCCATAGACCTTCGTGGATCAGACCTACACAGTCTTCCCCCAGCTCATGGCTGTGGCCCCAATTGTCAGGCTGTCCGGGCTTCCACTTCCTGCAAGTAGACAATAGGGGGCCACCACACATTATAATTACACCAGTATTTATTTACAGTAGCTGTACAGTGAGAGGCAGGTGGAAAAAGAGCACAAGTTTACCTCCACCAAGAAATTTGTAATGACAAAGGGACATTTTTGGCTTCACATTTGCGGTGTTAACAAGGATTTTTACATCACTACATTAAGCTTGAATATGTTTTTAGGGTCTTCTATATATTTTTATCATCCTTTATTTTTTTTTACATGTTGCATGTTAAGAGAATTGAATCACATTTTTAAATGGTTTTGATCTATTAATTGAACTGTTTTGTAAAGAAATGTATCCCAATGAATGTATCTTAGTTGCCAGTGAATAACATAACTCTTCTTAAATGTATAAATCATTTTATTGTGGTTTGTACTGGAATAAATGTTTTATCCCAATACAAGTCATTTGTATTGGGATATTTGTGAAATTTCAGTTTCTTATATTGATTAAAATGGACTTAAAGCTAAACTTGAGAAGGTCACTTTAAAAGCCAACGTAGGAGTGTCAGAAACATAATAAATCACAATGCTTACCTAGTAAAGATATAAAAGTACAATGGTGTTGTGCTTTCATGTACACCATTTGTACATGATATCAATGCAAAAACACACTTAATTAATTGGGATAACATCATTCTGGAAACAAATAAGAAACTCTGAATGATGATTTAACACTGACGTGAAAACAGGAATCGTTCCATCCAACCAGCGCCACGCATTCTCTTCTTCCCTGTCTGTCAGACCAATCCAGAAGAAGCCCTTTCCAACTATTTGCCCCTCCAACCATTTCTACATGAGGAAAAATAAAACAGTCAGTGACAAGTTGAACTCAAAACAGCAGCTTTAACTGTTTTTACATCTGTTGACCACATATACACATCACCTGTTCTTCTTTGTCACCGATGATCAGTAATGTTGCTAGTTGTGATTCACAGATTGCTTTTGAAACATCAAAACTCTCCAGGTCTTTGGAAAAGTAGTAGCACTTGTTTTTGTAGTTCACCCAACCAAGAGGGCAACCTGAAAAACATTAAGAGGTTCCATAATTAGTTCATAAGAAAATGCACCAGATTATTCTCTGATGAAAAAGTGTGCTACCACGAATAATCAAATGTTACCGATTTAATTTTATTAATTCAATTTAGTTTTACAAAGTGCCACTTCACAAAACAATTAATTTTGAGGAAAATTATATAGTAGATTAAATACAGACAAAATGAAAGATTCAAATTCCATTACATACATTCCAACTCCACTCAAGTTATACAAAACAATGCAGTAAGAATTAGTTTACTATACCAGTAAGGAAGGTTTTTTCTTGTTTTGTTTTTCTTTTTTTATGGAGCACTTCATTAAGCTACTAAATTTAGAGCAGCCCCTCCTCCAGAAGGGGCATGCGGCCAGTTGACTGCATTGCATCTTTGATGTTTACATACTGCGAATGTAGGTGGCAACAGTGGAAAAGAAAACTTTCTTTTAGCCTTGGATTTGTCTCCAAATAATGCTAAGGGAGTAGAAAAGTTGGCAATTACCTTCAAGATTATCATGGTAAATATTAGAGATTCATTCTCAAATAAAAGCAATAACAACCTCAACATCGTAGACTGAGTTTTGGAGAAACTGGGTCGTCGTCAGCAAAGAGTTTCCTTTGACTAAATCTAAAAATAGCCAACTGCATATTACAGTTCACATCTAGTGCAGGAGCTTTCCTACCAGGTAAGTTCTTAGCAAGTAGAAGTAACTCTAGGAAAGATTTACATATTAATCTTCATAAGCTGGCCATCGAAGAACAAGATAATGTTTGGAAGCATTTAAAGAAGAGAAAAGGTTTTACCTGGGGCTGACAGTGCACGAGGAACTGCCTCGTCCTGCTGTGACACTGGTGGAAAAGGCATTGCTGGACTTTGAATGGGGATTCCTGGCAGCCCTGGTGGTCCCACAGGCCCTGGGGGCCCAACTGGTCCAGGTAGACCTCTTGGGCCTTGCTCCCCAGCTGGTCCAATTGGTCCGCGGATGCCCGGTGGTCCTTGCAGTCCCGGTACACCAGTCTGGCCATCTCTTCCAGGAAGACCAGCCTGTCCTGGTTCTCCTTTAGCTCCTGGAGGTCCAGCTCTGCCTCCTGACCCTCGAGAACCTTTCGGTCCTGGACTTCCAGGTACACCCGGGAGGCCCTTTAACCCTGGGAGACCTGGTGGTCCCGGTGAACCCTGCTCTCCTCTAGCTCCTCTGAGTCCTGGAGGTCCTTTTTCACCTCTCTCCCCCTTGGATCCTGTCTGACCAGGTGGTCCTTGAGGTCCTCTGTCCCCTCTTGGTCCTCTTGGACCAGGCGGGCCTTCATATTTAAAAGGTAATTTTAAGTCAGGAAAAATTCTCAAAAACAGTTCAAGAAAGACTTCACCCGATTACTCACCCTGTAAAATAGTGAAGTTTGTTATCAGCTGTGAGTGCTTGGTGTCCACCAGCTTCATTTCCTCCATGACAATAGAGAGACTGGTGACCTCCTTATCCAAGCGGGCTGCCAGCTCCTCCTGTTGTGACCTCAGGCTGGATGCATCCATCCTGATGTCTGATACGCTGTCGTTAAGGTTCTGCAGGACATCTGAGTGACGGCCGATGGTTTCTGAGCAGCTGCGCAAGTCATTGAGGTTCAAGTTTATGGCTCCCAGAAGTTGCGTGGTGTGGCTCATGTTGCCCGTAACACGGTCCATAATTTCCTCCAACTCATCCACCTGCATCTCTACCCGGTCAAACTTTGAGGATGTGAGGTTGCTGAAGTCCCTCTGTCGGTCCATGATCTCCCTGAGCGTCTGGTCATGACCCTCAGCCAGCCTGCTGGTGTTCTGCAGCTGGCTGGTCATAAAAGCAAGTTGTGCCCCCACATCTTCCAGGCTGTCATTGTTGGCTTTAGCCAGAGTCGAGGCATTGCTCGCTACGACCTGCAGATTTTCCATTTTTCCACGAAGCCAATCTACGTCAGAGCGTGTCTGACGCGCCGTCTGCTCCAGGTTCTGATAGTCGTTGCGCATTTTGTGAATTGCTTGGCTGGTTTCATCAACGACCCGCTGCAGCGCTGCAATGAGGCCTCTCTGCTGGGCCTGCGTGAGGTTCAGGTTGCTGATGCTGAGAAGCGCCTGGCTTTGCAGTTTCACTTGCTGTTGTAGCTCCCTCTGGAGTCTGGCCGTGTCCTCCTGCAGACTCTCAATGATGTTGCCGTAAGACTGCAACGTGCCATTTACCGAACGCAGGGCGGCTGTGTTGCTGCTGAGACGCCCCCGAACGGTGCCCTGGCTGCTCTGAATCTCTGAGCCAATACTCTGCAATTGATTCAGCTTGACCTGATCGCTGTGGACGTGTTCCTGCACTGCAGACAGCTGCCTCTGCAGGGCCCAGATGTTGCTCTTGAAAGCCTGAATCTCTGTGGTGGTGTTCTCGGACTTCTCTTCCGTTTGATCATCTGAAAATGACCATCAGCACATTGAAATGCAGAAATCTCTCGCTGTCTCACTTTTGTATTCTTATATAACTTCTAGTAAATATGTACCAAGCTTTTTTAGATCTGTCTCGACCGCAATTATCTTTCCGCCATAGCTTGCAATACCTTCAGACACACTGTCGACTCTTTGCACCACTGCAAAGAAAACAAAGGGGGTAACATAAAGTTGAGTGTTATAACAAGATCATATTTCTTTAAACAGACCACAAAAAAAGGCAGAAGGACCTCCAGCTACAGACATCATCATATAAAAGAGCTCAGAGAAGGAACCAATGAAAATATCTTATTAATACTACAGGAATTCATCTGCATGTCTTGTAGGCATGTAATAAAGACTTTATTAAAGTCATCGCTTACATTAAGCAAAAAAAAAAAGACAAGAGGTTGATAAAAGAAGTTAGAAATTACACAACACATGTATGTGTTGAGGAACAGACAAATAGAAG
Organism: Poeciliopsis prolifica; assembly: GCF_027474105.1. Classification (NCBI taxonomy): domain Eukaryota; kingdom Metazoa; phylum Chordata; class Actinopteri; order Cyprinodontiformes; family Poeciliidae; genus Poeciliopsis; species Poeciliopsis prolifica. Next base: position 13,599,880 of record NW_026562387.1, read on the forward strand.
AAAAAAATGACTCATCAAAAATACTGGGTGGTCAATGAGTTGGACCAAGGCTGAGGCTGCATGGAGGGACACAGGCCAGGGCCCTGGGGGACAGGCGCTGACATCAGGGTGTGGGGGTGAAGGGAAATTCTTCAGTAAACAGACGGATCAAAGACAACCCACTGGAGACAGACACTGTTGCTTGGGAGGCTCTTTGCGCCCCCACAGGCGACACCAGCGTTCATTTCCTCAGGAATGTGTCTGAGATTCCAGGGAAGCAGCCCACTTCTACCACCAGCCTCTCCAGGGGCACACTTCCTCCAACTGGGAGCAGCATGGGTTTTTCAACTGGGAGACTGTGTGCCCCAGCAGCCAAGAAAGACAAGATGCTGGGATGAGATGATGCTGATGCACGCCTAGCTATAAGTTGTGTTTGCAGTCCTACTGACAATAATGTTGCAAAATGAGTTCACTTCCAGAGCTTAATCCTTAAGGTAAATAAAATGCTGATCTTCATAAATCTGAACACATTCACAGAGCCTTGTAAATCACTGCTGTTCAAATTAAATGGAGTGTGTCTAACAGTCCACACACCCCAATTAAAATATTGGTTTGTTTGAAAATCAAACCAATATCTTGTTTTTTGTACACAGAATGAGATCAACAGCTTTTGCATATACAGTATACAGACTAGACTAAGAAGCAGAGTTTAGAGTCAGTTCTTTTATTCCAAAGAGAACACCCACTGGCAAAAATCTTCCAAAACTTTGTTAAAGAAATGTTCTTTTTCTTTGGGGTAATTAAAATGAACTTTTGGGTATAGTTTCAAACATTATGTTTGGCAAAAAAACTGAACACTGAGTTTCTCCAAAGGAACACCATGCTGACCATGACATGGGATTATATTTCATCAGGTGCTATTATGGTTTTTGCAAAGATGGATGAGGTTATGAATTCTTCCCAACACCATTCAGTTTTAATCCATACCTTCATTGGAAAGCACATTATTTTTTTCAGCATCACAGTGAGTCAGAGCGTACATCAAGTTGTGCAATGGGCCAGTCAGATTTCTCTATATAATCCATAGTGTTATGTTTGGGATTCTGAGATATTCAGCATTTTCCTCATGTACCTTTAGGCATACATTGACTTTGCCAGACCATTGCTGTGTACAACACATGACAAAATAATGAGGTTGAGAAGATTTCAGAAAGTACAAAACTTTAAAACAAAGTCATCGTAACAGTACTCATGCGTGAAATTAACCTTTTAGAGAACTTTTAACTGAATGAGGAAGTTTTTAACACATAATTATTTCACAAGGCTTTCTTTGAGCGTGAATGAAAAATTGCAGATACTTTGAACTTAACTATTCGCCTTCTTCTTTCTTTTGAATTTAAAAATATAAACTGGAGGTTAACGCCTCAACCATCAACACTGACGCAATGAACAACTTTTTTTCTTATTATTTATAATTAATAATTTTAATTAGCTATAGTTTCTGAAGATGGGTCTTGGTGTTTTAAAAATCATTAATCTGCCATAGAAAAATGTAAAGGCATATTATTTATTTATTTTCTACTTTCTTGTTTGATTTTTCAAGGTTTTGTGATGGGAGAACATCTTTAAACTTAGAGGATAATGACCTTTGTTTCCTTACATGTAATGATTTTCTTCTACTATGTTGTAAATGTGAGAGGTCAAACATATTAGGTTTCTCATCATGCAGCCAAGAGCTTTGGTGTTCAGTGAGCTTATGATTATAATGAGACCTCCTGTTTGCAGCTCTTTGTCTCACTAACGGCCTTCACGGTGGCCAAGTATGACATGACCGTTCTGTCTCAGCACTTCTTCATACACTGTAAATCATGACTGGAAATTATGACTTCAAATCTGTTAGAGTTACAAAAATAACAATCGCAGGAATCATTTAAGGGGATGTACCATTACCACGACTCACTGCGCCTTACTGGAAATATAACCTTCTAACACTGATGAATCTCCAGGACAAACCAAAGTGTAAGTTCTATGTTCCTTTTCTCAGAAGTGTACAATATGAAACTGTTAAGCCCACCCTGGTTGTGTGCAGCTATGCAGGCCCTGTAGTCATGCTCTTCTGGCTGATTGGTTTATATTTGTGTACCTACAAAGCTAAGGTCTACGTGTGAAATGTTTGCCCATGCTGTAAAACAAATTAATCAAATATCACCTTCAGTAAAAATGAAGTCACTTATTGATCACATTCCAATCACATGTACCTGTGAGGACTGAGCCCCACAGTGTGAAACTTCGCTGTTTTGTTTCTTGGGTTATGGATTTGGTCACTACAAAATTGTTGCCATTCTGTTAGAGGGACTATTTTTACAGTTATAAGGAAACGGTTATGATATAATGTCATTTGGCCAATTTGGATAGATTTTGAAGGTGAAAAGCCTGTAAAACATTTGAGCTGGACATCCAAAAACTCCACTTTGTGTAATTTCAATACAAATGCATTTTTTGAAAGTGACTTTGCAACAATTTGCAGACTGATAGGCAACTTTGTTTCTCTTCTGTTTCATTCAATAGAGCACGATGCGTTCCTTTTTTACCTACTTCATGTTGTTTAAGCTATGTCTTATCCAAATTACCTAGTAAACTGTCATTGATTTGACTAATGAACCAAAAAATTACCTTAACCACATTTATTTATGATTCAGCAAGGGGTTAATTATTTTCTCACATTTGTGTTGATTTGTTTAAATTGTCTTTTGTTTTATTAAAAAATTAAATGTTAATGTGAAAAAAGTGAAAATCTGTTCACAATACCATGTTTCCTTTTCATGTGTTGTACTGTCTCTAAGAATTTCAGTATAATTTGTTTGAAAAAAATTACTTGCTTCCCTCCTTCAGCATTTTTGTGCAGAGAAGAAAAATCCTAGACCCCCGCATTCTATTCAAGTTGATCTCTAAAACTAGAAACCTCAAGAAGTAATTGAATTCTTGTAATTTGTGCGAGCAGGCCCTTTAAATTTCAACTTTGAGTGACTGCCTTTCTTTCTTTTTTTTTTTTTTTATTCAGCTCATTTGTCTCCACCCCGTAACCTTCTCCCAGTATTTTTCCATCACCCCCCCAAGCACACACCTCTGGAGAACCTCTTAAAGGCTTTGTTGGGCTGAATGTCCTGATTCTGTTTTTTCCAGTTCAGAAATCAGTTCTGTAGTCTTTTTCCAAGTTTGAACCCGTAATGTCCCTGCTGCAGTTGTGTTAAACATTCCCATATGTAACCCTCATTACTTCAATTGGTGTAAACGGCATGAACTTAACATGTTTTAGAGGTTATCTCTGTGCCTTGACCGCCTGTAGGACGACAGTGCCCTACGTTTTGAGCAAAGTCAGTCTTTCTTGTTCCACGCTGCATGTTGTCATGCAGGTCTAATTGTTGCCAGATGGGCATCGGGTGAACTGAGTGCAACTTCAGCAGAACCCACCAAAATTGAGTTTTCACTCGTACAAAAACGCTGCGCTGTCAAAGGAACCACAGTTCAAATACACTTCAACCTCCAGATGGTGATGTCAGCAAGACGCAGACCCCTCTATGCACTTAACATGTGTGCTTCTCTCTGTTCTCCATCACTGACCCACACAAAGCGTATTGGTGCGGCTGCTTTGTTTCGATGCAGCTTGACCTCAAGTATAGCTGGAATCCGGAGACCTCCGTAGCAGATGTAAGCATTATGTGCCTCACTTCATTTGCTGAAGTTTTGAGTCTCGAAGACCTGCTGTATTCCAGCCTTTTAGGCCAGCTTATACTCATAGCTGGGCAAGTCACCAACCAGTTGCTTCATTGCTATCTTGAATCACACAGTTTTATTTTATAAGTCAGCTAGGAAGGAAACAGTGTTATATAAACCACCCCCAGGAAATCTAGACACATCTAAGACTTAACACAAAACAGGTCATTGTGCTAGACTTTTAAAGTTTTTGTCCGCTGTGATTTAAGCTTCCCTGTTGGTGAGCTGGATGAACAGAGCCTCTGTGGAAAAGTCTCAAAATAGAAAACATGCAAAACAAATCTTTAAAAAATTATAGACTATACAGATTTTGGTGACAATTTACTACATGATCAGATTTAGATTTCACTGATATTATACATAAAATGATATGATATGCATGAAAGGAAAAACTGTCAGAAATAATATGAAGAAGAGAAAACTTGTCTTACCTTTATATCCAAGAACAGCAACAGCAATAGTGAGTAGGGTGCACAGCACATAGAGCAGAGCTATGGAGGTCTTCAATGCCCATTCATTCTTACACTTTGTGCATTGGGTGCCCTCCTGGATCCCTGGGCGAGAACAGTGAATACCACATGATTTTGTGTGTTTCATACTGGAGCAAAAATGTTTATTATGGACATATTGTTAGAGTTCGAAGGCTACTAGGGGAGCTGGAAGTTCCACATCTGGATAAACAGAACTTGGGTCTACATTAAAGAGAGCAATGGTTCCCTCTGGGAATGGGTAGTGAAGGGAAGGGGACACAAAAACAGCCCCCCGCTCCCCAACACTGCCTTGTTTACACTCGGTAACATGCTTGTTTCCCCAAACTCAAGTTTCACTCAGCAAAGTCCCCGTAACTTCACAGTACTTTTGTTCAGCACCAACTCTGGCCCCTCCTCCTCGTCGCAGGATCAGAGTCAAATCAAGGTCCTTCGTTTTACGAGGGCACCAGTGGAATATTCCTCTTTGAGGATATTTTTCATAACAGATGAGTGGCAAGATCCACAGTGCTGCCGGGAACACAGCTGCATTTCATTTTCAATTCAGGAAGTGTGTGTCTGTGTGAGTGGAAAGGTTGGGAGGGCAAGTGTGTCTGTGTGTGAGTGCCAGCAGGGCGGAGGGGGGTGTTCCAGCTTTTATGCACCTGGAGTAGGACTTCCTGACAATTCTTAGATGTAGTATAAAGATATCAGTCATTCAACATTTGAAAACAGTGGAGCCAGCAGGAATCATACATCGTGCACATCAATTCAAGAGTGATGAGGTCGTGCTTCAATAGATTACACTCGCAGCACTGATTTGGTTTTGCTAGATCCCACTGGGACTTTAGATGCCAAAGTTAAAAGCATGACTAGTTCTGATAGGTGTAAAGGGACTGTTAATGGTCACTGAGAGTTAGGACTCAGTTAAGCTCCCGCTAAAGCAGGACGGGAAGTGAAGATTTATGGTGAAAGGTTGGGGGTTGGACCTGGGAGACACAGCGACGACTCTTTTTTACCATAAATCTTCCACAGATAATATTACCAACATAATAGGTGATTTTATATTTATTGATATTGTTTTTCTTCTGATGATTGACTGATATACAGTCAAATCCATCAATAAACAATTTACAGATTTGGGTCAAGTAATTCATTAAGAGCTGGTCCTTACCAGGTTCCGACATTATGTAAATCTAAACTCAACATTGTAAAAGCTCAAAACGAACAAAGTAAAAAAAAACAACAAAAAAAAACAAAACAAATTAAAGATCATGTTTTCTCAGGTAAACTGCAAGATAATTTGAGACCTAAACCTCAGACTGCAGTTTATGACTGCATTTGGGTTCTTTCTAATCTCAAACATGACAGAAAGAAGACATATTTAATTTGCTGCTATAACCACTGGTTGGGTTTTACTCTGTTAATTTGTTCTTATTTGCAAACACTAGCTGAAGGGGTTGTGCAAGAGAATACTTTCTGTACATTTAAAGTCATGTTACAAATGTCTGAAAAACTGAAAGAAGTTCAAACCAGAAAGTTAAGCCAACCACCAGAAAGTGTGAATTTTTCCATCTCAAAAAATTCCATTCATCTCAGTCATTTCTTTGTTTTCACAGAAACTTCCTTCAGGAGTAAAATCTCAGAAATCAGACTTATATAAAACTGGTAATAGCTAGTTTGCTATGTTAGTTAGATGTGCTCAAGTGGCACATGTTTACAAGTAAGTTGTCAAAAACTGGCAATTAAGATGATTGCCTTATTATTTAATATCTGTATTGGCCACTCATGTATGTTGACCTGATTTAAACTATTTAAAAACCCCATGTCTGACTGGTCTGAGTAGAAACAGCACAAACAGGAACTAGTTTGTGAAGTTAAACAAAAATACTCCAATTTGCTATAGCTAATACAATTTAAATAACTCAAATGCCACTAATCTACCCAGTTTATTTGGCAATACATCCTGATTTTTTACATATTTTGTCTGCATGTTGTGAACAAAACCTTCCACCTTGCTGCTCCACAAGGAAATTAAAACAAAAATATAGTGAAATACAGTGATTTCATTTTTGGCCACTTTGCCCCTCTGTAAATCAACATGTGAAGATTCTTTGGCAATTACGTCAGAAACAGTTTATAAAAGCGAGGGAAGGTTTTTTATCAACATCAGGCTCCACTATAGAAACATCTGCTACAAATGTGGGAGTGGGGCGAGTTACTCAGCAGAAATCTTTACTGCAACCAGAAAAGTAGATGCTGGGAATACAACCACAATAAAATGACTCCATTTTGGAATCATTCATATCCATCTGACATATATGAGGAGTTCTTTTATGCACACTTCACAATGAAGCATGCACATCAGCTCATCACCTCACAGAAATCAAGGCGCTTCTGTCCAAAGCTGCTGTTTCAGAGTAAACAAGCTGACAGTGTTTGTTAAATCTGTGGAGGCAAAACGCCACAAACACACTTTGTTGGTTATAAATGACATTTAGATGCTCTGTAAAAAGCTGGATACTTTTGGTCTGGCAGTCAAATACAACATGTGGCTGATAGATCAGAGATAAGGTCACATTACCAGATACAGGAAACAGACATAAGTAGAAAATATTTAGAAAAGGGGAAACTTTTTTTTTTTCTGGATGGGACATTCTGTTTTGATTCAACTCTAATAACTTCATGATCTCTCAGGTAGAAATACTAAGTACTTGAAAAGACCGTCAAGAGGTTTATTTTGGCTCTGGAGGAACTGCAGGGATCCCCAAATCAGGTGGGAGAATCTGATTAGAGGATCGCCTTAGCGCTCTCACAAAAAAAAGAAAAACAAAATTTGACTGTTCTTCAGTTATTTTCTAAAACTATGTGACGACTCTATACACAAAGACTTGCAGTTCAAACTGCACCAAATGAAAATGGAAACAACTTTGATTGAAATGGATTGAATGCATATGTAAGCCACACTTTTCAGATTCAGGATTTCTTTTGAAATTTGAAAACTATGTGTTTTTTTTTTTTCTTCCACTTCACAAGTATGAATATTTAGGGCTAGTGTTTTAGTCTATTGCATAAAATCCCCCAAGACTTAACGGAGATATGCTTTGGTTGCAATGTGAAAACCTTTGTGAACTTTCGCAAGACACTCTAATTACCTTAGAGGTCACATACAATGCTATGAATAACTACTTTATATAAAAATGGTAAAGATAGATTATACGATGACAAATCACCAGTAACTTATCATGAAATGAAAACAGAAACTCTGAAAAAGGCTGAGAGAAACCACAGCTTTGGTTTTTCATCGGCTGATGCTGACCTATCATCTTTCGCCTTTGCTTGCACATGCAGATGAAGTCAGGTCACACAGGCAATGACTTGAAAAATAACCAAGGAAGTCAAGCCACAGGCTGACAGCCACACTTTTACTCCCTAGCAAAAGAAAACAAAGCTTTGGAAATGAAGGGCCTTTTCTGTAACAAGGACACTGCAAGAGCTGGCTTTGACATGTTACTAACCTCACTTTGTCACTATGTTCTTTGGCTCATATTCACTCATTGTTTCTGCAAAACCACGGCGCTGGTGTGATTCAGAGTGTTCACCTTTGTGCTGTAGATGTATCTCCAAGTCTGTGTCATGCATCAGCCTAATTTCCCTAAAACAAAAGACTACCCAAACACCAACCCTCTGAAATGCCAAAACAAAGTCCATGAGGTCACAGTGATACATGAGCCTCTTACATTTAAAGGCTGTGTTTATTTACAGTAAACAGCGGCAGGAACGCTATAGAAACCATGGAGAACACAAAGCCGTGTGCTGCTTAGGTCACAGAAACTGTGATTTGGACTTCAGCCTTGCTAAACACTTTCAAGAAAGCAGAGAGCAAATCTACTAAGAGATTGGTAAGAAAATTACACCTGGCACCAAAAAGAAACAGCAGTTTAACACAAATTGCAGCAGTGGAGGAAGAGTTTATGACCGGAGAGGAGGTAACAACACCAGAGGGATGTAGAAGTGATGGATGTATGGTTATATAGAAATTTACACTAGTGAAGAAACATTCGTCTTTGGTTTTCACCGGTTCTGTGCAGGGTTTCATAGAAACAATGAAAGATATTTAAAAATTCCCACAGCTCCATTTCACTTTCTCTTTCCTTTTAAATTTCTCATTAGATCCGATGAGTTCATGCCACTTATTATGGGGATTAATAGCATAACAAATTTTGGACTTTAAAGACAAATCTGAGCCGTTAGCGAGGCGATTCTTTTAAAAACAATAATTAGGTACACATGTTTCAATTTACTATTAATTCTCTCTCATCTACGCAAATTTGGATTAGCACACATAGCACAAATATATTTAAGCTTTTGCAGCTGTATGATTCTGGTTGAGTACTGGAATACTTTTCTGATCAGCAACGGAAGAACCTACCAGATTTGTTGGTTTCCCAGAAGGAACTAAATTGAAAACAGAGTCCATGCATTTTGGGCAGAAGTGAGATCAGGAGTAATTCAACAATCTTAACATTAACCTGATTTATCTGTTTCAAATCCAATCCTGTTGTGTGTTTGGGATCATGTCAATGCTGGAAAAGCCAGGTGTGGCCATGTGTTCACCAAATGGTCAAAAATGTCACCCTGAAATTTGAGGTATTCAAGAATAGCCCCACATCTTGTCCATAAACAAGAATACACAATAGGAATCAGAATTGATTCTTGCACGTCTTAGAGTTCAGTATCAGTGTTTTTTCTTCTGAAAAATAAAAACCCAATGATACTGGACTCAAATCTACAGCCAACACTGTGGCATTAGTGCATAAAGATGCCTTTGTTTACAGGACAATTTCAGTTTCAAAGTCTCTCTGAGTGAGCAAACATCTTTATCCATGCTACAGATGTTTGTTCTTTAAAGTCTGGAGCAGAAGAATGATTGAGTTTCTGCAGGGATTTCAGAAAATGAGCAGAACATCATATTTGGCAGCCAGAGAGAAAAATGTTTAGATAAAAATCCATCATAGAGTGTGTCATACACTCTATCAGATATACACCATAGAGTGTATGTATCAAGCAAAGTAACCCCAACTCAAATTGTTCACTTCTTTTCTAATGTGTAATTACTCTTAAATTTATCTGTAATTTTGAAAACATTTTTTTATACTGCATCGATTTGCGTGGGAAGTGAATAACTGATCAAATCTAAAACTAATATAAAGTTAAGATTTGAATATAAATAGAAAATGTGAAGCACACTCAGAAATACCCACAATGAAAAAACACGCAGGAGCATTTAGCTGACTAGATTTTGTAGAAACCATTTAATATCGAACCAAAATGACAACCATCATGATGCAGCAGAACATCAAATTTGGATGTGTAAGAAATTCACCTGGATTTCCCTTCAAATCCAGTTTGACTCTTTCCCCTCATAAAATAGACTCCACCCTGTTAAAAAACCTCTATTGTCTATGTACTTACTAATTCTTAAACTATTGTGTTCACACTACTCCCAAGGAAAATAAAGACATGTTTGTCCTTTTGACAAATCTAATCTTGTGATGAGTCATCTAAAATTGTGTAATACATAGATCTTGCACACAGCACTGCCAAATCTCAGCGTGTCTGTTTCCTGTTGTTATTTTCCAAAATCTTGTAATATGTCAAACCATCTGTCCTTCGTTACTAAGATGTTTTACAGGATCTCTGACATAATGTAATCTGGGCCAAGTTGTTTTACAGTCAGAAGGCAGATAACGGCCCAGTAAATGAGTCACCCGCTGCTCAAATTTCTCAGTGGGACGTTAAAGGATTTTGCACTAAATCAGGTGGGGCCCCTGTTCATGTTTTTGACAAAAAAAATGGAAAACATTCAGGTGCTGGGTTGAGTGTCAAATTAGGCACTCCATGAGAATATTTACTCTGAGGAGGATTTTGTTATAGCAGTAATGAAGAGGAGAGAAAAATGTAGTTTTATGTCTTGAGACAAAACGCCTGTGAGTTCCTCTGAGTGTTTTGCTCAAATGGAGGCAGCAAATGGAAATATTGTGCATCCATGCTAAAAAAACGTCTGCTGGTAATATATTTTTCTTTCGCAGTGGAGGTCCTGGCTCTCAGGATACTTCCCCTAATAACTGTTTAGCAGCATGGTGAATGCATTATGTCCTTTCACATGCCTACTGTGCTCACTTCAAGGTTGTACCTGGAAAGTGACGCAACCAGAGGAAGGGCAGAATTGAGGCCAAAGTTCTGGGTCCCTCTCTGAGTTCATCGAAAAACTTTGGCGCTTTGGTGGGAACTAACACCATCCCAGCGTCTTGTGTGGTCCGGTTCAGGCTCGGTCTCTTGTATTGGATGTTATGGAAAACATACGCCTTCATCACATGAGACAGTCAGACATAAAGCCCAAGCCTGTCAATAAAGGAAAGAAAAGTAAGAGGTGTAAAGACAAGACAGCCAAGTTTAGCTACAAACAGAATGGACTGGGAGAAAAGCTATAAATTAGAGAAAGAAAGCAAAGAAAGATCTAAGAGTTGGACAGAGAAACCGATGATGGACAAACTGTGAAATCCATTCACTTCTGTTAAAAGAATTAGCCAAGAATCTCTCCAGCACCATAGCCACAAGTCAGACCAATCATATAAAAATTTAAATATCAAGAAAAACTTGGCACTTCCCTGACAGGAGATCTTTCAATGTGCCTCAAATATCAGAGCCAAGGTGAAAATGTAAAAAAAAAATTAAATAAAAAAATCAAGCTTAAATTATTTTACAATCTCCCACAAGTCCAGCCTTCAAGCACCTCTGTAAAATATGACATGAGAATAAAAGATGTACATGAGAATATTAAAAAAAAAAATCTATAAGGCCAACAGAACTAACCTGATAACTTAAACCTTTTTACTTCCTTTAATGTATCTCCCAGAGAGTCTGGATTGTTTATGTTTTTGCTAACTGAAGTCTCATTTGCCATATCAGTAATACTCAGCACTTAGGTTGAGGTGTTTACAGTTAGATTCACTACTTGTATCTAACAACCGGATAGCCCTTTAATAAAAGTGTACAAATTCAAAGCTCCAGAAAGCCAATGCCATTTTGTTCCCCACATTACAAGATACTGAGACTGTTTTTACATGGGAGGAGTCCAATATGAGATTGTAGCTAAAAAAGCATATGGTAAAGTTGTATCTTAGCTTACCAATAAGATAATTATCATACAAGTTGCAAATAAACTTTTAGTTTGATAAATAAAATTATTTACATATTATTTCAAAACTGAGTTGGTCCCCCAAATTTGTTGTGCACAGCATAGGCCCTGGATAAAAACATAGACATTTGCACCACTACTGAATAATGGTGCTAAAGTTTACATTAGATTTTCAGTTTCATATCCAACTTATTCAGTGCAGTTTGATGATTGTTTATGTCCACCAAACAGTTCTGAAACTCATGGCCATCGCCCACAGGTCACTTATTGGCCAGGATGAAATAAATCCGGAAAAAGATCCATGAGGTGTTAACCTAAAGTCCTCATTTTCTTTCAAGAAACTGTAATTGTATGTGCTGCAGCATTTGCAGACTGCAACACACAGAACATAAATTATTAGTAAGCCCAATGTTGCCGTAAACGTCCCTCTTCTAATGATACTGAAGTTGGCATCCGATCTATTGTTTCAAAATCTTTGCCAAAGTAAAGGAACATTTCACTTATTGTAAGGAATCTGGGCCCTATGTACTATCTCTGGTTTAAATAAATCAAGCCTGGAACAGTGATTCTTTAATATGTTTATTGAGATTTATTAAGCCTTTGTTACCTGTACAAGAAAATATCAACACAGTTCAACTTAACTGCCTCATTTAAGAATTATTCTGTAAAAAGTAAACATCAGTGATTACCCTGTTATTACACAGCTGAACAAAAACAACATGAAGCAGCATTACAGGAGATCCTGTACGATAAAGTCAGTTTTCTATGGTTGTTACTGAGGTGGTGCACAACAAACGTATCACAGCTTTTTGGTTCCCGTTGCAAAAAGCTGCTGAAGTTGGACTTATGAGGGCAGATTTCCACGGCTGTCAATCCAGAACAACAAGCTAAAAGATGGCAAAACTTTCTGCGAAGCCAAAGTCAACACTGAGGCTTGGAGTTTGATATCTCAAATCGATGTAAGAATAATCCAAAAACAACTTCATTACAAAATTACTCCCATTCAATTTTCAGAAGGCTGTAACCCAAATGTGTCTTACTATATAACCCAGTTGATATGAAAGGTAAAGAAGTCTTTGAAAAATAGTTTTTAGATGCTGCCTCCTCAAGGCTGCAGCAGCATCCAGAAATGTTCCTGCATTGCTTTCTCCACTCCCCTCCCACGAACTCCAAGGCCCCCACTCAACTCTGAAACTCAGCGCTTGCTGCAGTTAAACAAATAGTTCATCTTTCCCAAAAAATTTTTATCAACAAAGCAGTGGGCAGTGGGAATGGTCTTACTCAGCTCTGAGATTTGGGGCCCAGAGAGTGACTTGGGTTTTGGTTTCAAAGCAAAACATCGGAGCTTAAGCACTCCAAAAGTTCTAGTCCTCGAGTGAGTATGTGTACGTGATGTCCTTTGGTTTTGTGTGTGTGGCCCACTGCTTAATGACCATCACATTAGCATCCAAAACGTGATAGCCTGCCCACACTTGGCTTTAAAGGAAAAACAAATCTGTCAGCAAGGAGAAAAGTTAGTCTGAACTGATTCGAGGAAAGCAGGAAAGATTTTGATCTAGGATTCAAAACACAATTCAAAGGTCATTTAAAACTGCCAAAAAATTTAATCTTTGCTTAAATCACTTATGTCATACTCTTCATAATATCTCTAAAATTACAAAACAATATAAATGATAAATCTTTAACTGTTTGTCATAGCTTTGAACCCGCAAAAGCACAAAACACAAATTCTGGCTAGTTCTATCCGACCTCCTGCTGTTCGCTTCCAGTCTAAATGTGGAACCAACTACAAAGACCCCCCTTGCAGATGGAGCACTGGAAAGCAGTTCAAAGAAAAACAAACAGTGAAATGTCACTAATCGGAGAAAACCAGAAATAAAATAAATATAGTGACGTCCTCCCTCCGATGAGCAGCTGGAATAATAAGCCCCAGAATGGTACTTGGGGTATCGTTCAACTTGAGCGTTTTATAAAGGACAGTCTCTTCAAATGACAATTTACTATATGAATGTGTTTTTTAAATTTGAGAGCTTTCTTTTTTTAAAGTTGTTGTCCATTGATTTCAACATAATAAAAAGCTTTAAAAGAACAGTTTGTAACACTGAAAGTAACAACAAGGTCACAAGTATAGTGAAGATATTTTGAAAGACATGTTTTAATTACAGAAAAGGACAAATATGCTGGCCATTCTTAGCAATTTAGTCATAACCACAACGACAAAACAACAAAAACAGCTGAAAATACTTCACTATGACATCTGTCTTATTTCAATCTATAACTTTTATGAAAAAGTTAACTTGTGAGGAGGGGAAGAAAACTGAGAAACCGTTGCTGATGGTGCAATAATAGAGATATAGCTACATGAAGCTCTAAGAATCTGATTTTTAATGGACACTATTATGCAAAATTGAGTTTAAATCTATAGCTTAAGCCCAACCCGGACCAAAATCATATGCTAGATGGCTTTTAAAAAACCTACAATACATACAGCACAAAGAAAATAAATGAGAACGTGTGGTATAAAGTTGCATTAATCTACTTATTCACAAGGAGCATCCAAAGTAAGATGAAAAAGTTCATTAGACTGTAACAAACACAGCGCATTGCACAACTAATGCCATCACAGAACCTAAAAAAATTGCATTTGACTCCTCCCACATTTATAACAAGTCACAAAGTGGAGATGGAAGATACTAAACAAAAGCTAAAAACAGGAGAAGTAGCACTACTGAGCCAACAGAGTGAAAAGTCAGAGATCTGGAAGTATTTTAAACTGGTAGGTGATGACAACAGACACTGGCCACGTGCCTCTAATTAGAGTTAATTAGTCATGTTGAGTCGGGATTGAACACAATGTCTATGGCCTCAGGTCGTGATGGCTCTTTTAAGCCTCATGCAAATGACATAAATTTATCCAGCTGGATAAAATCAGTAGCAAAATTATAAACTTCAAAATCCACGTTTGAAAGCCCAATTTGACAACATCTAAAAAATAAAAATAAAAACATAAAAAGGGAGAATGTCTTCCTCTGCCATCCCAAAGCAGCCTCTGTTCAAAAGCACTAAAACACACTAACTGTTCTGATGCGATGTTGCCACATTAAACCTTGAACAGTTGAAGGAGTTATGTGTGTCTCTGGAAAACATGCCAGGAATGTAGTGGTCTAACAAACTGCCCCCCTCGAAGAAAAACGTGTCACCACATCAGCCCTATCCACCACAAACCCTGCCACCTGGACAAATAAAGTCCTCACCCGAAGTCTTCATGGATAGACTTCTCTATCCAATCCAGCGTTCTTGAAATTTTACCTCTGCTGTCATTTGTGGGCAGTGACTATATAACATTATGGTCACGGTGGAAGAAACCGCTCTGTGATTTTAGGGTTTTGTGTAATATCATCCAACAGCAGCAGTAAAATACGGATAAGACTGTGGTCTGGGTGCTTAAGCCCAACTGAATTTTAAATATATTTTCAGATTAAAACTCTATGGTGTTTTATGACGTGATAGATCAACACACACTTCATCGTGAAGTGGATGCAGCAGGTTGTATGGTTATCAAAACATTTTACAAATAAGAGGCTAAAGAGTGGTGTTCAGCCCCCTTTATTTGAATACCTTAAATAAAATCCAGTCTAGTTGCCATTGGAAGACACCTAATGGAAAGATAATTGTACAACTGACAAACTGCTCTACATAGCTGAAGCTATACATTTAAACGAGACAAATTTATATGAGAAAATATCTTTGATTTGATTATGATAATATGACAAAATCTGAAAAGTTGAATGACTATAAATTCTCTTGTGAGGCACTCTACAGGATGACAACACAAATATAAAGTATCACAAAGTGATGGTTATTTTTTCCGTTAAGGACAGTCTCAAGGAGGAAACCTCAGAACAGAAAGAAAATAAATAAAATCATGTATGATGATGTCACCACAAGAATTCATTTAAGGACACAAACATTTTTAAAACCCACATGCAGAATGTTAATTTACACAATTATGCACATTTTCCAAATGCTGTTACACCTCCACAATCAACAAGTCAAAACACAGGGAAAAAAAAGGTGCTAATCAGTTGAAACATAACCTTTTAATGCAGCAGGGTGGGTTTTTTACTGGGTGGGCCCTCTGACTTCTTCTGTGGTCTGATGCTGGTGTGTGGCAAGTCGGTGTGAAAGACAACAAACTGTCCTGCTGCTGGAAGAAGCGTCCATTCAGAGAGCCACACTCCAGACGTGAGGGCGGCACGCTCCTCCACTTCCTTGCAGTCAACATGAACCCTCTCAAGGCAAGAGGAACTGCCTGACATCTGGTTTCTGAATCATACACAAACCACACACACACACACACACACTGATAGCAATAATCAACTCCAGACAACGGGATTCAATTACTCCACATCACAGTTTGTTTAGAGTTATTAAGAAGTGCCAGAGGACAGACCTCTATCCAGAGCGGGCGTTTAAAATCTGAGTTTCAGCCATAGGTTGGAGACAAAAGTCATCTGTTGTCACTGTCACTAACAATACTCATGCTGCTGCAGTTTTGTACAGAAATCAGCAGCAAACATTTTTGATTTAGGAGAGATGCAGAGATCAATTTCAGGAACATTTTCAGAATAAAAAGAATCTCAGGATCAAATCAGTAGCAGAGGACATAAATCCTTGAAGGAAGGAGTCAGACTCATGACTGAAATACATTTTTCAGTCTCAGCAAGGAAATCTTGGCAGGACGTTAAAGTGAAATGCAATTCCATTCATACCACAAGAAAGACAAATATTAAAGCCAAAATGTCACTGCAGTCCTAAAGATTGCATGCATAAGTATGATCTTTTATCTGCTGATTTATTAATATTTAAACAAAAAATTTCCAAAACTGAACTAGGCACTTGGTGTAACTATCATGTTTCTGTTTTTTTATTCCTGGTTCAATCTGTTAAAATGGGAATATGTCTTGAATTGGGTTTACATGTGTGGTGAATGTTATATTGAGAGCCATACAACATCAACAAGATGATTTATGCAAATTTGTTCAGCTGTCTTCTCAGTTAAAACATTAATACACATACAAACAAAAACACACGACCTCTAAACATGATAGTGGAGTCATTTTACAAAGTCCTGCTTTAACTTAGATTGATCAAGAATTTTTTTTTTAAAATGACATTCTGTTTTTCTACTGCATAAATATGTCAAAACACAAATTTTTAGCCTCTATTAAAAATGGGGACCACGTGAGAACATATCACTTAAGTAAGACAATTGTTTTTTTTTTTTTGTTGTTTTGTTTTTGTTATCTTAAAAGGCAGGAAATGGCTGCAAGAGCATAGTTTTTCACCCTAGTACCGTCCAAGAAATAATTAATTGTGTAAAGGTACTGAATATGTTAAAAAAAAAGGTTAGACCTACATATTGCAACAAATCATAAGATAATTGTCAGCAAGGAAAGATATCTGTTAGATATAAACAGTGGGGATATTGGGATGATCAGTCTCCATAGCATCAATTAAACGCTATGCCAGGGGCTTGCTAGTAAGATGCCTTTTCAGACCTACCATAAAATTGTAAGCATGTTGAGTTTGCTAATAGCTACTGGCCAAATGAAATTGAGGTTGAGTTTGCAAACACACCATAATCTGTGTGTTGAATAAACTGACACTCTTAAGTACAACCAAGGATCAGTCAGTCGTTTTTTTTTTTTTTTAAGAAAACGTCATTCTGCTCGTGACCTTCATTGGCAGTAGTCATTCAGAAAATAGGCAAAATATGAGAGGGAGCAGCAAGTTCAAGAGTCATTAGGCTGCATCAAGGACTTATATATATGGAGGAACTGACTGCATTATAAATTCTTCAAAATGTCAGAAAGTGTCTTATAACAATTTGGTGGCCTTTGGATCTTTTAGCAGAATAATGATTTTTAACAATTGGACAAACAAACAGTTTAGAGACCTTACATATAAATCATGCTGTATGTTTCAAATGTATAAAAATGCATGAGCAGTCATATAGCAAACACATGAAACTCATCCAAAGGATTCTAAAGTATTCCAGCTAATCCTTTCATGGCTTTCAGAGCGAATTAGGTCAGATCCTAAAGTGCTGTTAATGTGCACACCGGCTGCTATTTCTCCACAAACAAAACTAAACTACCAGATTTGGAAACTTGGAAATGTTGAACAGATGGAATCACAAGACACAGACCTTTAAAAACTGAATGTTCAGAGATTTTTTTTCACATCAAATTATGCTGAACGGTATCAGGTATGGCATCTGCAATATAACAGAGATGTACTGTAGATTGAAGGATGTTTTTATTCATTGTTATTAAACATATCTGTATGATAAGAGCTGCGGAATGGCACCAGAAAATCAAACATAGTGAATTCCATCTGTCTGCAGTCTCATGCACATATGGAAAATGTGATAACTATTATACAACTGACAGGCTTTTGGAGTCAAACATTGCTCCTCTCCGCTTCAACTCCCTTTCTCCAAACCAGGAAGCAGTGGGTTGATTTTGGCAACCCTCAGTTGCCCTTTTCTCCTCCTTTCATTAACATCTTGGAGCATGAATACCAGATTTTGAGTTTTTTTATTGCCTACACTAAAAGAGGAAAAAATTAGAATCCCCAAACTCATTGTAAAAGTGTGCCTGTGTGTTCTGCAGCTGGAGGTGTTTGTGAGCACGAAAAAGTACCAGTTGGTTCGACAAAAAAGTGATGCCGTGTGCTTTTCTTGAGCTTAACTCACACATGTATGTAAAAGCACACACCCTCCAGGGAATACCAGTATAAGAGCTAAGGTACAAGCATGTTTCTTGCAGTACAGAGAACTGCAGCTTGCCAAAGCAAAGCATAAGCATTCCAACTGGAGGGGTTACAGAAACACAGGTGTCTTGGCAAACCTTTGCTGTTTTTTAATTACTCATTCAAAGAGTCAAGCCCAAGAGTTTGAAAGACACTTTATGGAGGCATTGCTGAACTTCTAAAACTCTCCCCTGACATCTGTAATGTGGGTCACGTCACGGACACCCGGGGTATTCCTGAGGAGGAACACACAGACTTTGCAGGTTTTCTTCACTCTTAATGGAGAGTCAGAATAGCAGGTGACACTCAGGGATCACAGGCTATGTTGAAAACAGCAGCTAATTAATAGCACATGCGTTCATCTGGCAAGCACATCACAGATCAACGCCTCCTCTTTATATGTTGCACCTGGAGTTTCTCTATGATGTTTTATATAGCCTAATGAAGCCATGCCAACGAGAGAAACATAAATGAAGTTAAAGGACAAAAAGGTTTATGGGACCTCTTGGAGCTCAAAAAGATGCTAACACCATTGTTCCCTCGCCACGCAGTCAAAGCTGTTTTTAGAAGTTTAATGATACATCAAAGTTGCATAACAAACCATAAAACGAACAACTCAACTGAGGTGTTTTAGATCCCACAAGAGAGGCTTTCTTAGGCCTGTTATTACATTATTCAGGTCATGGGTTTTGTCATCTTGAGCTGCAGAGTTGGAAAGGCCAAAAACACTCTCTGTCTCACTCTGTTGGGATCCTAGCGAGTTCTCTGGCCAAAAAGGTTGAATAAAGTCGCTCCAACAAGTTCTCTACCAGTCCAGGTTGTGAAAGACGTACAAAGGATTAATCTGATGCATGAACCAACTCAGCTAACTCCTGTCAATACAGTAAAGCTGTGCCTCCTCACTGCTTTACTGGACTAAGCCCCGGTTTCACCATGTGTACCTGATGGAGGCCCTCCAGTCAAGACTCTATATAGAAATAAAACTTTGAGTAGATCGAGACAGTAACCCAAGTTTATTGTTTAATATTTTCCTCATGGAAGAAAATATTGCTATCATTAACCTCTGGGTTCTCTTTGCCTTATTTTCTTCCCATCTTAGTCCTGACTCAGTGTTTCTGTGTTGAACGTCATCTTCACTGGGCTGTTCCACTAACAGACCTGTAGTTACCATCAACTTTGAGTTCTCATTGTTTTTCTTCCCCATAGAAAGCAAATAAACACTTCTATCTGGAAACATTCAAGCTTTGCATTATCGTCTAAATAACTTATCTCTTTGCAACAGTCCCTCATACTCGTCCAAGCCCATCCAATTACTCCCTGTTTCTTGTTTTTAACCAGCTGCCTTTTTTTTCCACCTCTCACTTTCCTGTTCTTTCTCCTGGGATAAAATACCATGGTGCCAGAACCTCTTACTCATCTTAAATCTATGAGATACGTCTCTCTATCCTGGGGTGTGAAATACTCCCAAAAAGCTTCCTCCTCTTTCCAGACATAATCTTATTGTTTATCTACAAGTCTGACACTTTACTGTCCAGCAAAAATAAAACAACATCCCCTAAGTGAAACTGAGATGCAAACACAATGTTGGACGTCTGACATTATTTATTTCAACTCACACTAATTCAGTGTACTTGGGTGTTTCTGTGGGAAAATAAATTGGTACCATCTGCTTACATTTGTTTTTGCTCTGTCTCGTAAAAGACAGAGCACAAAAGACAGTGATGACATATATTTGTCCTCGCTGTCCTAAAACGAACAACTCAACTGAGGTGTTTTAGTTAATGTCACAACATTAACGTATACATCTTTAGCAAAGTAAATGAAGCAAACAATACTGTTTATCTTATATGTATAGAGATACACAGTGAGCAATGTGTGCAAATAACAAATCAGGTACAAGTGCTAGTAATACACTTGTTTTAGTTCTTTGTAAGCATCAAAATTCTAAAAATAACGAAAATAGTTTTTCTGTAAAAACAAAGGCAATATTTCCATTAAAAGAACTGATCCATCTTGGTTGCTTAGTGAATTCTAGTTTGCGTGCCACCTCTGCAAAAAGGCCAGCCATTAGATTGTCTTGCTATTAATACTACTGGTATTAAAATGGAACTGATTGAAAAGAACAGCAACTCGGCCACAAAGTTCTTGGCCACATAAAATGACAATTTAAGGCCAGTGTGTTACCAGTAAACTTGTTTTTTTATGATTTTGGCCACTTTAAAAGCAGGAGGACCAAACTAAGAGCAAATATATTAAACACATATTCATTCTAGATGCTAAATGTCATAAATAATAATACTAACATATCTAAACATTAACCTTAAGTTACCTAAGGTAAGAAAAATAGATTATGACAGTTTTATGTGTGAACTGCATAAAGAGAAAGATAAGTGATCAAAGAAAATGAAGATCATCCTCACAGATGATTAATGT
The DNA here is from genome assembly GCF_027474105.1 of Poeciliopsis prolifica. Classification (NCBI taxonomy): domain Eukaryota; kingdom Metazoa; phylum Chordata; class Actinopteri; order Cyprinodontiformes; family Poeciliidae; genus Poeciliopsis; species Poeciliopsis prolifica. Next base: position 13,620,550 of record NW_026562387.1, read on the forward strand.
CTTTGCTGAGACATGCTGACTTTGAATTCTCAAAGCCAATGGAAGAAATTGTGGCATGGCATGCAGTGAAAAGGGGAATTTTACACCTCACAGATGTATTAAGCGCTCACAAGCAGCCAGAGGAAGAAGAACATGAGAATACAGCAGGAACCACACAAAAGGGCATAAAATCCTAATATTGCAGTCTGCAGTAAAGATGTCAAAGCATTACAAGTGCTCATGTTAACATAAGCATGTCTAAATTCCCATTAACCAGAAGGGATAAGGTGATGGGTGAGGTGTCAGTGTGAAGCAGGGGGTCCTCCCTCAACCACAGAGACCCCCAGGACTGATCCGAGCCGGTCTGTGCTGACACAGCTGGTTCAAGGCACAGACACCCCTCCAATACCGAGAACGACTGCAGGAATGTTCCAGAGCCTTGCTGGAGAAACCATAACAAGTGCAGGAAATAGATACAGTGCATTTGGGGTCCTGCGCCAGCCACAACCCTCCTGAGTCCAGCTTTTCCAAATCCACATGTGTGGGAACAAGAGACAGCGCCGGGAGTGAGACCTCCGACATCAATGCACATCCCATAGCTCTCGTTTCTAGTTACACTCTAAAGTAAGAGCATCGGTTTATAACTGCATCAGCCATCATGGAATTTATTGCTTATATTGGGCTTATCGTAATTTCTCTTTATTCGTCTTGACTCTTAACAGGATAACCTTGTAAGATTTTAAATTCACAATACTGCCCTGAATAAAAATGTTCTCATTCCACTTTATAAATATGGATACTCATCTGTTTAACAGAACTCTCAAAGCAAATTAAGTTGTAAAAACAGAGATGCTGCACTGCAAATACAGGCAACAGCAGGGAAGGTGGTGCTTGACCTTAGATGCAAGTGGTGCTTGGAACTTGGAATTAAATACAATTCATCCACAAATTGGATGAATTGTATTTAATGAATTGTATTTAATGCCGTTTTACGGTGCTCGACATAAAAATAGTTCTATGTTTTACGGTACCGTTGAGCACCGTAAAACATAGAACTATTGTTTTACGGTGCATTCAGACTAGCCATGTTTGGTCTGCTCTAAGTGAACTATAGTTTGTTTGCCTAGAATGTTAGACTGGTTTGGGGATTAGTCTTTTCTTTTCGCAAAAAGAAACAATTTTGACATCATTCAGTCATTTGTGCACATCACAGTAGCACTATGTTTAGACTGAAAAAGAAATGCACCAAAGAATGTCAAAAACTGTAATAAAGGAACTAAAGGTGAATATGAACCAATTAAAAACAGACAGTGTTATGGTTGCTGTTGCAGAAAATAAAAAGCGAATGGCAGTGTGGCATTTTGCAGATTTATTTCTGGGTTCAGAGGCACGATCATTGCATGTCTAATGAGACATACAAGAATCCCGCAACAAACAAAGACATAACTAGAACTTAATTGCTATAGGAAACAGATGAAGAGAATAACGGATCAGGAGACACAGGCGAAAAAGCTACATTAACAGAGAGAATCAATTATCTACATACATACAAACAAGAAATAAAACCTGACATCAAAGCGATGACTCAACCTATGGAACATAAAAAAAACAACAAAACACCCCAAAACATTAACATTGTGACAAAGTGTTATGTCAAGTCATATACAAACAAACGCACACATGCTCCCATCCCAATATGGATTCAAATATGTGACTTTTCAGCACGCCTGCATACTTGCCTCAGGATTGGACAAGCCAAATGTCCTGATTGGTGCAGTAGATGACTCACGTAGGTTCTTTGATGTAGTGATTTTAGATATAAAACATTTATAGACATACAATGTGCATAAGTGACATTACCATACTTTCTCTTTTTGGTTAGTGGTATTACTGCTGAAAGTGAACCACACAAGGGTTAACCAGTACCAGTATATTGGCCAATGACTAAACCAACCCAATTGGGCAGGAAGAGTTCAGCCAAAGCTGAAGGAAATTTGTTTTTGCCTAATTGACCTTTAAATGACAAACCCTCATAGAAAAATAAATATATTTCAGCCTCGAGTAGCATGGAAACAAGTCAAGCCTGACTTTAGCTTGGCAGGGCGGACAATAGAATAATCATATGAACTTGATCAACTTGTATATCAAACTGTGTGTCTCAAGGGAGCTGAAAAGGCATATGCATGTATTTGCATGTATTTGTGTACTTTTAGAGAATGTTCAAATGCCTTCAGGATGACGAGTGAGTCAGAGCGGTTCAGAGACATCTCATTGCTTTTAATGAGTGTGTGTGTGTATTGGTCTAATGGGCTCAATCTGAGTTCAAGAATCTGGCAAGTCTGCATATCAGTAAAACCGCTGAAGTCCCAAATGTACCTGTAAACATATTTCAGCACCTGGTCACATTGTGTTACATGTACATGTGTTGATGTTACACACAGCACATATTTCACAGGAACCTTTTGGGAAACTGGGAAACATGCCATACTTTACTAGAGTGTATATTTTATCTTGACTAAATAGAGGCCATGTCAGTAGGCTGCTTTCTATTACAAAACAAATGAGAGCATCACATCACAGAATGAATGCACATGATGTTCTCAGCAATATGTCTAAGATCTGTAAATCTATATAGATAGATAGATAGATAGATAGATAGATAGATAGATAGATAGATAGATAGATAGATAGATAGATAGATAGATAGATAGATAGATAGATAGATAGATAGATAGATAGATAGATAGATAGATAGATAGATAGATAGATAGATAGATAGATAGATAGATAGATAGATAGATAGATAGATAGATAGATAGATAGATAGATAGATAGATAGATAGATAGATAGATAGATAGATAGATAGATAGATAGATAGATAGATAGATAGATAGATAGATAGATAGACAGACAGACAGACAGACAGACAGACAGACAGACAGACAGACAGACAGACAGACAGACAGACAGACAGACAGACAGACAGACAGAATATAAAAACTGCGACTCTTCAGATATTTGGTTCGAACCAGTAAAACATTTTCTGAAATGTTTTTTTGTTTTAGAAAAAAATGTTTGTTACTTACATTTCAAGATTACCAAGTTAAGCATTGAGATTAATTGTGACTAATGGGAGCTGGAGGATTCTGCACACAGTAGATGTTCCTCGAGACAGAAGTTATTGTTCGAATCTGCTGCAGCCAACCCTAGAGGTTGTATTTTGGATGTGTTTGTGTCTGCTATCCAAAGTAGGAACTAAGTAGCAGACCAGTTTGTATACAAGAGGTCCAAGTGTGCAGCTGTATTTATTGACGGTGAGAATGTGGACTATCTTTTGGTTAAAGCCAGAGTCACACAGTTGGATCTATTGACCATTACAGCTTACTTGGAGCGCTGCCAGACCGGTGAGGTTGTAGCCTTGGCATGAGGCTAACCTCTACAGTCCTACATGACATTCTGTAAGACTAAAGTTTGTACAGGGCCTTCTTCTGATGCTAGCATGATAATTTAAAAGCAAGGAATTAACCTATGCGACAAATCTAATGTCTATATGTCAGTAGCTAAAACTGATCAATGTTTGCCTTCATGGTTACCAAACAAATCTTCTGGAGTTATTCACAAAATGTCCCGTATGGGAATATCAAGATTCATAGGAACTCTTTTTTGTTATCCACCACATAAAACAGTCAGGATGAATTGTTTGGTTTTTCAGAACTGAGACCTGACTGTAGAAACATTAACAGTTTTGACATGTCTGATCATTTTAAACATCCTCAGACCGTATTGAGGCTGCAATGAATTAATACCAAGAATGTCAAGAGGAGCTAACTGTTTGATTTCCCAAGAGAACTGACGCTAATAGCAGAAGAATGAAAGCTTGTGATGGTTTGCATGCATGCAGCATTGTTGTGCAACAAAGCCTCCGGAGGGTTGAGGCAGAACCTTGGAGCCAGCTCACCCAAACAGCTGCCCTGTCTCTTGTAGGACACACAGCAAAGAGTTCAGCGACTTTCTGCCTCTGCTTGTACAAACACGACGAGTTCATCTGAACAGAGTTTTAAAAAAATTTGCTGGATTGGGCTCCCCCCCCCACAGATCTTTAATGTAATACATTCACAGGACTTGCACATGCTCAGAGAGAAAAACAAACAGGACGCCTCTACTCGGATGACCGGGATGAAAGAGATTGCGTTCCAACACAGTTTAAATCCATCTTTTCCGGTGCTGAGTTGAGCAGATTTGGTTGTTGCTTTACATGGTCTCTGTGGAGGACCTTTGTCTGAACCTTGGTCTGAATGACTTACACTAAACTGTAACACCCTGCACACAGAAACACAGAGTTCTCCAAACCTGTGTTGAATTAACAGAATTACAATGTGACAATATCGATATGTCAGAAAAGTGGATAACATGTTTTTTGTGTGGTATTTGTGGTGAAGAAGAAAGCAGTTATGAGGAAGTTGGTGACGTTTGAGGGCTCTTTCCAAGAACTGTAGCTTTCTAGGGAATTACACTTTTCAGCTTCAGGGTATAAACTAGGGATGCACCGATTGCAGTTTTCTGGCTGATCACCAATTACAAATTTATTAAAAATCCTGACCTGCCAATTCCGATCTTGGCTGATACCAATTTTTTTTTTTTTTGTCTAAAATGTTGCTAAATGTAGCAAGAAAGTTGACAAGTAACCAATAGTGAGATGACTGTTGTTAACTGCAAACATATAGACCTGATCTGGTGGGACGGTCTGCTAGTCAAACCTCTCTCACAGCGGAGCAGAAGATAATAGTTGATTTAAATACCTTTGCCGAGGTAGATAAGATTGGTGGTTAAGATTGACTTCACGTATAAAAAATTGGAAACGGACACTGATAAATCGGCTGGCCGATAAATAGGAGCATCCCTAGAAAAAACAAATAACCCAGGTAAAAATTTACTTGAGAGTTTATACTGCCGGTAATGTGGAGAGGTATCACTTCTAATATTTTTCTGAAGCTTTGGATCAGGGTGTGTTAATAGAAGCATTTCAGATACAAGAACATTAGTGGAAAAAGAAATCAAGTGAAAAACAAAACTGAAAAATTTTGGCTGCAGAAGACCAACAAGAAAAATAACACCAGCGCACATGACAGAAAGTCAATAAATGGGACAAAAAAACAGTCCCCTAACTTTTGAACATGTGACTGATTAAAGTTTTAAGCATCTCTTTTTCTAGCTTCTCGCAACAGTTTGCTGTGTTTAAGTGCTGAAGTTACTCTGAATGTAATGAGTAACAACAAGGGAAGATTGTTTTTACAGCTGTAGTGTCTCTAACTATGGGCTTGTTTATTACAGCCCTGCAGAAACAAAAATGTGTTACCTTTGTTGCTTAAAAAATCCTTTGTTTTAAAACCGGTGCGTGTGTAAATTACTGCGAATTAATTGCTTCTTTAACAAACACCAGGGTAAATGTTGTCCTAAACATCAAAACAGACCCATAAAATTTTGTTTAAGCAATCTCGTTGCTTTTTTTGTCCCATTCCTATTTGGGTGAATCACTGGGCTTAATTAGCGTTGTCTACATGCACAGAAGAAACCATTTTTAAAATGTCTTGATCTGGTTAGCCCCATTAGCAGACTGAAGACCTGCTGTTAACTGAGCAGTTTCAGTCTCATTTAATAGCTAGCATCATAATCAGCGTTAGTACCAGACACAGGGCCTCCTGTTAAAATGAAAAGATGTATTACATTTTAATGAATAATATTAACGTTTGACTAAATGTGACATATCTTGTATAATTGAGGTGCAAAACATACTAGTTTATTGGACAAAAACTGCTATAAGCATGTTGCTGAAATATGCATACCTTATACAAAACGTTTTTAAAGCACCTTCTGTTTTCAGCTTTCAGCAATCATTCTTCTTCTCCTCAAGTAACACTTCTATGACCTTCAACAACTGCAGTACTCCGCCTGCAGTGAGCTGGACCTCACTACATTTTGGGATCATATCAGGTGATGTAATCGTCAGCATTCATGTTAGATATCTTTTGAGGTTCAGGCATACGACAATTTTTGCATCGTGTTTCTGAATGTAAAGTATGTAAGTAACTGTTTAATATCAGAAAAAGTTAAGCCCACACACTTAGTGTCTGTTCCTGAGGGCAGCTTCTTCGAAAAGCCATAAAAGTTTTATACTCGGAGCTCCAAGTGTGCTTGTTTCTCTCCACTACAGTTTTAAGACACACTTAAAACAGAAATCAGTTCCCACTCACCGAACCTCTTGTATCCAAAAGACTGTACTTCCTCCTCGTCTCCAAAGTCGTCTGGGGGACATAATGGGAAAAATACAGCAAAAAATTAATAGAATGCTGTTGTCATAAAAAATAAATAAAATAAATTAAAAATTTTTTAAAAAATTTAAACTTGGATAAGTTCATGAAGCCAAATAATTAAGATTTTTATCTTCAAATTAAATAATTTGTGCAGGAATGCACGGAAAACTTCTTGTCTTTGTGTTTGTGTTCATGTGTGGGGTTCAGTGGTCCCAGGAATGCCACCAATTGTGGTTTCTCTGGTTTGTTGACGGTAAACTCTAATTACACAGTGCCACACTACAATGAAAACCAGGACAAAAACATGGAGGGTAATGATAGGCAGATGGAGCAGAGGGGAGAAAGACATGGGTGAGAGGGGAGAAGTAAAAAATGTAAGAGGTGATGATCTGGGATGTCAGAGGGGATGAGATCAGATGAAGAGACGTGGATAATGACTGAATCACTTATTTGCTTGCGTTACTTCGTGGGTCTCTGTAGCAAAAGTTGTGGGTTTGATTCCAGCTTGCCCCTGTCATGTGCCGGTTTGCCAGCAGGCAATGAATTAGCAACTGAAGATGTAGAGTAAAGTTATTGATGTGCTAAATAAAATTCGATCCACTTCATAGTCACTTAGCGTCAGTGTCTTTCACATTGGCAAAGGTTTGAAGTTTCAGCTGAAACAAAGCAAATGGTGGTCAAAACTCTTGATCCTTGAATAGTTTCTTGTAGCATCTAATTGTATCTTCTCTTGGCTGCCTGTTCAGTATTTTGATTTAATTTATAATGATTTGATATAAAAGTTATATTCATCAAGTCCCTATACCCACTTATGCATGCAGGGGTCATAGGAGAGCTGTTGTCTATCTCCATTGGTCACTTGGTGAGACTGGTGTAATAGTTCTCAAACTTTATTGTTTTTATTTTATTTTTTTTACTTGTGGAGGTGTGCAATATAATTAAGACACCAGGTCTCATTTTATAAGAGCCATGCTTTAGAAAACATACTAAATAAAAAAATGTTAAAATTCTTCAGTTCAACTGAGATGTGCAGCCACAAGTCCTGCAAGTGACCATTGCAAGAATTGGCATTTTGTTCAAGTTCTGTGTCTAATATATTAGTCACATGTTTAGTATGAAGTTTCTTGAATCGAATTAAATAAATAGCAACACACAAAAAACAAAATATTTTGTGTTGACACGACAGCCGGAAAAGCGGCAATCATTTTCATTTTGCTTAAAATCAACAAACTCTTTGTTTTATTGACATTAAGTAACATGTTGAGGTGGAACAAATGTGATGCAATGACATTGAATGCAACTTGTAGACTAGACAGTCAAACTCCATCACAACAGAGTTTATATGTATGTAAACAACTGTGTCATCAGCTTAGAAATGGTGAGTACCATTAGATTCATTTTACCCCTAAATAGCAATGCAATTTACAAAAACTGTTGACTACGATACAGACTCTTGAGAAGCTCATTTTGTGACATTGAGCTAACAAGAGAATGAATCACAGAGTTAAACAAGCTGTTAAATACGTTTTACAAATCTATAAAAAGTGCAGCACAGTGGTCCTTGACACTCAAGGCTTCCACAAAGTCACTGAAAGTTTAGCTGAAGCAATGAGAGTCCACTGTTGCATCCTGAAACCAGACTAATTGGGAGACAGACTATTTAGTTGGCTATTTTATACGTACAGACTTCTGGCCAAACTTTTACAACAGTAGGATTTGTACTTGGTTGTCATTTAAACTAGCAAAAAGTATTGCATTTCACTTCACAGTTTGTTGAAAAGAGTCATTTCAGCCACAACTTTTCATGTCCATCAACTTATATTGATAAGAAACTATAGAGTATAGAGAAAGTCATTTAGGATAACGCCAGTGTGGCTTGGGCCAGAGTTAGGGAATCAGGAATTTAATAATCAATAAAAGAACCATGAACAATCCCATAGGATGTTTTTTCCCCTTAATTTTCTGGAGGAGCTGGTTTTGCAACTTTACTAACGTTTGCACTAACATTGCTAGTGGGTGAGTCCGATTATTTATGTTTCATTCTGTACCGTAAGTTGGTACATACCAGTTCTGCATGATTGTACAGTTGAAACCAGACATTTTTCCGATTTTCATTCACAGCCTGATTTTAAATAAGACTAAGTAAACTTTTCCTCTTTTAGATCATTTAAGAATACCCAAATTATTTATATTACTCAATGCCAAACAAAACGAAAGAGATGGATATTTTTTTGTTTTTTGTAGGGGTTTAACCCTCCGCAAGATTCTCAGAATAGTTTGCTGGAATTATGGTCTTTGCTTATAGATAAATGGATTGTTCATTGCTGAGTTTGGTGGTTGATATCCACATTTCATACCAAGACGTGCTCATTTGTGGGACAAATAGCTCAGCTCCTTCTCTATGTGAATAGAGTTTGCATAGTTTGAACATGTGAATGAGACACTTTCAAGAAATAGAACCCAAAATGATCCAAACATAGATCATCCTTCTGATATCTTCACTTATTTCCTTTAAATTTCCAATGTTGTCATTGAAAAAAACAATGTAACTCAGGTAATATGTTAAAGTTCATCCACAGGTATGTCTCTATTTTACTCAAATTCTGCTCATTGATCTGATGTTGACAAGTCTCCCACATCATCTGAGACTTGACAAGTTGCTTTAAGCCATTTTACTGTAAGCTTCCGAATTTAAAGTGAAATTATATGTCAGCCTGACTGTATGATTAGATATCTGGAATAAAAAGAAAAAAAAAGAACGAAAGAAAGAAACGTCCCCAGTCATCTAGAACTTCTTTACCAAAGAGCTGGTAAACATCATTACACAAACATATTCTCAGCTCAAAACAAAAATTCTAACCACAAATACATTCTAAAGATAAATAATCATGAAGCTGCTCCGCTCCGCAGTTCATACCTTTCATGGCGTTTCAATTGCTCGTTGAGGTTTGTAGAAGCGATGAGGATCTCAATCACTTTCTGCGCATCTCCGCATCCAGTGCAAAGGAGTTAACTTTTTCACGCTGAGAGCAACACCTTCCTCTCTGCCTGACACTCTGCACAGTTATATGCCTGAGCTCATGTCCGGCTCTGCGTTTAAAATTCCATCGTCTCCGATTTTCCGCTCGCTGGGGTTCAGAGGCGCTCCGGAAGCCGCACCGATGATCTGAGAGTCTTATCCTTCAGCGCTGCGCCGCGCGGAGCCCAGCAGTTTGCGCGGAAGCAAGTTCACCGAAGTAAGGCCCAGATGAGGGTCTCTATTGCAGCTGATAGTTTCAAAATAAAGCTCAGTCTAGCGACCACGTCAAAAAGAAATTTAGTGAATTATATCGTATCCTTTTTAGCCTTAGTTTAAAATTTTAACTGTTTGCTTTTAACAAACTACCTAAAAATCTCTCATGAGATTATTAGATTGATCTGTTATATAGACATATCAAATTCTAATCTTATACATATTTGTATAGCCTATAAAATTCAATATTTTATATTGAATTTAAGTTTTTGTTTTTGTTCAAATGATATAGGCCTAAATATTTTTAGTTTTATTATTTTAAAACTAAAATAATAAAACTAGAGTCTGTGGGTTGCCGACCTGTGGGTGAACCCCGCCCCTCGGCCAGTGACCCCTGGACAGAGGTCATGGACCCTGCAAGGAAAAGTGAGCACAGATGATGGGTGGATGGATGAAGTGTGTGCGCAGCAAATTATTGATTATCGCATCTGGCCACGTGGAGCATACTGGGGATCATCCACTAGAGGGCGTAACAAAAAGTAGCTTCAGGTCTGGAGAAAAAAAAAAAACTTTGCTAGAGAGGCAAATTATGGTGTTTGTGTATGTGGTTAATGTTATTGGGACAAAAAGCACCAGTCCACTGACTAGCTCAAAAATACTCATCTGGTTGTAATTTTGAAAGAGTAAAATGTCCAACGTCTGAGAAACGTTTGTTTTGTTAGCGCTTCCCTTTCCGGTGTTTTCCGCGGTATTCTCCAGAGCTTGACATGTTGCTTCGACATTGGAGTCCAGCAGTCTCCTGTTGCCCTGTCTCCTCCTGTTGGAGGACGAGGCTCCAGCGAGCGGGACTGCAGCATAAAACCCATCCGGAGATGAGTGGAACTGCGGGGGGGATGGCCGTCATGAATGTCCCCCAGGAGAAAACCTGGTACCCATTACTGTGTTTCAAGGACAACATTTGATTTGTGCCGAGTTCCTGTTTTTACATCATCTTATTTCTATACTTAAAAATGGCACATGAACTAATTAATAACCAGGAGGAGTAATAAATGCAGTCTACACATTTTGTAACTTTTTTTTTTTTTGACGTTTGCTAATATTCTTTCTGTCTTTCTGTCTTTATAGATCAGAAACCTGAAAATACATACCTGTCACACCTAATCTAAATAGATGAATGAAAAAGTTAAATTTAAAAAATCTTTGTATCTTGTCGATAACAATGTTAATAAAATTGGTGGAATACTTGTAATAAAAAGTGTGTGTGTGTGTGTAGGTGTGTGTGAGAGAGAGTTTTTTTATAGACCTAAAAGCCTGCAAAAATAAACACATTTCAATTATTCTTAATATGCAAAGATGATTTCTCTTTTTTACCCAGTAATAAATTTTATTGAATAACATTTTCGGGGACAGACAGATGACCTCCCGAAAGCAACCGAAATGATCCCCGTCTCATCACGGTTATAAAATGGAGTGTCCACCAGAAACCACTTTTCTTTAATTCTTCCAGGTGCTGTGATAATTCCAACACTTCCTGCGTCTGCAGTCTGTCCGGCCTGCAGAGGCAGCTCAGTGATCAAAGGTTGAATGCCCAGCTGCATCCCTGCAGGCAAATAGGAAGCAGTACAGCATGCATGCTGTTGTCTTAATATTTACTCATGATAATTCATGTTGACAAAAGTTCAAACTAATTAATTTAAAGTTAAGGATTTAGAAAACTTGCTCCCATTTATTCTTTATTCTATTTGTCTTCATTTCTTTCTCCAAGAGACAACAAAGTATGCCATACATCAGATTCCAGTCCAACCTCTCAATGACAAATACACTAATTGCTTGTTTTTCAAAAGGCTTCAAAATTGTTATTCCACTGTCAGTTATAATTGCAGCAGCAGGTTTGTGTTAGGGCTCAAAGATTGTGCTGAGATGATGAAAAGCAGATGCAGGGTCAGATATCTTACAGGTTCCTTCTGCTGGCTTTCACTCAAGGGTCTCGGATCTCATTTGCTGGGTCAAGGCTTTTCAGCAGCGGATCCGGATTAAAACAAGGCTCCAAAATGGCAGAGGAATTCCACATTAACCATGCAGCTTACAGAGCATGCAGAGGATATTCTGAATAGAAGTATGTCAACTAACATTTCTGAGCTGGTGGAAGGAGAGGGAAATTGATGCGGCAGGCTTGGATGACAGGAAACAGAAAAGCACCTTTCAAATAGGATTTCTAAACTATTTAACTCCAGATTTCTTAAACTGAGTCCAGTTAGTATCTTTGGGTTGCACATGGGGAAAAAAATGGTTCATACTCCAAGAAAAAATTTTATAGGTCTTAAGAGTCCAACAATTTCAGCTATGCAGCACGGGAACGTTGTGTGTGATAAATTGCTTGTGGCTTTCCAGTTATGGCTGCACAGCGTTGCACAGATCAGAATACATTTTTTCCTTGTGGCTGATTGCATGGCTCCATCTGTATCTGAATTCCTGTCCACCTTCTGACAAAAAACAAACAAACAAGCAAAAGAAAAAAAATAATTCAGGTAGAGTAGATGGAACTGAAATGAAATCACACATGTTTAAGGTCTTGTCATGATTATTTGGTGCACACATTGTTTGTGTCACCAGTATGGACTGAGGCTTCCTTGAGCCTGAGTAGTGAGGCAATTTGAATCAGAGAAACTGAATCAGAGAGAGACTCTACATAAATCTGCAACAAGTCCTACCACAGCTGTTCCCGGTCTTTTAAATTGTTCACACTGGTACTGGGTCAGAGTTGATGCTTGAGCTGATCCCACACAGATGATGTTCAAAGATTGGGGGACTCTGTATAGCACTTTGAAGGGCTTCAGAATTATGCAGGTATTCCATGGACACACATCCCATAGTAAGCTCAGATAAACACTTAAATGTGGGGACTGTTGCTTTCTGATACCAATCTGAAGACCTCTTTACAAAAAAATCAACCACTAACTTAGTTAATAAAAATGGTTTCTGTGACTCTTTCTGATGCCCACAAATCTCACTAAACATCCAGGTCTAGATCTAACTCTCTGTCAGAGACAGTAATGTTTGCCCAGAGGATCCAGGATCTGGGAGCATGCTAGAGAGAGTTAGAAAAATACTGGCCAACTGATGAACATGAGTTTACAATAGACATGTTTTATGCTGGAAATTAAATAAGTTGTTTCCTTGTCTCCCAGTGACATGTCTCTCTTGTCCTGCACATGTGGTGGCCTCTAAAGTAGAGCTTAGCCCCAGTCTGAGACAAAGGAAGTAGGTGCTGGGTCTCTGCAGGAGGTTGAGGCTCTCCATCAGTCTGTTGGAGATTTGACCTGAGGAAGGTCCTGCAGTCTGTTACAAGCAGGTATGTGCAAGAGACATGCATGTGAACAACTGAGCCTCGCAACTGCGTATTAATGCCGGTATTACGTTGATCTCTGGGTACGCTCCACACATAATGCAAATACATTAAGAGGATCTGTGGTGCTGAGTCGCTCCACAAAAATAGAATACAGGAGGCAGACTCTTCCACTCTTCCATCCAAGAGGACCTGGAGCTTTCACTCTAAGTCTGATTTATTCATCAAGGTAAAAATCTGGTCTACTCTGTTTCTGGTTCTGTTTTGCATAGCATTTAAATGAAAAAAATAAGTAAATTACCAAAAGCAGCAGCTAATAATATACAGGTGCTCCAAAGGAAATGGAATTGTTTGATTTAATGACTTCACACACATTATAAAAACCTATATTTTTGCAATGTTCTCTTCCTGCATCACTAGCAATGCTTAATAGTTATATGTTGTAAATTTCCAGAATACTTATGAAGTAATATAATTAGTCACACAAGTTGCATGTATTCCTACTATGTTGCAAATTTTTCATGTTTTGAAGGAAAGGTTTGAGAAATGGCGCCACCTTGTGGCCTCCCTTTCAGTATTCCTGCAATTTTGAAACAGAAAAATTCCACGTTTTTATCAGTTAAATGTCTCCCAAGGTTTATGTACATGTTCCCAGATTTATGTACAATGTACATAAAAAAGCTTTGCTTTATCCAACAAAAAAATAAGTGAAATTTTGCATTTTTTGGATGTTTCAAAACAGGATGAGGAGGCTTCTAGTTCAAATCCTGTGCATCACTAACATTTTCCTGTGTTCTGCTAATTCTCCTTCACTGAGTGAAGACATCCTGACAAGTAAGGTCTCTCACTTCAGCACATAACCTGACTGTAAAAAGGGAAAGAAAATCAAGAAAAACTTGATTGCTTCTCTGATTTGTGTAGATCTGTCTGCAGCTGGTGAGAAGTATGTGACTGAAGAGATAAAGGAGTCTCTACTCAGAGTGAAACAAGTGAAAGAAAAAATGGAGAAAGAACAAGAGAAGCACAGGCACCTGATGGAGGAAGTGAGGCACAGTGGAGACAAGAAAAGGGTGTGCTATTTTTTAAAATTATTTTTGTAATTTAATAACAATTATGCATGTTATTAGTGGATTGAAGTATTAGCTTCTGATGATAGGTTGGAAATTAAAGAATCAATTCTTTGTAATGATCATTGAATGCATCATAAAGTGAGAAATTATTCCTATAGGAAGAAGACTTAAAGTAGTCTATTTAATCTATTTTCTATTTCAGCAATGTGTCTAAAAAGAAAACAAGAACAAGCACAAAATGTATTAGTAGCCATTTAAAGGAAATCCGTATTTTGGCATGTTGTCTTTTCACCCAGAATGTTCCAATAGAAAGTTGGACTTCACCAGGTGCAGGTCATTTTCCTTACTTACCATTCAGTACTTTTGCAGTTTTAGTTATTTCACAAAATTAGTTATCGGTCACAGAGAGTAAACGTTGAAGAGACAAGTCAGCCTGCTGCCTTCAGCAGCTAACAGGAAGGCTAAATGTATTACAGCAGGTCAGTTTCAACTTCCTGTATTGGAACATGGAAGATGTCAGATTTAAAGTTTCAAAAATGTTAAATATATATATGTATGCATGTATAGAATTCTGAGATACAAATCTCACAATTATATACATATAATTCTGAGATTTAAGTTAGAATTGTGAGATTAAAGTTGGAATCCTCTAATTTTTTAGTGTTCTTTATCCTCCTTCATTTCTGATGCATACACTCCTAACAAAACTTATGATTTGTATCTTGAAAGCTTTGCCAGAGAAAGAGCATTACAGTTTTACGCTTGTCTTTTTGCTTCTTATCAAAGAAAATTATTATTTTCTGCCTCCTAAACAGCAGAGCCACAGAGAAACCACAAAGCAGTCAGAGAATCATGAATGTGGGAGCACAGCATGTGTAGGATAAATGAACCGTCTACAGATTTATATGTTTGCTGTTCTTTTTAGAAGAACAGGCTTGGCTGCATGCCAAACTCCTGGCTTATTAAGTGGTGTCTGTTGGGGGTTGTTTTAGGGGGCCATGCAGCTGGCCAGGGAAACGGAGCAGAAACTCGAGGAGGCCGAGCGGCAGTGTCGAGATTTAACTAAGTCTTTCTTTGGGGAATGTCGGCCTTGTCTGGAGGATTCTTGTAAGGCCTTCTTTACCTCTACATGTCGCCGTGGCTACGCTTCCTTTGTTTTTGAGGTTTGACTTCACTTTTAAAAAGTCTGGCTGAAAGTGACGATGAGGCGTAACAGGTGCTGACCTGAAAAATCTCTCTTTATTTACAGGTTGAGGAATTTTTTAGGAAAATGGCCTCCCAGGTTGATGCCACAGAGCTGAATTCAGATAAACTTCAGTCTGGTTCAGCTGAGAGCCAGATTAAAAAGGATGAAACAGACATGGAGCTTCTTCAGGCTGATGCTGCGTTCACTCAGCTGCTGTCGAACATCAGTGACTTATATAACCAGAGCATCAGTCTGATGAAGAATTTGCAGCATGTGCTTGGACCCTCCCTTCTCGAAGCCTTAACCTCAGAGCTCCAGTCGGGGTCTATCTCTGCATTGCCAAATGAATCTGACAGTCTTTTAAAAAGTTGGGGTTTGGATCGCATCTTTTACTCAGCATTTGCGTTTGGGAAAGATGTGCTGGAGGAATTGAGCTCCACGGTGGAGGATGTTTTCGAAGAGATTCAAGAAGCAGACAAATATTTTCACCACTCAAACAGAGGTATCTGACACATCCTGATGCACTATATCTGTATCTATTTTATGTGAGCAGAAATGACAAATTCCTTACTAATGTCCAAAGATGCAGAATCGCTTTCTTCATTTGGACAGCATCCAAATGGGTATCTGTGCCGAACGCTCCGCAGACAGGCATCACAATGTTGGCAACTCCAAAACCTGTGTGAGACCTGTGGAAAGAATCTCATAAAAGGTAAATAAAGTGCTGTTTCCCAGCCCTGTGTTGGCTTAATAAGTTAATTTAACTAAACTAACTAAAATTCTACTGCTTTCTTTTACTATAGAGGATGTAACAATAACCATGATGAAAAGAGTTATGATAACTTTTTGATGTAGCTGCCCCTTGACCTTTTATCACACATTTTTCATGTTACAATAAATGTACTATGTTTTATATTCAAATTTGAAGTGGTGGGTTAACAGAAAGCAGAGCATGAAGTGAAAAGAAATGACAAGTGGTTTTCAAGATGTTTAAAAAAAAATCTTAAAAGAAAATGAAACAAAAATTGTCTCCTTGAGCCTTGTGCTTCCTGTGAGTTGGTTCTATGTCAGGTTTTTATGTCATGAAGCTTATATATAAATGGTAAAATTTACGCAAAAGGAAAAATAACAAATATGAATATTGAAGGAAAGTGGAGGTTTTATGATGCTGCTGGGTTTGAGCTGAAAAAAAAACTTAAATAAGTTCGCTATAAACTTCATACAATTTTTATTATATTGGTTGAATTGTGTTTTTATCTATACAATTATAGTTTTTGCACATCTGTGGGTGTTGTTAAGTTTGAATCATAACAGCACAACCTCAGTCCTATTCATTAGAAAAAATACACAAAAGTTCACAATGGTATAAATAAGATGGACTTAAAGATCCCAGAGATGTTTTGAACATTATGACCCATAGGATTTAATAATAAAGTTTGTTTTTTACCTCAATTTTATCCTTCTATTAACATTTCTGCTCACAGAGTGTCCCCGATTGCAGCAGCTGCACTCTGAGATGGAAGAGATGCACACCCTGCTGAACGCCTCTCGTCTTCAGTATGACGACAGGCTGCAGCTCGTCCACAGACACACAGCGGACACACAGAGGTGGCTTGGGGACACCAGGGACAAGTATGGCTGGATCAGCTGGGCAGCCAATGACTCAGGGGCTCAGAGCAGCAGCTTCAGGGTGATCGCAGTACGTCTGCAGAATACTTAGAAAAAGTATCGCTTTTCATTCTCTCTTTTTGGATTGCAACATCAATTCTGGAGAGATTTGCCGTTTATCAAGGCAAATCTCTCCAGCTAATTCAGTATCTGATGTTTTTGCAAACATATTAATAATACACAAACATATTAATTATGCACAGTCTCTTTATTAACAGAAACCTAAATAAGCTGTTCTTATTTAAATAGTGAGATGATGCAGTTGTACTCTGATTATTTTCAGGTGAATCTGCAGCAGCAACTAAGGACTAAGAGCCATGGAGCTGACATCAGTGTGGTTGTGTCCATATTGGATTCAGCTCCTCTAACTGTATCAGCCCCAGCTGATCTAATGGTAGAGGATCCTGCTTTCATGGAATATATTGCTGACCATGCTCTGACACTCTATAAGCAGCAAATAAGTGGTAAATGTTCTTTAATTAATGTTCTTAATTCCCATGATGCACCATGTGTCACCTTAGAAACCCCTTAAATCAAAATGAAAGCACTGCGATTAAAACCTCTTAGAACTTTAGATTGTTTGATGCTACGATTGATTTTTCAGTATCTCAGTCACATTGAACAGAAATCAGAAATGTTTGTTTATTTATTTTTACTTACAGGAATGAACTGACCACCTCCGCTTCTGAACAAAATTCCTCTGAAATGGAAAAATATCTGCAGTCAAGTCCACTCATCTTGTATAATTTGAAGTTTATGTCACTAAAACAAATTGGGAAAGCTTTTCAGCTTCTTGCCTTTCCATTGATAGATTTTGAATTGCTTTACAGTATACTGTCTGATGCACTGATGGCTATTTTTCCTTCTTTATCATCAGCATGATCCTCAACAATGACATACGGAAAATAAAGAAACTGAAGAATCACATCTTGAGTCACTAACCTTTATGCAAGTTAAAAAATAAAATGGAAATAAAATCTATCCGTTTTGGGGTTGTATGGAGCACAGTGAGGGATTAGTAGCATTCCAGAACTGAACTTGGGCACCACCTATTTTCGCAATAGCACAATCACCATCATACAACTTCCATTTTTGATGTGTTTTTATAGTGCCACACTAACGCAGCATTGATAACTTGTTGATTATTAAATAATGTGTTGTGTGAAATGCTATTCTGTAATACCATGTTCATAAATTATTGGGCAAAAAATACTAAAACATAGCAAAAGTTTGTTTTCTCTAGTGACAATTTTTATTTATTTATTTGCATAAATAAATGCAAATAAATATTTGCTTTTGTTTATACAAATGCAAATAAATAAACACTTATTTATTTATTTGCATTTGTTTGCAAATAAATGCAAATAAGGCGAGCTCTCTTAGGTCAATCAGAGCGATGTGGGGGGAAAAGGACCTCGGGGCAGGGAACCCCACTTCCACCTTCTGGCTCCTCCCCTTCTTGTCGGGCCAATAGGAAGCCCTGTATTGCCCGGCAAATTTCGCCCGGGAAATACAGACAAACACCCGGGTTCTTGACTGTTGGTGACTGAGGAGGCTCGGACTTTGCTCCACTACCGAAGCAAACCTCAACTTTAATCTGTAAACATGCCTGCAACCTCTGAAATACACACCGAGGAGCTGCGCAGAGACGCCGCCTCTTGGACGGACGAGAAGCCAGCAACGGAGAAGGACGAGAAGAAGTTCGGCTTTCTGTGCGATGAACGCGGATATTTGAGTCTAGCAGAGTACATCATGGAGCACGGCTGCAGGAAGGGAGACCGAACCGGGACAGGAGTCCTGTCTTTGTTCGGAGCTCAAGTCCGATACAACCTACGAGGTACAGACCAGCTTCAGCCTATGTGCGTCCAAACATAGTCGTGCTATGAATGAGTGAATGAATGAAAATGCTGCACAGGTACAGAGATGCAGTACAGGGATTAGGACATTGAACTTTGGTGATTTTTGTTCAGTTTTCCGAAAAGGTGATAAAATTAGAGTTTATGGGAAGATAACCAAGGCGAGGCTATTACAGACTTGGAATGACAAAGCTGTGCTCTACATACCCAACTGTGGCTTTTACTGTTTTTTGGTACACCTGGCCTAGTCAAAGTCCAGACTTGGACTAGGGCTAGGCTAGGCTCGCTGGGCCTGGCGAGTGGGGATTTGAAGAAAAAAAATCCCCACACAATATTTTGTTAATGATGTAATAAAGTCAGAAAAGGTTAAAGGTGTGTGAGGATTTTATTTTATTCAAAACACTAGAGTTCCCTTAGGTCAATCAGCGGTATGAGCTGCAAAAGATCTTAGGATTGTGATGTCAAAGGCATTTTTGAGCATTTGCATTATTAGCAGTTAATCTGTTTTGTTTTTGTTTTCTTTGCAGACCAGTTCCCCTTGTTGACAACGAAGAGAGTTTTCTGGAAAGGTATCCTGGAGGAGTTGCTGTGGTTTATCAAGGTGAAGATGATGTGAAATCCCCACTTGATTCTTCATTTTCTATGTTTCACCAGAGCTAACGAGGCTGTTGCATTTGTTTTATATGCTGCAGGGATCAACAAATGCCAAGGAGCTGTCAGAAAAAGGAGTGAAGATCTGGGACGCCAACGGGTCCCGTGACTTCCTGGACAACTTGGGCTTCACAGAAAGGGAGGAGGGGGACCTGGGGCCTGTGTATGGTTTCCAATGGAGGCACTTCGGTGCAGAGTACAAGGACATGCACACAGGTACTGCACTGTTGTAAAAAGCAAAGCTATTAGAATGTCTTCAATGCGATGTTTAATGTTTGACTCATAAAGTCCACAAAAGCACATCATATGATGATCTTTTTTTAAGTAAAATACATTTTCTCACTTTGATTGTTTAACTTTAATGACATATTTAATCTAATTTGTTATCGAAGCACTTTAACAGTCAACAGTCTACGAAAAACAGAACCTGCTGCTGTTATGGTACACTGCAGAGAGCTGAACTGGCCCATCCTTCAGTTTTTGTTCTATTAGATATCTATTATAAGCCAATCAATACACACTTGTTTTTTTTTTAATGAAACATAAAGGTAAAATAACTAAGTCCATGAACTGTATGAAAATATCCCTTTTTCAAAATACCTACCATTACTGTATGCCTTGAATTAACCTTAAACCTACAGTAAACCTCTTAAGAACTACAGTATGTCTGCTGTTATTTTTAAATTACAGCTTTTAGTCTGAATGTGTTGATTCCTCCGCTCTTTCAACAGATTACACAGGACAAGGTGTCGACCAGCTGCAAAACATCATTGACACCATCAAGAAAAACCCGGAAGATCGACGGATCATCATGTGCGCCTGGAACCCCAAAGGTAAGTCAAGGTTACAGTTCTTGTTTTTTGTTTTGTTTTTTCTGCTGTTTGTTTTCTGATATGAACATCCTCGGTGTCTGCAGACCTCCCCTTAATGGCACTGCCTCCCTGCCACGCCCTCTGTCAGTTCTACGTCTGTGACGGGGAGCTGTCCTGTCAGCTGTACCAGCGCTCCGCCGACATGGGCCTGGGGGTGCCTTTCAACATCGCCAGCTATGCACTTCTCACCTACATGATTGCACACATTACAGGACTCAAGGTACGAGCGCTGCACAAGCTTCATTTCTGTTCAATCTACAGACGTGTTGTCTAACGTCTCACATCTCGTTCCTTGCAGCCCGGTGACTTTGTCCACACCCTGGGAGACGCTCATGTCTACCTCAATCACGTCGAACCTCTGAAAGTGCAGGTGGGTTAGATCAGTCAGTTCAGCTAAAACATTTCTTCAGTTGCGTTTGATTTCTGATTTATGCAATCTGTTCAAATGTGCAGGTCCAGAGGGAGATTCGCCCTTTTCCAACACTAAAAATCAAGAGAAAAGTGGAAAGCATCAATGACTTCCAGGCGGAGGACTTTGAGATCTGTGGCTACAACCCACACCCCACCATAAAGATGCAGATGGCCGTGTGAGACCTGAAATTGGCCGTGTGTGCCTTTTAATTTTGAAAGACTGTAGTTCACACAAGGCTTTATTTTGCCTAATTTAGGGGAAAAATGTTTTTTTTTTGTTCCTGAAGTTTTCTACTGTATGTTTGTACTTGTCTATTTTTTTCTTTCCTGTATTTTAACTGATAAATTATCTAATTCTGTAAAACATTTGTGATCAACCTGATAAGAAACAAACAAATCAAAAGAACCCTCCAAATTGTGCGTTTTACAAAGATTTGGTGATTTGAGAGAAATTATTTAGAGTGAATATTTAACAGTGAAATGTTGATAATAAAGTCCTTATTTGTTGATTTGTAGTTTCCAAACGTCTCCTTCCGGGTACTCGTGTCTCTTCACTGATGATTCCAGCATCTCACAGGAATAGCCTGGATCCTAAAACCAACAAGAACCACACAGATTCAGTGACTTGTAAAAGTATTCACACCTCTAAACCTTTCCACACATTTTGTCAATTTACAACTACCAGCCTAAATCTATTTTAAGTGATAGACGAGACCAGAAAATAATAATGAAAGATTCGTGTCTTGGTACTCAGCCACCCTGAATCAATGTTTTGTAGAACCACCTTTTGCTGTGTTTGCACCTGCTGTGCCACTGCCTGACAGAAATTTTTAACCAATCTTAGCAAAATTGCTCCACTTCAGTCAGCCTGGACAGATTAATTAGATTTAGGCCAGGACTTTGACTGGGACATCTTTACACAAGTATATGCTATGAGGTAAATTGAGAATGGATTTGGTTGCATTTTATTTACACTAAAGGGGTCTGACTGCTATTATATGTCAGTTTTTTACTTTTAAAATATTTTGTAAACCTTGCCACATTTTTCTTTCCCATTTTCAAATTTGCAGATCATAGTCTTGGTCCATCACATAAACAAAATAAACTATGCTAAAGGTAGCACTTCAGTATATTTTCATTTTTCAGTCAAACATGAAACAATGAGTTTTGTTGTGATTTCTTTACCTTCGGGGTCAGATAGTGGGCGTTTTGTACCACCGCAGGACTGGTGAAGTGTTCATGGAGATGGTCAACATATTCACACATTCTGCAAAGGCACCAAAGGTTTTTGAGACGGTGCCGGTATTCATGGCAGCCAGTAATTAAAACACCTCTCACCGGCCGCTGAGATCCGCCGACACGCAGATGTAATCAAACAGGATGAGGTGCTGAACCAGTTCACACAGACCGACCCCTCCAGCATGAGGGCACACAGGCACTGATAAAAAACAAACAGTTGCACAATGCTATTTAAAAACATGATAGATCCACTGATATGAAGAAACTGGAGCAGACAAACACAGTTGTACAATTAATAGTCTTAACTTTGTTATTCAGTAACATTGCAAGATTATTCAGCACTAAATAGCTACCATATGGATGGAATGATCATGTTTACACAGTGTAATTATCAGTTTGTACAAAACAAGAATGATTCATCTCGTTGACTGTAATACGCTTCTGCAGAATGTAGCCTTTTGAAAAAGGTATTTAAAGCATATTTAATACTTGTCGATTTGCAAAAATTACTGTTCATCCTTTAATCTGGCAAATGTGCCTCATCATTTTCTAATTTATTGGAAATTACCTGCTTCAATGCTCCTCAGTTGTGACTTTGTGCCCTCATTGTTTTTCTCTCCCATTTAAAGTTGTCCTTGTTGAAATTAACTTTGTGCACTCTACTTTTTTTTCCATTGAAAGTAACTCTGGTTTGGGGATTCTGTATTTAGCTAGACGAACTCTTTCACAGAGTAACTGCTGCCGCTCTTGCTTCCTACAGAAAGAACTCTTTTATTACTGCCTCCATCTTTTCCTCTGTCTGCTTCCTGTTCTCTTAAGCACCAGTCTGTCACTGCAGATGGGTACTGCTGGAGATGTCCATCTCTCATCTGATGCCTCAAATCAACAAACTGCTACTTGAGCTTTGCTAATTGCACTGAATGATCCATGACTGAAGACAGCTGTCCTGCTTTTTACCTTTGAACTTGTGGGCCATCAGCAGCACAGCCAGGTTTTCATTGACGCTGCCCAACCGGCAGCTGTCTATTTGAACAAACTGCAGCGCTGAAGCTTGCAGGAACTGCTTGAACATCACTCTGTTGTGACACTGCAGAATAAAAAAACCCAAATTGTTATACTGAGGAACAAATCTAGTTGCTTCACCTAATTTTAAGTGCATAGGAAACGCTTGAACTCCAACCTGCTCGCCTGAAGCCACTCCAATCCCAAGTGGAGCCAAAGCCTGACAAAAGAATTGTAGAGATTATTCACTTCTGATCAAAGAGGCATTAATAAAAAAGACATGTTAAAGTTCTGACCAAGGATACTAGGTTTTCATAATGTTATTTGTAAATTCTTGTATTTGAAAAATATATGAATTTATATCACATTTGTTCATATTTATTCATTTTTTAAATTATATTCAGTGATTTTTCTAAATGACAAAACATGCAGTCTTTAAATTAGCTTAAAAAAAGCCCAAATTGAAACCGTTCTAGAAGTGCATGGCCTATGCTAATATTGCATTTCAAAGCATTCCAGACATAACTAATCCACAAGCAAGTTAAAAACTCTTGAAAAAATAAAAACAAAAAGTTTTGAAATAAACTTAGAGACACAGCTACAATGAAAAACAATCCTATCTGGTTTAATGTGCTGTTAAATATATATTTATGAACATTTCTCTCACCTTAGAAATAGCAGCATGACCCAGGATGTCATCCGGAGAAGTGGGCTCCTCGATCCACAGAGGTCTGACCTCTGCCAGTCTGGCCACCCAGCTGATGGCCTCGGCTACGTCCCACCTCTGGTTGGCGTCAATCATCTAACACAAACATATTTCGAAATTAAACAATAAAACTTCACTGCATCCTTAATAGTGAAATGAATAAATAAATAGCCTTACCAATGTGTTACTAGGCCCAATCATCTGCCTGATGAGACGACACCTGCGGATATCGTCCTCTAGGTCAGCGCCAACTTTCACCTTAAACCGGGTCCAACCGTGTTGAAGAGCCTCTGTGCAAAGCTGGAGAAACAACATCATCACAACATAAAAACGAGACCCTCCAATGTGTGGAGACGCAGCAGGTTGTTGTGCGGTCCACCTGTTTGAGCTGTTGGTCTGAGTATCCCAGCCAGGCGCAGGAGGTGGTGTAGGCAGGATAACCCTGGCTCATCATAAGGTCCTCTAGCAGGTGAGAAAAGTCATTGCAGTTAAAGAGTTTTGCTCACAACAAATCTTCGTGAAGATATTTACATTAACTAAAAGTGATTAAGTTGGAGCCAAAAGAGGTTTTTCAAGTGAAATCCAATTTAGGGGCGAAATTAATGGCTCTTCTGTCTGCTCACCTCTCTGCTGCTTTCCCTCCTTTGCATTTACAAGTATGTCTGAAAAAGCAAAAGGGAGCAAATAAAGCCGACTAGTCTCAATAAGAAAAGCAGTGAAGAGTTTACTGCCTCTCGTTAACAGATATAATGACTTAGACATTTTAAAGACACATTTACACACTATTTTTTTTTAGGTTGGACTAATTTTACAGCATAAAACAACTTAAAATGCACAAGTTAGAATTTGAAATTATGAACAAGGGACTTTGAGTGAAATTTTTTGAAAAATCAAGGGAATTCATGTTAGCTGATTTGTCCCTCTTTACTCTAATTGTGACGCATGTTTAGGACCATAGTGCTATAGGACCATGCAGCTATGTTGACATCATCAACCATCTGACCCAAATAATCACCCTCAGAAGGAAAGAAATCCAGCAACCACCCAGGTGCAGGCTTTGCTGTTTTTCTCCCAGACATCTAAGTGGATTGCAACAAGTGAGTAAAATAATGAAAATCAAGGACAGTTTATTCAATTTCACCCCAAATCCACCGCGAACTGGTTGGAAATTGGACACAGCTAAGTGCTTCAACAAGACATTGTGGCAAACAAACATCAAAAGCGGATTTTTGAGTCAATAAAGCAGGTTAACATTATTATTCAGGAAAGTTCAAACCCCAACTACATTGAAGATATGTGGGTTAGGTTTTAAGGCAAGGTCTGAACAAGAAACCAATCAATGAATATAAATTTAGTAAGAAGTGTGGTCAAAAATCCAACAGGATTACACTGGATGCTTCTTGGTGGTAAAGAGGTTGTTTTGTCTCTCTGGATCTTTGTATGGGATATTTATCCAGATATCAAGGGACATAAGTTTGTATACTTTAACTTTTATGTGCAATTTTCAACCTGTTTGAATAAGAGAAAGTCTACAGCAAATTCAACCTTGTGAATCCAAATATTGTATTTTGTCTTTAAAATCCCCAAATCAGTGCAGATTCCTGTATATGACTGGATGAAAAGCTCTGACCAAAAGGCCAAGTAGTCCTCTATCGTGTCTTACCAAGAGCTTCCTCCTCTGTCAGCACATCGGTGATGTATCTGAAGTCAATGCAGGAGATTATCTGTTTCGGATCCTGGATCGACACACGACACAATATTTGTTCCCGGTGATCACATCCTGCATGCCATTCAAATTTATCTCACACTCACCATGTCGACCAGCAGCTTCCACAGAGGCTACAGGAAAATAGCGACAGTCGGCTGTGAATCTTGAGCCTCATTGACAAACTGTGAATGTTATCACGAGAGCCTGATATGAAAGTCCCACCTTGCCCTCCACCCGAGCCCACAAGTCCCAAACAGCATTCAGGACAGCAGCGGTGGCCAAGTGGATCACGCCTTTCTCTGGACCCAGCTATACCAACCAAGATAAGGTATTGCAGATGCTTTAATGAAAGCAATACTTTATATTTGATCTCCAATAGGGTGTTGTTTAGATTTTACAACAGATGTGAATAAAGGACAGCCTGAGTCCCCATAAAAGCAGGAACATTTATGACTAATTTTTTACCCGTTTGAGATCTCATAGATCAGAGTTACTGTTTGATTGGAGACAATAAACTGAGAAATCAATAAACTATTTCTTGAAAAGCTGCACCAAAATCTCCTTGGTTACAGCATTAATCCTCTATGAAATCTGAAAGCGAATTTCATACAACAACCAAATTCAAAATCTAAAAGCCTTTATGTGTTTAAGCCTTTACCCATCTTATTTGGCCATCACTCGTCAGCAGCCGGTAAAACCCCCGAAAGTTGCTCACAATGTCGTGCAAAGATTTCCCAACAACCAGTCCTGCCAGAGCCCGGACGGCACACACCACTGCAGGAGTTCAAATGGAAAAACACTGCATTAGAATGCATTAATGTATGTATAAAGGCTACCACATTCTGCAAAGCACGTTTAAATATTTTATCCAAGGGAGATCTAACAAATGCACGGACTGACCACAAGGTGGCACTGTTGGTTTTGACAAGAGAACAGAAAAGCTTTATTGCAGCAATGTTGGAAACACACCCATTCAGAACCTGTTAGTAAATTAGATTTTTAAAGCCAGTACATCATGTCTTTCATCAATTAAAGCATTATTTAAACTCTTCTTAATAACCAGTGATAAATAGTATTGAATAACAATTATCAAATTTGAGGTTTTCCACATATGTATTATATATTACTTGGTGATGACCTCCAGGTATTGGAGGTTGGATGGCTTCTGAGCCATTATCCTGATCTTTGTCCTACCTGATACATTTGCTTTCTGATTCAAGCCAATATTCTACCTGGACCACAGCAAAATTTTCAGTCGGGAACAAATTGCAGCTGAAAACAGTACAGTGACTCCAAATCTGCCACTGGTACAAATATTGTGGGTTCACAAGTTTTTTGTCTCACAAGGAAAGAGAAAATTGTGGATTTCTAAATAAAAGATTCAAACAAAAACTAACTTGAGAGAAATTTTATAAAGTTTCTTAACTTATTTTGAATGAGTTGTTAAGGTTAATAAATCAATTGTTTCATCGGTGATTTTGAGAGATATTTCTTCTCTGAATACTCAAATTAAATATCTGTTTTTTTCCCCCCCTAAAAGTAAATTATTTTATTTCAATGAAAAGGTTCACTCAAAAAGAATATTTGTCAAAATAATTGCCGAAATATTTATTATACGTTTCAGAAAGGGTGCATATATTATTTCAGTTTAAATGTCACAAATAAAAAGATTTTATATAAAAGCAGATAGATCAGACTTGTGAAAATTCTTATTCGTATCTTATATGTTATATATTTTTCTTGTTTTTTCAGTAGGCCTATTACTTTTCCATACGATCTCTCAATCTTGCTGAAATCCAAAGAAGTTTAAAAATCCGAGCTTCCTGCAAGCACTTGAATGCACCACAAAGTTAAAGCTCTGGTCACGTGCAACGCCGTGACGGTCTGCAGAACCGCCTCAACTCTTACCGATCTCTGTTCCTTTTCCTAAAGTGAAGGTGAGCCCGAAACCTTTCAGTCCACTGTCCGTGTCCAGAACCACGTAAGCGGCCGAGTAATCCGGGTCCGTGTGCTGCAGCGTGGACAGAAAGCAGCGCACAAAGGCCTGGTCTGTAACTGCATCTGAACCTGATCTGCTCGATGTTTGTGCATGAACTTCTCACCATCGCATCTGAGCCGTGCTGCTCCAAAGACGTAGGAAATCTCACGTCCCTTACAGTCAAATGAGTTATTTTTTGCAACATTTTTGCACTCAAATGAACAAAGTCTATGACAAGGGTTCACTGTCCAGTCACCTGCAAGTTATAATCCCACCCACTCCCTCGCCACATCGCCATTGGTCAAAAAAACCCACAAACCACGATTTAAAGAAACATATCAAGTTGTCTCAAGACGGGCATATTGCGTGTAAAATCAAGTTTTTATTCTACAAATTCCACAAATGATTTCCCACAGGTTTACTCCTCAAAACGCATTCTGATTTTATGGTACAAAGCCCTCATTGCAAGGCCTAATACAATCCTGCAGAGTCCATGAAAGAACATGAAGAAAAAAGAAGAAAAAAAAAAAACATTAAAAACATCCATTCAATGTCTTAAATATAGTGTTTGCAGAGTCCTTTTGGTTACATAAACAGGCAAGTCCAAAGGTTTCTCAGCAGTTACAGTTTAGTGGATAAAAGGCTTTGCGTTCTTCAAGACAAAGGGTCAGCAAAGATCTTCATACTTGGCTGGAAGCAATGTTTTATGTCATGATGACTTGACAGAAAGCCTTAGTCCTTCGGTTTCTTCAGCAGCTCTTTACTGTAAAAACCCAACTGGTGAGACAATATATAGAACGGTTGTAAAGACTGAAAATTCAGAACACAAATTACGGCTTGGTTGGGCGGTGAGCAAATAGAAAGTCTCCAAATGACATTATTAGACACTAACTGTAATGTAAGAAAATGTATATTATAACAGAATGTGAAAATGGAGCACAGAAAACACACAAAGGAGATAAGATTCAGTTGTGTAAGATTTCCTTTAAGTTTTATCACCCCGAAATGAATGAAAATGCATGAGATTATCCCCCTGAGAACTTCTACCAACAAAATATATTAACTTGTTTCTGAAATTGCTAATATAACAAGTGGTACATTTACGAAATCTATGGTTTAAAACTTGATCACAAAGGCTTTTACTGTGATAATAAAAGTGATAATAAACAATTTTTTTGGCATCACATCTGTTCTTTGTCACAGAAACATTGCTATGAAAATAAAACCTAACCTTCTTCAAATGGGCTACTTTCAAACACCAATTCGATGACGCAATAATACGGCTAAAGAACAAACAGTAAATACATTTAGTAGTACTTTAATTACATTTATATTTATCAACGCTCTCATGGAGTGGAAAAACGCTGAAACAGCAAACCTGATCGGAGTTTATTATCGTTACTGTAAATCACACTCAGAAAACGAAACAATTATTGCTTGTTCAGGATTTTAGGATCACAGTTTTCTACTGTGATGTAACAGCTGAACAAAGCAATTGTATTACAAGTTGTAACGTCTGCAAAACTGCATCGAGGTTGTTCACATTATTTTGTCAATCTTACAAATCTGGGTGTTCCTTATCACTCAAAAAGTGTTTCATTCTTTGAAAAGACCTTCACTGTGTAACAGAGCCGGGCACAGATCATCTTAAACACAATCCATTAGATTTTCTGATGTTCAAGACAAAATTCTAAGTTGATGAGGCAGGAGGATATCGTCTGTATGTTATTTCTATGCATTATAAGCCAAATGATCAAAGAGTGATATCAAAATACAAAACAAACTTAGCCTACCGTTTCTGAAAACTGCTCTGATGTCAGCATAAAGTGAGAAGGGGTTTTATTGAAGACTATGGTGTAGAAGTAGTTGAGTCACAGAAATCTTTAGAAACATAATGTTGTCCAACAGAAAAATAGTTGGGACTAAACAGTGATTGCTGTTGAAACAAAATGCATGCTGCATCATGAAAAACGCCACAGGTGAATGAGTTAAGTGGCGCACAATCAAAAGTGGACCCTGTAATACTGATTAAATGCAGCGAGTTACTTTAAATTGGATTTAAATTGTATTTTGGGTGTATAAATGGTTTTGACGTTGAGGTATATCAGCCTGGGTAAAAAACGAATCATAAATGACTTGTGTCAGGATTGGGGACTAAATATTTGGATTCAAACATTGCTACTGCAAAGACTGGACACTACAGCTTTTCCTCTGGCCTGTTTCTCTCTTTACCACATACTGAACTGGCTACTGCACTTTGCCCCTTCTCTTCCCTATAAGTGTAGGGAATACCGACTAGACCAAAAAAAACAAAAACAAACAAAAAAAAAATGTGCACTTTTTTTTATCTAGAACTGAAATAACATTCCATACCTTTATAGTTGTTGTGAACTGAGAAAATCAGGGCGAATATGTTCAACAAAAGGAGGCAAATTGCTATAGTAAACCATAGAAACTTCAAAATTATTTCAATTAGATTTCTTTGTGGTTGTTAAATCACAGCTTATTTCACAGAAACATAACACTGTGTGTGGCTGGTATTTAAACGTGAATGTGTATGCCCATAACTGCAATCATACATATTGATAAAATCTACAAAGGTAAAAAAAAATTCCCTCCAATAATTGTACCAGATGTGAGAAGTTAAAAAAATCACATAAAAAAAAAAATCTGAACAGATAATGGAAGAACAACAAAAACAAACAGACAAAAAAAAAGACAAAATAAAAACAATGGACACAAATTAAGTAGAGTTGTATTTAACAGTCTTTAGCAAAGCCTCTTCCTCCTTATGGCTATAGGTTTTCTCCAGGCTGGTACTGAGGCTCTGTGGAGGTGAAGTAGTCCTCCAAGAAGGATTGCAGGTACTCAAAGGTGGGCCTCTCATCTGGCTCCTTCTTCCAGCAGAGCATCATCATATCGTGCAGAGACTCAGGGCAACCTGGTGGGCAGGGCATGCGGTAACCCCGCTCCACCTGCTCCAGCACCTCCCGGTTCACCATCCCTAAGAGGAGCGCCGTTAGGATCAGAGATCTGGACATCCATGACAGATGCTTATTCAATATCATTAATAATCACAAACCTGGACGTAAGGACAATTCTGGACAGTCTAAATGTACTTGATGCTGATAAAAAAAAATTGTGTTTCTTTTATTCGAAATACACAAATTAATTAACATAATTAATTCCAGACATTCCTGAGAGGTTTTAGAATATTTCAGCACATCTTTGGTATTAATACAAATGTTTATGAATTTTTAAAAATGTTCCTGAAGCTCCTTCTGCAAATTGTACTTTTTGCAATAATGCAACATTTTCTTTGCTATATATCAAGCTTGAAACTTGACATACAACAAAGACATTTCTAAATAAAACGTGTAGTTTAAACATCTATTTTGTGTGTCTGAACTAATCTCCTCAAAACGCCACATTAGACACTTGCGAGGTGATCTGTGACTGTACTGCGGGAAAACGAGATGCAGAATGAGTCCGGCAGATGGCCATTAATAACTGAGCTGTTCGGTCCCCTGATCGCCTCCCACCAGATGGCCTCATCTAATCTAAAATCTGACCATGTGTGTGTCAATATCCCCTCCTCCTCCCCCCTCACCGCCCCAGTGCCCTGCAGAGCCATAAACAACCACCTTACACAAAATATGGGACATTTCACTTTGTTGTCTGACATTAATAACAGCAGCATGACAACACCTGACAGACTGGAGTCAATCTGGTGCAGTCATAAATCAGAAAGCGACTGTGTGTATGATGGAGGAGTGTGTTGCTCACCTGGATAGGGCACCCTGCCTTTGGTAACTAGCTCAGTGAGGAGGATCCCAAAGGACCAGACGTCTGACTTGATGGTGAAGCGACCGTACAGAGCAGCTTCAGGGGCCGTCCACTTGATTGGGAATTTGGCTCCTGTGGTGGTTATGAAGAGGTGTAACATCAGAGGCTGTCCTCAAAAAATATATTGCATAATCCGTAATATATTGCATATTTTACTTCCGTCAAATTTCGTCATGACTCGACAAAGGTTGATTTATACAATGCCTTACAAAAGCAGTCAAATCCGATTACAAACACAGGATTAATGCATTTAATTAAGAATTTAACCAGAACAAAGTAGCAAAAAAAAAGTGCAATAGAAGAAGAATTTATGTTTTATAAATGTTTTAAAGCCATTATTCACTCAAGGGACTGAATATAGATTCAGTCCCTTGAGTCAATATTTGAGGTATGTCTCTGCCAGTTTTGCACATCAAGACAGAACGTTTTGCCCGTTGTTCTTTGCAAAATTTCTCAAGATCAGTTAATTGTATGAAGAGTTTTAAAACAGTCAAATAAGGTCTGAACCACAACAGGATGCTTTAGTTTTGCAGCTTAGGGTTGTTGTTGTGATGGATAATAAATGAACATTTCAGTCTTTTTGCAGGTTTTTCTCCAAATCAGGCGAATTGTTTGTAGAAGTACACTCAGCTGTTGGCAGCAGCAGCTTGTCTGACCAAAGCATCTTCTCCCACAATTGTTGTGAGAGCCACCATGAATGTCTTGGCTACTTTTCTGTTTAAGGCTCTACTTGCCTTTTGTGTCATTTGAGGTCTACAAAGTTCTAGGAAAAAATGTTATTAGCATCCCAAGGCATTTTGGCTTGTGACCTAATTAGGGTTTACAAATAAAGTTGTTTTCTAGTTCTTGAAAGGTTCCTGGAGTCTTGGCCTCACCAGATCTTTAACCTTCACTTTCCTCTCTGGGAGTCAGTAAAGTTGTGCCAGAAACATTTGGATCTCTGAGTTGAGGTTTTTGGCCATGTCTTAGCTTGTGTGCAGTTGCTCCATACTTTTTCCTTTTCTAGATAACTGGCTGAACATGTCACTTTGAGGGGTTCAAAGCTATTGGAGTTACTTCATAACCTACCCTAACTTTAAACTGACCCGTCTGCATCATTAAAACCGCAGCATCCTCGTTTTCATGATGCTGTTTCATTAGTAATGTTCTTTGACAAACTGTTGGGGCTTTCAAAGAACATTTGAGCTTATAAAGTGAAATTACTCACAGCTGGACTATGTCTATAATTCAAATGACTTCTGATAGATAATTGGTTGTACTGGACCTTATATGAGGGTCTCAGATTAGGAGGGGATGACTACAAATACACAACAGAAATTTAAAATTTTTAGTTGTGAAATGTGTTTTAAACATTAACTTTCTTACTGTATCCTACTTTGTGTTTGTCTATTACATAAATTAAAACATACTGATTCCAGGATACAACATGACAAAATATGGAAAAGATTAACAGTGCAGCACTGCACAAAATTTTATATGGTGATCTTAGAATGAACAAGAAAAAAACATGTAGAAAAGGAAATGTCTTCTAACTGGTGCCAGAAATACTTTATTTCACAGTGTGTGAAAAGTGCAACTAATCAGAGCAAATAGCAGCATCTGGTTTCCACTATTAGCCTAATTCACCATGATGGGAGACCACATACAGCTCTCCTGTATTTTCCATTCCTACTCCACACACACAAGCTGCTTCTCTGCGTGTGTCTACGTGAATGTACCAACCTTGCCTGGCTGTGTACTCGTTGTCTTCTATCAGCCTGGCCAGACCGAAGTCAGCAATCTTACACACCAAGTTATCGCCCACGAGTATGTTTGCGGCGCGCAGATCTCTGTGAATGTAGTTCATCCGCTCGATGAAAGCCATCCCGTCTGCAATCTAAAAATAAAATATCTGCGTGAGTCATTTCAGCTCCAAACAATGTCGGACATAAAACACACAAAGCAAAGGCAAAAAGGGAAACCTGACAGGCTTGCCTGTTGTAGCGGTTCTTTTTATAAACGTCTTAAAATAAAGCCCTGAAATCAGCCATGCACAAACAGAGGCTCTTTATTTAAAGCGGAAACTGTAGGTGTTTGTCTCACCTTTGCAGCCATGTCCACCAGCGTGATGAGCGTCAGGAATTTGCCATCACCTTCTTTGACGAAGTCAAGCAAGCTTCCTGGAAAAGCAGCAAAGAAGAGAAGCTGTAAAAAGGAAGGTGTTGATGTGACTGCGTGAAATAATCCTCATGCTACAGCAGAAATATTATTTTTGTCAGCTTTGTTCTATATTACACGAGCCCATTATTGAGTTAATGCTTAGTGAAAGAAACTGGAGGCGGAATTTTTTGTTATTGGAAAACAATTTTTCAATTTAAAAGTGGAGTAGTTGAGCTACAAAGTGCAAATATGATCTTATTTTAGAGTGTGTGTGTTTGTGAAGTGTCATTTGGTAAATAAGGAAACTTTTAATGCAAAGTTCCCCTAAAAGTTGCATTGAAAGTCCATTAAAAGTGCCAACTTTGCATTAAAATATCATTATTCATAAATCAATGCAAAGTTTGCACTTTTAACGGACTTTTAATGCAGAAAATGAGAATGCAGCAGTTTCTTGTTGCAATTTGCTTTCTAGCAAGCAAGACTATTTCTCACACAGAAATTACAAGCTTTTGAAAAATTATTTTACTTTGAGTTTTTGTAAGTATTTCAACATTTCGAGCTTAAAGTTGCATTTCGAGCTTAAAGTTGCATTTGCACTTAAAGTTAATTATTAGATTCCTCAAATAATTATTTTCAATGTGTCTATTGGGAAAAGCTGATGAAATACTTTCCCTGTATTTTATCAGCTTATCAGTTTTTTGTCTTTTTGTTTCAAACCGTACAAGACTATACACAGTCTGGTGTAATACGAATGAAGTATCATTTATTTTTACAATGTCTTTGCCGGTTTTTGATTAGAACACATTATAATCCTGCAGTTATAATGTCCAAGCATTGCTTCTAACCCTACTCACAATAATTAGCTACACTGGCGACTCTTTTCTTCTTGCTGTCAATAATTTCATTCTCGATCCAACCACCGTATACAGGTGGTACTGGAAAATACTTCTTAGGTCCAAATCACAAGCTGTGTTGGAAAAACTATCTGTAGTCCATATATTCTTTCCAGTAGGTAAGAAAAAAAAGACATTCGTAGTTTAACACACAATACATATTTAGTCATGAATTACTTATCAGTCATTCTGAAGCTTTCTGGATATTAATTCAAACTATTATGTTGATTTAACTCAAATTATTTGAAAATTCAAATAAAAGGAAGCCTGTTTATGCTGTTGTAGGCATAAAAGTCTGGCAAAGCCTTCTGGGAAAGTATTTAAATTAGGCAGAACTTCTGATCTTAAATGCTGTGAGCACCACAAAATCCAGTTCAAAAACAAAGTGGATGTGACTCTGATTTAGAATCCAATTCACTGAGAGTAAAATAAAATATTTTCCCATAATCTGCAACTGAAAGTCTGAAAAATATTAATGCAGTTTATTTCTCACATTGAAAACACACAATAGATGAACAAACTGTATCCAATTATAGAGTGGTGTATGTAAAATGATAACCATTTACCCTCATTTAATCTAACTAGCTCTAACCCCTCCCCACCTCCACTTAAAAAAAAGTGCTGCTGCAGCTGAAGGTGCAAAAACCTCCAACAAAACTGCTGCAGTATTCAGTTCCAGCCTTCAAGGAATCACAGGGGGCTCTCAACCAGAACAGCATATCTATTAAAATGCCTGTAAAATATAAATTCTTCCTTCAAGGAAATCTCCATGCATTAATCTCACTCATGCTGTAAAGATTGGTTTTATGATACTTCTCTTTTAAAAGAGAACTCAGTAGAATTGCATAAAAATAAAGCCGGGTTGTGTTTTTTTTTTCAGCGGGGGAAACACCCGATGTTGTCGGGTTTGTTCCGGTTACCTTTGGACATGTACTCTGTGACAATATAGATGGGCTCCTCAGACACAACAGCATAAAGAGGCACTAGTTTGTCATGTCTGAGTTTCTTCATGATCTGAGCTTCCTGCAGAAAGGCCTCGGGCGACATGGTTCCCGGCTTCAGCGTCTTTATGGCCACTTTGGTGGTGCCATTCCACGTGCCTGCAGAGACAAAGACAGGAAGCAAAGTAATGGAAGTCACAGGGGGAATCAGTGTGAATAATCGGTTGGGAGAAAGGCTGTATCATTAATTAGGTCTTATAATTGCTCAGACGTGTGCTGTCATGCAGCTTTGAGCAGATTCAACCTCAGTTAAGAAAGTGGCAGAACAAATGGGGTACAAAATTCTTGCTTCATCCCTTATTTATCTTTTTCTCCCTCTAAGCAATCACACTGTTTTGTTGTCACATACAGTATAATATTTTTCATCTACATTCTTCCAATCTTTCCAAAGCTCTTCTTTTAGCAATTTTCTGTCAAAGATTATTCTCATTTTAGAATAATTATTTAATCTTAACCTGATTATTTAATCTTTAATTATTTAATCTTTAAACTGACCATCTATTGGACATCTTTTGTAGAAACGATTTATTTCATTGCTCATCTAACGACTTAACGTCACCAAATATTTATCTCTCTTTTTTCTTATAATTATCAGTCTTGAGTCTGAGGTAAATATTTGAAGACAGCAGATAGGGGTGTTCTAAATTGTAACAGATAAGCTTCAATCCTAACAACCTAGCAAGGTCATGAAAACATTATCTGTCTGAAATGAAAGCTTATGCAACAAAATTTTAAAGTCACGATGAAGGCCTTTTCAGCAGCCTTGGTCAGTGTGTGAAGTGTGTATTCTTGCAATGTCTGTAATGCTGCATCTCTTTTGTTGCTTTTTCAGGTTGCTCATGTATTGCCTTTATTTAGTTCGGAGAAATATCTTAAAAATTGGATCTTTTTTAGCCCATAAGTCAGGTCTAAACAAATAAGCTTAGAAAACTAATCCGATCAACTCTTCAGCAACATTGTATTCATAAATGGATCTATTTGTCCAGATGTTTTCAACTTTTGACCCTGTTAATTTTTTTCTGACAGAAGAAAACATCTTTTATGCTAAGGCTTACTGATTGTGTATCCCCAGGAACTGAGTTAGATGTTTGATTGATGTTAATGACTGTACAGAAAATGAGTAAAAGCAGTCAAAGATAAAGCAAGAGAAGTATCTAAAGTATCAAATGTACAACTAATAGTTAGGGCCAATTTAAAATGAGCAAATAGTCGGCATCCCTGGATTCCACACGTAAATGCAGCAAGATGGTTTAAAAGTTTTGCACAGGTCTGTGGCATCAGCTAATCTGACAAGAGGCAAAATGTTGAGATACAGAGGACACAACAAACAAAGGAAGCAACTGCAGGAAGTGGATAACTCCCCAGTTTTGACACCAACGGAAATACACTACAGACACAGGGTCTCCTTATTATCTACATCCACTGCATGTACAAGCTTTGTTCTTACCCATCCACACTTCTCCAAAGCATCCCTGGCCCAGTTTGACCTCCAGCTGCAGCGACTCCCTCGGGATCTCCCAGGCATCTTTCGCGAGCCCCTGAGTTTGAGGCTTGACCGTGGGGCAGACCGTGGTCAGCTTGTGGCAGAGTCCGTCTGCATGCTCTGCGTTATGGAGATAAAAACTGCTACAAGGATGCACCGCTTTCACAAAGCTTTTTAAATCACAGGAAGAACCTCTCTGGGGTCAGAGTGAAATCAAGTGGAATCACAGAGACTTAACCGGAGGCGTCCTCAGGCTGAAGATGCGGCAAATCTGACGGTAACATCGACTATTATTAAAATTAAAGAGCATTCATCTCCCTTGGCAACACAGCGAGATCTGTGGCACAGAACAATTTTCTAGATAATTCTCCAAGGTCTGACTGCAAGGAAGGACAGGACCATACCTGTGTAGTGTTTGACGAGCTTCGGCAGGGTGTCAAACTGGGCTCGCGTGGTTATGTAGTATCCCCCGCTATCCAGCTTGCGGATCTTGTAGTGCTTTACATTGTCTCCTTTGGCTTCATCCCAATCCCGTATGGACAGAGAATAAGCACCTACGGGGTGACACAGGAAGGTCAAAGACCAGTTTGAAAAGTTTTAAACTGGGCTGGGACAGTGGTATTCTGGGATTCTTTTCACAAGTGGAGAATGAATCAGTGGATATATGCCAAAGATTTATGAAAGACAATTGTTCAAAAATTTATTTCTAACCTTCCCAACATACTTTAAGTTGGAACGTACCTGTTCTGCTCCAGAGTTCACAACCTTTCCTCCAAGATCACCTGGCTTTAACACCATTTTAATGAATACAGTTAGCTGCAACATAGCTTACTGTTGCAGGTTTCAGCAAACTATTGTGACATCCCTGTTTGTAAGCTAAACTTGTTCACTTTTTCTTTCTTTTGTCACGCATACATGTTTCAGATTATCAGAAACAAAAGACTCTTTTGAAAATGATGATTTAATTTTGTATTAAAAAAAATCTATCCAAATAATCCAGGATCTATGTGAAAAAGTAACTCCCTCTAAACACAATAACTAGTTTTGCCATCCCTTAAATTCTTGTGGAGGGCTTTAAAAATGAGTGGATTGTTTTAGGTCATGCTACAGCACCCCAAATAGATATAAGACTACTGTGCATGAGCTTAATATCACAAACTTATAGTTAGACATTTTTTTTTTCCATGATGTTCTGGTAGAAAGCAGAATTCATTGTCCCTTCAATTACAGCAGTTATGCAAGTTCTGAAGCAACAAACCTTCCTAGATCACCTCACTACCTCCATTATGTTTCAATTTGAATGTGAATGTCTTTTTCTGAAATGCTGTGTTGGTTTAATACCAAAACACATCTTCCAAATTGGTTATTTTTGTCCCATCAGTTTACAAAATGCAGAAATTGAAATTAGCTGTTCAACTGTATGACAAACTAACTACAGCTGTTGACATGCTGGCCATCCAAACAAGTTGATCATGAGAGCTAAAATAAGTCTCTAAAAACCTTAAAATGTCATCAAGAGGCTTACAGTAGACTTTTGCTCTTGTTGAGATGAGAGCACATACCAGTAAAACCAGAAAGAATCGTAGACATTGAATGAAAAATGTTCAAAAAGAAGGAATGACTCACCTTTAGTTGTTTCACTTTCCCGAACCAGGAAAGTCCCTCGATTATTCCCAGGGTTGAGCAGCAGCCTCTCAGCATCTTTGCGCCCCATTTTGCCAAAGTACCACCTGTGAAACAAAACAGCATATGAACAGAGAAGAGACTAGAAAAAAAAGAAAGGAAAAGAAAAGAAAAGGAAGCCCAGCAGATTCTGTCTCACTATGACTGGAAAGCTCACAGAAAAGGGTGTGAAGTCAATAATGTTGGACTACACTGAGACATCCACACTCATGCTACAGCCACTACTCTCTGACACACACTCTGCAGACAGAGGATAGGAGAGGCAACAACCGAGTCTTACTCTTCAGCCTGAATGGAGTCGGCGGGGGCCACATAATTGCTGGGGATGTAGCCCTTTTTCCCGGTGTTAATGGAGCGAGCCTCCCACCAATCTCCTTCGCTGATGGAGAACAATGACACGGGAGAGAGCACATAGACAGTTTGTTCATTCAACTGGCAACTGTCAGGACTGAGGCTTATACATATATATTGCAGACTGACTGAGAGCAGCAATGAAACACTGGTAATGGTAGTTAATAATTTCCTGTCCAGCTCTATAATGAAAGAGGTTCTGGTAAATCTAAAAAACTGGGGCATGAACTTGGTTCTGAAAAGACGTTAAAGAAAATGAAATAAATCTGCTTCTCATTGAAAGTGTGCAGCTAGTTTTGCTGTTGGAGCTTTGCATACAATGTTATACAGCATACAATGTCAATGTTTTTGGTTGGACAAGTTTGAATTTGTTGTATGCATACATACACTCCTACAAACATCTGACTAAGGTCCCTTTGTTGGTCTGGTTTACTTCTACTAATTGTTTTCTGCAGAAATCTAAAAGTGGTGATTTATGACCTGTGTTTTTATGCCACAGGTTTGGCCTGTAGGAATCTTAGCTGGTTTTAAAAATTTTATTTCAGAATCTTGATGACAGCAGACATTTTTTATTGCAAAATCAGTTTTGATGTGTTTAAGATGATTTAACGTATCTTCAAGTTTCAACTGAATAGCTGTTGATTTGAGGTAAGCAATTTCCTTTCACCTGAGAGTCAAATTTTGGGTCAAATTGTGAAAAGTCAAATTTGGGCCTGCATCAACTGGTGAAAATCCACATTCAAATTCAAACTTATGCACCCAAAAATAATTAATAAACTCTCCTACATGAGTTAGTTGTTTAATCCATCCATTGTGGAAAAAGAGTAATTCAAATACATTGTTAAAATTTTAAAATCATAATAAACTTCATTTCTATGATGAGTGTATGTAGACTTATGACCACTGCAAATCATTTATGAACGCTAAATAGAGCCAGATCTTCCATGGAAACAGTTACTGGCGAGAAACTGAGGAGATTCTTACGTATTGTTGATGATCTGAAAGCGATCCCCCTTTTTAAATGTAAGATCATCTGATGTTCTGGCTTCGTAGTCATACAAGGCAACAAAGAAGGTGACGCCACCTGAAAATATGAAAACAAAACCCACAGTTAAAACCCACAGTGGTTTCTATGCAACCACTGTGTGTTTGCATAGAAAGCATTACAAAATATGCCAGTGTAAGACCGCTGAGACAGATACAGGCACATTTGGCTAAAGTGTCAGTATTTGGCTTTTTGTGTAATTTTGCTGTATAGGTACCAGCTCTACATCCACAGTTGAAACCAGATATCTATATAATCTGTATATATAAAAAAAACTAATGACATACTAAATTTCTCCTGTTTCATGACAGCATAGATTAACATTATTTGTTTTAGTTAAAGACCAGAAAAGAATATTAAGATAGCTTTATTACATTCTTAAATATCCAAAGTTTAAATAGACCAAGTATACTAAACCCTTAAACAACTTGGGAAAGCCCAGATGATGAGAATGAGTCAAATCTATGTTAACTTTACTCAACATTTGACAAACATCTCATATGGGGTTCCTCAAGGTTCAATTCTGGGGCTCATCTTATTTTACATTTACATGCTCAGATTATAACAAGTAGCAAGACAAGTCCCCATTATTGTGCTCTACATTACAATATCACCAGGTGACAATTAAGCATTGAGTAGATGCATAAAACTAATCAATGCACAGATGTGCTACAACTTTCTTCATTTGAATAGAAACAAAAGTGAATATTTTTGCACCTAAAGAGGAACTATCAAGAGTCAGCACACAGCCTTGGTTATTACAGCTAGAAACTTGTGATCAGGCCCAAAATCTGTGTGTAGTGATGGACTCATACTCAAACTTCAGAGACACATAAGGACGGTTACAAAGTTGGCCTTCTATCGCCTAAAGAATGTTTCCAGGCGAAAAAAAAAAAATCAAACTAATATTCCTGCAAGATTGCGACAAACTCGTCCATGCAATTATCTCTAGTTGAATTAGTTACTGCAATTGGATCTTCAGAGTTGTGCCCAAAAAGTCAGACAACTGCAGATGATCCAGATCGCTGACAGCCTAAAATAGATACAGTTTAGTCAGACAGTGAGGGAGAAAAAGTAAGTTAATTTATATTCAGTGTACGTAAATATCTGGCATCAGCTATAAAAATGACAGATTGAATCTGACAATACCATTGTTACATAAGTCAAAGAAAATTCTATATATATATCCAACCTGTCTCCAGAAATATGACATTTCTTTGAGTCATAATTCAGATCAGGTTGGTGGCTTTGATTTATTAGAACATGACCTCAAATGAACCATTAAAAGCCACCTGTCATTATTACACAGTATAAATCAGCTTTTTCTTTGCATCCCATGACAACATCCTGTAAATCAACATGCCCACTGTGCAGCAGCCTTCCCACATGGAGGCCTTTCATGACAACAATGCTGTCAACAATAATCCTATTATCACCTGCAGAAAGCAAACGGCAACCCAGCGACACGTCTAAGAGCAGATAATCCAGCACCGGGGAGGATTACAACCGAAATCCCATCTAACAGGAGAGTTTGATCATCAGGTCTTTTCTCTGTGGATGAAGGCTGACAGAAAGACTTGTATAAAAATGTATCAACGTAAAATAACAATGACACAGAAGCAGGAGGTTTCGGTACGAAACAGGATTAGTTGCTTGTAAACACCTCATTCAGTATTCTATGAAAAAAGGGCCTAAAAACATAATGAATAACCCAAGTAACAGTTAACTACACGTCTAAAGACACAGTTCTTCATATTTCTCTGGGGACTCCAGTCTTCACCTCCCCGTCCAGGTCAGTTCTCTAAATTGAAATGTACATGCTGATTGGCTGTTCTGAAGCTGATGGGAACTAAACACTGCCTCTTCTTGTTAGAGACAGAAGGTCTCTAATAATGTAGGGAGTCCATACATAAAGGGTTTGAAGACAGAAACAAACGTCCAGTCCTGGCTGCACGTTCTCCAATCCTGAAGAAAACAAACCTCAACTTTTGGGTCAAAAATTCTAGAGAGAAGCAACACTGTGGTTAATAAAAATGACACCATCTCCACAGTAAAACACGATGATGGTAGTATCATGCATCAGTGAAAATCTGAGTTTTAATAAGGTGGCTGAAAACATGAATATTTTTAAATACTGGTCAGTTTTGGGCAACAAAACTTCAGGAGCCCAGTTGTTCAGTATAATTGTGAGTCAAAGCATATATCCAGATCTACAAAACAATGATTTAAAAGAAAGAAAATTCATTTTGAATTAGTTTTGTTATCAACTCTAAAATATAATCTGAGGTTACCTGAAAGGCCACTGACAAAATGTTCTAACAATGACACAGAACTGGAGAACTGAAAGTAGAGTCCATATGTGAGAAGCTCCTACCAAAAACACGCTTTTTGAAACTAAAACAAAAAAGTCATTCAACTTAATATTAGTTAAATAATATATATACTTATGTAACCAGGTTACTGCTGCATCTTTGGTCTGTTTTCATTTTAAATGTGCAGGAATAGGATACAGTAAAGATGTTTTTGACAATTACTAATGAGTAATCTTTTGCAGTTTTCAAACTCACTGTATTAACTCACAACAATGGTCATTAATGATGTGACATTTGGATGTTTTTGTCTTTAACTGAGAAAACAATATTGGATTGGCTATAAAGTGCATTGAGCAGCTCAACAAAATGAGTTCTGTCAAATGTCAACATTGGCAGCTGATTTCAAGACATTTCAGTCTGTTGAGAAATGTAAACAGGTAGTAGTAATGTGATAACGTAAAGCTTCAAGAAAGAAAACTCTACTCACTAGAGACGGCACCAGAGAAAGAGTTGGACATGGGACCAGAGAAGGAGGTCGACGCTCCTCCAAAGGGCGTCATGGCAGAGGAGGAGCCTCCGAATGGGGTGAGGGCATGGTTGAAATTCAGAGCTGCAGAGCTGGAGGAAGATGTGGGGGCCTGATTCTGCTGCGTCTGCGTCGGGTCTGGCCCATAGTGACCGACGTGAGGCACAGCGGTGGAGGTGTTGGGGTCAGACCGTGAGGAATTGTCGGTCTGATACTTCATGGTGGGATCTTTGTTTTCTTTGCTCTTCACACAGCCCATCGTCTCAGTCTGCACAGACAGACAAAACAAAAAGAGATCATTTTAACACAAACACAATCTGGAGAAGTGCACAGTGTAGCGTGAAAAGCTATAAGAGGAGGAGTCTGGATTAGGAATCGTGACATATGGTTTGCCAGCTCTGGTACAAATGTTATGAAATCAAAGTGTAATGACCTGATATTTCCATGTTAATCATTCTGTTCCTGCTTCAACCACTAAGACTTTAAGCCCTGTTGTAACTGGGACATATGGAGAATTCTAAATCTGCTTTGAATCACAATTTTGAACAGAGCTACGAACAATGAGTCTCTGAATATTCTGAGGTATAAACTAGAGAGATAACATGTGAGAGAGCCTCTAAGTTTTATGATACTACACTTTTACTCATGTCAAAGAATGGCGTGGTGAAAATTCAGACTATCATCTAATTATGGATGATAGGCTGATGTTTACAGATACCTTTTAATTGGATCTCTTTTTTCTCACAACTACTAAATATTATTCAGAACAATAACAAAATGAATCATCACAATCACTTTGACAACTGACTGTGAAATCCAAAAAGTCAGATTATGGAGAATGCCACAGCTATAGGATGTGGCATTGAGTCTTTATGTGTCTAAAATATTTCTGAACACTCTTGTAACCATTTGTTGTTATAATAGATTATATTTGTCATGATTTGTGTTATTTTTTACTAAAAGAGGATAATAACAGAAACAGTATTACGGATTGCCCGCAATTGTCTGTTCATTTCTTTATCATAGATCTTGACATATTTAATACATTTTTCTGTGTTTATTATTGCTAGGAACGTTCAGCCACATTGTTTTATTCTTGTGTTCTGTTCTTTGTGCATTTGGATTTAGTTTCTCAGGTATGTTGATCTTAGTTCAACATCCTCTGTATTCATTAGTCTCTCTCCCTCAGTGACCATACTGTACTGTTACCACATCCATTCCAGATTGAATCTAATTAGTTAATCTGGTTACTTTGACATTTTTCACCCCTTCCCGAGTGTTTAAGCTCCTGGTTTTTCATTCCTGATTGCTGGTTTAATTTGTTACTCTGCCCATGCTCCATGTCCTGTTCACTTTGCTTCACTTTAGTACCCTAACAGTTTTTTTTCCCCCTCATCAATTCTTTTGCAATCCTTATTCCAAGCTCCTGTTTGGATTCTTATCCTACTCTCAACATACAAAATATAACAAAATCTTGTTCTATTAAGATAGAAGTAGAAACACAAGTATCAGTAGTGCTGACTAGTATGATGGTACACTGGTGAAGCAGTAGTTGCAAAGACATCAGGCTACTTTATTACTGAGTCAACATCATGCAACGATTAGTCAAAGAGGTGTAGCATTCTCTCATTCTGCAGCCATGGCCTTGATGTTAGGAGGCTGTATTATGTCTTATCTTAGAGGGGGGTGCATAATTGAGAGTTCACAGAGTTCTTCGCATTTACTGCCAACTAATTCAACAAAATGGGTATTTTTCAAACATTCTAAAGCAGTTTGCACAAATAAAATGTTGCAGGTGCTTAAATTGTAGGTTGCAACAACGGTTGTCTTAAGAAAAAACAGTTTTAGACGTAATAAGGCACTACAGAGGTTTCTAAATAACAGA
Organism: Poeciliopsis prolifica; assembly: GCF_027474105.1. NCBI lineage: Eukaryota > Metazoa > Chordata > Actinopteri > Cyprinodontiformes > Poeciliidae > Poeciliopsis > Poeciliopsis prolifica. The sequence continues at coordinate 13,664,930 of NW_026562387.1, forward strand.
TTTCTTACAAAGGGTTTGAAGTTAGTGTGGCTATAAATCCAATGTCTGACTTCAGATGTGCAGCCAACATGCTGAGAATGTTGGCACAGAGAAGAGACGTACAGTTCCTGAGCCAGACGCTGTTCCAGCCTCAGGATGAAACAACTGTCATGGAAAGCAGAGACAGGCTTCATCCTGTCAACTACGGTGGGGTCTAAATTTCATTAGAAAAACTGATGAAAGTCTGCTGATTTTGTTCAGGGCTTACTGAGTCAAGATGACCGGAAAACAGGAAGACTTTCCATCCTTTCAACTAAACCACCACCGTATTAAACATTTTATACTATATTTACACTATTTGTGTAGAACAGAAATAGTGGTAGAAAAGCTGAACAACGAAAGTCTTATTCTTCTGCCTAAACCACATTTGTAAAAACTCAATCTTGTGAAATGACACAAGAAAAGTAAATCCCAAAGACACTTCTGCTTTTATGACTTCTGGGGGAGAATGTCTTAGACTTACAGGGTGAATGTTAAAGAAAATATCTCAGTTGGTAAAACAACTAAATACAAATCAAAAACACATATTGTACCTCTTGAGTCCCTGACAAAGATTGTGAGAAAAATGCACAGAAATAATTGCTGAGATGAAGAACAGACATTAAAATACTTTTGTAAGTTTATAAATCACTGAGTGGCTTAACACCAAAACACATTAAAGATTTTGCCAATGTGTGAACCCACCAGACCATTCAGGTGTTTTGGTTCAAGTCTATCCGTCCCTGGAGTCAGAACCAAACGGTGGAGAAGAGACATTCAGTTTTTATGCTTCTCTAATCTCAAACAAACTTCTAGAAAACTGCAAAACAGCTAAAACATTTGTTCAGAGCTTCCTTTGATCAATAACAGCTGGAACATCATCTGTTTTTCAACTTTCTATTGTCTTTCCTTACTCTATTTCCTTTATTTTGCTTGTTTACTGTTTTATTTTTCTACTATATGCAAAGTGCTCTGAATTGCCTTGTTTCTGAAAATGTGCTATAAAAAAACAATTGTTTTGCCTCTAAATCCCTGTAGAGAAGTCCAGTACAGCGAGTTCAAATAAAAATTCATCCAAGTGTTTGTGTAGGTACAAATAAAATGATTTGACCTTTCCGTGTGCGGAGCAGGAGAAACGGCAAAGTGAGACCAGCTGAATGAAAGGGGGGCAGCCAGACACACACAGTGCCAGCTCTCCCAGCTGGAACTACTAGGAGGATTACAAGGGTGGAGGATTTACTAAAAGAGGATAATAACAGAAAACAAAGTAAGAGTGACCACCATGGTCCATGGGGGTGTAGTCATTTTGGCCAAGCTCACCCTGCCTGAAATGTCACATTGAAGTCTGACTTTGCCCAGAGCTAAAGCCAGACAACTCACTGTCAGTCGGATAAATCAGACAGCTGTTGCATAACGACACTGTTTTCTTTTTTATATCTTCAGTTCAACAACTGAAGAGTGTGTCATCCTAGACAGAAAATGTACAAATTTAAAACTTCTTTACTTCCTGCCTGTAACACTGGAGTTAAACGTCAGTCACAAACCTGTACAAGAGGAAGTCAGTAAAATACTTAAATATAAATAAAATATTTTGAACATATGTTCTTTGAAGTGTCTTCTACTGATGTATAAAGAAAATTGTATCCCTTCATTCATCTTTTGATCATAAGTGGAGTGACTGTAAGCTTGGCAACATATGTTGCCGCTAGCATAATACATAGACAGCACTATGCTATGTGTCCATTGGTTTGATGTTTATTCTATATGCCTTGATATTTACATACAGCTTAAAACTATCAGATATTTTAGATCTTCTAGGAACCTCAAAATGATGTCATCTACATCACTGTCATTCCTAAAGTTGAAACCCTCCTCCCTCAAACCCTCACCAAAAGGTGATCCATTCATTACATAAGTGTAGTTAGTCATTACATAAGTCTAGTTAGTCTGAATGACGACTGCAAGATGATGCCGTGCCTGAAACTGGTTTAGGACAGGGACGAGGTGAAGTGACTCGTCTGGTGGAACAGGGAGAATTTCCTCTCAGATGCAGATTTGCTCATACTAACATTTTCACCTGAATTTACCTCATTGATGAAATAACTAAATGAGGTGAAAGGTCACTCGGCACATTGAGACTACGACATCTGCAGGATGTGGCATTGAGTCTTTATGTGTCTAAAATATTTCTGAACACTCTTGTAACCATTTGTTGTTATAATAGATAATATTTAACATGATTTGTGTTATTTTTTTATATGTATAAATCGGACAGATTTGTGTAATTTCGACTATGCAGTTTCCCACCGGCAACAATTGTTGTCCAGTATAAAACCTACATTTTCACTAACATAACCAACATAAATATCATATCATTTATCATGTGTGATATTTATAACACATCATAAATATCATGTGTTATGTGTGTCACTTATTTTGCAGGAAAAGAATTTGGGATTAAATGGGTTAATTAGTATAAGCTGCTCTCTAAAATTTCAAACAAATTAATAAAACATAAATAGGCAAATACTAGACCTGATGCGATTGCTGCTGCTACTACCTCAAATAGGAAGGCTAATTTGAAATAGTCATATAGTACACTAATAATAATAATAATAATAATAATAATAATAATAATAATTGCAACAACAGCAAAATGTTTTAAATAAAAATTTAGCAAAATATTGAAGAACTAAATAATAAAATTAAACATTATCATCATTTAAAACAATAAATGATAAACCCTATATTTAAATCTAAATTTTAGCTTTACCCAAACTACCAGGAACCAACTGAAAAAAAAACATCATCACGATACATTAAGTACAGGATAACAAACAAATTAATTAATATATAAATTAAATTGCATCTACTGTTGCAATACAACTTTTAGAATGATGTTAAGCAACAAAAAAATTAAGAAGAGGAAGTGAATTAATAATTGTAAAATAGATCAAAATGAAAAAAATAGCAGCAACACCATTCTCGTCAAATATTAACTATGGGATAAATAATAATGATTCCATTCTTTCCTCTGCAATTGTATATCCAAATGTAATGAAATATTAGTTTAGTGCAACAAAGTAATTGAAAACAGAAAGAGAATGTGGAATCACATCTGTGTGCTTGTTCTTATTTGCCAAGTTTTTGCAACTATGTACTATAATATATCTAAAAGCTCAAGATGTCCCTTTGCTGCACATGAGGCAATTTCTGACCAGTACAGCCATGCAACTGTTGGGAAACTATGATGTGCTGCTAATTATAGCAGCTTATTGTAATTGCGGACAACATCCTGCCCCCAGGATGATACCATGACCTACAAACATAAGAAGACACCCAAGTCTTCCCAGATGGCGCCAAACACAGTGACAAAGGAAGGAGAAGAGTTCAAACAAGGAAGTTGCAATGGCAAGAAGTAAGGATTTACACAAACTGAAGCTCTTTGTGCTCTTTTTTTGCTTCACAGAGACTGAAAACCAAACATAAGTGAGCTTGACATTGAAATCAGCCTGAATCGAAGTTAAGCAATCAGGAATGGACTGTTTGAAACCTTTTCCTCCAAGCATAGATCTCTTCTTGTGCAACCAAACTCTGCACAACACGGCTGGGATAAGCACTTGCCAGTAGTCTCTCCTTAATAATCTACAAAAACAGTCAAATATGTGCAATAAAAGCAGCAATACCTTTCCAGCTAGTGCTTATTTTCCTCCTCCTCATGCCTGTGTCCAGTAAGAAGTGTGGCAGATTAGGCAATAATTTTGCTTAATACCTCTTCCAGTAAGGTCGGACTGCCTGAAGAAATAACAGGGATTTAGTCCGTTACTCAAGGCCCTTAAAAAAGCAAAGACTTGCTGAGATCTGCCTCTAACTGAAAGCATTTGCATTCTTTTAAGGATGATTCTTTGTTGAGTAATAATTGTTACCATTGTCATGTTTTCCAGGAAAAAAACTATCTATCTGCAGACATCCTGATTCAGCCCCAGATGTCTGGAGAGAAAAAATCTTTCCACAAACATCTGACATTCACAGAAGATGCTGCATGTCCAAAAGGCTCTCTGACTCTTGACCCTCTGTCTTTGGTGCTTTCATTAGTCTCAGAGGCAAACTCTCATGCAACTCTGTGAGTTTGATTCACTAATATTGGCTCTGATAATTCACACTCCAGTCAGTGTGCAGTGACAGCATTGGAGGGATTTCACAGAGGCTCCGGGTTGTGCACGCTTAACCAAAAACATACCATTGTGAACAGAAATCCATGGCCAGCTGCAGCACAAAAAAAAAATTCAATGTCTCGCTGAGCTTTAAAGCTAGGAAATCATTCTTTGCATATCCAAGACCTTCCTGTGGTTTCCTTCTTCCATTCTAACCACAGCGTGAGCAGTGAAAGCAGGATTTACAAAATGTTGATAAGACTGGGAGCTTTTTTTCTGGCAGAAACTCTTAGGATCACAACTCAAATAATTTTTTTAAAGTTCACAGAAAGAGCAAGTTGGAGGTATGAGAGAAATCCTTAACTATAGTTATATATCTGTGAAATGCTGGCCCACACCAACACACTACCTCCACTTATTAGCTTTATTAGATAAGTTCATCATGGGTGAAATCTACATCTTCATCTCTACTGCTCACGAAAACATTGAATGTCCTTCCAGATGAGACAGATGAGGTTTATAACAAGAAATTGTTGACAAGCATTTATTTCCTTGTTTTTGGGCAAGTTTATGTAGCTGGTGTAATCAATTTTAGTTGGTAAAACCTGACTCCTAAGGGGGCAATCATATGTAAAACACTGACTTTGGTGAGCTTTACACGTTATGTTATTCCCTCCTCAGAAACACACCAGGAATATTGCTTTTATTCTTTCATGTATAAATGCAACACTTATGAAAGGCTCCTCCCCCACTCCGCTCCTTCAAACTAGTCGCAGCAGCAGTAAGCAAACACCTGGTGAAAGTGCACATCTGCAGAGCTTATTATATAAGCTATTTCTCAGTCCAGTGCTCTGATGAACATTTGTAAACAATTGATAGAAGAATGTTGTGAGGATGTGATGAAGATAGGAATTTAAAGATACATAGGCCTAATCTCAAGATGTTAAATTATTTAGTCAAAATTCTTTGAAGTCATTCTTGATATATACAACTGAAGGTGACATTTTGATCATTCTAAATAATTATACTATGTGGCTGGAAAACAAATAATACTGCCCCTTTAACAAAGCTTGTAGAGTTTCGCTGAAAATACAAATGAGCAGATGTAGCAATGATGCAAGCGCACTGTGGATTATTAATGGTCTGAGAGCTGACTCTAAAATAAAACAAGTCTTACTGTTTCAAACAGATTCTTCTCCTCTGGGGTTTAGATCACAAGACATTTGGCTGGATGACAGCCCGGCAGCTGAGCTTAAAGGAAGCATGAGACCGGAGTTCCTCCATCCATCAGCCAGCGCTCCGACTGAAAGCGTGCCCAGCTGTGAGTACAGACAGGAAGGCGGTCTGTGGAGCCCTGCTGAAGTTCAGATCTGCAGCAGATGCTGGCTGCAACTGAGCCCCACATTAATTTTAATACCTAACACACTACATCCAAGTAAGCCTTCAGAGCCTTCAGAAAACCATCACTAGCGAGTTTATTTTGAGTCTTATAATGGTTAGGAATTTCTGGTTTAAGATTACCCTGCTATTTAGACCAGATTAGGGCAGATTTAGGAACAAAAGTACAATTCTGTTTTGCTTTTTTTGTATATTTTGTGTATACTTAAGTGAACTTTGTAATGTTTTATTGTCTATACCTTGTAATCATTGTTTTGTATGTAGTACACCAGTGTGCCTGTTGGTCAGGCCACTCTTGAAAGAGAGATTTTATCTGACTGGACTCCCTATGTATATAAAAAAATATTCACATAGGAATCTTTCCTTTTGTCATTTTGCATCATCAACATTATCACAGAACATGGCTAGTATGCAAGAAGACTACAACTAAAGACTTTGACATCAAGCTCACTTTAGTCGCTAGGCTGCTGAGAAAAGGCACATTTTCCAAAATAACAGATCTCACGGGAATGCCTAGATGTGTAAATATGGCCTCTTTTTGGAATCTGCAATCCTATAATGGGACGACACAACCAGTATCATAGACTATTTTTTGTAACAAATATTAGAGAATGCAGATGGATCTTTAAGGTAACATCTTTTGGCACAAAAGGAATTTGGCTACATGAACTCAACTCAAGCAAGAGGACTTAGTACAAATATGTTCAACTGTATGTGGCTGCTAATAAAACGGTGTGGTCTTAATATGTCACACGCTACCGCAAAGAGAGATTGTTCTCTTATACTTAAAAATAGCGTGTTTGTGCATTTTAACACAAAACATGTTTCGTGTATTGTGCTCCTTATTTGATTTAAGTCTCTGTTAACATTTGCTATGTTTCTTAAAAAGTGTAAGTGAACGTAAAACTTATTCACATGATCATTTGCACTATTTTCTAATTTAATAATCACAAAATAGTTTATCGTTGTGAAGTGAAGGAAAAAGAGCACATGATATACTTTGTTTACAATATCTGATAGGCAATATGTGAATTTGTATTCACATGGACTTTATCTTTGCCTCAGTAAAATCCAGCACATAAGTCAAAAAGCTTTCAGAAGCGGAGGTACTGATTAGGGTGGAATGGATTCTTCAGTGTATTTGCAACTGCCTGCTATCAGTCGACCGAACAAGAAATAAAAATTCGGATAAAAGTCTCAAATGTAAATAAAGTGCCAACCTCAACAAATACATCTTGTGCTTTGGTCTCATGTTTTCTCAGCAGAAGATCTTACTATACATATCATGTGAATCACCACCCTAAAATTCAATCAAGCAAAACATAAATGTTGCAATAATGAGCCCATATTTACTTCACTTACTCATTTGCTTCAATATTCAGGTTCTCTGTCTGACTGATGAAGTGTCACTCACCTCACGCATACACATGCTTGGAGCCACCCAGCATGTGTCTATGGACTCACAATGGATTTCTTACCACATAAATTGGCAACACGCAACTCCTGCAGGTCTAAACTGATTCTCAGACTGAGATTGAGAAAATGCATTCAACTTGAGCGACACAGCTAGGTCCCATAGTTCTCCCTTTCCTGGAGATGTTCTACTCTGACCCAATGCCAGGGTGACAAACATCACCCTGTCTGTGATAAGATACACTAACACTCAGCCAGATAAGAAAACGGACGACATCAGCTTTAATCGCAGCACTCCCAACTCTCCAGGTCCAAGCTACCTTATAAGGTTTGAAAGCAGCTTATTCAGGTAGAGTTGTGCAAAGAGCTGTTCAGGATGTGACATGTTACTGAATCATTTTAGTAAAACAGTTCTAATCTTAAGACATTCTGTGGGGTTTGTGATGATGAAAGGCATAGAGAAAACCCCAGCTGTTGAAAGAAATATATACATAGCCTATATATAATAACCCTGATGTTCCAGAGGGCTGAATCAGCATGACTCACGAGTGGGTTAAGTATTTAACAGTTTACCAAAATGATAAGGTACTTTAGAAAACCCATTAAAAATCAGATGTTTCAATTGTAAATGTTTGAGTTAAACACATTGCAATGCGGTAATAAAATGAGTTGGAAGTTTTCATTTACAGCTATACTCCATAATGATATATTAAGGTTCCTGCTTCTTGTAATAAAGCTATAATTATATGCAATTTTCCAGATTAAATTTTTTCCAGGGGAATTGGTGTGTTTTTTTTTTCCCCCACTGGGATTAAATTCGTGCGTTGCCTTTTCCTTTTCTTACATATAACACATTGGTGAATAAAACACAGTAGCATATCATCAGCTCTCAGTGTTGGCAATGCTTGCAGTCCTTTGTTGATGACAGGTCACACAGCGGGGCAGCTGGCCCTTCTTGTTTTAATCATCCTGCTCTGACAAAGAAACAAATCATTACATTTCTTCTTATTCTTATTCTTATTATTGCCTTTACCTTCCCGGTCCGTCCAGTGTGGTCTTTCTCCCTATTTCCACCACTTTCTCCTCGAATCAATTCGGGACAAAGTAAATCCGAGTTATTCCAGTCGGGACCGATCCGCCTTCATCCCCACTTCATCCATCCAGCGGTTTGGTTTTAAGTTAAATCAAGTGTTGCAGTCCTGGAGGCTGGTGTTAGCGCTGCAAGAGGCTGTCATGTTCCTTCATGTGGAGAAATCAGTGAAGGGACAATCCTGCAGAGGCATGGCTGCTGATGGAAAACAAAGAGGAAGGAGGAAAAGTGGGATCCTGGAGTATCCCGGAGAGATGGAGCCTCCTCTCCACTTCCTACTACCAAACTTCCATCAACCCCCACACAACAACATGGCCGACCCAGCCTGCGGGACTGGAGCCACGCAGCTGGAGACGCAGACACGGAGCCGTCTGGTACCGCTGGTCTGAGCGCAGCCGCGGCGTGAAATTTTCACGTGGAAAAACCTTGAGCTGAGTAAAATAACAAAGAGAGGAAGGGAATTAGATGGGTGAAAACAAGCAGACCGGCACGTGGAGAATTTTTAAAATCCCCCCAAAAAAAGGAGTAGTCACTCGAACCGTTCCCATTCACAAATGTAAATTTGTGGCGCCCTCTGCTGGTTTTGTACATCTATTGCATGCATGTCAAACAATGTTGAGTGAGTACTGTACTACCTAAAAGAGCATTTCCTATATTTATGACCAGCTTTGTATTTTTTAACGCATGCAAAGTGCGATATATTGTTCAATATGTAGGTCTTTAGGCCTTTTATGTTGAAATTTATGGAAACAGTCTTTGTACAGAGCTATAAAAATAAAATCTGAATATTTTTCTAGAAATCTCTGGTGCTGACCTAGTTAACGCATGCAACTAAAACACCTAAGGACCATAACAACACTTCAACCAAGTCAACCAATGATTCCTCATTCAAGGAATCATTAGCATCCTTCCTTGATCCAATACCCAAAGAAACATCATCCATCAGTCCTCAACAATCTGTTCCCATGACATCCCTTGTCATGAAGGTCCTAAGGAGACTCTTTTTGACTCCCACTTGAATGAGTAGTCAAGTTTGATTTAGGGCTCCCATGCCTGCAGTGGCTGACCAGGTAATCAGCAGCCAAGGGGTGATACCAAGAACTATACTCTCTCCAGTCTTTTTTCACTATACCTCAGCCTTTGAGTACCAGTCTGCAGATGCTGCTGTGTCAATGACCTACAGGAAGCTGTGTACAGAGATATGGTGGTGATGGAAACCATTATCTTATCTTGAATGTGAACAAAAACATAGGAGATAGCTGTAGCTTTGAGGAGAAACGGGAATAGATCAAACACGATTTCCATGATGGGAAATCAAGTGGAGGTAGCAACAGAGTGTAAGTTCAGTAGAGAGTGCTTATCTAGACAGAAAACTGACAACAGCTGCAACAGTGAAGCTGTTTACAAGTAGGGATAGGGCAGACTGCAGTTTCTGAGGAAGTTTAGGTTGTTCAGTTTTTACAGAAAGACATTGTAAATCTTCTGGAACTATGTCATGCAGAGAGTAATCTGAACCTCTGAAGCTGATAGTGCAAAGAAGAATACTGTGGGGAACCACAAAGCTTAGTGGTGGAGCAGGAGCTCCATGCAGAGGAGCATCTGTCCTTAATGCAGTTGTCCCCAGTTTGATTCCTATCCCTGGGAATTGCTGCTTGTCTTTCCCTTCTCTCTGTGCCCTTCCTCCTGTCCAGCTACTGTTGAATACAGGCCTCTAGTTCCGTGCAGTTAAAAAAAAATTTTTTTTTAAAGATGCTTTATAAAATGAAGCATATAACAGACAACTAAGCATCCTCATCAAACGGTAGCTATACTGACAGAGAAAATTTTCAGTCAGAGATATTTACGGATTTTGTAAGGATTTGGGTTATTTTGTGTTTATTTATTTAGGTTTCTGTGTTCTGTTGAGACATTAAATGTTGAAAACCTTGTCTTTGAAGGTTTACTGATAGGGTATTATATTGCACTAATTATTTTAACCTTCATTGTACTTCATAAATTCTGTTCACTCTCTTGTCTGCTTACATTAAATGATGACTTTTTATCAGAAATGTTTACCTACAGGACAATATACCAGGAAGTTTAGTGTGGTTAATGAGCTATTCCTGCCATTAATTTATCTATTATGGTCCCTGTGTATTGACAAATCAAGTCAATTATCTTGCCACCTATGAATTCTTTTGAGGTATGATCATTTTTAATTTTGAGTTTATATGAAAACTCTACCATGATTTACTTAAAGGAGATAATAAAGCTGAAATTGCGAATATAAACATATTTGCACATGGGATAAGGAAGTGTGGAACGGTTGTATGTCTGATGAAAAAAAATTAAAATTTGTGGCGACTGTGGTTGTGTGGCAGAGTTGTCGTCTTGCAATCGGAAGGTTGTAGGTTTGATTCCAGCTTCCTCCTGCCACATGTCGATGTGCCTCTGGGCAAGGCACTTAACCCCAAATTGCCTACCGGTGTGCGAATGGGTGAATGTGGCTCTAGTGTAAAGCGCTTTGAGTGGTCAAAATGACTGGAAAAAGCGCTATATAAGTTCAGTCCATTTGCATTTTTAAACTACTTACTGTACAATCATGACATCCGTCTTTTTGCAAGTGTTGTGTCCTCTTTATTGAACAACTTTAGGAACAACTTTTTTTTTTTTAGAGTTTTTTAATCATCTAGCCTATCCAATAATAATGGTAAAAATGTTTGTACCAGACTAACTTGGTAGGCTCCATACTTACATTATTTCTTTTGCACAATATTTCCCCCAGTAAAAGACAAGGACAATAAAAAGATTGCAGTTTAACCTCAATGTTCAGAAAACATCTAACACCAAAATAATGAAAGTTGCTTGGTCAGAATTCACCAATCTATATTTTTATTAGTCAAAAACAAGATAATGCATTTGAACAAATGTGTTGTGGGAAAAAAGGGCAAAAATGTGTTTGAATTTATGTTTCTTTTTATTATTATTCCTACTGTGTCTTTTGTAAGTTGTCACAAAAGCACCATAATACCATTAATGCTTTTGTTAGAAGAACAAAATAAACAGTTGAGAACAAGCAATGAATGAACAGTCGACTCAACAAGCACAAATCTTCACATTAATTGTAACAATTTATAACAAAAGGGCTTCCTTTCTCAATGTCAATTCCCCACAAGGTGACAGAGGGTCCACAATGTGAGCAATGCCACTTTAACCACACACCTTTCAAACTTGATAACCAAAAAAAGCTTGTTCTGTAACCACTTGAGCGAAGAGACAGCAACATCAATAACATTCTTCAAACACAACGTACCAGCGGCGGAGACAGCTGAGGCTATTAAAAGCAAACAGAGCTAAAATTAGAATGAGTCATATGTTCCTCTGCTGTCTTGTTTGAAGTGATAAAGCTCAGTTTTACTCCGTGTGGTGTAATATGATTACTGAGACCTCAGCCTCTGAGAAAACAATAAGAAGACACATCTGAACAAACAGTGTATTTATTTTGCAATAGTTATCAAAAAACCTGGTGCAATCATACATTATGATTAATGAAGTGTATGGCAAATATAATATGCAACAGTCAGCAGGTTATCAGTATTGAACATACAGTAAGGGCTTTAAAGGTTGTAGTGATTCAAGCATTGGTTTATTAAAGCTAAACATTCATATCTGCTTTATGCAGGCTGTAATTAGATCCACATATCCTGCAATAATCAGAAGAAGAGCTTATTAAGAGATGATTGAAGCTGAATGAGTAATCATCACTTTACAATGATTACTTAGATTCATTTCAACATAAGATAGTCATGGAAATGTTATGATTAGCTGCTTCAGTCATAATTACATGGTTAAGTGTCCAAGAGACAGTTGACCTATTTTCACACATCAGAGCATGAAGTATATATTTGCGTCTAAAGCAGTTAGATGATACTTTAGCTAAGTCTATGCAATTTTGATTTAAGATTGGTAGCGAAACAGGCTGATTTTCTTGATCTGTCTTAGACTTGTGATGCATCTGTGTGCATTTTCTTCCCAAAACCACTGGGGTGCAGTGCTCACCCAGTACAAGAAGCAAGAGTTAACCTTTAAGACGTTTTTTTTTAATTGTTTTTATTTTATTTTTTCTTCTACATATTCCTTTTCTTTTATCTCTCAAGAATTTAAATTAAAGCATTTCCTTTTAGCTAATCAAACGATCACATGACGTCAAAGAGCGGAGAAGACCGAAGAGATCTGAATCACCTACTAAAGATTCAACACATGGCCATGATGATGCCTGTGCAGAGGAAAGGCACATCTGACTTCTGATGAATGCGATAGACGGAGGAAAATAAATTAAAAAAAGCCAAGTTAACATGAGTTTTAATCAGAGTTTTGGTCTTATATAACTTCACACCTCTGCCCACAACTTTGGGGAAACACTATAGTCTAATTTTGCGATAGCAACTCAAAGATGTGGAGTTCAATGGGGAAGCTTGGTGTTATCCTGCCTGATCCATTCTAACACTAGATTTATGTGTCGGTCTCTTTTGTATATTGGACAAAAGAAATGAACTACATGACCTAAACTGTCACCCACAGAAGAAATAGATTTTCAGTTTAATAGTGTTCAAAAACCACCCAGACTTAAGCCACCATGACTGGAAGCAGCTTGAATACTGGTGTCACTGTCCACAGTGTCACCAGACAGGGAGCTGAAAAAGGAGATTGAAACTTTTCCACAAATTCAACACCTTCAAATTATATTTGCTGCATTTGTTGCACAAACAAATAAATTAAATCAAATGTCCAGCTTTGGTAAAGATTGTGCAGTTGATGTTTTGACGCCAATGAAAAGCATCTAATTGCACTGCAACTTGCTAAAATTCATGCATTTAAATATTACTGGAGGTTTATGTATGTTTTTGAGCCTGTGTGGAATAAAGAAAACACACAATAGATTGAAACTTGTTTAATAGTAAAACATGGGTCTGAAACCTGTGGATGCCTAAGACGCTCTTTCTATCTTCCAAAATGGCTCACAAAGAGCCAACAAATGTTTTAAATAGACATAATATGAAAACTAATGCAAGTTTTAGAGGTTTTCATGGAATAATTACACTGAATTTCCATGACAGAAGGACTAAAAGTACCAGTAATATTTGTAGACTTATTCTTCTCTGTCATTAGCTTTGAAGATGTGTGTTTTATTATTTTATTTTGCATGATATTTCAGAACCCTCTTTTGAAGAAAACATGCCCATTTTCTTTCTTCACAAAATCTTTGAGAGTGGGAAAATTCAGGTGTCACAGCAGCAAGTTGAGGTAAACAGAAACTTGCAGGTAAAAAGTAAAAAAATAAGAATAAGAAACAGTAAGAACAGATTTATAGCATATAGAAAAAAAAAATGCAGTGCAGTTCTTTAAAAAATGGCATAGTCATATTATCAGTATTATGTACATGAGGAGGGATATGTTTATACGTTTTCATTCATTTTGAAACTAAAAATAGAAATTAAAAGGTGTTTTTTATTTCTTTGAGACTTTTGCTCTCACTTCCGTTTTACCATTTTATTGATATTTTGTGTATTTTTTGTTGTCTTTTCAATATTTTTATCACAGCTGTTGTTGTTTTTAAAGTGATTTATTTAAAAAAAAGTATCTTTTTTTTTTAATGACTAATTCTATTATACATATTTATCAAAAACTTTTGAACAATAAGCTTCAGTATTGAGTTATGTGAACTGCTTAAGTGGTCAGATGGAAACTTAAAGGAAACATAATTGAAAGAAGCCTGACAAAATAAATGACTTCCTCTTGTTTGTGCTGTTCTTGCCTCTAAAGCTCATTTCAGCACTTCCAGTTGCGATCAGCTCCTCTCCTGCCCACAATAACCTCCGAAGGCCCGTCACGTGACGCCTTTTTTTTTTATGGCGTGACGTCAGCTGTTGACATTAATTCAGGGTTTAATTAATGATGATGTTTGAATTGAAGAGCCATTCGCTCTGTTCTTTTTTTTTTTTTTTTTTTTTTTTTTTTACGAGTCGGCTCTGGGTCTTTCATTGACGCGGAAGACGTCTGCGCTCATATGGGACAGAGAAAGGGAGGGGTGATGACGCAACCAGCCGCCTCCACACCCCACCTCTAACTCCCACCCCTTCTGCCAACATGATAAGTGCAAAGAGACGAGCCTTTCCAATTCATGGATAAAAAACCAAAAGAGAGGTAACTTCATAAGACTCAGGAAAGTTTTGACAGAGACGGTAGCTGCTGCTGTTGTGGAGTTTTATTTATTTTTTTTTTTTATTTTGTCCCGTCCATGAGCTACTAAAAAAAAAAAAGAAAGAAAAAGAAAGGACGCCCGGTACGCTGCACAATCCCAACAAGGACGCTGAAGAAACACTTCCCAGAGAAAGAGAGAAAGAGAGTGAGAGAGGCTGAGATAGAGATCCTATCTCACTCTCCTAGCTGAGGTCCTCGGAAGAACGGGTCTATCGTCTCGAAACTGGTAAGAGGCGCTTTTACGCAGCGTAAAAGTGATTTTTTTTTTTTTTTATTAAACCATCTTCTGATTCTGTTTATTTTTTTCTTTCCATGAAATGTAATGTAATCCAATGCTATCCTTAGGATAGTCTCATAGTTAATTATTTAATTGTATTGAATTTTTTCCCCCAGCAGGACCATGTCTAGTAAAGCAACTTTAGCACTGCTCATCTATGGAATCATAATGCATCACAGCATCAACTGCTCGCCTGTAGGAATAAGCTTTCCAAGTATCAGGTATGTGGTCATTTTAGCACTTATTTATTGGTAGAACTGGTTGAAAATCCCTCTGCTGTACAAGCGCAGCAGCAAGTACGAGATCTACAAGTTATGTCTCTGAGTATTACAGCTTATTACAGGATAACATCAACTGACAGACAATCTATAGGGATGAGACACATTTACCAGGGAGAGGAGGTAATGTAGTTTAGGCTGCTGTGGCACAGCCTTAGGCTGACCTGGCAATTAATCGATCAATCTATCTGGATGTATAATTAATAGGAATTAAACTGGAGCAAGATGGATACAATAAACAGCTATAAGACACTGTTTCCTGTACAGTCACTGTTAAAATATAACTCTTTCAAATTACAGTTCGTTTAGGTTGTAAAATTATTGTCTTCTTTTTTAAACATCAAATTTTAGACTTGACAGTGGGCTTTATGATGAGGGTGGTAACTCCTTGCCCTCCCTGGATTATGATGGAGATCAGTTGGAGGTGAGAAGCCCCTCTTCTGTCACAGACGACGTCTTCACCATGTTCTACCCAGCAGAGAAAAGGTGATTTTGTTTTCAACAAGCAAAACTGGAGAATAAAACTGTCACTCATAAGTGTATGAGACATCCCTGTTGAACATGTTGTTTCTGTATTTCTGTCTATGTATCTGTTCTGTGTAAAATCAATGTATCGTCAAAATGTTTCTGTATTTCTCATGTATTTTATTTGTTCATAGTTTAATTCACTATTTGGAGATGCCTTTGACAAGTTCAGTCAGAAAAAAGCTTATTTAAAAAAAATTAAACAGAAGATAATTTAGAATTTTAAAATTCTAAATTTTAAATTAGTTAATTCAAAATTAACTAATTTTAAATATCATATACATACCATCTTCACATTAAACTACAATATTTTAGATTAATAAACATAATTAGCAAAATCTCATGATTTCTTTTCAGCAGTTTCGCCAAATTTTTATTTGAAAATTTGAGCTAATTCCACCAAATAAGATTATAGGATGGATATTGCTGCCCTGTATAGTTTTAATATGTGCCGCTACATTTAGTATGTGTGGTGATTTTTACTGTGTGGCTATCTATATCATCCCAGAATGGAAAGGCATGCAGACGGCATGTTTAATAAAGCCTACAGGAAAGCGCTGGGTCAGTTATCAGCAAGGAAATACCTTCATTCTCTGATGGCAAAACGTGTAGGGTAAGAATCTTCCTGTTTGTCTCTTTTTTTTTTCTTTAAATCTGCCGTTTCTCGTTCTCTGTGTGTCTTTGTTTCTGTGTGCTCGGTCTTTAAATGCTCATAACTCATGCTGTAATGTGTCTGTGCGTAATTGTTTTCCCTCAACGTGATACCAAATATGTGCCCCCACCCCTTTCTACTAAATCAGCTCACCATGAAATCACCAGGAACAGGAGAAAACTGTTCTTTGATTAATTTCTGAAATGTTACTTTTTAAGCTGCCGTAGAAAAAGCAGTAGGGGAGAATTAAGTTGAAGAGTTTTAGATTTATTTCCCTCTGAATAATTTATGGGACTAAATCCCAGTGGATTTCTGACTGATGGAAGGTGGGTGAATGTAGTTTGTGGAAAATGCACACTGAAAACCCTAAATTTGGTTAGGATTCTTCATTCAAGGTCTTCTCCCGACAATCTCAATGAGCCATGTTATCATTCCCTGTTTAGGATCATTGAAATGTACTGTATATGTGCCCAGCACAGACCCTCTGTAACACGGCTCCCTGTTTTGTCTCCGGCAGTGGGGGAAAAGCGCTGGACGACAGCTCGGAGCCCCTCTCCAAGCGACACTCAGACGGGATCTTCACAGACAGCTACAGCCGCTACAGGAAGCAAATGGCTGTCAAGAAATACCTGGCGGCGGTCCTGGGGAAAAGGTACAGACAGAGAATTAGAAACAAAGGACGGCGGATGGCGTATTTGTAGCATCTCCCACTATGCCTCCTGAGTATAGAAAACCCCTCTGCCACCCTCCCACAAAAAAAAAACAAAACAAAAAAACAAAACCCAATGTGTTCAGTCCCAGATGAAGTCATTTTGGAGGTTTTACCAATCAGTGGATCGCTTTTTGTGTTCCTAAGACATGTATTTATGTATGAACTAAGCCATTAAATGAATATTTTGATAATATTGTTTTCATTTTGTACTTGAAGCACTTAAGGATACACTTATTTCCAATGTGGACCAATTTTTGTTCATTTAGAGAAGAAAATATGTCTCTTGTCTTACATGAATATCTGTTCTGATAGTTCTGTCTTTTAAACCTTTAGCAAAGGCATAGAAATAAGAGGGAAATAAACAGCTTAAAAGATAATCAATGCATTAAATGCTGCTTTTCTTTCTTTCCTGAAACATGACATTAAGAGTTTAGTTGTCTTTATTCACAACAGCCTTGAAGACATAGGTATTCACCATATCCTACAAGCGATAGACTTTGACGCCCTCCCGGACGGGGATGAGCTTGACGCTTTTTTGGGAGACTGGCTGAAACAGTTTTCTCCCGAATTTGCGGTGAGTTTCCGGCTCTTTCCCGAAACT
The DNA here is from genome assembly GCF_027474105.1 of Poeciliopsis prolifica. Taxonomy (NCBI): domain Eukaryota; kingdom Metazoa; phylum Chordata; class Actinopteri; order Cyprinodontiformes; family Poeciliidae; genus Poeciliopsis; species Poeciliopsis prolifica. The sequence goes on from NW_026562387.1 coordinate 13,682,288, forward strand.
GAGACTTCTCAAGTCTCTCCTTCCTTTTTGTCTTTGTTTTATTCTTTTTTTCTCACTTTGTGAGGTTGTTTGAGACTCTCGAATCAAACTCTCCTTTCACCTCATCTGTGCTTCTGGCTCACAGACAACAGGAACGCAGGTTGCTAATGATGACTGAGAAAAGGAAATTGGTCAATTTGACGTAACCTTTGAGGTTAAAGTGACAGCTTAGACTTTTTAAAGAGAGTTAATGTAAAAATACTATCTACTTTACCGGTAGTGGAAATATGCTGCACATTAGTGAGTTTGTAGGAAAGTGATTATATCCTCGGAGCAGTAGAGGGGTCTGGCCACATTAACACAGATATTTTGCAAAACAAAAACTGCTGCATTTGCATATCATGTCCATGAGCATATGAAGTTTTGCCAAAGGAAAAACAAAATGAATAAGAAATATTTTCTAAAATGAATACTTGAGATGTTTATGTGTGTGCTAGATAACTGAGTGTAGCAGACTTGATAATGTAGCTGCCCACGTTCAGCCTGGCCACCTTTGTTTCTGTACTAGATACTACAACAAAAATGAGGCGTATTTGAATGTCTCTCCACGTGTGTCACATTCTCTGGACTTTGTTGTTAATAATTGATAATTGAGAGAGAAATATTGTAGCTGTAGCTGCAGCTGTTTTAGGATTAATCTGTTGCCTAACACAGCGTTAGCCATGCTTAGGACATTTTCCTTTGGAAATGCAAAGTATTGTTGACATTATTACTGCCTGTTGGCACAGCAAAGGTTTTGCAGGGTTGCTAATTGTGGAATCCCAGAGACAGTGCAGATGTGAATGTGATCAAAATCACACGGGAAAGAGTACTTGTAGTTGTGTAGCTAAATTGAAGTTTACAGAGACCCAAGTAAAGAAAATAGCCCAAGCTAAAGGCCCTATAGTTTTTTTTTGTTGAGCTTTTTTATACTTTAATGACATGCTAGGCTAATGTAAGCGTGGCTTCTCTATATTTCACAAAAGACCACTGAGAATTGTATTAGTTGGGGTTTCAAGTGAGTTTGTGTACATGAATGAAACTCTGAGTAAGAGCAGTTCTCCCACATTATAAACCAAATACTTCATATTTGGTTTATAATTCATATTTTACTAGAAAGCCTTTAATTATAATTCTTATGTGCCTTAGTGAAAGTGAATATAAACCTTCAGTTTTACCCCGAGGCTCTCCTACATATCTACCTTGAGGTCAAATGCCATAGCAGCATCACCTTTTTATGAATTTGAATTGTGAAATATAATATTTTGATCACTGGCAAAACTAGCTGCAATGACTGGCTAAAAAAATTCAACCACCCTGCAGATCTCATGCATCATCTGTACCATAAATATGTTTGAATGCTACTCAGATATCACTAAAAAGACCTAATTTTAACAATACTTAATCTCATAACATGATGCAAAAGCTCAGTCTGCACTGAATGCTCATCACAGCAAAAGTATGTTTCCCTCAAACCTATTCCACAACCCTGATCCCAATGCACATGCACTGTTCATATTGAGACAATCAAAACTGGCACATATATTTCAAAATCTTGATGCTCTAAAAATTTGCTTGATTTCCTCTCACCGTGACCCATGTATTTAAAGTTTTTTATACCACCTACAGTAAAAACAAACAAAAAAAAAACAAAACAAAACATGTAAAACCAATCAGAAGAAATCCATTATGCACAATGAATACATAAATGAGAAATTCAAACAAATAATCAAATTAAAATTATGCAAAAATTGATCTCACTGTTAAAATAACTGTAAAGTATCTCAGCTTTGGTGAGAATAAAAAAAAAAGATTACACTAGCTTTACCAATTAAAATTAAAAGGTCTTCATTTACCAAGGTAGCTAAGTTAAGATTGTTTGCTTTTTTTACTTTTGTAAATTACGCCTTTAGTTTTCATCTAAAAATAATTTAATCAAGCATTATTGTTGTGTTGTGTCTGAGAATTGGTACACATTAATTAATCCACTATATATTAAACATAGAAGGTTATTATCAGTAAATATAGTGCTGAATCACCAGGTGTGAACACTTTTATAGTGTTTTAATGAGATAAAATCAACTAAATCCTTCCTCCTTTGACACTTTTTATTAAGTTTCTACTGCTCTTTGGATTTGTTCAATTTTCTACAAATTCATCAAGATGTGATACCTTTCTGCGTCAGACAAATAAACATATGACTATTTGTAAGTTTACAGTACCTCACTGAAATGAGTCCATGTCCCGTTAAATTCAGATGATTTCCAAAAGTAGAAAATATCAGATTTGAGAGAAGGAACAGAGAAATCTTTTTTACTTTTTTTTCAGATTTTTTCCTCCCACTTCAGCAATGTTTACAAAGAGATCCTCCACTTTTGACTCTTGTAAAGTGCCAATGCTTTTCTATCTACCAACTTCAATCCAATGTGTTTGGAAATTTTCTCTCGTCTCTTTGTCCATATAATGAGTATTAATGACATTTCAAGCATAAAAAGCAAACAACAAGCAGAAAAATCCCCAAAACAAACAGTACTTGTTACAAAGTTTTCTCCATCAGTTTGTTCTGTGTATGGGACATACAAAGTGATTTGAACTCTGGATCTATTGTGCTTCCCTATTTTCTGTCATGTGAACCGCTGTACAAACTCCAAGCAGACTGCATGATTAAAATAATTGCACCAGCTCATTGCATCTGTGCAGACAACTAGATGGTTTTGCTTGCTTTCTGACTTCTGCGTACATACATATCTACCATTGCTGGATGTTTTGTGCTCTGTTCTTCTCACTTACACTTCTAAACAAGTAGTTTGTTGGACCTTGTTTTGAATGTACTTTATTGTTGCTCAATTTGATGGAATCTATGAAAGCCTATTATTACTTTTTAAAGATAGTTCCAAATAAGCATCTTATGATTTCCGCCTGCAAAGAGAGGCACAAAAGCTGCCATAAGTGATGACATATTAAGGACAGAAAGCACATAAACTGAGAGGAAGCAGGCAATGTATCTTCTGAGTTTCAGGCTAAGTTAACCAAACCATTATTCACTTCCAGGTGAGTTAATCTGAAATATCCCCAAAAGTACATTTATTTCAGAAATTCAATACAAAATGTCAGTTTCAGGTATTAGATATTGTAGATTCATTACACATGGAGTGACAGATTTCTTTTCGGTTTGATGAAAATCTAATAAAAAAAAAAAAAAAGTATTTAGAGTGAACTAATTTTTAAAAAAGATAGTTGTCCAGCAGATAATCATTGCTATGGTGTTCAAATAGGGCAAGCCACAAAACCATATTTCCAAAGTAGCTTGCTATTTAAAAAGTTCTGCAGGCAAGTCTATCAAAAGAAAGTTGAGTGGAAGAAAAAAGTACATAAGAAAGAAGTGCACAACCAACAGAGATTATGCAGCACAGAAAGGCTTTGTATAATTGTGGATTTCATCTCGTCTGTTTTATAGGTTCTGGTGTCCTTATTCCTCCTATTGACAGTGCTAGATTCAGAATTAAATTGCTGCAGTTTTAACATGTCACAATCATCCAATGGTTGATTGTGCCATCCCACTACTACTTGTGCAATTTTTCTACCTCAATTTTCTCTTCCACTCAGTTTTCCTTAAATGTGAGAACAAGCAGCTTCTCCAGTGGATTAGCCTCCTTTTAGGTGTCAATGATTGCTTGCTGAACAACTGCCAAGTCACTGCTTTTCACTTTGATTGTGTTTTCTACAACCTTGCATTTATCTGTTAAAAGTTTAATGTAATGTTGAATTTTTTTGTTTTTAAATATTGAATTTTGGGATTTTATACCATGCATGCTTAAAATTAAAATATACAAAAACTTTTCAAGATATATCACTCAATGTGTAATGAACCTGGATAGAATATGACAAATTTTTAAAATTTAATTTCTGAAAGAAATCATCTCATTGACGATGTTATTATTCATTAATTTCCTGTATGAGGAATAAAAAGAGAACAGGATTAAAGTTGTTCCATCCCTCTGTTACTGTATCAATTTTTCTTTACAGGCTTTGTGACGCAGGGGAGCAGTTTGCAGCTGTGGTGCCTTGCATCGACTGTAACAAAAAAAAAAAAAAGAAAAAAAAACAATAAAAAAATGCCATGAATCATGGATGGCTATTTAGTGGCCCTACAATGCTGCACATCTTTGGCGCACACTTCATCACTAATTTTTTGTCATTTTCGTCTCTGTGTTTGATAGGATCTTTAGCTGCTTAGGCATAAAAAATTCCTCCTTGCACTGCTTTTTTGTTTGGCACTTTGTTTTAGTGCTCTATGTTTGTGTGAAAACAGCGGGGGACAGGGAAGGTGGCAGTATAATAATGAAAGCGCCAATAGCCTTACGAAAATGAATTATTCTTCTGAGATACATACATATATATATATATATATATTTACTGTGTGGAAAGTGAATATTAGATTACTATAAAGTTTGAGTCAATAAATGTCTGAAAAAAAAAGGTGTTGTACGATTTGTATGAATAAATTTTTGTAAACAACAAATATTTTGTCCAATCTTTGAAGCTAGTAATATTTTGAGATGTGAATTTATCTAAAGATATGTCGTTTTTCAGGTGAAATATGCCCTCTATTCTTTATGGGGTCTTATAGAATGAAAGAAAAAAAAAAAGATCAAAGATGAGCTGTGAATCAAGAGCAAACAAACATTCAAGTTAAACTCGTTCTTATACATTAGGATGGTATAGATGTTCTGTACCTCAGATATAATCAAGAAGCCGAATTAATAAATTTCAAAAGGGGAAAGAGAGGAGTTAGAGTCTGTCCTCCCCATTTTTCTCAGTGACTCAGTGGTTTTTGGCGGAGGAGCGTTGACACCAGTTGGCCGGGTGTCTGCCTCCATTTGGGACAGCATGAGTAAAAGGGAGACGTGGGAGGGATCACCCACCCCGCGCCACACGCTGTCTCGGTGCACTTTACACCTCCCCTCCTGCAGCAGACACCGTCGAGGGCCTGTGGGGCCTGGAGGAACAGTTGGCCGTGCTTGGCTCCATGGAAGAGAGCAACAATATGAAGCAGAGGAGGCTGCATACGCAGGCATCAGGGGATACATGTGTAAAAACACATTTTCACAATTTATGAACGGTAAGAACTTGCAGGACTTGCTTTTTTTTTTGTCACATCCAACAAGCTGGATAAGCAAACAAATTTTAACTTTGGAAAGATTGCCTATCTTTGCCGACTTTATTAAATCGTGACTTACTTGTGATTGACCATCCGTTTTCAGTCAAGTGTTATCGGGTCACAAACCCAGATTGTTGCCTGATCTGTAAAATTAAGAAATTACTTCAATAGAACCAGTCTGACACACAAGAAGTAGGCAAAAAGATCTGAATAAGCAACATTTTTTTACATGTCAGAATGTAAACAAATTCAGAACAGATTAGAAACTAAGTTGATTACAATTTCATTCTAGATGGGGTTACAAAGTCATTTCCAAGGCTTTGGGACTAATTAATGTGTGTCATTTTCCTTGTGCTAATAAAGTATTTTTGAATTTTGAATTGATTTTAAATGAGAGCCATTAAACAGAAATGAGAAAAAAAAAAACATGAAATGTTTTTTAATCTATCACAATTGGACTGCCTTCCAAAATTTCTGCAAGAAACCATGGACAACTCATCCAGAAGTTCACTAAACTAACATTGCCTTTCAGAAAATGAACAGCATAACCGCAGTTAAACACGGTGGTGATGGAGTGATGGTTGGGGATTATGTTGCTGGTTCAGGACCAGAGAGACTTGTCATAATTGATGGAACCATTGAACTCTGCTCATGGACAAAACCTGAAGAAGAAATCTCAGAGATCCATTTGTGACCTTGAGCAAACTTACATAACCTGCTCATTTGCTGAGATCATCGTAGCCCCGCCCACTGCACTTTCTGAATTCGTTCATATTGTTATATCTCTCAGATTACATGGTGAAGAGCAGCACAAAACTTTTTACATGTCATCTCACAGAACAGTCACATCGACATATGGCTGTTGAAAACACTCATCTGCATTACTATTTTGAAGAGAGACTATCTTAAGTGTGAATGTAGACTGTAGGATTAATCTTCATAAAACCAAGAAAAAAGTATATAGACACTTATTCCTTTGCATTATTTTGGAAAAAATATTTAGGGTTATAGAAATAATGACACTTATCCATGCTAGATTGCATATTTGTGGTTGAACTGTATTATATTCCACATTTTTTACTCTATAACAATTCAGAGACATTGGACCGTTCCTCATGAAAAAATACTATCAAGAAGATTAGAGAAGAATACAGAAAAAACAGAAAAACAAACTGATAGCGTGCTATAACCATTAAGTCATGTTCTATTTGAGAGATTACTTGATTCTACAGATTTGGTCAAAGTTGATTAGTGAATCATCAAATGTTAAAAATCCCCTTTTGGATAGCTTTTGTCCCTTGAAGAAGATGCTTGAAGAAATACCAGACTGCTAATTACATTGTTACCAGATTGCTAACAATCCTATAAAAAAAAGGAAAAAAAGAACTAAAGTTTATATCCTGTTGTAATGCAAACTCTGTGGGTGCAGAGGTGGCATTTAAAACTCCACCACCCACCCTGGTGCCATCCACTCTGTTCTTTCTTCACCTTTTTACATGTGTCAAGGAAAGACATAAAAAAAAAAACACCTTTTAGGTTGACATTAAAACCTTATCTGGGTGTCTCCTGCTACCGATAAGTTATATTTGCAGAAGGTTGGCGGGATGGTGGTCTGCGTGGCCAAAGAGGCCCGCCACGGCCTTGTGAGCTCCCTCTGAGCACATGATGACCCCCCACTCAGACATGAGGCCATGGCTTAGATTTTTTTTTTTTTGGTAGCTGCGTCCTCAGTTCTCAGTGGAGCTCACAGAGAGGATGATCAATGGGAGTGATCTGATTCCTCCGGCCCGTGCCAGACCCTTTCTTAACCTTGCTAACCCAATCAGCTGCCGTTGCCAAGCAACCAGTCCCGGGAGGATGCGTTGGGAGTGGGTGGTGTGTTGGTGGCCTTCGTGAGAAACAAAACATCACAAAGGATGCATTTCTCTCAGACGGATTCGGCCGAAGCTCTGGTGTCTTCTGCAGGCTGAATGCTGCAAACGGGGAGAGTCACCCAGTCTCCCTCTTCCTCTCCCTCTCTCTGTCTGTGGTGGAGAGAAGGAAGACGTTGAGTAATGCAGTGATTCATTACAGTGTACAGACAGGCATACAGAGTGTAACTAATGCTTTTGCAAGTGAATCACACGGAAACAAAATGAACCAGACATAAAGCAGATAAAAAGAAAACAACAAAATGCAGAAATTGTTACAAATATGGAAAGTCGTAAGAAGTTACATGAGGAAACACCTGCAAACATGAGCACAAGTTAAGCTGAACTAGTCAAATTAAAAAATGCATAGTAAATAAATTAATTAATTAAAAGGGCAGTGTTGGTTGTTAATTTTCCAGCAAACTTTTTTGGTTTATTTTATTTTGTCATGTCAGTTACATGGTGATTTAGTATAAAAATGTAACCGGAAGTTGGCAGCCATATGGGTACTTGGTAGCAATCTGAGCTACCGGCAATCTACACCTGCAACATCATGACATTTACAGTAATTTATCAAATTTATGTGGATGGAAATAGATGGCACTCCATTAAAATGTATAAAAATTGATTGAGACTATACACTGTCTGACTGAAGAGTTTATGTTGAAATGAAGAATTGGATCAAACAAAGCCAATCAAGCAGTTATTTCTAAAAACATAATTGTTTGGTAATTTAACTTTGTAAATCCCTCACAGAGTTTGATCAGATTTATTTGGTTGTTATAGATGTAAACTCACGATTTTACTCCTTCACTTTAAAAAAAAAAAAAGAGAAAGCAGCTGCCCATCTAGCTTCATTGTTGAAACAGCAATGACAGGAAGACTGTGGAAAGACACCCATACTGTGTGACCTACATCAACCATTTAAAAAGAAAAAAATATGCCCAGGAATTGGTCACAGATGGAGACAAAACCCTACAGAAGGAATAGTGTGTCCTGATCCTGCAAATTGTTACCAATCTTCCACATTTCTTTACCTGTGTGACAACAGCAAATCTGTTGTAACGCTGTGAAGTAAAAAGAAATACTTTGAAAAACATTTTTCATACCAGACTGGCGTCTTTCTGTTGCCCCCTCAACGTGACACTTCTTTTCAAGGCCAGAAAAACAACATATTTTTCCCTTTGCTAATGAAAATTTCCAGCGATAAAAGAGTAACCTTGATGAAGTCAATACATTCGGGCTATTTCATTTGACGCCAGTCTAGTACGACTAGAAGATACTGTATTTTTGTGTGTAAAGCAGACATTACAAAGCCTGTTGGATGAGCTGTGCATCATTACAGGCAGCTCACACTTTCTACAAGCCTTTGTTTGCATCCCACAAACTTGTTCTCTGAAAATGGAAAAAAAGATTGAAACTTGACCATTTGGTGAAAAAGCTTTTTTTCCCTCTCTCTTCGAGAGGAAATGTTTGTTCTTTTTTAGAAGTTCTTGCTCAAATTAAAAAAGGATAAAATGAAACATTTTATTTTAGCTAAAAATGACACATTCACCACAGAATAAACTTTTAAGCTACTCACAACTGAACAAACAAACTTTGAAATTGTTCCATTGATAAACATGACTGAAGCTGAAGGATAGCAGTTCTCAAAGACCAGAGTTGGACACTCGTTACAGAGATTGCGACAGTACCAAACAGTTTCCGCAAATATTTTTTTTTAAATAGATGTATTTCCTTACAGAAACTTCTCAAAATTCTTGCCATATACTCACGTAGCCGAGAACATTTGGCATAACTTCATAGATAGTTCACGATAATCTAAGCCAATTTATGAGGAAAAGGAAACCTGAAATCTAACAGAGGAAGGAGTTTGATCAATTGGGGCATTATATGTAGAAGAAGATATATCCTGGTAAAAAAAATAAATAAGTCCAGCAATTTTCATAAGAGTGGTGTTACGGACTAAAAAGCTTCATCATATAATGTTATGGTTAAGACTGCTGATTTTGTCTTTGTTTTAATAAAAATTAAAATAAAAATGAAAGGATTTTATATTTTCTAAATATGTTGTACCATAGAACATATTAATGTCGGAACCAGGAGGTCACAACAGAACCCAGAAAAACATCTAATCCACCACAGGCCTCGCTCTCAAAAAAATGTGAAGATCTCTCAATACTCTCAGCTGCAGACTCTTCACAATTAGCCACCTGTTTTTCATCCAGTAATCAAGTTCCCAGTACATAACCTCCTACCTTTCATTTACTACCTGCTGGATTATACTGTTTGCTTAGCCTCACGTTGTTTTACTTGTCCTGATTTCCTTCCTTGTCTTTACCAAAGTTCTAGATTTATTTTTATTGAAAAGAAGTTTACTATATCACACCTCAAGTAGGATCTGAATCTGGGTCCAATAATAGCCAACACTAATCCCTAACATAGTGTATATTAAGACTCATTACCTCCTCAGCACAAATGCATAATGACAGTTTTTGTCGATTTAGCCATCCTTCCGTCATTAAAGAGTAAAAAGTTCATTGCACGCCATGCTACATGGTTGATTCTGTTTATCTTATTTTTTTTCACAGCAGCTGGCATGTGTCTTTTATTGATCGCTCTGAGAACCCCACCGAGCAAAGTTCCACCCCAAAATCATAAATACCCAACATTTCGCAACTATATTCCTTTTGAACCTTCATCTGCAGTGCACACCGTTTGCCATTTATTGAGTTTTTCCTCCAGCTTTTTGCACTGTGCCTCTCCTCTCCACAGACGCATGCAGCACATCAGAGCCCAATTAGCACTCTCCAGCATAAGACGTCACTCACGTCTGGGGGCTTAGAGGCCAGAGGTTGGGGAGCGTGTTCCTGGACTCGAACTTGAGCGCTGTACTCATTACTGAGCTTGTCAGGTGACCCCTGATGTCATTTTGCTCACATTGTTAGAGATGCTGTTGGTCTCACAGCTAGACTGTACTCACACTCCCTCTCACATTACTGCACCATTAATATGTATCCACTGTCGTCACACTATCGATCGATCCATTAGCAGACTCTGTTTCTGCATGAAATCATCGCGCAGAGATCAACTTTGAAACTGCAAAGGAATAAGAAGCTTCCAGATTCTTACGAAGGCTGATGTTGAAAATAAAACTCTTCTCTCCAGCTCAAAACTTGCTTGTGGCCACAAAGGTAGACATAAAAACAAACAACAGGACAATAAATTGTCATCTCGTAGTAAATGTCAGTTCTTGATGCCCATCGTTCACCTGACACCAGCAGAATTGTGGTGATGAATCAGTTCACCTGCTTGCTCTAAATCCTGTTAAAGTTAGAGTTGAGTTAATTTATCTTCCCTCTGCTGACGTAGAAAAATAACCTGTGCTCTGCCACAGAAAGACTCGCACTGCAAACAATAATAAATGATCCACCTCCAAAAATAAAATAAACAATTCTGTTGCCTCCAGCAGCAAGACACATTTCTTTACCCTACCTTGATAACTTTGTTAATCTCTAGCCTTCTGGTTTTCTTAAAAATCTTATAGAACAATACATTATCATTTGGAAATAGACAAAGTAATAATATCTCTAGGTAAATTTTGATTAGACTTTCATACCTATAACCAAGTTTTGCACAAACATTTTGTGCTGCAAAACAGTAAAGTATAAATCTTTCCAAAGAAAAAAATCTATTTTGTAAATTATTTTTTTCTAATTGTTTTTATTTTGTTGTTGCTTTATTCAGTTTTCTAATGTGTTCTAAAATGTAACTTCTTTGAAGGAACCACTCTTAAATGTCACATCACTTTTGGCAGATATTGCAAAAACCCCTTGATGTTAATCCTCGTATTTATCTTCGTCAAACATTTTGACCATTACCCTTCCTGATTGATGTAAGTGGCCGCCTCATATTATTTTACGGATTCCTCTAACTCCTCTAAGCGGCCCCCTTCACAGCAGCACCTTAATAAATAGGTGACGAATACAGAAGGTAATCTGTTTTGACTCTAGCCTAAACATATCTCTGAATTATCTGAGTAATAGTTACATGACTGCTCCAATCTGTTTCGTGGAAGAAATTAATTTCCTGTCATACATGATTAGGAAGCTCATTCTGAACCATATCCAGGTCAAAGTCGAGTAAATGAGTCATTCATCCCGCTTTGGGATTTTACACATCATTGACGTTCCTTTGGAGTGAAGTCATCCGTTTGGTAATAGCAGTAAATGTTCAGGATGATGCTGATTTTATAGTTTCTATTAGATTGCAGCAAGTAAGGTTTAATCTCCTGAACGGCTCGTTTGTTTACCTAAAAAATGAGTCAGTGGGTTAACCATCATAAACAGATGTTGGACAAATTTGCACCTCCGCACCAGTTGGGAATACAATAACCTCTTGTCTACAAAACATGCATAATTACGTGACTGGTCACTGATTTAAAGTAACCCCTGGCTATTTGATTAAAGTGCCTTCATAGTCGCCGTCTGAATGAGTGTGCTATCACTCTTGTCATCTGCGTCGCCTGTTTCGTATGTATCTTTAATATCTGCAGGGACTAAAATAGAGTCACTATCTTTAGCTGTTCACAGTTCATCTTTGCAGTCAGTGACTGCTCCTGAAATAAAAGTCTCTGTTCGTAGTGTGGAAGTGTTGATGAGGCAGTGGGGAGCAAACGACTGAGAAAGCAGATGAAGGATGTTGATAGCATAGTTTTGTAGCTGAAGCTAAAGCCATGAGCAGAGCTGTGGCTTAAAGTTTTGGAAATTTTATTGCCTAGCATACAAAAAATGTAAAAGTACCCCCACTACAGCTTTGTTTTTGTTTTTACCTTCTTGGAACACTATAGACCATCAAATAGGTCTTGCTATCTCAGACAAAAAGTTATTTTCAAGTTATGATTTACTATGTTTTTTTTTTGTTTGTTTTTTTCACACAGTGCCAAATTGGTTTGGATACTTTTTTAAAAATCAATAAAATCATTGATTTTAAGCCACATTTTATGCAGACTGTCTTTGTCTGACATAAAATTAGTTTGATGACCTAAATATTTTGCGACAAAATAGCAGAGCAGAAAAAATTTAAAGAGGTAGACACTTCTTCGACAAAATCTCAGAAGCATGTATAAGAAATTTGGCACAATTGTTGAAGAATCTGAGATATGTGCTAAATAAAAACAAAAGCAACAACTTTATGATTTACTTCAAGTTTGAGGTTATATAAACCCCAGTATATTGACCGTTGCATATTGTTGCTTTTCCAATCTCAGCAGAACAGCAAACCACCTCCATTACTATCCAGCAGTGAATTGTACAGCTAATCTTAAAGCTTATTTAAAAGACAGAGCATGCCATATTTTGTGAAAGCAGTTTTATTCTGGTGGTCCATAAGATTTTGAGATCCAATACTCCTGGGTGTTATTTACTGTATATGCTTTCCCTTTAATATTTGCCATGCAGCATCAATGAGAACCACAATCATATCCTGTGGTGCTGTTTAAAGATAAATATTTGTACTGCAAGAGTCAAGGGAAATGGCAAATGAAACTGTTAAATAAATGGTTAAATGTGAATAGTATATGCAGAATATTAGCCAGGTTTTTGTTTTCAAACTTTTAACACATTTATATATATATTTGACCAAAAATGTAGGAGACACATTTTTACAGAAATTATCACTGGAAGTAATTTTCTCTGCTCTAACATTACAGAGTGCAAGTAACACATTATGAACAGAAAATAATTACAGAAAAAAATATTTCTTTTGCTTAAAATTTTAGGTTTTGTAATTTCAAATTCGTTTTTCAATTACCAGAATTTCCACATATGTTTATATTTTTGGTCTGTCTGAAGACATCACTGAAAAATATTAAATCAGATGTTATGATTAGTTACTAAGTACTAAAGTTATCTTTTTACAAAATACTTTTTGAATCTTACTTGAGTAATTTTATAGTCGGCTACTTTTCTCTTGAGTCGGAATGTGTTGAATGCGTGTTACTCTTGCCTCAGAACAACTTTTAGCTACTACCTACCTCAGCATTATATATAATATAGATAAATATATGGTGTATTGATGCCTTTGGCAGCAAGAATAGTGACTCACAGCAGTTGACTTTACAGTTAACAGCTTTGACTTACAGCTGAGAAGTGCTCCAGTATTTACATTTTCAAGATGTAGTTTTCATTTAAAGTCAATACAGTAACGTGATCTGAGCTGCCATGAACTGAATGGTGCATGTTCTGGCAGAGACATTTTCATTTGGTGAATCTGTAATGTAAGCCGGGGCAGGTAGGCGTGAAGTTAACCTGCTTGTCATTGGCTCATATAGCCTTAAAGTTTATGGCCAAAGAAAAGTGAAAATCAGGAGTGAGAAAGCCACCCTGAAAACATTTTATCACCAGCTGTCAATCTAACTTGCTTTATTTATTACAAAGCATTAAATAAAAAATAAAAAAAACAATAAAATGGAAAAAAGATGGTGGCGACAGTGGTAGAATAATGTCAAAAACATTTCTCCATGGTGTGTTTCATGGATAGAATTGTTTCCTCATCTTTAGCTAAGCTTGAACAAGGACTTCTCTCATTATCGATCCCTTTGATGGTGGGGTGTTTTAGTGTCAAATGAGATTTGTCTCACCATTAATAGAAGTAATTGGCAGAGGCTTTCTCTCGGTAATTTACTCCCAGCCAGTGCCACATTGCTTTATGGTGAATAATTGCTCCTGTCTGGCTCACCACTGTTACGGGCAGCATAAGTGTAGGGCCCTTGCAACCGCGAGGACAATGATCCTCCATCCGCCGGGCTCAACCTCCATCTATTGTAATCTGTGCCTATGTAATGCTTGGAGCTAAGCTTTCCCCTTGGAATGGTGGAAAATAACAGGGTGTCAAGAAAATGTGTAAATATTTGATGTAGCAAGAATTGATCATGCTTTCAGTGTTATTCATCTATAAAAGCTGGATTCAAAAGTTCCCCTTTGAAATTGTTTGTTCATAAAAACTATACCCCTCCAAAGCCGCCTGAGAATAAACAAGGGAAGCAAATCATACTACTTTCTCATTAAATAAGTGTAATGAGTTCTTGAGACAACCTCACAGCACAATAATAACACAGGCACAAAAACATTTTAATAATGTGGAGCCGTAGAGTTTTTATTCCCCTACAGATCCCCGTCACATATCCTCATTGTTTACTGATGAGCTAATGTAAATGTTGCTATGAATATTAAAGTGGAAAGATTGTTTATTCATTGAAATCTTGAAATGGAAATGACTTCCATAAAGTATGTATTTTTGGTTAGTATCTCTTTTATATATGTTGCATTGGTTACTTTTGTGTCCTTATTTTATTGATTGATGGGTTTTTATTCTATTTTTTTTCTCTATTATTGCTTTGTGAAACAGTTTGGTCATCTTATAGATTGATATTTAGATTAAACTACATAGCTGGCAAAGATAAAATAGTAATAATAATAATAATAATAATAATAATAATAATAATAATAATAATAATAATTTATAAGATTAATTCTTATTGAAGAAATACTAAAGCAGGGACAAAAATGTTTTAAAATGATTAGCAATGTGAGGACTCATAAACACCTACTTCTAGGCATTGGCAGCAAGGTTGTTTTGATGAGATGTCAAAGAAGATACCACAGTGACTGGAATTTGCATAGAACATACAGTAACACAGAGCTGCTTCTTCCAAACCTGATCCTGCACACTGCCAATCAACTGGCTGAAAAAAGACTTCTGCAATATTTCCACTCTTACAAGAAAGACCTATTTGGCCATCTGAAAATAGGTCTAGTTTCAAAAACCAGAGAAATTCAGGATTCAGAAATTAAATGAGCAACATCCTTGACCTATGCCTTGTGCTTCAACATTTTAATTAACAACTGATAAGCGCTTTTCTGTGGGAACCGCTATAAGTTGTCAGGTGTGTTCTTGGTTGGTTAACATAACCCCAAGTTGATGAAACTGTTTCAAGAGAAACAAACAATTTGAAAACAACCCAAAAAACACCCTGCAATTAACAACCACAAAGTCCAATGTATTTAATGGGGATTTTATGTGATGGACCATCATGATGTGGGGCAAAACTGTGAAGTAGAGGAAAAATTATATCTGATTTTAAATGTCTTCACATACAAACATCTCATCAAAGTACATTCTTTCATTTAAAAGTCACTTAATTAGTAAATAGTTTTCCCTTTTCCAGTTTATTTGTTCCCACTGTGAATACAGCTGCCCTCTGTGAGCCAAACTGGGTTTTCATGGAGCATGAGTCAGTTAATAATTTCAAGATAAGATTATGGCAAGACATAGCTGTCAAAGAAAACATTAATCAAAGAACACGGAGCTACTTTAGAACAGTTAAGATCAAGAGCATATTTATGTCTTAAATTGGCCGAGACTTCAATTTAAATAAGTAACGTTTGTCAAGTTTTGAACACTGATATGGGTAGACGCTCTTTGTCCAATCTAACTACGCCTGAGCCATTTTGTAAATGAGAATGAGTAAATATTTAAGTTTTTAGATGTGCAGAGATGGTAGAAGTATACCCCGAAAGACTCTTCTGCAACTACAATGACAGATGGTTCTACCAACCATAAAATAAGGGGTCTAAATGCCATGCTTTTCAGATTTATTTTTGTGAAGGTTAAAAGCTAAATTATTTTCTTTCTATTCCACTTGCTTTGCTTTGTGTCAGCCAGCCATAAAAGTCACAATAAAGTTTGCTCCTGTGATATGACAAGATATTAAAATATTCAATGGGTATTAATTATTTTCCAAGGCAATGTAATTTACCTTTACTTCCATTATTTTTTAGTGATTGCACCTAGAACATTTAGTTAAGTAGGATGTGCAGAACTAAAGAGGAACAGACCCTTATGGTTTGGCTGACTTTGGAGTCCTTCACTGTCGGCTGGCAGTGTCCCGGTTATACATGCCTCACAAATTTTTAGCTCAGAGGAAGGATTTGAATAAAAATGTCATAAATGATTGAGTGATAAGCTGAGTCCCTGCCCTGTTGACACTCACCCTTCTTTGTGTGTAATGAGTTGGCAGACTCCTCTCTGTGGAAGTTTGATCGTGAAGCTGTGACCTTGCTGCCTCTCAGTAGCTTCATCTGGGGGATGAGGACTTCAGTGAAGAGATCTGTAGAAATTAGAAAGCAGATGTGACTGTAGACAAAGTGGTGTTGAGCAACACACCAAACAAAAGATCATTCATGTCAATTCAGAGATTTCCACTTGTTTGTAGATGAACTTTGTTGAACTGGGTCATACTCTAAAGCCTAGACTGAGCAAATTGATGAATACGTGAGACCTGGGGTGTGACTGACAGCTCTAGCAGGTGGAGTAGAGTTGTTTTTGCTGCTTGCACCACAAGCAGTCGACACCTGTTTGCCACAAATTCAGCAAACAGGAAAAGAAAGGTTAGTTGGGTTAACTGATTATTTTGTCATTCAGTGTTGAATATTTTCAAAGTATTTTAATTAGAAGAGTTAGTAAACAGGGGTTTTGGCAAAACACTGAGCTGCAGTGTTGTTTTGGTGGCTAATTGACTTGAATTTAGCTCTGGTCAAAATTGTGACCAGGAAACAATTTCACTAAACTGTGCCAGATATTCAAGCAAACCATAAGTGGAATATATGTTTAAATATATGTTAGAAATGTATATTTACTTCAATTTATCCACAATTTAATTGTCATTTAATTTCCATTACATCTTGACTTAAGTGTGGAATTTTTTTATTGGCCTCATAATAATATCTTGGTATTTTCTCAGTTGGTTATTTAGCTAACGCTGAAATGTGTGAAAAAGTTTCAAAATATCAAAACGATTTGTACAAAGGTATCTGTCAGGAAAAGGGTACAAAGTATACACAGCCTCGTATAGAGTCATATTCAGTAAATTAGGTTATGTGATGAGGCTTGTTTATCAAACTGAAAGAACATTTTGAAAATAACAAATAGGTTGCAAATTGCAAGTTGAAGACTTTTCTATGACCTCTTAGTCACCAAATTCAAATTACTGAAGTTACCAAAAAGGACTTTATGTAATGACATTATGGGAACTATATCATTTGAGGGTATTCCATGGCAATGACTTAATGTAATTTATGGATCAGCTGCTCTGACTGCAGTGAATTTCACAGATGAGGTAGGCGGATAGAGAGGATTGAGTGTGTGAGGAGGCTCATGACAGCGACAGGCTAATTTGCTCATGTTCATTCATTACCTTCATTAAAGTTTGAGGGGCAGCGCAATGCTCACCCTCTGATTTACTCTGTCAGTCAGAGCTATTATTGAATGATCAATTACTCATTCCTCTTCAATCAGTGCTGTGCTTATAGCTCAGAGAGAATGCCTTTGCCCAAATAATGAATGCTAAAACAAAAAAAGAGGATATAAAAGGATATCAATTAAAAGCTCCAACTTATTGTAGTCAACAGGACAGACTTTCTCTGTAACAGATTTACACTTCTGAGTGATACATTTGCAGTGTTGTATCCCACCCAACAGCCCTGTTGCACAAAATTCCTAGAACACGATGGTCACAAAAATATATACTTAAATACACAAACAAGTTCATATCTCGATTGCATAAGACGTAGGAGTGTTATAACACAAATCGGCACTGGTTCTTTTCCCACCAAGTTAACATTTTTAAACTATTTTGAAAAATGCCATTCAACAAGCACATTAAGATAAGATTGCAACTTTGGTCTGAATCATAATAAAACATCTGGCGATCAGTTTCTTGAAAGTGATCAAGTCTGTAGCTGTACAACATAGTGCAGCTGCATGTTAGCATGCATGTTTGTTTTTAGTGGTTAAAATGCTAAAGAGATGTGGAGAGGGTTTAAACCCCTAAAGGGATATAGTTGTTGAACCATGGTGTGAACGTGCAGCAACGTCTTATGTTAACCAATAAGACAACAAACTTAAAAATAACAAACAACCTGCAGTGCAGTTTCAAGAATTTTCACAATTTAAACTACTTGCTCATTAAAATTTTTTTTAATTCTTCTCCACCCAAATATTAAGGTTATATCTTAAATAGCTGATTAATAGAACACCTTCTAGTGTGTTACAGGAGAACTCAGCAGAGCTTCTTGTTTCTGATGGCCTTGAACTGGAGCTGGGTGTCAGGCCGAGAGCTTGATTGGAATTAAGGCTCTGCAGGAGGACCCAGCAGTGTTGGCCACAGGAGGCTAATTGGTCTTTGGCATTTAGCACATTGTTGGTCGAAGCCAACAGATACAACTCCCTGCATGCTTTGACTTGTTGGTTTGCCTAAAAGAGCAGTAAACAGCATGAAGGGAGGCATATTTTGTACATTTCAACCAGAGCAATTACACGACATCGAGCTTGTGTACATGTAAACATGACCTTATTAAGCAGCCTTTCTGAAAAAGCTATTAATAAGTTGTTAGTTGAAATTTATTTTTATTTTTTCACATTTTCTCACTAAAATGAATTTGAGTATGGTTTACATTTCGCAATACGAGGTCCAGATTACCCTGGTGCAGATTTGATGGAAGAATTTCTATAAAGTTCTGGAGGCGCCTTGTCCTCTATGCCAAGTGGTCAAATTGTTCTTAAACAGGGGAAAAAATTCCAGCATTTCTTTTAGTAATGATTGTAATGACAAGGCCATATTGACCACTCCTTGTTTCTGTTCCAAACTAATGTGTTATCTAAATCAAATCAACCAGTTCTTACCTAAACACAAAATAAAAATTAAACTACCTATAATTCCTACAGAAAACTTAATGTTCTGGTGAAGATTAAATTTAAACCCACTGAATTAAAAGACTTCAAAATCCCACTTACTTATAGATTAAATATGTTTACGATCATTTCTATTTACCTCCAAATAATCTCTGTGTTGAGAAAAAGAACCAAACAGGCTGTCAGTTGTCCACATTCATTCTCAACATGGATATGGGATGTCAGAGCTGATGGGCTTTGACCTGCTGGAGTTTCCGGTGAGAGAGCAGAACGGATCAAGTCTTCCTGCAACCCCATACTGGGCAACAAGGATCTCACTGAGTCATGTGTGTATGTGTGGACCTTGCTTCCTCTTGGTGTGACCGGGTTACCACAGAGCTTGTCAGTTTCCATAAGCTTGGTGTGAGTGGGTTCACTAAATAAAGCTAACTACAAGTTTGTGATCATGGTAAAGATCAGGAATTGGCGTGAGAAAAATATAATGCCAAGTGATCAATAAAGGAAACAGTCTAAATGTTTCGAGCTTTCAGTATGTCAGAAATATTTCTCTAACGGAGACAACAGAGTAGATGCTCCTTGTCCACAGATGAATCAAATGAGTAAGGCCTTCACCAGGCTATTTTACCTTTAAATATTTATTTTTTTATATGTATTCTTGTCTGATGTGATGTTAAATTTTTTTAAGTTTGCATTTTTTGCCTCGATCTTGACAAAAACTGACCAGCTGGGGAAAAAGAGATGTGTTTCTCAGTAGGGCATTCCAAGCTGGAAGGAGAAAGCAAGCCTCACCTGTCTTTAGGGAGAGATATATTTCACATGGCTCAGAGACGGCCGCGCTGCAACGAGATGCATTGTGCCTCATTATGTTTGAGGAGGATGAGATGAATTGAGATGGATGTCAGCTTGGGCTACTGAAAGTTCAAATGTCTTCGTTTCTAAATAATGGTTTTTGCATGGAGGGTACAGACCTGGAGGCTGAGGTGTATCACATTATTGGTGGAAATTGGTAGAAAAGCTTACATCAGTTGCGATTTCTGTTACACATCGACAAGAAAGAAATGGACGCTGATTAAATACATTTAAATGTATATTAAACTCATATCGGCTGCGGTTGTTTGCAAAGTGCATTTTCTTGACTACATGATCCATGTGCTTTAAAACCACAGTATATACACACAACTTTAAAATCTATTTGCCTTTTCTTCATTGTATTTAAAGACAAAGTAAGAAGCCTCACACACTGGCATTATTTCTTTTAGAAAATGATGTATGCACCCTTCTAGGCTCATCAGTTATTTTAAAATCCTGATCTCGACATCAGGCGCTACTTTTAAATGTATTGTAAGTCTGACACGTTAATTAAACTGGTGGACCAGTTTAATTAAACTAAATACATAAATAAAACCGATACAGAGATAGCAGAGCAGGTCTAAAGGAAGATGACGTAGCATCGAGCATGAGTCAGAGAGCAGAAGATAGAAAACTAATGGATGAAACTTTATTGCCTCCAAGCTTTAAAAAGAGTAATCAATTTATTGAAATTAGACACTTCTTACACACTAAGACTACAGCAAATAGTTTTTTTGGTTAAAAGTTTTAACAAACTCCTTGTTGAAATTATCTTCTTTAAAAGAATGTGTTGTAAAAAGTAAGTTTATTTCAATAACTCAATCTTGTTTCTGTTAATTATAGCTTTCTGCTTAGAGCTAATAAAAATATTCATGGTTAAAATATTTTATCAGAACCACAATTGAAAAGCAACACAAAAATGAAAAGTAGGTTTAATGCTTTCTTGAAGATTATTTTCAAAAAGTTCTCGTAATCTGGCAATTTCATATTCTAATAAATGCAACATGATAGTAGAGATTGTATGGGACATGGTGTCGGCCATTGCTCCATCTATTTTCTATTGTCTCTTAATTAATGACAATTAGGTCTTTGATACTTTCAATCTAAAAACGTATATTTTTGTGCTCTTTAATTACTTCCTTGTCCAGGTGCTTGTTCCGTGTCGACCTGCTGCGTTCTTTCGGCTAATTAGCTGCTTGTTTCTTCAACCAGCTCTCACGCTTGCAGTCAGCGTAACACAATAGTCTCTTGGGAGAAGTGTTGACCAGTTGGGCTCTGCAGAGGAGGTGTTGCTGCTTATGATTGCATACCAAATAGCAAATAGGTTCATCATTTTCCATTCAAATAAGCAGTGAAAAAAATAGCTAAAAGCTGCTTTGCAGCCATATATTTATGTATTTAAATGTATTTAAAGGACATATGCATTCTCTGTTTGGCTTATAAACTCTCTCAAGAGTTTATAAGCCTTACATGCATACATATTCAGCATGCTATTGCTATTCCTTCTCTCTTTCGGGCTAGCTAACCTCTCAGTCTGTGTCAAGCCTGAACAAATAAAACTCAATCTTTACATGTCATAGAAATCTTTCAAAGCAGCCAATCAGTAAAGACATTTCTTGCAATGATTTCAGTCAAGGCTCAGCTTTATAGGAAAATATAATAAAACACAGTCATCTAAGAGTATTCACTAATGTAATGACAGCATCACCATACCAAACCCACGCACGCTCATCTATTCAGCAAGGCCCACCGCTCCTTATTGATCTAACCGACTTATGAATGTACAGCATTGTAAAGATGCATGTTTGCCTCTCTTCATCTGTGCTGAAATTACCTAGCACAGGATAAAACTTCAGAAAAAAAACAAAAAAAAAACAGCCTGAAAAGTGGAGGCCTGGTGGTTGTGTGAAGTTATGTTGCCACCTGCTCAAAGTATAAGTATGTAAACCTTCAAGTTCAGCTTTGTTGGAAACCTCAACCTGCTTCAAACAAGAATGAACTGAGGAAAATGCTCTGTGAAGTCAATTGCCATATTAAGATATGACATGTCATTAAATACTCCTTTGCTTAGTGCATATTTGTACTCTTCTATTTGTATTTTGCAAATTATATTTTCTGAAAACTGAAATGAGATGAATTCAAAAGTCAGTCAATTTTCATCCTCTTAAACCATGTGGGAGAGCACAGATTTATAATTAAATTCAGTATTAGAGAGGTGATTAAAGACAAACTGGTCACATATCGAGAGTTTGGATGAAGTTGGACTACCAATGAGATAGAGCGCAGGTGTTTTATGACAGTTATTAAAAAGCAACAGCTGAGCTCCCTGATCAAGAGCAGAGCTGCAAAGGCATCTCACGCTGTTGAGCTCCACAAATACGATGGCATTGGAATCTGATCAACACCAGCTAGAGCAACTACCTGCCATTTAATTATCACAACTCCTGCTATGTGGGGAACTTTTAATTAAATTGTGGAAGAGGAAATTCACAGCATGTAAAAACACAGGTAATACAATACATAAGATTTGATTTGGACAGACTATTGCTTAGGATGCTTCAGCAAAAATGTGTCCCTTTAATAATCAAACACATGAACATGTTTAGTGTGAAAGTCAGCGAAGATAGCTGAGTAATGGAACTTGGATTTTTTCCCAATTTGTCATGTGGAAACCACAATCTTCAGTGTATTTTATTGTGATGTCAAGTGACAGACCAATCCAAAATAGCACCTAAATGGGAATTGAAGAAAAATTGTACACAAACTAATGGAGTTTGTGATCCTCTTTAAAAATTGAACTAACTTTAAATGTTCTTCAGAACGATTTCAGAATGCAGATATGCTGGATTTTATTTACTTCAGAGTAAAGAGAGTTGAACGCAACAACAAACATTTTTATATTTCTTTTTGAACTAGAAAATCGAAGCCATGTTTTGATTTTCTTTTTTTTTTTACAAGACACTTTGTGTCAATCTAAACTGTAACATAAAATTCTACCAAAGCACAGAAAGCTTTGTGACTTTAACCACAAGTTCAAGGAGTCTGAATACTTTTGTAATACAATTGTATGAAACCAAATTAATTTAGTACAAAGTACTCTAGAATCACTGTTAATCTTTTGTCTGTGTTGTTTTGAGTTAAAGTGAAGTATTAATGGAGATCTATGTAACATTCAGATGAAACAACCATTGCAGATTTGAATAAAAAATTGTGTTATATCACTGGGAGTTTTTCAGCAGGTGCTCCCGCATTCAGAAATGACCTTCGACTTGCACACTGACTTTCTATCACAACACAACACACTGGGTACTTTGATGGTGCCTGCTGCAGTGCTGAAACAACCCTGCCTTTGTGGGTGTTGCAGGAAATCAACTCCTGAGATAAAGGACTTTGATGTCCGAGGTGTTGAGAGCAGAATCAGCAAGCCAACAATTTTAAATCAAAATATTATATTACATCTAAATTATTAATCATTCTTTGAGGATTGGGACTTAAAGGAATGATAGAATTTAATTTGATATTGAAATATTTGCATTTGAGACACTCCATAAGGATTAAGCAGAATGCATCTGGACTATAAGGTGTCCACAGGTTTGATGGTGTCTTGATGTGTTTGTGTCCCTCGTCCTTCTCTTCTGTCTTTGTGAGGCTCTATTCCACTTGATGCTGAAGAAAGTTAATGTTTAGACTTGGCAAATATGGGATTGGGATTATGGTTTTGTTAATTTTATTATAGTAATGCAACTATAACATGAAAGATATTATTCTTTTGCAGTCAAAAGTTCTTGTTCTGATCACCATTTTGATTTCTTTGCCTGTTTCCTCTTTCCAAAGGCCAACAATCCAATTTGCAGCTGCATATTTTACAATTTGTTTGTGCCTCCTCATTGTGGGCTTTGAAGAGACTTGTCGGGAGAACGCCCCCTCATAAATCATTCATGAAGCAAACACCCTATTGATTCACCTGCTGTTTAATCTTAGCCGAGGTGCGATATTTCCCTGTTGTCAAAGTCACCGTTACCTCTCGTCCGCTTCAGCTGTCACACAAAATTACCCGATCTACCCCGGCTCCACATGAGGTGAGTCCCAGGATAAGGAATGAAGATTAAACACTTGTGTTAAACAATAGCAAATGAGACTTTCAGAGCCTGGGACAACTTCAGCAGATTTACCTCGACAAGGACATTGTAATGATCATGTCACCTCTCAGGGACTAAAATTAAATCTCAATCACATTTTCAGATTTAAATTTTAAATGTAAAAGTAAGAAGTACATCATGAAAAAGATTTAGTAACTAACCGAACAGTTCATACTTAGTGTATATATTCTTATATATTTTTACTATAAATAATAAAAATGCAATGTAAATGTGGTCTTTACAAAGGTCAAAATATCTGAAAGAAATGCTGTATCTTTGCACTATGAGTCTCTTTTCAGGTTATCCAGATAAATTCAGATTTAAGATGTTTGATATAAAGTACGTTTAAATAAATCTGGACTTTATTAAATTTATTTCTCTCTCGGGAGAATATTCCGGAAAAGGACATTCAGTCTGCTGGACAGACACAAAGTCTTGTGGTGCAGGATGACAACATGGCGGTCACATCCCATCCATTTAGCTGAATTCAGTCAGCATCATTCACCACCTACTGCTCGACTAATTGGCAATGAATTTGGGTACTGAATATTTTATATCACATGTGAGATCAAAACAAGCCACTGGTTTTCAATAATATTGTCCAAAAAATGGCGTGGATTATGTCTTTTCTGCAGCAAGGGAACACTTGCCCTGCTAATGACATTCACCGGTCCATCAGCGGTGACCACTATTTGACCACAATGGTCGGATGAGGAAACTATGGAGGAGCAGATCTATCATTTCCAGGCATAATTAGCCAGGAAAGCGAAGCATGTGATATATAATTTATACAAAGCATGTTGTCATCATCATAAATCTTTTGGAGCCAGAAAATAGACGACTGGGAATAGCATTTAAAGCTTTTAGCACCACAACGGAAACTATCACATTTCGAGCTTTAAATTATTTTCTGACCAATTTTGAGGAAATATAAGTATAAAATGGGAAGAGTATTGTTCTAATGACTTTAGAACAACAAGAAAATGTGATTATAATGTTGCTGAATGTTGTGGCGGTGATTATGATCAACCCACTTTCTTTCCTCACCCATTTCTGTGAAATTTTCCATTTCCTCTGAAACATGACAAAAGTCCATCAAGATTAAAAAGAGACCTTCCGACTGGCTAAATATTTTTTGCAAATGATAGATATCTGCATAACATTAGAAATTTGTTGTCCCTCCATTATTATCTTCTCTATCTGGGGTCAGATTACCGCTGTAGCAACTCAAGCATTAGAGGCCCAGACTTCCTTCTTCCCAACCATTTGGTTCAGGACCTCTGGAGGAACCCTAAGACTTTAGGGATCTAGTGATTGTGGATCAGTAGATGATTCAAGTCATTTGTTTTTCTACTTTGATTCTAGAACTTCTTGGCCTTATTTGGTATTCGCTGTGTAATGTTTCCTCACTACAAGAAATCGTCCTTTCATGGTTTGATTTGAGACACTTGTACAGGCAGAAACTGCAGACACTAAAGAGAATTTGAACAGTTTTGATACAATTACAGATTCACAGGAGAAATTCAGAATCACACTAAGGAGGAGAGGTAAGTTATTATAAGATTTTGGATGTGTGAGAGATGATAAAAATTATGTATGAGGTTTTCTAATTTTGACTGGAAAAGGTGAGTTTACCCACAGAGGCTGAGATCGGTAGGTGGTAGTGGTTAATGGTAATGATTTTCTGATTCAGTCTTTCATATTTCATTTTGTCTACTTAGTTAATCATGAAATATGTATTTGTATGTCCATAAATGGGATCATCTTAGGTGAGTAGTACCAGTGTAATGATTCGGTTTTAACATCAATACAATGATTCTGTGAGTAAATTCCTAAAATGTAAATCTCTGCTTTCAAAAAGGAATGCAATAAAATGACTTCCTGATTAGGTAAAATAATGTCCCATGTTATTTAAAGAGTTTTATCGTTAAATATGAAATAGGTTATCACTTTACAATGTCAAGTATTAAAACAATATTATTATTAAAGTTTTCATTTAATCTTTCTATTTGATATCTTAGTAAATAATATTTTAAAGTGACATGAAATATATTAAGTACAAATATTAAATACTTGCTGAGACATAGAAATGCTGGTGGATCACAAATGGAAATGCTTCATAGAGCCTCTCTTAGTCACACTTGCTCTGTTGACAGAAACATAATATATATTATTATCAGAGTTTGAAAGTCTACATCTAAGCAAATAAACCTGGATCATAAAAACTGTGCTCACCCAGATGATCAAATAAGCAAATCATATTCATTGAGATTTTCAAACAAACCTCCACAAGGCACAATAGCATTTATTGTCAAAAGGAAATTTGAAAGTCTTCCTATGTTCATTTAATTTCACCCTGACCAAGATTAGATAAATAATATAACGGCAATATAAACCTAATTGCTGCTTTTAATGATATAGTGAAGATGTTTAAGGGTTTTCAAAAGATCTGGTGAGTTTATGCAGCAGCAGTTTGAAAATCACATGTGATTGTATCTTGTTCAGCTTCTTTTACTGGACATCCAAGAAAATATCATTGTCCTCGGTCCTTATTAAAATTCAAATATAGTTTACATAAATAATAAGTATGCTCTGTGTGTTGCTATCAGCTTTCCACAAGGGATCAACAGACTTCTTGGAGGAAATGTCAGTGTCTGCCAAATATTCCACTTGTTTGATGTAACCATTGAAAAATCAGACGCAATTTCTCTGGAGTAAAAACCAAATTAGCAACTCAGTTTCCATATCAAATGTTTTTTCAGTGTTGCATGTCGTGATTTGTGTGCATTCAGAATAGAAAAGAGTTGGCATTCAGAGAGGAAATAGTCTTGTTTCTTTTGTCATTGATTTGCAAAACTTCTGTGCTGAAATAAAGTGAAAGGAGGTTGTCATCACTTTAACACCAGCTGTGACAGCTTGCAAAATTTTGAATGAAACAGGTTTCATATAGTAGATTAAGAATCCAAGCGAATTCTTTCGCCGCATAATTTCATTTTCTTACTTTTTAAGGTGTTAAAAGATATTTTCTTTCTTTGAGTGGTTGCTTGTACTTAGACTCCTTGCCAAATAAACATTCTTTTTTCTTAACTTTGTTCATAAAAAACAGAGTTATGCAACAACTGTTATAATTGCAAACAAGGGAAGTAAGTTTTTAAGATGCTGTTGAAGTTTTTGGGATTGAAACTTCCATGCATTACTGGTTGGCCAAATATAACTTGCTCCATTTTAAGTAGAGGGTGAACTTTTCCATCAATTCCTGACATGCTAAGGGTCAAATCAACACAAGATATGAGGTAAGATATGAGTCCTCAGGGACTCGGGGAGTCCCTGAGGAAACATCTCAGAACATCTTGTTAGGAAAAAACTAACCTTGCAGATGGATAACTAATTGTGGAGAAAAAGAATCTGCATCTGATCATTCAAATCTTTTCATGTACCACTGAGCATGGAGAATGGTGGTTGTTTTTGTCTCTAAAGGATCCACCAGGCAGGTGCTTGAGCCTGGTTGCTTCTAATTGCACTGAGCTTCATTTTTTACAGGCTTTATTTACTTAGCAATGGGTCTTTTTCTGTATTGATTTGTTGAAGTGGGGTGTTTGATTCAAAAAGATGCTAATGGTTTTTTGGAGTTTTACAATCAAACTCCGGCTATTATTCTCAACCTCATGAATAAATGCTAAATGACCTTATTATGAATGCATCTTGAGACTAGATTGATGCATTTTCAGTTGCAGTATCCATGGGAGCATTTTTCACATTTTAAATCAATCTTTCTTGGTTTTTTTTTTTTTCTGCTTGTGACTCTTATTTATGCACATTCACAGAGAGTGACACATGTGGATGCCTTTGAAATCAGGTGGGTATCCTTCGAATGTGAGCTCTTCACTGATGGACCATCTCTCGGACTCTAATCCTCTTATTTACATGTAGGAGCATGTCCCTGGCAAAACACCAGAAATGGAGTGTTTGTGGGAATCCAGAGTGCCTGAGTGTTTTCATAAAAAACCTACTCACAATTTTAAGATATGCGCCAATGTCAAAAAACGTACAAAATAAATATCACATCTCATCTCGCATGTGATAAGTACAGAGTGAACCAAGCTTATGAATGCAAACAGTTAACAATCTGAACTTATGATACTTATTGTGTTTATCCAACAGAGTAAATGTTAAAACAGACAGAAAGTATCCAATACCTTATTCAGTGTGAGCTTTTTTTTTATTTTGTGTCACAGTCATTTTCATAAAATACTTAAATCTTGAGATTCATTCACAGAATAAATTTGAATCTAAACCTTTCATTAAAATGAACTTTACATGATTTTATATATTCAAATATTAACAACTGCAGAACATTTCCACATTTTACCACAGTGAAACAACAATCTTCAGTTTGTAACAAAGCCATAAAGTCTTGACTTTCTTTGTGCATCTTCACTACTTATGTGATGCATAACACATGCATATGGTTTTATACTGTACACTGAAATGCTGAAAGTAAACTGTCCTAGTCTTTTCAGCCCTCCTACATGCCCTCCACTAACGAGGATAATGTGTTCACGTTTGCAGTGTTGAAATTTTTTACACATTTCCTTTGCATGCAGGTCGCATTTCCAACCTTGTCACCTGACCACAGAAGCACCAAAAAACATTACTTTTTTTCTTGAACTATTTAGTAATTATAGTTCAAGAAAGAAATTATTAAAATAGTTCAAAATTCACAATTTGGAAGTCACAGCAAATGTGCGAATGGACACTAAGTATGAAAAATAAAGGTTTTGAAATAAATCCAACTTTATCAAGAAGATTGCACAGATTTTATTTTCTGTAACAAACATTGCCATGTTCCTGATCCTCCCACTTGCAAGTTCCCCTGCAGAGAGACAGAGGGACGTGTCCACCTTGTTTTCAATCACTCAAATAGCCGTTTGGTGTCTTGTTTCCCCGTCTGCTTAGCTAAACATGTGTTTGACCACTGACATAATTTTCACACTTGTGAGTGCGTTTGCTTGCTTTCTCTCCGTGTGGCAGCAAGTAGGAGGAAAACGCAAATGTCACCATTGGTATGGTGTTCCTCAAAATGCACTGCATGCACAGATACTCACAGGCTTATGCATATGTTGGGATATAACACTAGTTGAATGGTATACAACATGAAAAGCATGATTACTATAAGTGCTTCCATAAGGAGTTGGGAATAGCTAGCAGCCAAAAAAAATATTTTTGTCCAGCACCTCCACACATGCCAGATCCTTCTTCATCTCACTTCTTTTCTTGCTTTTTAGTGCTTGTTTTCAAATTCAAATTCAAAAATACTTCATTAATCCAAAAGGGAAATGAAATAATGATGATGACATTAAGATGACACCTGCAGAGAGGAGATGAGACGAATAAAGTCCAGTTTGACATTTACGTTATGTTGTTTTCTGAACGGAAACCAATAAAAAAGGAATACTCCTATTTGTAAAGGAAAGCTAAATTGTTCAACATGCTGCTGTAATACCAGCCATTATTTCAATAATTTGAAGTTTATGAAGCAGCAGAACTATTCCTTCAGTAAGTTTCATCTATAGATATTCAAATCCAAATCCTAGAGTTACAAATCAAAAACAAAAGTTCATCAAGCTTTATTTATTTTGTTTGCAAGGAATAAGTACATTTATTAAAAGGAATTTGCTGAACACAGGTTGATCAAAGTCTTT
Source organism: Poeciliopsis prolifica (assembly GCF_027474105.1). Taxonomy (NCBI): domain Eukaryota; kingdom Metazoa; phylum Chordata; class Actinopteri; order Cyprinodontiformes; family Poeciliidae; genus Poeciliopsis; species Poeciliopsis prolifica. The sequence continues at coordinate 13,711,818 of NW_026562387.1, forward strand.
GACTGTCATTGAGAAATCATATTTGAACCTTTGAACATAGTTTGAGAACCTGTAAACTACATTTTCCACCTGCAAACAGACAGAAAGAAGGACTTAAAAATACAAACGTCACTTTTAAATCACACTCAATTAACAAGTCATACCTCACAAGGCAATGTGTGAAAATGAAAATCTATTATTTTTTAAAGTTATGCATCAAAGTGTCTGAAATCTTGATTTCCTTCATTTTAGAAGGCTGTGAATTAAGTAGTATTTCTGAAATAATAAAACATGTGACAGAATTCAGAAAACAGCTAAAGTTTATTGTACGAGGTACAAAACTTTCTACCCAATAGATTATTGCTAATGTATTTTAAAAATAAATCATTTACATAGAGCACTGCTGTAATTTGGTTTATATTTCAGGGTAAAGGGAAGTGTGCGGGTAATGAATACTGCATGAGACACTCAATTGACCTGTATGGGTTAAATTGCCGACTGCTTTCATTTTTAATGTTTTTTTTACACTTGAAGTCTTCACTAAACTGCACTTAAAACAGTGTTATCCTGCCGTGTTATAGTGTTTCTAAGCCTTTTTCACATGCTGCCTCTGTCTATTGGCACACTGATCATTATTGTCTTCTTGCTGTCAGTGGAATCATGGACATGTTGAAGTATCTCTTCTTACTTCACACATTCACTCCTCCTCCTCGTCTAAACCTCCTTCTCTCCTCCCACATACCGACCCCGCTGTGTAGCGGGACAATCATTCTGCTGCCATTCTTTTCTATTTTCTCTTTTATGATCCATGCACTCATGTGAACATCCAGGCCTGCACAAGCAACAAAGAAGCAATGTCACAATTGTTTGTTCAACATTAGTGGTAATTCAGTGACCCCCTTTTTTTGAATTCTTCATTGAGTTTGCTGTTTGTTCACGTTTAATGATGTTGCTGACAACTGTGTTGCCTGATCCTCAGCTAAATCTGGAGTGCTAATTAACCAAGCTCTCACTCCTGATCTGACTGCTCCTCCTGTTAAATGTTTCAATGTAAAAAAAAAAAAAAAGAAAGCATCCTGCTCTTTATTTTGATCTTACTAGAACAGCACTTAACTGAAAACATTTTCTAATTCCTGATGATTCATATTAAATATTTTACTGTTACTTTTGTCGTCTTTAAATTTGTTCCAGGCATAAAATCGCTGCACGTCATTACTGTGCTATTTTACAGTCCTTTTCTTTTTGTTTCTTTAATCTAAGCCTACATATTTGCTTTTAGAGGATAATTTTCCATTGTTCACCATTTATGTGACCCATTCATGTCTAGAACAAAGAAAGCAAATGAAATAAAACATTTATTTAACACCTTCACTTTCCTTAAATTATTATTCCTTACTAGTTTATTTAATCTCATTTTGCCAAAGCAAAAATAAATTTGAGAATGAATGGCATTAGCACTTGTTCCAAAGGAATTACTATGAGAAATTTCATTAAAGTTATAGGTACAAAATAAGAAGCTTTTTTCCCCCTCTCTTTTTATGCAATTTTTCTGAAAGATCTCAGCAGTTTTGTGGAGGATCAGAGAGTAAAATAAACTTTATAAATCTGCATTGGATTCCTGGTTGAAATTACCTTCTCTCTGTGGAATAGTTTTTTTTATAGGGTGCTTCTTTTATTAAGTACTGTACGATGAGCACTGCTTCATGTGACTATTAAATTAATTCTGACACCCAGAACTTCTAAATTATTTATGTTTGATGATTTCACTGTAGCTCTTTTTCTCTCCCTTCCTGCTCTGATGACTTCACTACAGTGAGCCACAAGACATATTCTGTCACTACTTGATCTGTTTCCTCCCAGGAGAATTCAAACATATAGTTCAGCATCTGTTTTCATCTTAATACGAATGTTTATTGCATCGTTTTCAATTCTGCTGCTTCGTTGTTTCAGGGAATGAACAAACTGTTACCAGATCCAAGGACATTTGAGATGCTTGAATCAGTCTAAAATGTTTTTGTGCCCTGAAGAACGTCACTCATGTCTTTTATGAGTGACTTGTGTGGAGTGCAATGGAAAATTACTAAATATTAGGAAAAGAAAAAAAAGGCACAGTCAAAGGAGCTGCGATGTTAAAGACAGAAACAGCCCGACAAGGAATACACCTACAGCGAACTGGAAGTAGTTAGATTAAACTCTGTGTGATGTCGCTGTTTTTTTTAACACCTGCATGTCACAGAATTTCATTCTTATCTTAGATCTGCAAACAAGATTTATTCATATTGTCATGAAAGATGTTATTATAAACTGCTAGAAATCTCAGCAGCTACAGGAGGAAAAGCCTAATAATTACACCATGTTATAGTTAAAGAAATTCAACTTTATCAGTTGACCACCAGAAGTTTCTGCAAGGAGTTAGTTATGAAATAATGGGTATATGCTGTAGTATTTGGAAATGGCTTTACTACTTCTTTAAAAAAAAAAAAAAGGTTTTAAAAATGTTCTTTGGAGATTTTTGTCTATAAAGATAAAGAAAAAGGTGATTTTATTTGTATTGCACATTTTCAGCAACAAGCCAATTCAAAGTGATTTACAGAAAGGAAAAACAAACAAAGTAATAAACCAAAACAGAAATACAAACAAAATAACAAACCAAAGGAAAGAGTAAAAGAAGAAAAAGCTAATAATGTTGAAACAAAGTAAGTAAATTAGATTTTCCGATTGACAGTTGCTAGACAGGTATAAATAAGTATCTCCTGGTCAAATTCCTTTTCTGGTTTGGAAGAATATGAGTCTAAAACGTAGTTGCTTTAATAATAATGCATGCAGTGCGTGACTACAGATTTGTTGGCTGAAAATCTCCCTTTTCTACTAATCCCAAACATGCTCAATTGGATTAAGACCTGGTGACTGTGGAGGCCTTTGAACTCTCCAGTAGGAGGACAAAATATTATATTGAGGACAAATAATGAAGCTAATTAACAGTTTAAACATCCTTGTGTTTTAATGAAGCAGATCTATATATCCAAATGCTAAATCCATGAATGATTTATTTTCTCTCATTTTAAATTCATTTACATTTCGTCATTAATTACTTGTTTGTCTGTTAGTTCCGCTCCCAAGGCTGCATTTTTCAAATGACGCAAGAGTAAGAAAGGATGTTAGTCTATTTTTGTTTTGTTGTATAAGCATATTGATAAAAGTCACTTTTTAACTTCTTTTTTTAACTTGTAGAAGTTTATTGTCTTCATATTTAACTTACTACTTGGTAATTGTTTTTCATTTCTGGCATCAAATCGTCAAACTATGTTCAAGTTTCCCTTGGATAGTCTAATTACATGCAGTATTTTCTGAAATTTTGGGGTGTTTTATTTTCTTCAATATAATCTGCTCTAAACGTAATTAATTTAGAACATCTAGAAAAAGAAATTAGTACAATATCACGTGGAAATGTAATAATCTACAATACTTGCAAGAACTCGTCAAAACCCATAAATACAAATAACATAGAACAATCAATTCCCTGTGTTTCATAACACAAAACTCTCTGGGGTCTTAAAGGTGTCACTGCTCAGGCCACTTTGATGTGTTCATAAATGTTCGTTAAAGCCGAGTTGTTAATGTTTTGATGTGATTTTGCTTGCAGTGTTTGACAGCACGAATGAAATGTATTCGGTGAGAGTGTCGTTGCCTCTGTGGACATGGAAGTGTTTAGGCCAAAATGATTAATTAATGTCAGATTTCCACTGTCGATTAATTTACTCTCTCCCACCCCACACAGACAGCCTCTAATGAGCTCTAGAGGAGGAGGACCGTGGAGGAAGTACAGGTGGCAGCTCTCTAATTATATCCCCAGTGGATGACTACATTACCCAGGTACCCTAAACCAGTGACAAGTGGGAGGGAGGGCTGGAGATGGGCCATCAGTGGGATGAATCATTCCCAGTAATTCCACAGGAGAATTGTTATGTGTTTATGTAGAGTTTATTACAGCAGCCATTTTGTCACAATGATGTTCTTTTGTTGTCTTTTACACATTATAGCTACGTTTTGTGTATTTCGCACTACCAGACAGCAAAGATTGGCCATTGAGTGGTGGATAAGGTTTGAGTGTAACCATCATATCTTTCAATCCTGAGATGCAATTCCATCTTAGTAACTCCCAGAGAAACATTTTTAGATGTAAACAAATGGCTTCGTGCAGACACTTTTACTTAAATGGGATAATATTATCACAAATTAAAGATTTGACTTCATCTTTCAATCTTTCATTTGAAAGATGAAGTTAGACCCTTCATCTTCCAACGAATAGGGAGACTGACCTGAAGAAATTGTTTCTATATGGAGCTGTTTCATGGACATCGCCTGCAATGGTCCCCACACATTGACATGATTCAGAAAATGGTCCATCAGAGACTTTACTACCTTTGGCAATTGAAGACATTCCTTCCACAGCAAATAGTTCAGAAACACGACTCACCTCACACCAAAACAGCTCTCAACCACAGCTGACACACCCACAAGGTGGACAACAATAATTCATCAGCTTTATATTCAGAAGCAGGCGATGTTAGAAAACTTTGAAGTTATTTAATAAATCAAATGATAGAAATTAAGCCAGAGAACCACAAAACGTGATCCGGAAAAAATAAAATTGATTATTTATTGCTGTTCGAACTTACTGTATATCCAGACGTTACCTTATTCAACTGCGTAGCTGTGGACAGCGTGCTGTTCAACTGCGTGCTGTTATAAACTTAGATGCAACAGTTGCATATAAGGACTCTGTTATAACATTTTCAAAATTCCCAAAAGTATGTTATTTGGCTTCTCTGGTTTTATTCTTCCAGTTTGTACACCATCCAATAAAACCTGACGGGATTTAAATTTTATCTTCCATCAACTTGGAGTTCATCTATTCGCCATTGGACAGTAATCTCTCAATTTTCTTTGCATTCCCTCGATCCATGACTCCAGTCTTGTTTCGGTAAACAGTAGTTATCATTTTGGAAATGGTCACTGGAGCAGGCTAAAGCCTTCTTGGCAGTGATTTATGAGCAGAGAGTCAGGTCCCATCTGTTCCCTGTCCACGGGGGATGTAGCGATAGCCAGCCAGTCTCCTCCACCCTCTCATCTCCACTCCTCCTTAACACCCAGCGAGAGGATAATGAGAAGAGGGAGACTGTCCACCTTACATCACCAGGGCACCAGGCATGTCTGAGCCCCCGCCTTTCCATGTGTTGTTCACTCAACCATCATATAAACCAAGAGTCTCAGCTGGACGCATGTGATCCCAGCTTAGGAGACATCCTTCAAAAGGAGATGAGCTGCTTGACATATGTCCCAATGACAAGCACCGGTTATTATTCTTCATCAGTCAAATACTGAAGCACATAGAGAGTCAGTCCAGACAAATTACAGGCATTAATTTATCTGAAAAATGTGCTCAAAGCAGAGAAGGAGTCAGAAGAGGTGTTTCCGATATCTGATCAGGATGCCCCCAGGGCTCCACCCTTTGGAAATTTTTCTGGGATGATAACCCAGGAAACACTCTGAAGTCACTGGAAGGACAATGTATCTTTTTTGGGCAGGGAGAAACTTTGGGATCCCCCCAGAATGAGCTAAAGGATCTTACTTGACTGAGAGATGTCTGCAGTTCCCTGATGGACTTGTTTCCAATAAGACCTAACGAACAGACAGACGGACTAATGGGTAAAATCTAAACCATCATCAAGAACCCCAGCAAAATCCCTCTCTTGAAAAGAATAACATGAGCTGAAAAGGCTTCAGTTTGAGAATGAAAACATTCACAGCTCTAAAAAGAATTAGAGTATAATTTTGTCAACAGATTAAAGCACAATCATTATTTTTGTGGCTGCAGACAGTTCATCAAATCACCCCAAACACTGAATTCAGCCACAGCACCAGAAGAGCCTTTCTAAAAATGCTGCTGAAAAAAAAAAAATGAAGCAGATGATTTTTCTTTGGCCACTCCTGGATGACATTGTTAGCTGCACCTCCTGGTCCCTCGGATCTTTGCCTAAATGCAAAATCCAAACTCAGACTGGTTGAAACAAATGCTGTCTGTCAGCATTTATTGTCTGATATGTCTGCAGAGTGGCCTGATCCCGCCGGGGCTGAGGCATGAGATTTCACGACTGTATCAGCGTGAGCAGATGTTCCAGCTTGCAGCTTCAGTTTGTGATGTAAGGCTGACATCACACCGTCTGCTGGCCATAATGATGCTCAGGCTCATATAAAGACACACAGTGGAAAACTACAGAGGACTCTTTCTGTGTGGAAATGAAATTTCTTTCACTCCATCCTTTACCAACAATAAAGTGAAATCCGGATGTACTAAAGAAAGTTTCCTCCATCCAGAAGTCAGCAAAAGACTTTCTTTCACCTATAACAAAAGCTAAGGCACCAACGGAAGAAGTCAGTAGAGATATGTTTTTTTCTTCTTTTTTTTAAACATTACTCTCAGTTGGTAATAACATACCAAAGCACAAAGACACTCATCAATCATATCATTCCCTTGGAACACATGGAATAATTAATTTATGTTCCTGCTGGCGTTCTAATTCAGAACCGGACTGAGGTCAGTTTGACTCAAATTTCACCTAGACATTATTTAGGAGAAAAGTCTACATGTTTAAAAAAAAAAAAAAAAAAACTTGAGTAGTTACACTTTAGAATATATGAACTTTATGTTTGCAGATTACATAAATATATTTAATCTCACATGCCTTCTGTAAATATCCTTTAATGCTTAAATGCTTAGAAAAAATAATTCAAAAGAAAGTGTTGGATATTGTGCATGTTCGAGTTGAAAGGCTTTAAAATCTGTGTCACAACATTTGGTGAAAACATCAATAATTTGGTGTTTTGATTGTTTTACTCATAAAATAAAAGATGATATGTATGCCTGGAACAAAATTACACTGCTGCAAAATTATAAAGGTAGTTAAACTCAACATGTTTTTTTTTTTTTTTTGTAATTGTGGAAGTTTAGTCCATAATTTCATGAGCAAAGAATCTTACAGCATGCATAGCTAAGATCTAGATTTCCATATATTACACTTTTTGTTATGGAAATGTAGCTCTAAAGATTTTACATTCACCAGATTTCATAATTAAGGTAAGGATGTGTGAAAAACCTAGAAATAAATCTTCATTTTGTAGGCTTGACCAAGCTATACCATTCTCTTCAATGAGCCTTAACTATTCTACCCAAAATAAATCTAGATATGACCTTGTTTATCATAGGTTTAGTTTAACATTTTGTTGTTCTGACTGTGAATATGGGCATGATCAGGCAGAAATAGAAACAGAATGTTATCTCATAACAAGAAAATTCAGGTGTACCACAAGCAAAATGACAAGCAGATGGTAGCATGCAGAATAAAAAAGAAAAATATAGAAATAATAGACTGCACAGTCGGCACTGGAAAAAAAATTACGCTACATAGATCTTAAAAATAGCTTACCTTTTTAACAGAGATGTGCAACTCAGTCAGATCATTATTCACTACAAAATGAGTATGTATTTTTACACATGCGATGAAAAAACAGTCCATATGCTCAATGAACAAACTGTGGAAATGACAACAGGGACATAAACACGGGTTTGTCAGGAGCAGTGATGGCTATGGAGTCTAACAGCTGCTGGGAGGAATGATCTACAACGTTGCTCATTGTCCAATCTCATGTTGCATCATTCCAGCACAGATTTATTTACAATATGTTGGACTGGGATACATGTTTAATTTTTAAATCAGATTCTTTTCTGGTTTTTCAGTCATACTTGTCCATAAGGTCAGCCTTAATTCACTCTAATTAGAGTTTTAATTAAGCCTCATGAATCCAGTCTGTAAATGTGTTATTTATTTTTTCTCGGGGAGGGATGAGGTGACCAAATGACATTATTAATTGGACTGAGTCATGTCTGTGTTATTTTACTATGCCATTATTTTCAGGGAGATGTTCATAAATGATACAGCCTGTCAGAGTGAAGAGGCGTAGACAAAGTTGTTGTTTTTTTTTTTTTGCAAACAATTTTTTTACACCCACTCTTCTTTGTTTTCACACGTGCTTCTGCCTACCCACTGGTTCCCCATTACATGCAGTAAACAGTGTAGACAAGCTCAGAGGTGATAGGAGAAGGAGTCCAAAAAGAAAAAAAAAATGTGGAGGAAAGGAGGTTTGAGTCACTCGCCACCTTTAGTCTTTCTGCATGTCTCCTGCTGCTCCTTCATACCGGATCGGGACGCCTGACTGTTTGACGTGTGTGACAGCGACACAGAGAACACCACACCCTGCAGCTCTGATCTGGTCTAATCATAGAGATCACTGCGGCGCTTTCCCGGCGATCCGCATCCTGTCACCTGCAGGGGAAAAGGTCAGAACAGGTAACATCAGAGGGCAGGCAGCTCACAAATATTTCTGCTGTCCTGAACAAATATGGGAGAGGACATTCCTTGGATAGTTTTTCCTTAGTTTGTGAATATCCAGATTAAACTCAGATTGAAGTTGAACTCTGCTGGGCTGCTCCAAAACCTTACTAATAAATCCAGTAAGAAGAAACATCTTGATCAAATTTAAGCATTAGTTTAAATCTAAATAAAATGTGCGAATAATTTTGAGCCTATGGGAAACAAGTTTCCAACTCATTTTAAAAACTTCCAGTTTTATCACCATTTTTCTCTCCGGGTCTCCTCTGCTCAAGTTGGGGTTTTCCGGGAGCTTCCAGGCAAGCTGTTGAAAAAGGCTCCTCATCCCCTGAGTGCTATTTGTCATGCATGGAACGCATCCAAAACCGGTGACTAAAGTCCGAACAGATGCTTGGACAGCAAGGTGCTTTCAAAATGCTGAACTTCTCACCTTCTCATTCAGATGAGGGTAAAAAGGTGAACAGCTGATTTAATTCCCTTCAAAAGCACTCGGAGATGTTTCCTAAACATCATGTCAAAGACAGTCTCTACACATCAACTGTCCAAGCCTTTAATTTCATGCTTTCTTCCACTTCTTGAAGAGTCTTCCTTGGAATGTTTTCCAGCAAAGTGCTTTTAATTTTTGCATTTTAGATTTGATGTATTCTGGAATTTAAAATATATAATCAATTGTATTTGAGCTTGTTGCTCACGTTGGCTGTCCTCATTTCCATATCTGAAGCATCACTGAAATATGGTAAACACAAGGCAGTTGAACCTGCAGCTGAAAGTTGCCAAATAGAGATAACTTGATTTTAAATGTAAGTTAATAACATTAAATTAATTAAATTTAAAGTAAAAGCCCTTCTTCCTGTGCGTTCACACAATGAAGAGAGACATATTGTGTTTGAAAAAAAGTCTTGTAGCATTTTGAGCAGCATTGTCTGTCTGTTATACACAGACATGCAACATGTTCTGAATAAAGAAAAAAATATATATTAAAAAAAAACATTCACCAGATTTCTTTACATTTGTGAGCCATGCAGTGATTTGGTACAATATAGTGAAAGGGGGCAGCTGAAAGTCTTACTTTTTCCACACAAATTCACTCTTTGTGTTACTCCTGATATTTTTACTGCACTACAAAAACGCTGCTGTTTTGATGTTATTCCGGGGACATGATTGGCCACACCACCCAAAAAACTTTGTTTCCATTTAGTTTTCTACGTTTTCTAGCATAGCTTTTTGGAGATTAGAAAGTTTCTTCAAGCTTTTGCCAAACATGTGTTGGTTGGTAGGAAAGTCAACTTGGTGCTTCATATCTTCTTATCTTAACATATTCTTACATTATCTCCTCTGGAAAAACAAGGTCATAATTTACATATACAGGACTTTTAAAAGGGAACAAACACTTGATGATGAACATTGAGCTGACGTAAGACAAAGATTCATGTTTTAGAGTATGTTTTACCCACAAAATTTTTGTCAGAACTGTTTAAATAGACACTTCACATAAGACTACTAAATTAAATACTTCAATCATGACTACTGCTTTTATATCTGTTTTATGGATGCACTTCAATCATTTCCTATTGTACTCTGATGACATTTGTTACTATAAAAGTCCTTGTAATCACATCTAATAGGACAAATGCTGCAGTGATCAACTTGAAGCACTTGGTATCAACACAGTTGTTAAATTAGACCTTATTTAAAAAATAGAGAGTTTTTTTCCATTTTGTGATATGACAGAAAATAATCTTGCTTCTAGTGCATAACTTTAGTTTTGCACTACAAGGAAACTAATGTTGCATAACTTTAGTTTTCAAATTAAGGTCATTGTATATTTAATGGTTAATCAGCTGTAGATTTTCAAAGTTGATGAACTTTGATGTTTTGATGAGAGAAATGGAGAGTCAAAAATGATATTACTTTTGGTAGTCACAACAGTAGAGTGAAAAATTAGAGAAACACACCACCACTGGTATTTTAGGAGACCAATGGCATGCTCCACAAAGAGACAGGAGTGGAAGTTTATCAGGCACTTGGTTGAGTCACATATGGCTTGCACATTAATACCAGAAAATCCTGGTGATCCCTGACTCATTCCTAATCAGGAATTCATTCCTAATCAGGAATCCACACTGGCACTGTGTGGATTCACAGTGCCAGTGAATCCATAGTGCTTTATTACACTTAAGTGTCACCACAGTATTTAAATGTTTACAGCAATAAGTCTGATTGTGAATACCTTGTCACATCTATGTGTTAACCTATGTGGCACGTAACCCCAGTGATCATCTCAGGAGGGGAATGTGAGAAAACTTTGAAATGTGGAATTGTTTTATTTACTTTTTAAGTAGGGCTTTTTTCATTTGAAAGCTCATTATGTGCAGTTTTGGCTCTCCAGCAGAAGCATAACTAACACCACTGTTTCAATGCATATGATAATGTCGATTAAAGTTTGAGATGGAGTGAAATAAAATGTTTAGTGTGGCTTCAATTCCCCACTTTACCATCTGTGTCACCAGTTTCCTCTGACTCCAGATCCAATGTACCTATGGGTCAGCATTTGTGTCACCGCTTACCATTCTCACTGTCCCGTCAGTTTTGTTTGCTAAAGAACCTTTGAGTGGAAAGTGAGACATACCAGTTTCAGGCTCTGTTTTGTGCATATCAACATTTAGAAATGAGACCCCAGGTCATTTATTCTTTAACATGTTAAAGAATAAATGTTAAAATAGAAAGTTGGAAAATTCCACATTTTAGCTTTGACAAGACAAAACATTTTCACATGTTTTATTTGAACATTTATTTTAAATATAACTATTAATTTAAAAAGTAACTCAGAGACAACTTCATTATAAGAAAATATAAATGTTTCTCATTTTTTCTATTTGTTAAAAAACATTTGTTGTTTTTTATCTCTTTGATGCATGAAAGTGTTATTATATTAGTGAGTAAAATGTGTGTTGTATAACCTTTTTCTCCCAGGTGAGACTCTGACTTTGACTTAATTTAAAAATACCTTAGAACATTGTTTTCAGTGATTTTCTTTCTGTGATAATGGTCTACATATATACAATATTTTTTTCTTATATAGTTACTTAAATATTTCATTACATGTTTTTCTGAACTTAATCTAAGTTATTAAATTCAATTTTTGTTTTTGATGAAGTGTGAGTCAGCACATCCACTCTATAATAAGTGCTTAAGTGCTGTTAAAATGTCGAGCTCACCAGAGTCTGATCCTTCCCACTGCTGTTTTTGCCACAAGCTGTCTGTCAAAAAATCTATTAATTTGTCAAAGGTTATTGGTCTGTCATTGCGCAGCATTTTAATAAAGCTGTAGGGCTTTGATAAGATCTTCATTTAATTGACAGCGAGCATATGATAAAGCCCCCTTTATTTATTTCCTCGTTTTATTTATATCCCTCTGGAAAAGGGATGTTGTGCAGATTGATTTCAGTGTTAGAGATACATCCTTCCTTCCAGTGCTATTGGAACTGTATGAAAAGCTGTGTATAAGTGATCTGATTTGAACTGCCCAGCAGGTTTTTAAAAAGAGGACAGCAGCCCATGGACCCTGAGGCTGTTCTCCCTTCATGCATGTTGTCTCTGGTATGCTAGCGTTCTGAGCTGACAGATCACCTTCCCATCAAAGAGGCACATCTGGCCCTCCTGGAGCTGTAGTCAAATGTCACCCTGACCCCCTCCTCTGAAGGAGGGACGCCATCCCGATGTTGTGTTAGCCCATCAGTCATTTCAATGCTTCTGCTGTGGCACTGCACACAAGAGCTGTCTACTGGATACTTCTTTAACTTTCCCACATTTGACCATGGTACAACTAGAAACCTCGATGTTTCCTCTTAGGGGGTTTGTGTGATAGAAAGCAAAGGTTTGTGGCGACCGAGCAGTTTGCTGTTTTAAAAACTTTTTCATTTTCATTACTATTTTTTATTTTTGTAGTCCTATTTTTCTATGCATAATAAATAATATTTGTTTGAACCCCAATGGTTTGCTAATTATAGTCTCACAAATTGAGAAAATCTGTTTTTCTTTCTAAATCTAATCTACAAATGACCCTCGTCTGAACGAGACATTAATTTCAGCTGTTCAGAAGTTTCGATTACAAAATTGTGATTCAATGATTCCCTTGTTTTTCCCATCAACCACATTGGAGTTAAGATTCATCAGTTTTGTTTTGTTTTTTGCTGTCTGTAAGAAATCACAAAGACAGATGCTTGTTCTCCTGCATGATAGATGCCTGAGGACTAAAAATACCTCTGTGCCCCCTTAATCCTCTTAATGTTTGATTCACCTTTACTTCCTGACTTTTCTGTTTTGTGTCTTTGCAGGCCTGATTGAGACGATCTTAGACTGGCCACGACAGGTTAAGTAGGGCGCGGGACAAAGCTCTCTGCAGGGCCGCCTTGCTGCTAACTCACATTAGCACATACATCTGTTTGAGGAGTTTTCCTTGCCGGCTGATAAGTCATGTTGTCTCTGACACTTTTCCCTGGACAGAAGCTCCACCCCACAAGATGAAAACGGACTCCGGGTCTAGAAAAAGAATTTCCAACCAAACTGTTTGTTCTTTCTTTTTCTTATTGACTGTGGCATATTTACTTATTGAAATCCGCTTTTTGTAATTTATGATAATGTGACAAATTATGAAATCCCACGCACGTCTTTGGTCTTTCCTTTGGGCTGATCTTCTAATTTGATGCAGGGCGCTGGTCTCTTGTTTAGACATCTGTTGAATAAAACGCAATGTTCTGCATTTTTTTATATTTTTATGCACTAAATGTGATTCAGGAACGCTGCCCAGAAAACTGTTTGTGTAGCCAGGAATTTGTGTCCTCAGAGTTGTCATGCCTGGAAGCACAAACATTTTTCCGCCTTTCACTAAATGCCTCTCACTCAAGACTAGCAGAGAAACTAATCAGATCGCCTGAATGTGGCTTTTCATTTGACTAATGTAAGCTGAAAATATGGAAATATGGAACATTTTACTAAAATATTTTAAAACAGGAATTTCTCTTGATGAGAATCAAATGTGAAGTAAAAGACAGAATCTAAGAAAGAAATCAAAATAGCCATAAAATAAAACATTTGTCGGTGTAGGATGCAGCTTTGTAATCATTAAGGATGTAATGTTGACAGACTTTGATGCAAGCGAGCTACCTGGTTATTCAGACATGTTTACATCAGTCACTATCAGTAAAGGGTCTCAGCCCTTGTCAAAGTTTCTTTCTTTGTGTTTCATCAAGGACAACCTCCACTTCATGAAGCCTAGACTCTCAAGGACTCAAATATGGCGTTAAAACATTATATAACTTTCAGCATATAAAAACAGCTTTTTACTGACATTTCTATCTTTAACTACCTCGATTGCTTGTCTTTATCTCAAAAGGTGGACTATTTTATTTATTTAAGTAGGAAAAAATCTTCAGTTTAGCTGATCGATGTGCAAACAAAGGCAGCAGTGGTGCCACAGTTTAAGCAGTCAACTCACACTGCTGTATAGATCAGGTCTTTATGCAACAGAAGACAATGAGTGACCTTTGTAGAGTATTGACTCAGACTCTGTGAGTTGGTGTTGCGGCATTGAGCTGACTGCTGGGAAGTTATCAACCACTTATTTCTCCCAAGGTAATGATAATTTGAATTAACGGTAAGGAAACTTTTCTTCAGGAGCAGATTTGGCTTGAAAATATTTATAACCACTTTTGCTCAATTTACCCTGATCAGTAAAGATGAAATGGGAGTTTTTATCCTTCAAAACTGGACAGTATGTAACTTTTTTTTCGAAACGCTTAAAACCATTCCCTTTTCTAAAAAAATAAAACAAATAAAAGTAAATAGTGTTAGTATCAATAGATATATTCTTTCCTAATATTATTCCCTGAATAGTATTATTAAAAGTTTGGTCAAGGCATATTAAAAAAAAAAAAAAGTCTAAAAACAATAATCTTTCAATATTTTTAATGTTTTATACATATACAATATAACTGAACTAAAAAAGAAAAAAAATTAATGTAATTTATTGCCGCACAAAAAAAGATTCTTTAATGTACATTCAAATGTGAGATTTCTTTTTAATACATTACATTGAACAGTCTTTGTCCAGTCCTGCAGGCTTTATGTCCTTATGTGTTGAAACTTCCTATTTACATAGATCAACACCAAACTACCTTTAAGTCTGAGATTTATTGCAACAGAAATTCAAATTTAAATGTTTGCTGTTATTACTTTTATTGGAACAAATGGCATTTAATGCACCCTGACAGATGCCAGACCGCATAAACCTCTCTGGGATTTAAGATGCATATCTCAAACCACATCAATGGCCTTATTCTATTTGTTCACATCAGCTTGCACTCCAGGCTTTAAATAGGACTTTATAATGACATAACAGTGTTTCCAGCAGTTTAGAGAAATCCATTTCTAAGACACTTACTATTAATCTGAGCAGAAGTGGAAATGATTCAGACGGCCACAAAAATACAGACATGTTTAACATTTTGTGTTTTTTGTTTTTTTTTGTGAACGATGAATGTTTGTGCAGGAGATATTTTATGTGTTCTTACTTTTTTTAAGAGCTGAAGATTTATTTTTAGCTGATGTTAACAACGGTGAGGTGGTGAAACATTGGGCTGCCAAGTGGCCCGGCACTGGAGAGCGACAGTCCGGATGACAGGCCGGGGCACGAAGTGGCTTCAGTGAGTCACCGATATGGGACAGCGATGACATGCCGTCACTTCAGCATCTGCTCTCCTGGTCTCTGGAGCTCCAAAGTTTAAGAGGAGGGATTATTTTGACTGTATTGGTGAAGCTAAGTGGAAAAGAGACAAGAGAGGGCAAAGGATGAAGAATATCAGAAAGTCCTATAGATAAAAAATAAATAAATAAATGAGGTAATGGGAAATGTTTTGGAGAAAAAAAAACATCAAGTTGACGCATTTGAAAGTGCGTGACTGTTGCTGAAGGAGACCAAAGACGTCATACTGTATATTTACTTGAAAGGGCCAGAGCCCAGAAGGCCAAAGACATCAGCACATGAAAATAAATATGACTAGAAAAAAAAACTAGACATCACTTAACACCAACTTCACCCCACCGGTCACAATAGTTATAGGACTTGAAATACTTACTTTTCAGTTAAAGTCCAGTAAATATGAGAATAATATATCGTAAAGCTAAAACAAATGTTGATTTTACTGCCTCTTTAAGAATAAGCACACTTTTGACAATGCTAAATAACAATTATCCAAGTCACATTGACGAGTAACTGGTTAAAAAAAATTGTAATCAATCAATCAATCGTCCAAATTTTATTTGTATAGCACATTTCAGCAGCAAGGCATTTCAAAGTGCTTTACATCATAAACACAAAAACACAAAGTCATCCACAAAAGGTTTACTGGTTACACTCCGACTGTGTTATATGGAACAAAATACCTATTGGTATTTTTATTCTCACTCACGCTCACAATCATGCAGTTTACAACGCCGTCAACAGCCTTTCAACGGGCTTCCAGCACAAAAGGACAGGCTGGGTAGAAAATCTAGAAAATCCTTCATAATGGCAGAACCAACACAACTTCTGTTGTTCTTCTCTGCCAGAAAAACTTTGAAAATGTCATAAGTTATTCAAATTAACCTGTCTTCATATTTAGAAGTCAAGAATAATCAGTGGGAGATGAATTGGTGTTTTTGATTTTGTGCTAAATGATTTGTAAACATAATTGAATGAGTCATGACGGAGCTGGCTCAGAGCCAGGCTTTCATGAATAAGCAGGAACTAAATTTGTTCAGAGGTATGACTCCTCATTACACTGAGACATGTTTCAATATCACCAAATTAGATTTGTTCATGTTGTTATAATCCACCTGAAATCCTCCAAGTGAAAAGATCTGAGAACCACAAAGACCGTAATCCTTCTGTATAGACATTTAATTCCCATAAACCAAATAAGCCTATGACCCCTGGAAACACACTTAGCATGAATAAGGCCAAGGTGACCTCAGACAGCAGTGGCATCTTGTGTTTAAACAGACCAAATTTAGTCTTGGTTTCCACATGGTGTCCATTTCCTGTTTTCAGATCTGATGGTCTGAAAGCTAATTGGTTTCTGTCATTTTAAAGAGCATATTATACATCCTTTGATGTGGTGATTCACATCTCCCATAGTCAGAAGGTGATTTATTATTATTTAACAAGAGTCGGTGGCCCATTGGGAGCACCCCGCCTCCCATCAGATCTCGCTCCCACACCCACTGAACAACACACTCTGATGCATATTTAGTTCTTTGTACTGAGGGTGCAAATATCATTTTAACTTATTAGAGCTGCTTTTAGTCAGAGTACATATTTTCATCTCAAACTCTTTGCTTAGTGAAAATGAACATGAAGCTTTTGATGAGGTCTGTAATTTGCTAATTGGGATTTCTTCTGCACTTAGAGATCTAAAAGATATTTGAACATTGCCATTACCTGCTCTGCATATATGTTAATGTGTATTCTATCATGTTTTCTTCACATTTACTGTTTGTTCCCATGTGCTGTTTCCTGTGTAAAGGGGCAGTGCTATGCAAAATAAACTTTCTTAAGATTTCTGTCATGTTAAATTGTCATTCCCTCATCAAAAACTTATCTTGAGTGTGACTTTGTCTCATTTATGTATGTTTTGCCCCTTTTTACCCAAATCCCTGCCTTGGAGCTTGAGATGACATGGAGAAGCACAGTTGTGATTATGTGCTGAAGGGGGAGTGTTGGAAAGAGTAGAAGGTTCTTAAAGAAACAGAACCCAACTTTAAGATGTCACATACGCTATGATGCAAAGTCAAATTTATTTTAAGTTTCCATGTTCATCCATGCCACCCCTTCATTAACACCATTGTGTAAGAGTAGACAAAACATGTCAAGGTAGATATCCACTTTAATGTCCTTTCTGCAGTTCAAGACTCACTGAAAAATTAGATATGAAGGCTAAAAGTATCCATTGTTCTAAAGTTAGACAATCTGCAGGTGGTCTGGACCATCTTTAAACTTGCTCAGTCAATACATGACTGGCATTTGTGAGAACACAACAAAGGATTTCCTCATGAACCTATCTGCAACACCTTCTTAATGATTACAGGTCTGCCCACTCACCAAAGAAGAAAAAACTGAAATGTGATGATTTAATGATTTGACCACTAACTGCTCTTCACAGCTAGTAAAGTGCTTAATTACCGGCCTTTTTTCTTCCTTTGACATTTACCTTCACCTTAAAGTCTCATCCAACAGGAACAACCTCTCTCAAAGCTCACAGCACTTCAGCATTTAGATAGTCAGGTCTGACAAGACTGTTCTCTCCTTTGCAAGCTGATGAGCTGGATCTTTCTCTCCCCTCATGGAAATTAGACATCTCAGTGTGGTTCTTGTGGCTATTTCCTGGTTTTGATTAATCCTCCTGAATTTCCTTTCTATAAATTCCTGTTTTTGCATAGGTACATTTTTCATTGTTGAAATATTTCTAAATTGTTCCTTGTTTAGAACCCCAGCAGTCCTAAATATCAAAATTTGCATTGTTTCTTGAATGTTTTGGTGCTGATCTGGGCTCAGATAGTTGTTAATTGTTAAATGATATCAAATAAGTGATAGAACAAGAACCCAGGATAAGACTTAAATGGTGAGAAATAAAGATGTGGAGAAGAATGTTTTGTTGTTGCCATATTCTGTTGATAGTGATTGATTAAGCAATAGAAAGGGTGAAATATCACACCAGGACGTGCACTGTACACCCTGATCTATAACAGAAGAGTGAACAATGAATCTTGTCTTTGTTACATGGGAAGATGAAAGTCTCTTTTTTGAGGATCCAGCATAACATGGAGCCAAAAGGTCATGAAGTGATTTCAGTTTTCTGCTATGAATGCCACTTTCATGCCAAAGATAGATCATCTGAAAGTGGTAAATCTGGAAGCCACTGTTTTATTTTGTTTTGTTTTGTTTGTTGATTTTGCAAAGTGGTATGTTGCATAATGGACGAGGACATTTTCATGTCAACACAGCAGCTGAAGGGAAGAGGGAATTATGGTGAGATATTAATCAACTTACTGTGCTATTTTGGCTGTAACATGACACAATGTGGAAAAGTTCAAAGGATATGAATACATTGTACAACACTTTAAACCATGCATAAATCTTCATTTATGTCTAGTAATTTTACCAGCGTCTTGAGCATTAAAAACACCTTCAGCAGGGGTTCCTGGCCAATTAGTTGGCATGTCTTCTCCTAGCAGAGATTCATTTTTCTTCTACATATTTAAAAATATCTATTAGTTTGTTTACACCTTGAATACTGGAATAACCTGCAGCGACTCATTGCAGAAACTCCATCTAAAGATCAAAGCATCAGAACCTTCATACTAATCTAATTTTATGCTAAAAAATATTATTTTAAAAAAGAATTTACAGCTTCAGATGAGAATCTTGTTTTGCTACATGCTTTTTCACAACTTCGCTGAAATAAAAGGAAGCAATACACCAAGCAGGCTAAACTGAAAGGCAAACAATAAGAGCTTTCATGAACTGTTCTTTCCAACAAAGCCCGAGGATTTGTAAATCTGGCACACAGTGATTTCCTGCCTGCTGCCATCCACCTGTCAGCTATTCTGACACCTAAACTGCTAATAACCCGAAATTTATCTCCTTCAGCGACTTTTGGACTACCCGCTCATGTTCAGACGCGCAAATAGTTCTTTTTTTCCCCTCCGTGACACCTTTTTTGTTAACGCACCGACACACTGCTCTCCGACAGACAGGTCTTTACACGAGAGACATGGGGGTACCTTCTGAATGAATAAGGATGGAGCTATCCATCTGTCCATCTGCTTCGGATCTCCTCTGGCTCTGAATGCTAATGAGGTCTAGCAGGCTATTTGGAAGTCTCTGAAAATGATAGAAATTAACCTTTTTCAGGAAATAAAGGCAAAAGATTGTAATCAGTCTTCAAGAACACTTTCAGGTATATTGCCCTTTCAGTATAAAATGGCAGCTGTGAGCTGGCTGTCAAAGATATTAGCTGAAGATACAGAGATGAAGAATGTCATGCATACATGAAAAAGAAGTTAAGTTTATTTATAAGGCACATTTTAGAGTCACAAAATCATAAAGCATTGCACAAAATTAATAAAACCATGACATAAGATCTTGGGAAATTAAAATAGTTTTCAAATTGTTTTTAAAATCATCCAAAGAGTCAGCAAAATGAAGTTGCAGGTGGGAAAACTGATGATCCAGACCAGTAAAAAGAGCATTAGTCCAAACTTGATGACACAAAATCATGAATTCTCTAGAGCTCCTCGGGAGTCCATGCCTCATACTTCATCTTTTAAATAAAAAACAAAATAAGAACAAGAAATAGATCTGGTGTTTGAGTCAAACTTTAATGAGGAGTCTAAACGTAACACCTACAGTATATTTTTCACATTAGATTTCATTCTTACATAATGGCAAACCTTTGACAAAGGCACAGTAGCTAATCTCAGGATTTCTTTATTACAGGACAAAACTTAAAACTCATTCTGGAAAGAAAAGTGAAACAAGTTGGAATTTGATACCTGCATTAATATTAGGCTCACTTCTTGATTATTCTAAGAGTCTTCGCACTTGGTATAGAAGTGCATTTTGAGTGACAACTCAACTCTTTATCTCAAACATGTGCCAATGTGAGAAGCACCTACTGTATTTCTCCAACAGCTACAAATGTTTTGACCAGGTTCATGTTTTTGATACAGAAAACACTTTTTAATTCATTCATAAAACATCTCCTTAAATAGAAAGCCATGACAAATACATATATCACTGCATCAAAAAATAAAATAAAAGAGTAATTCAGGTTAATTTCAGATAGGAGAAGAATACTGCACCAAAGCTGGTAAACTTTTGACTTGATGATGATGTCAACTTGGGGACAAAAAAGGACAGCACTGAAAACAAATCTTGCATCACCAGCTATTCCTCCCCCATGGTAAAGCAATTATTTTCCTGGAATATGTTTACTGTTACAGCTACATTTCTTTGATAGCACAAGAAAGCCCATAACAAACATGGATATGCATTCCCACAGGTAAATACAGTGCTGTGAAAAGTAGATGGTGATTGTAAATAATAATGAGAATAAAGCAAATTAACCTAGCTTTATTTGAAAAAATGATTTCCCCCTAAATCTAAGAACCACTTTTGCCATCATTGGCAGAAGCAGCTGTTGCTTATAAAGCAATCTTTTACATCTTTGAGGAGGATTTTTATCTCATTCGTCTTCTCAAGAGTTTTTAATCATGAATGACTTGTTTGACTGTGAAACGTATGAGAAAATTTGTGTCATGTTATCCAAATTCCTGAAAAAACTCATCCTTTTAGGGCAAAGAAAATATTATTAATCAATAATATTGATAATTAACTAAAAGCCACTAGTTTGAAACAGTGAGTATTTTTAAAATAAAAGAGAAAATAGATACCCTAAAATATCACTGCTCCTTTTATAGTAAAAGTAGAATTAGATGAAAAATGAGACAGGTCTTCTATAGAAACCTGTGTTGAGTTTTAATGATAAAACTCTTCTTTTGAAATGTAACAACATACTAAAGCTGCTGCCTTAAACATCAAGAGTTAGTGATAATAAATTTATACCGTGGGAATTGTCTTCAGGTTTGCACGCTCTGCTGCAGATTACACATTCCCTCTGAAGAGGACTGATGAAACTACTAAGTGTGCTGCGCTTTCATGGCTATTTTAGCCAGAGAAATAAAAGTATTTCTAGTAAACGCAAGCATGTAGGATGGGAATTTGGGACGGTAGCAGACGGGAAGAAGAAGCCCCTCTTAGGAAATAATTATTTCGACAAACCCCCCACTGCAGCCTCCTGTGGGAGATTTTGGCCCTGACGACGGCTGGTCTGCTCTGCGGCTGTTTCTGAACCACAGGATTTGTTTTTCATCCTGTGAGCAAAGTTATTGACAAAGCGCCATACTATTTAGAGCATTATTTTCCTGGAGCCCTTTAAACGTAATATCTTTTGGAAAGTTTGAAAAGAACTGCCTCTGACGATGGGGAATATTCTCCTGGGGCAAAGTATTGTATCCATTCTAAAATCAGAATACTCGTATATTGTTGTTGTTTTTCCAATCTCCTATTATTTTTCTAATACTTCAGGGCACTATAATAGATCAGGGCTTCATAGTTTTTCCAAACATCAACTTGGCTGATCGTGTTGAAGTACGGTGTTGGCAGCATCAGGCTGTGGAGGTATTTTTCTGTCAGAGGAACATGCTCACTTCACAAAATTGATGGCTTTCCACAGGAAGAACTTTATGTTGAAATATTAACGGAGCAGTGTTATGTAAAATTGGCTTTTTTGTGCTTTACATAATATTATAATGTTATTCACCCTTCAGAAACATACCTAGAGTTCTTTCCATTTTGACTTAAGGACAATAAAAAGTGTGCAAAGTGTATTTCCAAATATTCTGCCATTTAGGACATTTTTCTTGGTAATCATAACAGACCTGATAATTTCACTTTAGACAGTAAGAAAATAATGAAAAAATTTTTTATTTACTCAAAGTATTGCAAACGTCTGGTTTCAACTGTTTTTTAGAAAACAAAAATGTTTGTATTTTCTGAAGTTTTAGCACAAATACCCTCTGAGGTTGGTGTCAAAGACTGATACACAGACATTATCTGTGTATTAGCCTCAATATTCACAGCAAAACTAGCTGGCGAAAGGGAAGCCAGAACACAATGAAAGAAAAAGGACTACTGTGGATCTGGTAAAAGACACTGGGTTGCTGATTTTTTGCGGCTCCATCAGGGGAGCAGGGAAGCTGGGTGGTGAGGTCTTTGTGCTGGTGCTTCATCTTTAGTTTGACAGGAACCCCTGCTTTCACTGGCGCCTGAGAGAGAGATGATGACCTCATTCTTTGGTGCATTGTGATCTTTTAGAAACCAATGACGTCATCTCAGAAGCTGGCCATCGTGCAAGAGCAAAAAAAAAAAAAAAAATAAGAATTATTCTGAAGTTATGGCATCATGAAGATTATTTTTATAAACAGGAGACAAAAATAGCCAAAGAACAAAAACCTTTTGTAGAGGAAGTACTGACAGAGCTTGAGAGTCTGACAGATAATGAAGCAGGTAAACAAAAAAATTGTATTGAAAAGCAAGTAATACCAACATGAGTCACGGAGGTGACTTTGAATGAATGTAATAATAAATTGTGAATAGGATGAGAATATTAATTTTAAAAAAATCAAAGCTCCTTTTTTCATTGCATTTTGCTTTGAAGGGAAACAATCACAAAAAAAATCCTTGGAGACCTGACTGAGATTTTCAAGCACCTCTTCTCCACAACTTCTCAAAACACATTTTATTCAGACTTTTGACGGAGGTCAGTGAAGTCAAGTGAAATAAATATGAATATTAGTGCAAAAATTTCACATTTTAAACAGGTTGTCAATAGTTTCATCTGAGCTGCAGACTGATATGATTGTTTAAAACATGAGACACCGTCTACAGTCATTTGCAGGTTCTGCTCATTTTAATTGAGATCTTTTGCAAGTATAAATGTAGAAACTACTTCAGTGGCATTATTGTTACATTTTTGTGATGCTTGTCACTTATGCTAACCACAGAGCAAAGCCAACTCAAAAGATTACAACATAGTTTGGCTGCACAGCAGTAATGTAAAAGGTTCATGGTGGATATGGTGAAAAATGTCCATATTAACTCCAGAACAAAAGTGAAAAAAGATTAAGCTGGTATGAGAGAGTGAGAAATTGGTTCAGAACTAAGTATGATCTTGCTTGTTGTCTTGCATATGCACAATATGGGTCTGTTTATGAGTCTATGTGTTGAAGATGGACAGCGTGATGACAGTAACATGTAGGTGATTTTGCTGGAGTCACATTCTAGCTTCATTAGTTTTGATGTGTGGTGTGCTGCAGAGGCAATAACTCATCCTCATCTTCCTCAGAGGCGGCCATGCTCTTCCACTACATTTATTGGAAAGACCCCAACCAGTGAGCAAAGGACCAGTTAAACATGGGAAAGCATTTTGTTTTTAGCTGACACTGACGGTACAAGTGAATGGTGGACGAATTGTGGATGATGCTTTAGAAGCAGACTGTCTCTTACAGCTCAAGCCTCTGTTTCAGAAACGTTTTTCTCAACCGCATTTAGAAATTCAGCTTAAAACAGCATAGAAAGAGTAAAAATAGCAAGGCTTTGATCTTCCCTAAGACACATGCTGTGCCAAGGAGTACTCAAAAGGCTAAAAACCTGGAGAGTTGGGAGTCTGATTGCTGTGTGGGAAGTAGTTGGGTTCAAAACAGCTACAGAGAAATGCTCTTTCATCTCTCAAACAACATCATCACTACCTTAAGATTCATCCAGACCAAAAAAGATAAATCAAAGATCCCACATGCATGCAGATTATAGATCAAAAAGCGATGCAGGAGCAGCAGAATCTTTATCAAAAACAAAGTTAAAAGAAAAAAACAGCCGGCAGGTGTTGAACTTCGGTCATTTGCTCAATTGCTAAGAAGGCTGGATGCAGTAAGACAGTCACTTTTCTCAGGATATCTGCAGTCATGTTTCTGCAGGGCTGTCTGCAGTGTCTTCTGTGGCCTCGGCTTTAGCCGTATCTGCAGGTTCGAGGTTGAAGTAGCTGATGTGCTGAAATTTCAGCACCTCGTTTCCCCAGCTGGTCCACCCGGGCTGAAGACTCCGCGCAAACAGCTCCAAACACTTGGCTTCAGCTCCGACATACAACTTCAGCACCTCTGTGAAAAATTAAGACAAAGACACAATGATGCCATGATTGTTACACACAATGTGTGGCCAAACACACAACAGCTCATCTTCCTTGCATTTCAATAACGTAGGATGATACACTGCCTTGTGTTAGCTCCAGGAACACCTTCTACTGTCTAGTGTAGAGTACAGTTGTGCTGAGAATAATAGTAGTGTATTAAAAGAAAAGCATCCTTAAAATAGGATTTTTATGCAAAACACACTAGGAATGCTGCACAGAATAATCAAATCTGGGTTTCCCATTGCTTCCCTGCATGAATCTTTTGTATAAAAGCTCTTCACTTGTTACTTTGTAATAGGCTGAAGACAGAAGAGGCAGCTGCAGAACTCCTTCATACCACTGAACAGTTTTTCCTCCCTGTGAGGAGTCTGCCAGTGACCTTGGCTTTATAAGTATGGAACTCGCATTCCAGGAGAGGAACACCTGACAGATACGTTCCATTTCCCCTGCTCTCTGCTACTCTGACACTGTCTCAGTCGACATTCAGGGAGTTAATGAGCTCAAAAGTCTGCTCCCAAAACCCATCTAACCTATGTGTGCTGAATAGCCTTACTTCTTGTCCCCTCTCTGTGTCCATCAGGGAGACAAAGTCCTGGTGTGGAAAGGCCAGACATGCAGCTCAGTGACTAACTCGTCCTTAACTCATGACTCAGCTCTCAAGTTGAAAAGAGAGAAAATTTTTCACGATGATAAATCTTGAAATGGGACGGCACATCTGGATGAAAACACAAGCGAAAAGAAAAAAAGAAAGAGGTCTTTTCCTTCTGAACAAGTTACAGAGTCTTTGTTAATCCAGTTTGTGGAGATTTTTTCTATGTCTCTTCAAGATTAAGTAAGTAAAATGTACTTATTTTTAAAGTTGTGGAACATGATTAAAATCTAAATATCTCTGAATAAAATATAAGAATTAACATTTCAGTGCGCTCATCCAGAACAACATTGCTCCTTTGGGCCCTCCTTCTGTATGTCCTCCTGTAAATCTAGTTGAAAATCTGCTTTGGATTTACAAAAATTCTGCATTTTGTGAAGCCATCTTCATGGAGCATAAATCTTTCTCCAACCAACTGAAGAAAGATTTATATGACCAGGGGACTACTTTTTCTTCTTTTGACACATCAACTTCACTGTATTTTCTGGGATGTGATTTATAGCTTTGATCAGTTGACAAACATCATGTTGCCATTTTCTCCATTCTCATTGTTTTGTCTCTTGCCTTCATTTCTTGTTGATGCATATTTTCCATTGAGTTTATCATTAAAACCAGCGAAATTGAATTATGTTTCTTTGTGCCGCTAAAACAGCTCTGTAGCCTGACTCCTCAAGAGCTTTGAAGAATTTAAATGGTATTTATATTGTTTTAGGTCTAGTAAAATGCAACATTTATACATTAGTTTTGGTTTAGACGAACTGACCTTAAAATTATATTCTTAAAAGTTTCCACTCCTGAAAACCATGCATGGGTGGACAGATTCTTACTCCACAGCAACTACAAATGATATTGACCATCATCTGGGAGGGTGACACAAGTGGGTCACTGCTAAATAACTCAAATAAATGAGACGTGAATTCATCTTTTGTTACAGTAGCATAACCTTATACTGGAAGACCTTTTTTAAAAATCCATCCTTTAATTTGAATATACTTATTGATTGGAGGAACATCATATAAAATAATCATTAAAGATAAAAAAAAAAAACAGCTGGAATTACAAGACAAGTTTATTTTGCCTGTCATTAATGACTGTGCCAGATGGGATTTTGTTGAAATCAATTATTTCTTAATATAGATGAATAAGTGCAAATTAAAGGTTTGGCTATTATAATTTTTTTGTGTCTGATATTGTGGAGCTACAATAAACATTAATATATTTCCATGATTTTTATATATTTACCAGAAAAAATTAGCAAATCAGAAAGATTTTAAAGATCAAAATTGTGCTTTTTTTTCTTATATCTGAATTGAACTCTTTAACTTATAGGAATCATTTTTTGGACAACCAGCAGAGCCTTCTCACAACAAAATGCCTAAAATAAAGGAAAAAATCAAAAAAAAAAAACTGCTTTCAGTTTCCAGTTCTGCTTAATCACTCGATATCAACCAGTGAAGCTTAATTAAGGTGCATTTTTTTCTTCATTGCCTAACTAAAAGCTTCCAGGTCAGCAACAGCGGATCAACTGGAACAAACAAACCAGTTGTGAATGAAACCTGCTGAGACCCACTGACACAAACAAAGACTCACACATGGAAACCGAGCGCAATCTTTTTCCTAATCTGTTGAATCTCTATGGTGTCCCAGCTCCATGGAGGCATCATTATGATTTAAATCAATGTATTTTAATAATCTCCCTCTAGCTCTATGGGAGGGGAGCTTTTCTGTGCTGCTGAAAGGGCACCTGCAAACAGCAGCCATGTTTCACCCTCCATACTGCACCATAAATCGCATTCCCTTGAGAGGGAATGAGCTGACGTCAAGCCTTCCTTATTCATAGTTCCTGCATATGCTTTGCCAAGCTCTTACACTCAGTAGCAAGATGCATACTGGAGGTGGAACAATTGAGACAAATCTAACGTGTGTGATCTAAAAGTTTACTTTTTGACAAGTCAGATCTGTCACGGCTTCCATTATATGTAAATGTAAAAAGTATATACAGCTAGTATATTGTCTTCTCTTGTCTACAACAATAACATTCAAAAAGAAGCTCATGTTTTGACTCATGTTCAGTCTATATATGGTTCTATTTAGTGAGTTTTGTTTCCATAAAGAGGTGCTTCCCTGGTCCATACTTTCTCATGTAGGTACTGTCCTTATTAATAAAACACAAACGGCACTAGAGCAAGTGGTGTGAAGGGAAGTCGTCCTGCATTTAGATGTTATCAATGCTGCAGCTTTGCCCTCTAGTGGTGCAGAAAAAACACCACACTTTAAGAACTTACCTGACAGTGATGGCTTCTGGGAGTGCAAGGCCGAGGGAACGCTCACAATCAAACGTTTATCTTCAACTGGAACGTTTGCGGTTTGTAAAGGGCTGAAACAAAAAACATAAGTACTGTAAGTATCACCTGGAATTACCTCATCTAAAACTTTTCATTTGAAAACACAAAAGATGACTTGCAAAAGACCAGCATTTGTACCCTATTGAATCTCTGAATGCACAATCCTCATAGTGTCTTGTGATATGCTACAAACATAACACCATAAACATGTGTTACATTAACAGGTGTCATGTTTATCTGTGGAATAATATTTTCTGCTTGCCATGTCAAAGGTCAACTGCTAAAGCTGGTTTCTGCAGCAGCAAGACAAAAGATAAAGAAACGTCAGTTCTCATGGTGACTTGCCTTTCTGTCTTGCAAATATTTTGAACTTCTCTTGTCCTTGGATATCTGAGGACTTGTATTGACTTTGTGTGTCTCTTACACTCTGGCTTTATTCTCATCTTGTATAAGTTTCTCTATCAACCTGTTTTTCACCTTAATGCTTGGATAATTTTATTTTTCCACCATATCTTTGAGCAGGACAACAATTTTAAACACACAGCCATACCTATGATGAACTGGTTGAAATGAAAGCATTTTCACATGTAAAAATCATCTGGTCAAAGTCCAGATGTAAATCTAATTGAGAATTTGTGGCAAGACTTGAAAATTGATGTTCTCAAATGTCTTTTATTCAGTCTGAATGAGCTTTAATGTTTCGCAAAGCTGGTGGAGATGCACCTAGAAACACATGCACACTTGAATTACAATGAAAAGTGGTTCTAAAACCCAAGAGGGTGAAATATAAATGTTGGACACACTTTTCAGATTTAGATTTGTACCCAAAAAGTAGGGTACTGTATGAAAATCAGTCGCACCTCGTGTGATCATTGGCAGGACGATACCGACCCAGCACCAACACTTCATATGGCTTCTTGTGTGGTGAATCTAGAGGAAACACAAACTCCCCCGATGTGGTGACCTGGAGGACGAAAAGTTAGTTAGGATAAACTCCATCTGTGAAACTTACCATAAATCATTTAGCTCTAAATGTCCACTACCTTGACCCAGAACCATTCAGCAACAACTTCTACGCCCCAGTGTGGGTACAACTCGTCACGGACACATCGGAGGTGGCTGGGCCTGTTCGTAACCCAGGTGACCACCAAGCAGCCTGGAGATCCCAAGAGGGGGATGGGAAGCCGTTTCAGCTGGGATGAAGGCAAAGAGCTGTATCTTCATGGAAAAAATGTATGAGGTCAAACTCAGTCAACATGCTATATACATTGTGCTCTAAATTATTAAGCAAATTGGATTTAAGTGTCATAAAGATAAAATTTTTTGTTGGACTATAAAATTTATAAATGGTATCGGGTCAGGGCTCTAAGCATTTCTAACTGTCCACCACAATGGCTTGATAAAATATGTGAAAGCCAAATAACCTGCGACTTCTTTTCACAGACTTGTTTTCCCACGGTGGATCAATGACGATGACATCAAATCTCCTCCCACCTATTTAGGAGAGAAGAAATGTAATACTGTTCCTGGGAGAATTTTTATTAAACATTACGATGAAAAAATGTTTTTTTTTTCCTAAAAACATTTAAATGACTAACAGGTATTCCAGATGGCTTTAATAAAATTGATAATTTTCTAGATTTCACTGTCTTTTTTCATTTTCATTACACTCACATTGCACCAGTGGTTGTATTCTTGTGAAATCCGAGAGGAGGAATGCAGCGTTAGGAGGTATTATATACTCCTCCCCCATCAGAGGAACCACTGATGCCCAGGCCTGGCTGTTCTCGATCACCTGGGAGAACAGGTCGACATGTAAAGCAACGCCTTCATCTGTCAGAAGAGACTGTGTCCACTCCTGCTCTTCATCGGCCACCAGAGGGAGCTCTTTAGCTAACTCGCAGAGTGCTGCCAGTCTGCAGTCCTGGGAGGGAAGATGATCTTGGGATGTTTTTGTCTCTCCACTCAGGTATCCAAGTGACTGGGCAGAGTCCACTAAGGACTTGGTTCCCTCCAGAATAACGCTCCTGATCTGTTTCCACACATATATAGACATTATGTTTTCTGAATTGCAGACATAATTTTTGACATAATTCTATTAGCTGCTACAACATTGTTGTTACAATTATCCCTGAAGAAACTTAATAACTAATGTCATTAGTGCATTAGTGCATAATATTTTAACTGTATGTAGAGGATAAATGATATGCAAATGCATAAGGAATGCATCAACAAGTTGAGAAGAAGCTTCGACAGGTTTTGCAAAGCACTGGACAAAATCTATTCACCTTTTCATGAAAAGCCTTTGCATCGATTTCTCCTTGGTTGAGCTCACCGTGTTTTCGTTTCCGCTTCTGAAATCCAAAACACTTTATTAAATACCGATAACAGGACTACTTATCATTTTTAAAACGTGCATATTAAATGGCATCAACCAAAGAACAAGCCTCAACACATTTTGTTTACATTCAAAGAGGAACAGCCTACAGCTTCAGCAGTCTACCTTTGCGGATTTCTCTGTTTTCTGGGTCATAACAGTGAGTCCTCCATCACCTCCCCCACTCATGTTGTAATGACTCTTTGATATGTGAAAGCATTGTCTTTTAAAATTGCACTTGACGTGTGACTTGTGATGCCCAGTCCATGAGGTGCAGCTCGTGTACCCTCGGTCAATGAGCGCCTGGGAGTCCAAAACCCAGCCTGAGCTGCTCTGAAGCACAACCGACATCACGGAGGTGGAGGGCTCACCCCGGGGATGGTCGTTAAAGAACTGGTTATTTGCCTGTTTAGTCTTGCGGAGACACGCCTTGTCAATATCACGGCTGTGTGTAGAAAATTAGATTTCCCTGTAAACGATACTGAAAGGAAAGCCTGAGACCGTGATCCGCCCCTAACAGGAAGTGAAGCGTGTTGACGACATATGTGCTGGTGGTAACCGAGTCGACTCAATGTGCCGGCTCTTTTGAATGAACGAAGAAAGGTAACTCCAACCCCAATTCCAATAAAATTGAGGTTGTGTAAAACATAAATAAAAACAGATTATGATGATTTGCAAATACCTTTCAACTGGATACATAACAAAGATGAGATATTCAATGTTCAAACGGTTTCACAATGTGCAGTGGCAAGTAATAGTATTTCTACAGTTCATAGAGTATCATCAAAAGATTCAGAAAATCTGGGGAAGTCTTTGCAGGGAATAAATCAACATTGACCTTTGATCCCTCCGGTGGCACTGCATTAAAAACTGAGATATTCTGTAACAGCTTCTACTTATTTGGACAAAATGAATGGTATTACATAAATACTACTGCATATGGACCTGAATGACCAATACATCTTTATGTGGAGCAACATTGAGTGGTTTATATATAAGTTTTTTGTTTGTTTTTTTTTTCAATATGATTTTCCTTTTATCAGTTAACCAATAGAGAGTTTGGAGAACAAGAGTCATATTTTTGTGATTTGTTTCTCAGTAAATGTGAGACAAATATTATGAATTTTGTGCAGCTTAATGTCTTCTCTGTTTAGTGCAAAAAAATCCCACTAAATTCATCTATATTCGTCTAATATGTATTTAACACTAAAATTAAAAAAAATTAGGCTGAAGTTATTATGTGTGTATGATTTGTCCAATAAACTACATTCTGATTTGAATGGCATTCTAGGCATTGCAGATTTTGGAAGGCAAATAAAAAAGCCTGCTAAAATAGTCCAACTACCTTGTGAAGAGTCATTCAATGAGAAGAAACTTTAAACTTTTTCATATTCATTAAATGCTAAAAGGTTCACTTGACTTGTTAGGAGGGCACAATTAGAAGCCGAAAGAGCCCAATCTTTTCTGTGAGCGAAACTAAACAATTGAGATCCGGAAAAATAGCCGGAAGATCCATCAGGAGCTCGAGCACAGAAACGCTTTTTCTCTCCGATAGCAACAACACGCACGAGCAAAACTTATGCTTTTCAAACTCTCCCCGCAAAGAATATCCGAAGCAACATAATATTACAAAGACAAGACAAGACACAGAAGACGGTTTATATAACGTAGGAATATGTTGCAAGGTGATTCGAAAAGTTGTCGATAATCTCGGAGAA
This sequence comes from Poeciliopsis prolifica, assembly GCF_027474105.1. Lineage (NCBI taxonomy): Eukaryota > Metazoa > Chordata > Actinopteri > Cyprinodontiformes > Poeciliidae > Poeciliopsis > Poeciliopsis prolifica. The sequence goes on from NW_026562387.1 coordinate 13,743,181, forward strand.
AGTGTAACGGAGTGCACCGTTTCTCTGGGCTGCTGCAGGAAGAACTGAGCAAAATGATTAATGTGTACAACTACCTACCCAACTACCAGCAGGGTTTGAAGAAGACTCTGAAACTCGGTTTGGAACTAGACGACTTTCTTCGACTTGTACACAGGGTGAGTTGTGCTTCTCTGCTCTGTTTTGGGGCTGTATGAAGGGTCATTGAAGCCTCCAAATACAAGAAGTTTTGTTTTGTTCTTAGTATCTATTTTTAAGATACGTTTTTAAGTTTATTTAGGTTTAAAGGAATGGCTACATATCACCCTATATGTGTAGGGGGAGATATATCGGGTGATTTTTTATTTTAAGAATTGACTTAAAATAAAGTATAAAGGAAAATATTTAGTAAAAAAAAATTAAAAGTGGTGTTGGGAAAACTTCAAATATTTTTGACAAACTTAAAAGGAAAAGTGACGCAAATTAATGAGACTTTCTGGTTTTGAAACATTTGTTAACTGTTTATTTCCATCTTTTTGCCATGTGCTTATGAGTAAAAGAGCAGTTGTGGAATTTGGTCACGTGACAGTGATGGTGATGAATGGTTTTGAACTCCTATGACAACCCCCTAAGGTGTTGCCCCCTCCTGATAATGGTCAGCAGTCATGACCCGTAACGAAATGTCCATTTTCTCTAGGACATCTCTGGTTACAATGTCACTTACCACTATCACCGTGTGAACAACTACAAGTAGTGGTGTCCTCTGATTTGATCAAATGCTATGCAAACGCTATTTTATATTGCAATAGATTTATGTTTATTGGACTGATGTTTGTCATTTGGTTAACAATTAAAAATAAATATTTAAATACATTTTATTAAAACTGGGCTGCACAGTGTGATGTTCATGGGCCGGGGGTTTTGTTCCACTTGTGCATGCATAGGTTCTATACCCTCCCACAGGCCAAAAACACGACTTTCAGTTCTGTGTCTGTATTGCCCCACCTGTTGACTGCTAGAAATAGGCACCTGCCTCCCTCATAAACAAGAATGAGCATGTTAGATAAGGATTAGGAAAACAAAACTTAGCTGTAGATACAAAAAAGGGAAACAAAAATCTCTGGTTGATCAAAACATAGTCAATAGATTAGCCATGCACTGTGTTGATGTAAAGCCAAGCAGAAAGGACTGAGCTTTTCATATGTTGATGTTAGACTTTTTTTTTTTTTTTTGTAGCTACAAATTATAAAGCATACAGTAGAGCAGGGATGTGAAAGTCAAATACACCCGCGAGCCAAACAACAAATTTGCTACAAGCCGAGGGCTGGACTGGTTCAACGTTTATTGAAATATATTGAAATGATTGCACTTCAACTACTGAACCAAGACCTAACACAGTGTATATTATTTAATAATTAAATGAATAAAACAATATTTTCATTTGAATCTGTCAGTGATTTCAAGTGAAACCATTTTCCAACAGGCAAATACACATAAACGAACTTACTTCAAAGAAAAATCGTACGTTCTGTACATTAAAAGAATAAAGCAATATTTTGTTATGGCTCTGTGAACATGTACTCTGCGTCCTACCTGGCTTGAAACCCCCCGGTACAAAACTATTTATTAAGTCTGTATTAAACTAAACACATGTATGCAGAAATGTTTTCATCTGGATTTGTGTCACACATTAGAAAATCAATAGTAGCACAGTTTTTTTTAAATGTATACTATTTACATTCCCTGGGTTTTTCTTGTTTATAACCCACTTAATTTGTTTGTAAAATGTATTGAACAGATATTTGTTGGTTAGAAATAACTGCATGTTTCATCTTAAATAAAGCTGAAATATAATTTTGTTTTCTGCCCACAGGAATTTGGCCTTCCTCCATGGCAAAAATTTTGTTTGGTGACAACAGACAGAACAGTTGTTGATCATGCCAAATTTAGTGAGTAAATCCTTGCTGAAACGTGAAGAGACTCATTAACATGATGCAAAAAAAGAAAAAATACTGATTGTATAAACATAAATTGGATCTTTGTCTCCTTATAGAGGAGCTTCAGGATGACAGCACCCTCTACTTGTTGCAAAGCGAGGACCAAGACCTTCCAGTGGCCGCTAAGGAGGTTATCAACTTTGTTCCTCATTACAACACGCTAATCGAGAGCGGAACATTTGAATACTTTGCCGAGGGCCAGGAATCACTGTGTGAGTTTTTATGTTGTAAATGGGTCGCTAGAAATTAACATAACGTAATCATAACCTTCCTCATTTCTTTGTTTCTTGTTTTTTTATGGTGATGTCTTCTATTCCTCCAGCCTGCTCTCTCGCTGAGCTGGTGGACAACTCTCTTTCGGCTACAGCTAAGAACACAGGAGTCAGGACGATAGAGATCCGGCTGGTTGGTTCTTTATATGCAGACTTGATTTAACCCTAACTTTTGTGTTGAGTTTTGTTATAATGTTAATGTGTGTGTGTTTTTGCCAGCTTTTTGACAAAACATTTGGGAAGTCTGCTGTCGTGGTGTTGGACAATGGATGCGGGATGACCTCCAAGCAGCTCAATAACTGGGCTGTTTACAGACTCTCTAAGTTCACAAGGGAAAACAGCAGATTTGAAAGGTTTGTTGTAGAATTTCCAGTGAGTGTGTTCACTTTAATAGGTTTTTATACAAAAACATAATTCTGTCACGTCACCTATCTTGTTTCTTGGACATCTTTTTGGGGATGTAGTGAAAGAGAAAATTACGCTCGTCCTGAACCTGTACCTCGCAGTCTCAACAGTGATATATCCTACTTTGGAGTTGGGGGCAAACAAGCAGCTTTCCATATTGGAACCTCAGTCAGAGTGAGTGTGTTTATGAAACATTTAAAATGTTATTTTGGTACAAAGATTATTGTGATGACTTTGCAGGACAAGAATAAACATTATTCTTACACCTTTAAAAACAATGTCAGACAGAATGGCAGAACAGAATGTGCTCTGTGGGTGAAACTTACACTACTGTGGGATTTCTTCCCGCTGATGCAAAGTGGGATGAGGAAACACTTTGTCCACTGACTTATGATGATTTCAAATGGAGAAATGTTCCCTTATTAGAAAAATTTGGCTGATCTGACACCTTTGATCCAGTCTCCAGTGGGGCAGCAGTGTACTGGTTGAGCATATAAATCAATAGCAAAACTATGAGCCATTTGATTAATCAAAAGCAGTTTAGTATAATTTAATTTCAATCACTTAATTTCATTGTTAATATGCAGTTATTGGAGCCAGCGTAGTTTTTAGTATCTATTAAAGAGGGACAAGGTAAAAAACGCTGCCAAAAGACATGTTTTTTGAACAAATATTTTTTTAAATGTAAAAAATTAATCATAGCATTTTGTAACTATCAGATGATCAGCAAACCAAGAAACTCTCCAGATGTTCATGAGCTGGTTCTATCAAAGGACGAATTTCAGAAAAAAGAGAAGAATAAGGAGGATGTTTACAAAGGGACCATCTTAAACAGGAAGGTGAGAGATTTTAATGAACGTGTTTGGTGAATTCACTGATAAAAGAAAGCTGCACATCTCATTTTACTCTCCTGCGGCAGCCTGGTGACTTCTCGCACATAACACACGAGGAGTCCTACCTTCAAGACATCATCAAGGAGGAAACCAGGAAGGAAAGCTTCACTGCTGTTGTTATAACAGGAGTCTGTCCTGGTCACATCGACTATCTAAAAGATTGTTTTCACGAGTGGACCAGACAGCTAGCGTGAGCTTGCTCACTCATATTCAATAGAGTATGAAACCCATGCATGTCAGAAGCATGGGACATAATATTGTTTTGTTTTTTTTTGTTTTGTTTTTTTTTCAGGCACATTTATCATTATTACATTCATGGAGTCAATGGAAACCACAAAATGGACCAGTCCCAAAAATCAAATATTGATATTCTGGTGAGTTCGGTTGACTATTACTGTAATTGTTTTGTTTTTGTTTTAGGTCTTATATTGTGCATCCAAAGACCTTTTTACACCACTGATCAAATTTTTCACATTTAATTATTTCATAATGCATCAAATTAAGTCACAGGCTTTTTTCAATATTTTTTAATCAGTGGAGAGCCACAAGGCTCCATTTTGGCCCTCTTCTTTTCTTCTAACCTCAGGTTGTCTTTGGAAAATGTGTCTTTAGTATTTGTGTTTCATTCCTCCCTGCAGTTCCTGTCAACCTCAGTAAGGTTGGATAAACCATTTACATTTTTTTAAGTGTTTGATTTATGTTTATTTTTTTTTGTGTGAAGACAGAGCTATGTATAAGAGAAAGCGGCAAGAAAAAAACTAAAATAACAGTGTTAGAGAGGTTTGGACTGGGATGAGCGAGATCACAGGACTGAAGAGAAAAGCTGGGGCTAATTAGTTGAACCAGTTTTTTTAACCGGTTTGATAGAGATGTCAGGTGGATGCAGCCCAGATCCTCTCCAGTTTGCATACCAGCCCCACTTAAAGAGTGGATAATGCAATAAATACCTGCTGCAGAACTCCTGTTCCCTCCTTGACAGACCCAACACCATTGTCCGCATCTCTTTCTTTGACTTTTCATCAACCTGAAACACCATCCAGCCAGGATTACAACAAGAGAAGCTAACTAAAATGGATGTAGATGCATCACCTTGATCATTGACTATCTAACAGCCAGACCTCGGTATGTAAGATTACAGAGCTGCAAATCAGACAGTCTAATAACATTGGAGCTCCCCAGGGAACGGTGATGTCTCCATTTCTATTCACCACCTGCACTGCGGACTTTAAGAACTGTTCCAAACTGTGCCATCTGCGAAAGTACTCAGATGACACGGCTATCGCAGGGTGTGTGAAATGGGGACAGGAGGTGGAGTACAGGACATTGGCGGATAATTTTGTGACTTGGTGCACAGAGAACCAACTCCTGCTTAGTGTAAACAAGTCCAAGAAAATGGTTCAGTTTCTGAAAACACATTTGCTCCCAATCTCCATCTCAGAGGCAGATGTGGTGTTGCATTACACTGGATGCTACAGTGGACTACTAGCACTGATGACCTCTACTAAAGGCCATGAGCAGACTCTTATTTCCTAAGAAAGCTGAGGTCTTTTAACATCTGCAATAAGATGCTCTTCATGCTCTATCAGTCATCAGTGGCTAGTTCCATCTTCAATGCAGTGGTGTGCTGGGGTGCTGCAATGAAGGTGAAAGACTTAATCAGACTTAACAGTTCAAGTTCAAGCTGGCTTTGCTAGAAGAGGTGATGAGAGACAGAATACTAAAGAAGATCAAAATCTCCCCCCTTTACAGTAATATTATTACTGTTATTATTAAACTCTGGCTGAGCCTCTCAAGGACATTGATAGACTGTTTGGGCTCGATACCAAAGTGTAAATGTGAACATTTTGAAAGAAATTTCTCACTCATGGTAAGAGGTGATCATCACCATCCAGAATTATAGATTTAAATTAGTCTAGATACAAAACAAAAATAGTTCAGTAGCCATTTACATTGCTTTTTGGCAACCCCCCCACAAAAACACCTTGACTTTATCTCAGCTTGTGACTTTATTTCAGATTATATTTAAAATTGTTTTTGGCAGGTTACTTTGCGGGAGAAACCGCCTAAAGGTTTGCGTCAGAAGAATCTCAGAGAAGTGCAGGATGACTTGCAGACCCTGTACATAAACTCAGCTGTAGACACATTTGAGTTCAAGGCCGAAACTTCTGACGACGGCTGCTTGGATGGAATCCTGAGATATCATCCATTTCTTTACGACAAGGAGACCTACCCCAAAGATCCGAAAACTCTTCAAGGTATTCAAATCTCATGCCGTTTATGAAAAGATTTCTCATAGCTTGATCTGTGAAGTGGATATGCTTCTGTTTTTTAGCAGCTGTTGAGGAAGATGATGATGAAAATCCGTCTGGAATCATGAATCAGGCCAGAGGGAAGAGGGACATCTTTGAGTGTTTCTGGAATGGACGACTCATTCCTTACACCACAGTTTCAGAGTAAATACATTCAACAATAGGTTGAACATTTACTTTTTGTTTTGGTATACTTGAAATGTTTTTCAAAATTAACTTGGACATATGCAGCAGTTTTTCTTGTGTATTTTATTATGTAGTCTTATTCTGAATTTCTGTTTTCCTCTTTCTCATTCTTTCGTTGGTAATCATTCTAACAGTTAGTATAGCTTATTTAACTTTACTTTAGACACCAGAATCTCTTTATTCACCTAAATACAATTTTTTATAACTCACATTGATTTGATAAATCAGTGTCAAATTAATACAGGGTGGGCATTTATTGTTTATTATTTAATGTTATACATTCCTTAGTATAAGAATTCAGATTTATTGTTGTCATAGTAAATTCCAATTAATAATGTTTAAAACTCCACAAGGATGTCCATATTGTCTAGATTATTTATGCTATTTTCTCCACTTTTGTTCAATGAAAGTATCAATAAATATTAATACATTTAAAATGTGATTAAATGCAGCTACTTTCCCCAGTTTAGTGATACAAATGACACTTTATGTGACTCGTATCCTAAAGAAAGTTTTAATACTTCGCAGATATTAATTTCTACCTACTTATAGAGTCTCAGCCATCCAGCAAAACCAAAAAAGGCAAATTAGTGGTTATAATTTAAAAAACACATAACTTCGATTAGTGTATTTTTCTTCTACCTTTCTTACTGCCATCCATCAATCCCTTCATCTTTCTGTTGTGAACTTTTGTATTCTTGTTTTTTTTTTTTTAAATAAGCATGAAGGATGATATATACAATAGAAAATAGAGCATTGAACTGGATTGAAAAACCTAAAAGGCCACCTGTTTTTGTGATCCAGTCTTTGCACGTGGCAGCACATGTATAGTTTTAGCCTGAAAAACAGAGGTTTGCTTAGCAATCAAACAAAACAGCTTAGACTGCAATGCGTTGCACTATTTATAGTAGCCCAGAACACCTGCAAGTTATTGACTAGAACCACTTTAGACTATTAGTTAATGTTGCTTCTGGAAAAAACAATAAAATGTAAAAAAAATATTCTGTCTGTGTTCCAGGTTCGATTGGTGCTGTCGGCCCAGTAGAAGTACATTGCCCCTGGAGTGTTTCAGCCGCTTTTCTGGGGTGCTTTTCACCAACGACAAATTCCGGGTCAATGCAAGCAAACAGAAGTTTATGGACCTGGAGCTGAAACTGAAGCACAAGGATGCCCATTTTACCCCAGTTTTTAATGTTCAGGTGATGATTCAGTGTTTTAAGTCAAGTTTTCATGAATAGTATATTTTAGCAACAAGGAATTTCAAAGTGCTTTACATCGTGAAAAACAATAAATATTGCACTAGAGTTTGAAAATAAAAAAAAAACAATAAAAACTTCTAATCCAGACAAGAATTAATCTATGTACACCTGCTACTAATCAAAGGTGACTAAACAAATTGATTTAAAGCTTTGATTCAAAGTGTTTGAACAGTTTTTCAGTTTTCTGGATGTTTGCTTCAGATTAGTGGAAATTTAATTCTAATTGTTCGGTTCTGACTCTGAAGATCCAGAGTAGATGACAACTTTAATTTTTGTTCTGTATTCTAAAGTGGGTTCTCTGAGCTACAGGAAAAAATACATTATATACACAATATGAAGTGTTTATAGTGGAAAGATATAGTGCATCTCTAATGCTTTTTTTTGTTTGTTTTTTACTGTGAATTTTACAGAAAGCCTCAAAAAATCGAAGCATCCAGAAAGAGTTCATCCAGTGGCTTGAAAAATGTCACAGTCAGTTTGATAAGCAGGTAAAGTTCATTGGCTATCAAGGACCTGTGAAAAGAACCGGTGTGTCCATTAAGAAGCTGTCTGACTGGGCCGTGTTCTCCACTATCGAATTGGATGGCAAAAGATACAAAGCAGGGGATCTTGTAAGTGTTGTAATATTAATATTTAATTGTACATATTTCAGTGTAGATATTCATGTAGATATACACAATATACAAATATTTTTCTTACTGTCTGATTCTATATCAAATACTCTTTCTACTTTAGGGAAGTTAGGATTGTCAAAATTGTTTTCATTTCCTAAATGTCAGAAATAGAAACATTACGGTTTTACTTTCTCCAATTATTAAAATGTACATATACTAAGATCAAACACACTTCTTCTGTGCTTCATCATAAGTAATCAAAAGAAAGTTTTTTTCTTACATGTATATAAATTCCTGTTTTCTACTGTATACTACCTTTATATATCTTAAGAAACTTCAACAGACACATCTTGTTCAATTAGTTTGTACACCCTCTGCAGCTGCACAAAAAAACATCTCGACTATACTACACTATATGATGCAAATAAAAGATTTTCTCTTTAAAGAAAAATTTACTTCACATCCCATTTTAATTTGATTATAATTTGCAATGACATACAAAAGACCTTTTTTTCCACATACAGGCGGCAGCATCGGGTTGTGGGTGTGTTTTACTAAATGAGGAACTGGTGCACTTCATAAAAGAGATAGGAGAAAAGGGAAAGAACAAAATGTGATGCTACTGAATTAATGTTTTTTGATGTGAGTCAGGAAGTTAAAGCTCGGACACACATACGTCTTCCAAATAGACAGTGACTCTATCATACCACCAATATAGTTACAACGTTAAGGACAATAGGCTCAATGTCTTTTCGTGGTCATCAGAAATACCTGCTCTCAGTAGAGAAGTTTGTAGGTACTGCAGCCTGTAGGTACTGCAGCCTACAGGCTGCAGTACCTTGGTCCAATTTGTCAGGACAAATTGGACCAAATTGCAAACTATTGTGAGAGAAAGATATCTTAACCCTGACTCATGTCGCATAGTTTGCAATTATACTGTAAAAATAATAAAAGCTTGAAATTATTCATCACTATTTTTTATATAACAAAGCAAGATAATTTTGGTAACTTTAACTGGCATAAAAAACGTCAGATTTATTGTCATTCAGTGAGAATAATTTCTTCTTACATCGATATAAATTCCTGTTTTCTACTGTAGACTTCTACCTTTATATGTCTTTTATGTTTTAACACAGGTGAAATCTCAGAAAACTCAGCCGATTTATTATGGCAAAGTGAATCAATTTTACCTGCATGGAGACCATAAAGGAGATGTGTTTGCCACTGGTGGAGAAGTGGAAATCACTCGTGTAAGAAAATAATTTATGCAATTTGGAAAAGCTAAATGACAGCTATTTGTCAAACAAAACAAACATTTTGTTCAAATGAAATTTCTTCTTCTTAATTAAATTGCACTTTTCCAGTTTAGGTGTATAATGTACGTTGGGTACATATTATTTGGATCATTTATTGTCAAGATGTTCTTCAGGCTGTTTTGTACATTTTTTTTCATATACAATTGTATTTCCTTATAAATTAGAAAATTTTTAAATTGCGATAAATGCTTTGTGCAGAAAAGTGGATGTATTCTTTAACTCCTCATACTCATTCACATAAATGCATTTATGTTTTAAATACATTTTAAATTTTAGACAAAGTTGAGTAAACTGGGATACTAGTCAATACTGATGCAACTTCTTTCTGCTAAATATTTTATATTTTTAGCTTTCTTCAATGTTGTGATTTTTCATGTTTCATGTTATATTGGGCTGAAATAAAGAAATCTATAAGATGATTTCATATAGAAATCATTATGTAAAGCTAATGATAGCTTTACATTATAATAAAATAAAATCATTCTAACATGATCAGATGTATGTCACATTTTTTCAGGTCCCAGAAACCCTGTATGACAATTACACCAGGGCTATTCCCATCTCCAAGATTGACCGGTCTGCTACAATAGAAACCATTAAGAATTGCATTGAGATCGACATTGACAAGTAAGTTAATTCTTGTGGAAAGTCAAAATGTTTTAAAATTTCTCCTGATTAGTGTAAAACAATGTACGCAATAAATTAAGTATTATAAGTTTAATAATAAGTATATCATAAATAAATGTTTACAGAGAAACATGAAATACACAAATGTAATTATACTCAGACTCAACTTCTCATTTGAATTTATTCTTTAATCTTGCATTGTACTCTTTTATTCTTTGTAAATAAGTAGTCTTGAAACGTGACTGGGATCATTGCTTTGTTTCCAGGTTGCCAGCAAAGCTGAGCATCTCGTGGCCTAAAGGGAATGCTTTGCCACAAAATGCTGTTATTCCTGCAGGGACTCCTTTAGGTAACGTGTTGCTACTTTCACTTTTTTCCCATATTACTACAATTTATTGTTGTGCCAACTCCTATCAAAATCAAATATTATTTTCTTTAAGAAATCAAGCTAACAATCATTCTGTGTTGCATCGTTTCAGGGCCCTTAGCTGTGGAAATTCTCAATAGAAAGGAGAAATCGATCTCATCCAGGATTAACACAGGGGGTCAAGGTGGAGGGATAAAACTGAATGTTGGACTCAGAATATTCTTTCATGGTAAGATCAGATATGTCATAGTCACATGATTGGTTTTATGTAAGATGTTATTTCAATCTTATCATTACCTTACTGTATTTCATTTGCATTGCTAGTGTAAGTTCTTTATTGTCCTGTCTCTTAGTGTACATTTATTTTATTTTATACACAGGTCCCAAAGAAGTCAAACAACCCAAACAGATTTCTTATTTCAGTGCCCCATATATAACTGGTCATGGACACTGGTTCAATAAAAATGGTTTGTTTCTTTTCATATCTTATCCTTCTGAATTTTTCACAACCCAAAAGTATAGCAATGAAAAAATGTTTCCTTCAATGCAGTATCCCTGACCGATCTGGGGAAGTACACACTGGCACTAAAAGCTGAGTTAAGTGAGAACAAAAAGACGTCCTATGGCGGCAGAGAGCTTCCGAGCTACGAGCACAAGTTCACTGTCAAAGGTAAAGTGATTTTATGTGACCAATATGGAAATGATTTTATTCTCTCCCACAATTTATCATGCAGACACTTTTGGTGTTTTTTTTTCTTTTAGAGGGAAATGCAGAGAACTTTACTTTTGGTCCACTGACCACCTCTCTGCGCATCGGAGTCCCATTCAGCATTCCCATGCAGATGACTGATTCTTATGGCCACCCCACAAAACCTCCACCAAATCTCCAGCCTGTTGTTGAATGCAGGTGAGTAGATCTTAAATGTATTTATATTTACATGATTTCAGACTGTATATTTAGTCTTTGATTTTTTTTCTTGTTTTGCTTGTGCTTATTCAGTGACTTGGCAGTGAGTTTTGAGACAACGAGCGCCAGTGGGAACAGCTTTACCATCCAAGGTGTCAAAGTCATAGGAAAACTCCAGAATTACCAACATTCCAGGGTAACATAAAACTAATCTCCATTCCTGTTTGATAGAAGAGCTACTAGATGTTTAAAATATTATTATGTTAATATTCAAAAACATTATTATTCTTTTTTGTTTTTTTGTTTTTTTGTTTTATTTTATTTATTTTTTTTTGCAGCGCTTTGATCTGAAAGTAACACTGCCAGGGTTGAAAAAACAAACACAGTTTGTCAAGATCAGTCCCTTTCCTGGTAAGACTGCTTTTATTTATGAATTTATTAAATAAAGCCGTAGCATGTAACTTGTGTTTTTTTGTTTTTTTTTTACATACCTTTTAAAAGTGTTGCCATATCATGACACCATTATATGAGGCAGATAGCTTGTGAAAAACTGTACATTTAACTATACAGTTAAATATAGTGTTAAAACTTAGAGGAATAACTTCACTTTGCTCGTTGATTTTCCTCTAGTTTCCCAGATCCAGGGACTCCGCATGCACAGGGAAATAATAAAAAAACAATCATTCGACAACAGACTTCAGATATATCTAGAGCTTTATCCAGAGAATTCAATGCATACAGAATGTGACATCAGCAGTACACCCAGATCATCAAGAAGTCCAACACAAAACAAAATATAGAATTACCTGCATCGAGTTGAAAAAGAAAGACAAAAATGCATTTTTGGGAATTGCTCACTCAGGCACAAAGCAATTCGATCTTCTGCTGTAAAACAGACCTTTTTATAAGGATGTGTATTCCCTTAATTTAAATATATGCATTAGAAGGTGTGTCCTCCCCTTGTAGAGCTGTTTAATGTTCATTTCATTACCTTGCTTGAGACCTGCTAAAATCCAAAGGCAAATATATGGAGAGAACAAAGGTCATCCTCAACCAGGGTATTCCCATACCAATCTCCTCCTTTTTACATTCCAGACCAGAATTTATAACCTGAAACTAGGCCTGGCGGTTTTCTGCCTTAGTGATTCAACAAGAAACTGATTTGTATTTTAAACAAACTGGCACAAAAATGTAATGGCAAATAATAACTATAAGTTTGGATCTAAAACTGCAGGGTTGTCCACTTTTAGAAAAGCTCTTTTAGAATACCTGAAATATTTTAGAACTTTCCTAATCCTATTGTATTTCAGTAATATAAAATGCATGCAAATAGTATGGTTAAAAACTAACTAATTCAGAACATGCTGTTGATGCTTAAAGGAAATATCTTAATACATTTGATTATACTTGTAGAAGACTTGTCTTAAAGGTTTTAGTGTTTTACTGAACTCTTAAACCAACACCAAAGAATGTATTGATCCTGATAATAGACAGACTCCCTATGTCTGGATACCCCTTAAGGGAGTACAACACTGCCTGTCTGAAAACCCTCCTTAGAAATTTATGTAAGATCAGAGAGGCACCAGTTTTAGTTTGGATCTTTATCAAAGTTTACCTTAACGTAAAGTCTACTCCAAATGTTCATGCTACATCAAATATTTCATATGCATAAAGGTTGACTGTCTTTAAAGTTATGCTAACCAAACTTATATTCTCAACAATAGTAAAATGTCTTTCAAATATGAAAGTCAATAAAACATAGTAATAAGTCACATCTGGAAACTGGCATCATGTAAAATAATTGAAATCTTCTAATTCTCCCTCTCTTTCTATTTCTGTTTCAGGCAATCCACATTCCCTTCTTGTAAAACCGGAAGTAAAACCAGTGAAAGTGGAAAATGGAAACCCAGTTAGTTTTGCTGTTGAAGTTCTCGATGAGGCTGGAAACATCACAGCCAACGCTAAACAGATAGTTCGCTGCCAGGTACGAGATTTTGATGTAAAAAAGAATTTGAGGATTACACTACAGGATAAGTAACCTAAATTAAGGTGTATGACCAACGTGGTCATGATCTTAAAAATGGCAGGGACTGTTTGTGCTGATCTCTGGCTGCCATTGCTTCTGAGATATCGGTGCTATGCATCATCCCAGAGGAGCTACGGTTAAAGTTGAGAGAAAAATAAAGTCAAAACGTTGCTAACCTACACCTTTTCATACTAAGCCATACTACTTCAAAAATCTCATTATCCAATGGCAACTTAAAGGGCCATGTTTTTGTCAGCTTACATACATTTCACCAGATAGTTGAATGTCCTGAATGTTTTGTAGGTAATGAACATATATCTGCATAATTTTACTGTTCTGTGTTTTTTATTTTGTTTTTTTAGAAATAAACTATTATTACTGTGTCTTAACTTTTTTTTAGATTCCAGGGCTTAAGTTGGCGGTGACAGACTGCAGCAGCACAGGAACCGGCCAGATTGTGACAGAGCCTGTAAACCTGAAAATTATTAATGGAGAGCCACAAATGCTGCAAGCTAAATTTGAGATGCCTGTAAGTTAAGAACAAATGTTCCACCATTAAACTCTTGGATTACAGTCTTATAGTTTTCTGTGTTTCTTTTTGTTTGTGTTTCTAGAGTCAGAAACATATTGCAGCCATCACAACAGAGCTGAAAGTCATGCCGAGCAGTCGAGTCTCCCGGATGGAGCTTTTCTGTGAGGGTGAGGAAAGGCTGGAGCTGAAGTATGAGGAAAAGATACAGTGGCAAGCTGGAGGGGTGCTGGAAAACCTCCTTTTTAAGCTCTATGATGAGTCTGGCAAGGAGGTCAAGGTCACTCCTGAAATAGCCTCCAGCATAAAGGTGTGCTTGGGACTCGCTATATAACATGTCGTTGCATGTATTGTGCATTTTAGTACGTTTTTGCTAATGTGATGTATTTTGATTTGATTCATCCTGGCTGTGTTTAAGGTTAACTGGACAGGAGACATCGATCAGAGAGCTTTGATAATGGGAAGGCTGCCAGATATTCAAGTTTCCACAAAAGTCCAGGAGGAACGATTCCACCAGGTCTCCTACCGGGACCACAGTGTGTCTTTCAGCTTTACCATTGTGTAGGTCAAAGGGCTCGTTAAACACATGAGGATATTGGAAATCATTTAAATATCTGATTTCAGAATTTAAAGTTTCTTCTAAAAGTATTCACTGCCTTTGTAATTCTTTACATTTTGTCATATTAAAAATACAAACTTTATTGTATTCTATTTTAATCTAAGGCTATAAACAGAAAAAAACCAAAACATTGTCAATAATTGCGAAGTGAATATAAATTTACATGGTTTTCTGCATTTTTTGACCAAAAAAGAGATTTGTTTGCATTTCTGTTCTTGCATTGTTCAAAGGCCTTATCCAGATGAACCAGCGCGACTGAAGGCAATTGTTCCTGAGAACACGGTGAAACTCGGTGAAACCGTCACTGGACCCATAAGTGAGCTTGCCTATGAGCACTCAAAATAAAAATATTTTATTTAATATTTAGAGTTTTATAAAATGTGGTTCTTAATATCTTTCACCATGCAGAGTTGATGTTTGTGGACCAGTACGACAATGTCACCAATAGGTTGACCTCTGATTGTGTGACGTCAATGGCTGTGGAAGCTGAGGGTCTCGATAAATCGAACATTGCATTCTTATGGGAGGTAAGGACACAAAAGCACAAGTGAATATGCATACACATTGCAACTGTTCCTACATCGAATGTTAACATTTTTCTTTCTTATTTTCTAGTTTACGCAAACATATCAATGTTAAATGTTTTATGCCCAAAATATCAGATTTCCAGTATTAAGTATCTATTAAGTTAGTTTGTTTTTGTAAATTGCTCAAAGGAGTAAGTGTGTGCATGGCTCTGAGTGTCTCTGTGTTGTTTTATTATGAACTATTGACCTGTGTATGGTCGGCCCGGCCTCTCCCCCTATGAATACTGGAGATAAGTGTGGTGGCAAACAACTAGATTCACGTCACCAAAACGTTTATGAGCAATGTTTAATCCTGTACACAGGAAGGACATATATATACATACAAAAGAACAGGTAAGGCGTGGTTCTGCAAATATACTCATACAGTATCGTGAAGCAGCAGAATATTGGTTATTTGGTCTTCGGCACTTCTCTCTCATTGCTGTTTTTCACCCAGAGCTTATCAGAATCTAAACTGTCCTCCTCAATTCTATAACAAAGTTGTTGTTTTTTTAAACTCAGGGTCAAAACACCAGACCATTTGTGCTGAACTTCAAAAAGTTCTGCATAGTAGGCCATACTTTAAACAGAGTTTTTTCTGCCTTAGAAGAAAACTCACAAATAATTGTGAGTGTTAAAAAAAAAGGCACCGTTGACTTCAAAAGTCAAGTCACTTAAATAACAGTTTTTAATTTTGGAAGCCTATATTTTATTTGTGAATATGCTGCTTTATTGTATATTTGTAAAAAGTCCCCAACCAGTGTTTCACCCTTTTTACAGATTAATCATGAGCAACAAATGTATGTATTTTTGACAAGAAAACTACTCCAAAGTAAGTGGAACTTGTCTTAGTATGAGAGAGAGGCAAAAAAGTAGAAGCTTTTTCCAGAACTGCAAAAAGGCAAAAATTAAGAGGGATGCCTTTTCTACAAGCATTAAAAACAATAATGAAAATGACTGCAGTACATATTTGAATGAGAAGAATTCCTCAAATACAATTACAAAACCTCAAAAGAACACTAAGACAACACAAACTGCCCAGTCTTTCAAAATTACAGTAGAATCATTTCAGTTTTTAACAAATATATAATTAAATTGTACAAAACTCTTTGTTACAAAAGAAGATTCTTCTGAACGTCTCTGTATCTGTTTCAAGGAGAGCAGCAGTTCTGTTGCAGTCTCTGGAATTCGCTTCAACTCGGGGCCTCTGGGGACCAGAGACGTTTGCTTCACCTATGGCAACTACACAGAACATATCAACTTTAAAGTGACGGCTGGAATTCCCACCAAGCTTAAACTCCTCAGTGGGCCTGAGATGGTAAAAATAAAACTAACTTATCACACAAATGTTGGTTTGCAACTTAAATAAAAGCCTGCATCTTTTTGTCTTTTACTCGTCGGCAGCCTTTGCAGATCTTGAATGGTACAGGCATTTCCACGCCATTCGTCGTGCAGTTGTGTGATGAGTGGGGAAACCCTTCCCCAGACCAGAGAGTGGTGGTGGAGACAAGAACTACACCCTCAACAGTAAAGGTGAGCTGGAAAGCCAGTAAATAACACAGTCTGTGTCTCTCACGTTTGTAAAAATAGAGATGCAAAGAGTGATGCTGTTGAACATTGTGTTGACAGGTGACGACATCTGTCACTTCTCAACCTGCGGATGCAGAAGGAAAAGCAGCCTTTACAGTTGTTTATGTGAAAGGGTCAAAGTAAGTCTTGACATAGTAAAACAATAAAACTTGCATTGTGTATTATGAAAACTACAAACTTTGAGATTTCATTTTGGAGAATGCCTTGAAGTGAGTGTGTTCCAATGTCTACTTCACTTTCTGCTCTCTTCTTCCATAAGGGGATACTATCAACTCGAATTTGTAGGGTGCTTTAACAGGAAACCCATCCCTGGTCCACATGTGAACTTCAGTATCATCCCTGATCCCAACAAACCCGTCACACTTTCAGTAAACTATGACACCAGTGCCAGGTTTCTAGCTGGAGGCACATTCCCTGGTTTGTATTTCTCCATATCCTTTCATTAAACTCTTCAGGATTATTTAGTGAGAAATAATCCCACAGAAATCCAGTGAAGTGGAGTCTCAGCTGTGTGTGTTTGTATTTTAGTTTTCTCTGTGGCCGTGGTGTCTGATGCAGGGAGTGAAATGACAACTTTTAAGTCTGCTGATTTGTCCATGTGGTGTTGGAAGGGAGAGTCATTGACACGTCCAGAATCAGTGAGTTGTCTATAAATAAGAGAGGCAATGTGACAAATTGGTGTGAAGTTGCTTAAAAATTCTATGTTGTTTTCAGAATGTTTACAAATAAAAAAATCAAAAAATTGTGGCGTAAGCCTTTGACCAGCCCCCAAATAAAGTGTAGACAAATAAATATGCATTTATAATAATATTAATATATGTATTATATTTATTTTTTTTTTACATTTATACATTTAGGTTGGTTTGTATTGCTGGGGCATAAAACTAACTAATAAAATGCATCAAAGTTTGTTGTTTTAATGTGATAATCTGTATAATTTCACAAGGCATCTAATTGTTCCTCATCTGTTATGCAGGCCACTCGGCTGGTGTGCAGTAAACCAATGGAGAATGACAACAAATGCTGTTATTATTTTAGGTAACTTGTCTGTAATGCTTGTCCTGTTGAGTCGATTTAAGCAAAGCGATGATTTTTTTCTGCTTGCTAATAGCATTGCTGGCATGTGTGTATAATAGTTGTTGAATATTGAGCCACAGTTCTTTAAATAATCTGGTGCTTTTACAATTTCTTGCATGTTTTTTTGTTTCAAAAACTACCATTTTCTTCCAACAAGACAAATCATGTAAAAAATGTGTCATTGTGGTTTGTTTCTTTGCAGGGATAAAAAAATCCCACCAAGTGTTGGGACATACACCATACAGTTTTCCCTGCGGGTTGAAAACACAGAAGTCCTATTCAGTAATCAGGTTGGTTTGTATACGTTTTTAATACATGATGTAAACAAAATTCAGCTGGCACATTCAAATAATGCTGTGCTTGGTAGAAAAAAATAAATCCTCAAAAGCTAGGTAATTTGTTTTGGCAGCTGTGACTCAACATTGACTTAACTTTTCAGAGTTCTTTAAAAATGCTCCTTAAATTCCCAAGAAGATATTGTTTATTAAGATTATTTTCTGTTCCATAGATCATTGTAAATGTTGTGGCTAATCAACCTGTCAAGCTAGGACCTGAATGTCAGCCACAAACCTCAGTTGTTTACTACAGCAGAGACATCGCCAACCGAACTTTAGTTGAGAACATGACTCTGAAGATTATGGTGAGCTTCAGTCTTTCAAACTACATTTTTAAAACAGAATTTGTTGAAAGATATAACACTGATTTCTTTTAATTCAGGATCAGCATGGTAATCCAACTGGGCAGAACCTGAACGGCAAGGTGTCGGTCTCCATAAAGTGTGCTGATGGGGAGCAAAGCAGAAATCTCCCTCTGCTTGAAGGGGTCGGCACTCTTCAAATAAACCTAAAAGATGGAAGCACCCACATCAACGTGAGTAACATTCTTCATCACTGATGTTATCATGGAGTCATTATGAAGAACATTACATCATATTAACAGTAACAACTCTTGCCAGAGGCTGGCGATCAGGGAGAACAGTCCTGGAGAGAACGGAAGAAGATACATTCTCATTTTCAAACCAGAAGTGGTGATACCTCCTACATCTCTGGGTCCTTTTGAACTTCCCTTCCATTTTTACAACGGTACATTGTTTAAATGGCTGTTAACAACAGAGCTGTCCTACTAATATGCAAGAGATTTATGGATCTGTTGGAGCTGTTCAGTCAATTTCACAGAATAAGATTGCATTTGGAACAAACCAAAAAATTCCTCATGTTGACAGAAGTTCAATCATTTCCTATAAAATTTTCCTATGAACATAAACAAATAAAATAATGTAAATAATAAATTATTTACAAGAAGTGAAAAGACCGGTTAGGTTGGTATCAGAAATTTGTCCTGAAATGTGATCAGGGAAAAACAAAACCAGCTTTAAAAATTGTTAGTGTTGCTCTTTCTGATGTTCATCTTTATTTTCACATTTTAGATTTTGACAACCAACAAAAAGTGTCTGGACTGACGAAGAAAAAGCATGAGTTGACCGTTCATGTTGAGAAACTCAACGAAACACATTCCTCGCTTGTCAGACTTCGTGAATTGCTTACTAGTGAGATTTATTCTTTTGACCTCTAGTTGTGATCTTTCAGAGATTCTAACATTATGCATTTGAAGTGGATTTAACTTTAAAACCTGAGAAGTTCTCAATTTAAGGCATAAAACCACTTTCACAACTTTTTCTATCTCTATTTGTTGCTGCAAAACATTAAAACATTTTCCTCCCACAAGGAAGTGTCCTGGATTCCAACATAAAAGAGGAAGCCCTCAAAAAAGTGCTGAAAGAAAGCAGAATACCAGCTTTGCAACTTTCATCTGTAAGTTTCGCAGATTTTTTTTCTCTTCTTTTCAAATCTTAATCGTGTGGCTTTTTCTGAGTCTAGCATTTCTACTCTTGACTCTTTGTAGATCCAAAATATAGACAGCTTACTCCAAGAAAAGACAGCTGAAAAGGAAAGGATAGAGAGGACTCCCAGGAGAGCGTTTCCTTCGTCTAACTGCAGTGGACCAGATATCCTTGGGAAGGTGATGGAATCTTTTAATTTTCTTTTTTATTCAGGATCCGGGTGTCTAAATCATCTGATGTTTTGGCTGCAGGTGGGCCACCTTGCACATATTAGCGATGAGGACGCTGCCTGGGTCATCTCTTGGCACCTGTCTTCAGAAATGGACTGCGTCATCACCAAGACGACAGCAGAAGCTCAGAGGATCTTCCGTGACGAACACGGCAGGCAGCAGATCATGGCCCTCGACAGCATTAATGTGCATCAAGGAAGCAGGTAAAGCAACATTTATACAGTAGTTTCATTGTTATAAAAAGGAAAATAAATTTGAATTTCCATCCTGGTTTGTTGACCAGTTCAACCATCTGTTTATCAACTTTTCCATCTACTACTCCTGTGTATTGTGAAAATTTCATATGAATTCAGTGTTTTTCTGCATTTACACTTTAAAAAGGGACCAAAAGAGAATCGAGAACTCCAGAAAAATCTGTGTGCAGAAGTTAAGAGGTTTTTAATGGGCCCATTGGAGTTTTCCAGTCCGTTTCAGAATCTCATTTAACTCAACATCAGATAAAAACATTTTTCACTAATATTAAAACTTAAAGCATCCCAGAGAAATGTTTTACAAGTGGAGAAATTTGCTTTAATTATAATATTTGGGCCTGTTTAATTTCTTGTAGACCTCTACCTCACATGAAACAAGGTAGAGAACTGTTCAGTCCAGTTGGGAACCCAGTCTGCGCGAGGAACTTGCTGATTTATACCACTGAAGAGGAGAGCTGTGAGCTTGGTGAGTTGGAATATGCTGATTTCTCTTTTTTATAATTGTTTTGCCCCCATGGGTTTTTACCAGGAGTTTGTAGCTTCTGTAGATTTTTAAATGTTGTACAGGTCCAATTGTCTGCCTTTACAGTCAGGATTTAGGTAAATAATTCCCCCTGGAATCCAAAGTCACACAGAAAATTATTCTTCAGGAGCATCTGTCTCTAGCTGTGTTTCCATTACAAATGGTTGCAAATCTTTGTCTAGATTCTTGTAAAATTGTTTTGGAAAAATTGTCAATGAATTTACAGAAGAGCAATGCATTCAGCGCGTTCGAATGATATACCACTTTTCATAAAATGTGTGATTTATTGAGAGCTTTAGTGGAATCAGCTGCATATTGTCCTCTTTCATTGGATCAAAACCATTTGAGGATTTTTTTTTTTGTTTAATTTTAATTTTAACAAGCAGTTGGATGTTAACCTTGTATTTGAAAGTTTTCCTCGTGTTTCACTTCCAGTGTTTAAAACCATCCTTGGTAACACGATTCTGATGGATGACATAGAGTCTGCTACCAATTACAGGAAGGCGGTGAGTGAATCTCTCTGACAGATGATGGTACCATGCTAGTCTCCACAGGGCTTCTTTATCCCGTAAATGACTTCCTGTTAACAGGTTATTCAGAAAGGGAACTATTGTCCCACCATATTGACCCGAGACGGGAACAGACTCCTCTTCAGTGGAAAGTTTGGGGGCGCACAGAACAAGGCACCAAAAAGGCACATAGTGAAGATGTTTGGAGCCCCTCTTCCTCTACGCTATGACACATTGCAGAAGGAGATAGGTGACAAATCTTACACTCCTTTATGAACCTTTTTATGACCACACAGTCAGATTATGCCTATTATATTGTTATTTTTGTTGTTGGATAGACTTGCTCATTCAATATCGTTCAACTTTGGAGAAGAAGAAAATTGAGGAAGATAAGCGTCATAAGACGATACAGAAACTTCATGAAATTGAACAAGAAGTGGAGGAAACTGAGAAAGAGCTTGAGGAGATTGAAAAGCAGCTTGGTAAGATTGTTTTTACACAACTTTCCATAAAAGTTGTGTTTTCTTGTTTCATACTTCGTAGAACTTTTCCACAACTTACCAGACTTAGTATAATACCTTAAGTCTTTCTGGAACTTACCAGATTACTATGTTGTTGTTTTTTTACTGAGCCTTAGCATTTTCTTCAGTAGAACTACCCAAACACTTTCTTAAACTTAACATGTACTTCTCTAGACAAGGCTCGTTTTTAAACTTAACAGGTTCTCTACTTAAATCTAAATCTGCTTTCCTGGAACACACAAGATACTTCCTTAAATCTCTCAATGGACCTTACCTTGTGCTAATCTAAACTTTCATAGAATTTAAGAGGTACTTTCTGAAACTTTAATTGAACCTACAAGGTATTTTATGGGGCTCCATTGAAACCTGCAGTCACAGCTGCTTTCCTGGAACTTTAATAGACATTTTCTTAAAGCAGGTCTCACTCCTTTGATTTATTTGATACGTTCAGAAACCTATGTTATGATGTGATTTTTAACTGGATACTTTTCTAGAATTTAGCAGGACATTTCTTGGTACCTTTTTGGAACTTGTGTTGTTGATAAGTAAAAGTTGGTCCAGAGAAAAAGTTTCAGAAATTTAAGCCTTAAGTTAACTTTAGTGTAATAATTTTTCCCGTATAGATGTGTTTCGCTGATTGTTCTGATATTGTTTTTTTTTCTCCTGCAGCATCAGTGAGATCAGGGAAACGAGGTCCTGAAGACATTTCAGAGCCATCTGGCCTCATGATGAAACGCCCAAGAGGAAGATCCAGGGATACTCCATAGAACTTTTAGCTCAACTTGTGATTTTGTTGTTTTTCTGTATTTCTTTTTAATCCGTTTTGAATGTTTTAAGTTTACAACTTCTAAAGTGAATTTACTTGGAATTCAGGAACATTTCATAAAGTCATTGTTTCTAAAAAAATAAACTGCTTCCATATTTTGTTTTTATTGTGTACCATTTTGTCAAGTTGGCATTGATTGTTTAGAAGTGCAAAACCTAAATGTGCACAACTTATGTTAAATGGTATTTTTATACATCCCAAAATATCTGGGTCTATTTTTCTGTTTGTGTAAATGAAAGAGGTCAGTGTTGATGTCTCAAAAATTGCACAGCAGAGGATCCTGCATGACCAGTCGGGTTTGGAAGTGTGCGCTGAAGATACAAAATATTTAAGACGTTTTCAAACTGCTGGTAGTTGCTGCTGATTATTATTTGAGGAAACTGCTAATATAAAAACAAACACAAAGTGAAATACAGTAGATGTTGACATATGGGCATTTGCCAAATAAATGTGATTTTGAGTTGGTGAACTATATTTTTGTGAACTGATTGCATGTACAGCATTTGTTTCAGATTTTTTTTAAATTTTCGGTTATTGCAGGAAAAAGCTTGCTTGCAAAACTTCCCATTTTGCAAGTAAGATGCGAAATGGGAAGTAATCAAGTTAGAATTGTTCTTGTTTTCAAGTTTGCCAATTCCCTGTACTAATTTAACAAACATGCTTTCCACTGCTATATAAACAGCTGTGATCTCCTTCTATCTTGTTTGAGCCAAAGTCGTTGTCGTCAGCTGAAGCTCCATGTTATTACGAAGCACAGAAAAGAGTTGAAACCTACAGAGAGCAGAAAGAAGAGCTCTCTGCACATCCCAGGTGTGTGTTTCTTAGTTACAGTAGGTGTTTCTATGTTTAGTGGGTGGATTCTAACAGCAGTAACACAGTCTCTGAATCAGGAAATGAGCATTTCATAATAGAGATACTATGTGCTCGAAACAAGGTAGAAAATAGTTTAATCTCTAGCGGAATTTGATCAATATGTTTTGAAACAGTTGAGAATAAACAAGTTTTCATGTTTTTTTCAACTTTGCATTGAGGCCAATCTCTAAATATCACACAGTTTTACCACTCTTGCAGTCTCAATGCAGTAAGGAAGACAAGATGATCCACTTGAACGACTGTCGCTTCAAAAAGATCATCAAGAAAACTTTGGAAACCAAAGGTTTGGACTTCAATGGCTTTGTGCAAGTTGTTCAAAAGATAATAATGGCTCTTCATAGTTGTTATATTGGCAGGAGCTATTTGCTATAATATGAATGCAATTGAAAATCTTGAAGGGAATTGTAAGACTGGCTTGGCACTTTTATTTACACTAGAATCATTTTGATGTGAAATTGCTATTTAACAGTTAAAGCAACTTTTAAGCCATTGTTTTAAGATCTGACCAAGTGCTTTTACATGTTTCTTTTTCAAGAGAAATCACTGATGCATGCAGATACTTGCCTTGGCGCCATTCTAGAAATTCAGGTCATGACAAGCTTGAACTGAGGCGCTTTTAGACACAAAGTCACAGTAAAGACATATAAAGTTGAAGTGTCACACTGTGTTTTCACCTTTTGGTTTTAGAAAAAAGCTCTTACACTTTTAAACTTATATTTATAATTACTATTGTCATACCATAAAAATTGTTAAACTTTGTAAATTCACAACTTGATAGGAATAATATTTGTTTTAATGCTAAGTTTCAGCACTAAAATTTCATGATAAATGCATGTCAACAGTGAGAGAATTGAAAAAAAAGTCCATAAATTCATTATTTCTGATTTTTAGACTAATGAATTAACATTTTAACATGCTGATTATCTCGCTGGTTGAGGTGTGCCTTCAATAATAATTACAGACCTCTCCATTCTTTATAAAAGGGAAAACTTAAAATTTGCTGTGTATTTATATTCTCCACACATAACTCATAATACTTTCTGATTACAGAAAGTATTTTCCATGGATTTAAATAATAAAATCAGAACTTCCTATTATTTTCCTGTTCCAACATGAGTGAACATTACTAACCTCAACCCAAATAAATGGCCAGGATTTTTTGTCCCACATCAGCATCTGTTCTTCAAAATTCTTTTATTGGATCTTATATCTCTCTTTTTTTTTTGCCCCAACAGGAATTTTCTGTCCTTTCAAATGAGACATTTGTGCTGACCACATCTGACAGAATAATAGTGGATGCTGATAAATTTGGTAAGTAAACTTGTTCAAGTTTACAAACAGAGGAAGAAACTAATTAGAACATGGGATGGTATTCTTTTGTTAATTTCAGAAAAACTGAAAGATGGCACCACCCTCTATCTGCTGCAAAAAACGGACCAAGCCCTGCCAGCTTCAACTGAGGAAGAGATAAACTTTGTTCCTCACTACAACACACTTATTGAAAGTGGGGCAAATGAGGCAAATGTCATGATTGGCAGCCATTTTGTTTGGTTTTATTGTTTTATGTGTGTTAACGGGCAATATTATGTAACATCTATTTTTTTGAGTTTTACATCATGTTATAATCTTTTTTTCCTCATCAAAGAAATAGTAATTTACAAAGTCAAATTTTTTTAAGTCATATTTGATATATGTATTAGTTTTATCACAACTTATGTCAAGATGTTGAATGTTCTGTTGACAATATGTTCATTGAAAATAAAAAATTGTCCTTTAAATTTCAAATGATATATTTTTAGTTCTTTAATCATTTAAAGTACAATTTCAATACATTGGACACATTTGATTTTTTTATTTAAAAGATAATAAATACCTTCATCTCTGTCATGCCTACTTCTTGAAGGTCATTCATTATAATTCCTAAATTACATTTTTTCTTGTGAAATTGAGCAACACTCATTTCACAAACAGAGTAAATTGAAGATGTTTCACAGCTAATAAAGACGGAACCAATTCTTAGCTCGTGGAAAAGGGGGCGCGGCTGCTCGGTTCGGAGGGGGTCCTGGTCCTGAAACGTCACATCCAAGATGCTGGAAGGCAGGCGCGCGCTTGGATGCGTCCAAAGCAGAGAAGAAGAAACAAGCCACAGATCTCTGGTTTCCAAACTGCTCGGGTCTCTGCTGGTTACAACCTGAGGTCTTCCTGCAGGGTGTTTTGTGCTGACATTCTTAACCATGAAGCGGGAAGTGCATCTCCTGAACTTTCTAATAACTTTCCCTCTCATCGGTGGAACACCGTTTCATCACATGTTTCGGGGAAACGCGTACTCTCCCCCCGAAACGCGACAGAGAAACAAGTGAGTAAGCTGCACATCTTTTTTTGTAATTAATTTCATTCCGTTCGTGCAAAGGACAGATTAGAACATTTAAAGTCATTCTTTTCAGAAACTGGTGCGCCTACGTTGTGCACAAGAACGTGAGCTGCGCTGTGGTTGGAGGCACGGAGAGCTTTGCGCAGCCGGAGTTTTTACCTTGTCCACCGGAGCAGCCGAACTGCGTGCAACAAGTGATGTAAGTTCCCAGAAATCACGATTATTGCGGAATCGGCAGATAGGTCTGTCCAGAAAACCCCATCTGATCTACAGTAGCACACATCTCTTTATATCTGACCAAGCAGACTTTCTTGTGATTTTTTTTTATTATTATTATTTCATTTCTCCAAGCTTTCTCAAGGCACATATTTTTTTACAATGTTTTTATTTGAGTTTGGTTGCATTTTTCTCTCATTTTAACTCATATAATCAGAAGAAACTGAAACTGACAAGTTTACTAAATTATGCCATACCTGGAGCAGGTACTAAACTGAATCAGAGCGCAAATCTGAGAAAAGAAACGTTGTTGCATGGCCAAGTGTACATTTTTAATGCAAAAGATTTAGCAACCAGTTTTTGATATTTATCTTACTTCTCATATTAAGGGCACATTCATCACATTTAGGAAGGAAATATCTTAACATCAGCTTTAATTAACAAGTTCACATTTCACACAGTTTTAGCAAATCTTAATGTTAAATCTAAGCCCCTTATTGTTGAAGTTGAATCTTCAGACGTTTTGTTACCAGGATCCTCTTACTAAAACAGTAGTTGTTTTCGAACAGTAAGCTTGGCACACAGCTAGGATGACACACCTCTCAGATCTTTTGTCTCTTACTTGTCTGCTGGCACAATTTGCTCTCATGGTTAGGGGAAAGGAATGAGCAAAACATAAACTTTGAACATCCCAAGAGCATTATTACAAGATCGTGTAGCTGGTTGGAAACACAACAAAAAGAAATTGGAGATAGATTAAAATAAACTGCACAACCATGTGTAGTTTATTTTACTGTGTGCTTCTTCTAAGAGCATCCCTTAGATGAAGCATAGTAAGTTTTTCAGGACTTAATTTATTTCACTACATGAATACATTTCTGTTGCATCCTTTACTGTTGTAGTCAAACACAGTAAAGGATACAATGCCTTCAAAAAAAAGTTTAGTACATTTATATAATGGCCTAACAAAAAGTAGTTCGTAATTGTGAGCCATACATTTGTGTCCATCCATTAATCTGTATTTTGCTGCATCATCTTTTGCTGAAATCACAACAAAAGACGAATGGCTCCCTACATGAGGAATTTATTGCAGAAGGGTGTCCAATAAAAGTGGGTGTGCACTTTGATTAGACCGTTGTAAAACATGAACATTCCAGTGTGAGAATGTTGTTCTGCAAGAAGATCAACCAGCAAAAATCCCCATTCACTCACTGGTGTAAGGGAATTTTTGCTGTATTTAGAGAGAGTCCTGGCATTTAACTTATTATCTTATCATTTTAATATTTGTTTGTAGATATCAAACACATTTTAGGCCCACATACAAGATCGGCTACAAGATTGTGACAGAACTGCAGTGGAAGTGCTGCCCGGGGTATCAGGGTTACGACTGCAAGGAGGTGAAAGACATGAAACTTCTCCAAGCAGACCGATTGCCCCATACCTCTTCAAACTCTGGCTATTTTCCACATCCACAAGGTCAGAAGCTAAGAATATTTTTTTAAATATTTAAAATGTTTAAAACCTTGAAGTGACAGGATCCTAATTGTTTGAATGTTATGTAGCTCCTAATCAGAGGACAGAGCAACAGAGAAACTATCCATCAACATGGGAGGGGCAGATTCAAGGTCAAACAGTTGCCACCGCACCACAGAGTCAAGGAAGACCTCAGAGTGCGCAACACCTGGAGGAGGAGGTGCAGCAGTTGTCCCAGATGGTTCTGGACATGCAGGCCAGAATGACAGACATGGCCTCCAACCTGAGGCTGGATTTCCAGGAGGATGCAAGTAAGATGTTGGCTACCCTGCTGAGCAACCTGAAACAGCCTGCCAGTGCTCGGGGCGGACAGACAGAGAGCTTCCAGGTGCAGGATTTCTCTTTTGGTCAAGAGGCCACATCAGTGGATGAGGTCACGAATAAGATAAACCAGTTCGCTGATGATCTGGAGTCAAAGAGCAATATCTTGAATGACTTAGTGGGTCGAGTTGACCTTCACGATGGACAAATTCGTCTGTTACTGGAGTCTGGTCGGAATCCTCTATCCACAGCCCAACCTGCCCCTGCGGGCACCGAAGCTGACCTGCGAGCCTACCTGGACGGCAAGATCAGCGCTCTGAGAGAAGAGTTGATGGAGGGTATGGACATCAAAATGGCCGACTTGAAGAACTCTTGTGATTATAAAATCCTCTCAGTTCAGGAACAGTGTGAAGGACAAGAAGCCAGCTACTTCAGCCTGACCGAGCTCCTGGAGTCAAAGGAAGAAGACCTCCGCAACGAGATCCAGGACCTTAAAAAAGAAGTATCTGATTTACAGAAGGCACAACCAGGGGATTCTTACTCTGTTCTGCTTCGCCTGCAAAACCTTGAAGACCATCTGAACTCAACTGAAAGGAGTTTGGTGGCACAGTGCATCTCTGTAGGGGAGAACCTTCGGACCGAGCAGGAAGAGGCCGTCACAGACTTGAAGAAGACGTTGGACAACAAGCTTGCATCCATTCAGGACCAACTCACGAACCAGCTGTCAGGAACAAACACCAGCTTCACATTTAGGAGTCCAAATGCTCTGCTGAAAGACATTAACTCTCTGAAGGAGTCAGTTAATAATCTGGAGCGTAAAGTCAACAATCTGGACCGTCCATGCTCAGGAGAATGCAAAGCTAATTTAACTGCCTTAGAAAACCTTCAGAAAGACTTTCAGAGCTATAAATCTGCTGTAGATGACATCAAGACACATCTGAATGTACAAATGAGGGACTTTGAATTCATGAAGGATCAGCTCGTTAGCATTAACAACAGCATTGAGAACAGTGACTTAAGTGACCCTCTGAAAAATGTAGAAGACTCAGGATTAGGTGAAGCGAAGCAGCAGAATCTGAGCTCCTCCTGGAGTCTAGCAAAAGACGGGGCCATGCAGGAGGCTGATGATCTTTTGGAACTTCACAGGGTGCAACACCAGGAGCTGAGACAGCGTTTGGATGAGCTGAGCAGGGAGGTGAAAGCTGAGAATGACAGATGCAGAGAAACGACTCACGACATGGGGGAGGAACTCGCCAGCATGGACAGCCGGATTGTTAACGTTGAGGCTCTGTGCAGCAGGCTAGACCCCATCTCCCTCAGCCTTCTGAGGGTCAAAGAAGGCCTGAACAGGCACATCACTGGGCTGTGGAGCAGTATGGACCAGCTGAACGGCACGGTTCAAACTCATGCTCAGGATATCGAAGGACTGAGGGGAAAGTGCCAGACGGTTCAAAATCAAAGCCTGAACATAGCTAAAGACATTCCCACCATAACTTATGGCTCTCCTGGGAAGGAAGGTAAGATGCCTGTCCTGCAAATCAGACATGAAGAGACAGATTTGTACAAACAAGCTAGGGAGTGATGTCTCTGTAAAGCTTTCACATCATGTATGAGAAGACTGAAATACACTAATAGTCTTATTAGTCTAATTAAACAAAATGTATAATTTTTATCAGATCTTTAAAAGTTTAGAAAAGAAACTTTAAAAAGGAAAGTTAAAAGACTTCTTGAGGAGTCTGGAGGTCTGGTGCCAGAAAACAACCTGATAGTGTAACAGGAAGGAGTAACACCTGGGTGGTTCAGACACTGTAAGTTTTTTAGAACCAACTTCTTTTCTGGGTTCTAGTAGAACTTTGTGGAATTAAAGATAATTGAGTTCAATTTGATTTCGCCTGAAGACATTCATTTACATTCAGAACAGAGAAGTGTCTGCATCTTTGGATGAATAAGTATCTTCAAGGTTCTATTTGGTTCACTTTTTTACATTTTATTGCTTTAAGGCATGAACAATTCACACATAGCTACCACATTAAAATGAAGGAAAATCTACAGAAATAAACAAAACATTTATGTATATATATATATATTTTTTTTTTTATTTCCTTAAAGTTCATTATATTTGATGTGTGAGGTCGACCAGATGCAGCAAATAAACATTTCGATTTAACTCAAATTATTTTGATCTCTGCAAAAGTATTCAAGGTTTTTAATGTTTTAGCAAACATAAATGTTTTAAAATTGCATTTGAATGACTAATGTTTTTGTAAACATTTTAGCTGAGCTGCTGAGTCCTTTATGACGCGGTGACTGTGCTGCCAGAGAGTCTCCACTATTGGCCTGTGTTTCAGCGTGTGAGTGAAGGGGGAAGTTGAATATTCTTTAAGCTATGTTCTCATTTAAGGCAAGCAAGCCTGATTGAAGACACATGCCTGGTTTAACAGACCCCATGTTGCGTTGAGCAATGCTTTGGCATCAAGTAATACAGCTAACCAGACTCAGTTTTGCATCCAGGAGTGCATTTTACGGGTGTGCATTTGTCCATTGTAACAGTTCATTTTTATGGCTGCAATGTTTTGAAGATCATTGTGGGAGAAAAAAAAACGATTATAGCAATTAACCGAGAAAGAAAATAGTATTGTTTTTTTCACATCAGCACTGAGATTTGATGGATTCTTCTAATATGTTTATTAGCCATGTGCTCACTTCTATTGTCGCATTTTTATTCCAAACCCTAGTGAACCTATTTTTAAAGGTGATAGTCATTTCTGGCTAAATGACAACACTGATGTGTTTTATTGCTTTTTGAAGTTGCAGCACAGAACTATAAAATGTCACCATTTAGTTTAGCTCATTCTAGGAGCAAGTCACTAAATCTTTGGACTTTTCCCATTTTTGATGTGCTAAGCTAAACGCTGCAAGCATGACTAGTAGTTGAAAAGTAGCAATTTACATTCTAAGTTCAAACACTGAGGTTCACTTATGAAGCTTTTGTACTGACTCAAGTTAAGTGGCACAAACTATCTGAAGTGTATATAAGTTATGTATTCCTCCAGCTTTGACTATGTTTTACATTTGAGGCAGTCAGATACACAGTTTGCGGTCCCTCAAAGGATGCCCTGTTGGATTTTTCTGACTTGAAACTGCGCTTGAAACACAAGTGTAGCTTCTACAAATAACTGTAAATAATCATAAGAAATAGGGAAGCCATTACCTGAAAAGCTAAAGTCTCTGGGCTTCATTAGCATAATCAAAAACAATCCATCATAAAAGCAGCTCTGTCATAACAAATGCAAAATGAGTGCAGCACCTTCAGTATTTGATCAGTAAACTCAATTTTTCAACACATATTTACATGTTTGAATGGCCTAGTCCTAAATCCAATTGACAATTTTTACAAAAACTTAAAAAGTCCTGTTCACAAACATCTGAAAGATGACTTTTCTTAGATGTGGGGCGAATGCTTGTGTACGGCATTGCATGTGTTAACTAGATGTCTCTGTAGTACTGTTAAACTCTTACCTTACACGTTTTTACAGTCCATCGCAGAGTTTGACTCATGACAGGATAATTTGCCAATTTAGCTGTTGCTGTCCCACCCAAATGACGTACTCTGCAGCACGGTCAACAAGCCTTAGCATCCATGTTTCTTTTTTCCGTTCATCATTCATTTCATTCTTTTAGTAACACTTGGCTTTTCTTAGTGGGAGCATGTTTTTGCACCAACAGATTTTCATACTGTAGCGTGTTTTTGATGTGAATCCACACATTGTTGGCACCTATGAGAACTAGCTGGACTCCTACCGTTGTGAGAGCAAACTTGGAGCTTTTCCACATTGTTATGGTGCCAGAGCTCTTCCTTTGGGAGCAGCTCGATTCCCATTCTGTTTTATTGGTCCTGATAATTTAGCATGTAGTCCAGTTTGGAATAACTTGAGAAGATGGCCTTTGTTTAGTTGAATACGATGGTTTCTACAAGATTTCCATGAAAATTACACCTCGAGATGTAATTTTTCACTTTTTTGCCAGAAAAATGATTGTACAGTGACACAGAAATATTGTTACTCCACCCTGTGGCTTCTTGCAATTATGTCATCTAACAGTTTTTTCCTGTTCGAAACATATTTTAGTTTGAGATCCGCTCTCTTGTTTCCTATTAGCGGCTACTCTGAGTGCTCTGTTATCTTCTCATTTATCTCACGTTGAGTTCATCTGATGAGGCTGGAAAAGGTCACTCTGCCACACAGTCTTCTTCATACACATCCACATGGATTCTCAATAATGGACAACTTTTCATTCAAAGCCAACAGTTTTAGTGTGTTCAAGTGCTAATAGGTGAACATTTCCATTGGCATCTTTTCTACTGCTGAGATTAGGTTTCCTTCATTCCCTTCAACCAAATCCTGTAAAGATTTTAAACCTCTGTGGCGAGTTCACTGTCTGTCTGAGGAAAAAAAAGGAAAGTGAAATGTGTTCCCAGAGGCCGCCCGTGACTGTTTACCAATGATGTCACACAGTTGTTAATCTTTATCAAGAGGACTGAAAGCAGTTGGGATTTTGTTGTATTCAGCACTGAAACTGGGTCATTCTTGGAAATATTTATGATTGCTTGAAAAATCATGAAAAGAATACAGTTAATTTGAGAACTATTTAGACCCTGGTATATTTTGTTGTAAATATAGGGTTAGTGACTGTCATCTATTAGCTATAATTGTTTGTTTTTAATACTTTGTTCAAAATCATTTGCAGAAGATGTGCTTTTCTCTTTAGTTACGCTTTGACATTTTCACAGCTGTCTTCAGTTTTTGCTTGTCAAAAAAACTTTCTGCCTTTAGGCTTTGCTTTATTGGTAAAATCCAATTGCATGGAGATCATACAAATCTGCAATCTACTTACTTCAGAAACTAGAATGTGGGTCTGAGAGTGGGCCAACTTCATTTGTTTTGCTTTTTTTTTTTGTTTTTTTCAGTTTTAGATTGGAATAATTCGTCTTTTCAGTTATAGTTTTACAGTTTTCAGTTATAAGACGTGTAAATCTTCTCATTAGGGGGATGAATTTCAGCATAAATCTCAAATTTTAATGTTGCATTGTTTTGAATTGTTCATGCCATGCACCAGCTTCTGTTATGATTATGGCTGGATATTTTTACTACACATCTTATCAGTCGAGTTGTAAAATGCATACAATCTTAATGCTAGTGTTTTTTTTAAAGATGCTGGGTTTTTGGGGTTTTTTTTGTTTGGTTGTCAACCTTTACCAGCACCACTACCAGGAAAACAGACCCATGTCATGCCGCTGCTTGGCAGTTGATCTGATATTTTTACATTTGAAAGCCTTAACCTGGTTTCTTTAACTGCACGTCTTGTAATTTAAAGTGAAACAGCTCAATCTCTGTCTCATCTCGTCATGGAGTGCTTCTCCAGATGGTGTGTGGTTTGTCCACATGAGGCAGTTAAAGTTTTCTGTTGTTAAACTGGCTTAACAGGTTCTGGTTCATGGTAAGTTTGGTACTTAATGACTCCTTTGCTGTTGCTGAACATCTTGATCAATTTCCTCTGATTCAGGGTTTTGTTATATGTCCAACAAAAACATATTTAGAATCATTATCTATTTAAGAAGCACAGTAACATTAGGTTTCTGGCTCTGACTCCAATCTTATTGACAATTGGAGGATTCCTCCTCAATTACAAAAGCTTGTGGTTTCTCTGGTCTTGGTAGGGTTGCATTTCTTTTTCTCTTTCCGTTTGTTGTATGATGGATTGAACAGTGCTCTCTGTGAAATGTTCAAAGTGTAGGATACTTTTTTTTAGTCAATCACTTCTTTACACTGTTGTGTTCCTGAAACTTCATGAGACTTTTTGGTCACTGAAATTATCCATCAAACCCCTGAGGTCCTCAGAGCACCTGTATTGTGCACCATTATAGACTAATTGAGCTATGACTTCCTGAAAATACACTCTGATATGTGTTTGCAATAGAAATGTGGTAACAGAAAAGGGCGGAGGGGATGGATACCTTTGCAGGACACTGCACTTGCAACAATCTGATTTTGAGGTCAGAGTTGGTGAGAAACTGTCCCAACTGGAATTCAGACTTCATGGGGAGCCCCAGTTAATTTTCCAACTTGAAACCTGAAATTTACGACTTTTTGAATTAACTATGATAATTCATTGCCAGTCAGAAAAGCTCTGGGCTTGCTTTCACAACATGCTTTGCTTCATTTTCCATGTGCACTTCAGCTACTCCCTACAAGTCCATGCCATCACCCAGCACCCACTGACTTCATAGACAAAGATGGTCTTGCATAAAAATGACCTGTAAGCAACTTCCCAGTTTGCTTTGAGCTCTTTATGGAAACTTTTACAGATAAGGGAGTAATGCTCTTATGCTGATGACGTATTTAGACTCTTAGGTCTGTGACTTGTGCAAGATAAGATGGCAAATCTTCCACACAGGTCAAACGTAACGACCTTCTTAACATGTACGACGGTTTCTGGCCAAGGGGCTCCAGGAACAGTAAAGTCTTCAGCTTTTGTTTTCTGTTACTCTCCATTTAGATCCTGATTTTTTTTTTTTTCAGACTGTTTGTGACAGGGCTGATAAATATATTGCCATTCTTACTCCTCTTTTCTCCAGAGATTTGCTTTGGCCACTAAACACAGAGGTTGCATCCATGGATTCCTAAATCAAAGCTTTAAGACCCCAGTGTGTTTTGAGGACTCATAAAGTCGATATCCAGCCTCACACTCATTATTAAAAAGTGATTTATAAAGTAGAATGTGTCTGTTTTTGCGACACAAGAGACTGCTGTAATCATAAACTGCTGGCTGGTAAATCACTAACAACACAGCGAGGATTTCCCTTCCCTGAACTGGTAAGAGAAACACACATTTAGATCCAGCTGTATTTGTTTACAGCGCACCTCTTTTATCCAGAAGTATACTCTACCATGCAGATACACATCCTGTCCTTGGCTCTTTTATCTCTGTGGCAGCAGCTCGGAAATCACTTTTGAATTGCTGAGATCAAAGGGGACGACATACCTTGCTTTATATGAGCAGCAACACGGCCGGCGCACTTGCAGGCTTACCTCCTGTGCTGTTTTACTGTGAGACGTTAGTCTGCCAGCATTTCTTGTATTTAACAGGCAGACTTTTCTGAAGTGACCCTTTCCCCTCATAGGAACATAGGCTTGTCTGCCTTTTATGCGCAAAATTATGCATGTGTGAAGGGGAGTGGGATACAAAGGCAAAAAGTCTTTAGACTTTTTACTTTTGCCAAAAATGTATTTTACTCAAGCATGTAAAAGTAAACATTGAATTTGAAATGCTTATCTTTAAAAGTAAGCATGTAAATGTAAGAGACTAAATGCACATCCGTGAGTTACACCACAATTATACGAGACACTAGGGATGGCTTTGTGCAACTGGTGTGTAAGTAAAATTAAAAGGCCACATTTGAAGATGCCCACAAGTTGGGCGACCATATGCACTGTATTTCCTTGCAATAACTTATACCAACAAATACATACATTTTCTGAGAAAAGCATACTACAATAGACTCACTGTTTCATATCTGTTACACACAGCTGTGATTATCCAAGACTAGCAACGGGCCCCATTAACACCTTTACTTCAAATGATTATTTAGGCCTGTTATTATGAACTTGAAGAGAGAAAATAACAGTCATCTAGCCTTTAACTCATCAGCTATAAAATACTGCGTTCTGGGGTTGCTGGGAGGAGTCCTTGAATTTACCAACTAAACATTCCCTCTGTTACTGGAGCGACCTGGTCGAGAATGCAGCTTTTTCAAAGTGTATTAAAAACAGAAGTAAACTTATGCATGAGCAAGGAATGGCTCGATTACACATGCATATGTCATGGTAAGTTAAAATAACTGACAA
Source organism: Poeciliopsis prolifica (assembly GCF_027474105.1). Lineage (NCBI taxonomy): Eukaryota > Metazoa > Chordata > Actinopteri > Cyprinodontiformes > Poeciliidae > Poeciliopsis > Poeciliopsis prolifica. The sequence goes on from NW_026562387.1 coordinate 13,778,574, forward strand.
GGGGAAAAAAAGGATGTTTATTTAAAAAGAAAAATACTAATCAGTCCTACTGCAAAAATGTGTTATACACAATATACAGTGAAATATATATTATTATAGTAATGAACCCAGTAACATTATATCTAATAAACTCTTTAGTAATATGCATAAATTGATAGCATATTGAAAGTACTTCAGGGATTCTGTCTGTTCAGTGCGTCTTTACTCTGTTTTCTCAAGTCTATCATTTCTCAAATGATAGAAGGACATCAAGTTCTGGTTCTGCTGGAGGTTTCTTCTTGTTAAAGGGGAGTTTTCCTTTCTGCTGAGACTGCAGTGAGTTTTACAGAAAACTTTTAAACCAATTTGAATCATCAACAGAACTTGGCTGCATTGTTCTATAACTAGGATCAATTAGAATATTTTGACTTGGAACAATTCAAATTATTCTAATTGGATTGACTTTGTCCTTATTTTTGTTAAGTGCCTTGAGATTACATCTGTTGTGAATTAACACTATGTTGAAAAACTGAGTTGGATTAAATTGAACTCAGATTTGAATTTTTGCCCAGTTTTCATTGTTGAATCATGAATTCTGACCTTCACTGAGGCAAGACCTCCACTGTCTTTATGTAAACGTTTAACAAACCTTAAAACCCACTGGACTGTTAATCCTCTCATCTATTACAGAAGATTTAAAATCACATAAATCAAAGTCTTGATGACTGTAAAACCTGCGTCACTCTATTACGTATCAACCGTTTGCTTTAATGGCAGTGGGAAATATGATGCCATCCAATAATAATCACCTTCCTGCTCATTCAACACTGCAGCATAAACAATTTGATCACCAGATAAACCAGGCTATTACAGACTTTTCAGACACACATCCAGCACTACTAGAAAAATGTAGACTGAGACTGAAATGTTACAGCCAGCACCCAATAATAACATCACACAAATCTATGCAGACAGACTTCTTATTAAGTCATACTTGGCTACTCTTATGTGTGTAGTGCTGAGTAGAAAGTGCTGCTTTGTTATGTAAATTAATCCACCTTATTACCATTCCATGTTGGGATGGTAATGCATAAAATGGAGATTTATTTCTGGAGTCGTTCCTAAAAGAAACTTGGGATAGCTTTGAAATATGCTTGGACCGAAACAATTTGTGTTAAACTGTCAAATCTACAACAGAACAATAATCTAAATTATTATTACCAGCTCATGTGACATGTAATGGCTACAAGATTTTACCACAGCTAATTCAGGCACTCAGATATTCTGAGGGTGAGGATTAACACAATGAGAGCTCTCTTTTTTAGAATGTGAGAATATAACAATTTTCAAGGATGAGAAAATTCCAGCTGCCTTCTTTCTCAACACTCAGGATTTATTGTAGATTTTATTTGACGATTATTTGCTTTTGGAGACAGCCAAGATAGGCTGGGTTGAGCTATGCTTCAGGGAGTTTGCAGCATTATGCCATTACAATAAAATGTGCTCTTGGAAAGACTAACATTAGCAACAATTATGGCCTCATGGCTTTGATCACTGGGACAGGTGTTGGTAAGCCTTTAGATAAACCATATGAAATATAGTAATGTTCACTAGGTCTGTTTCATGTTGAGCATCACAACAAATCCAAAAGTCTCGTTTTGAAATGTGTTGGCAGATAAAGAGTGGATAGAGCTACTTTTTGGCGGAAACTGTACAATCAACCGGTCGGTTTTCCTTAAAGAAGATATTTGATAAGTCAAATGCAACTCAAAGTGTCTTCCAAATGCTAAACTATCATTGTAAAAACCACTAATAGTAAATAAAATTATGTAAAATAATTGTTACATACTTTAACATTGGTCCCTAACATTAGAGACAGAAAAGTGGTTTAAAACATATCAAATTCTAAAACAGTTTTATTAATGATTTTTATTCAATAAACAAAATCAAATTTACATTTCACTTATGATCAGATTTAAAACTGTCAACTGTGTTAAAATTAATTTAGTTTTGAAATTAAAACAATAGACGAACTTACAACTTTGATAAAGAGCCCAATAAATTTAATATTCAATTAAATAGAAAAATATTCTCAAGGTAATCTAAAAGTCAGTCTGGAAAGATATGTTTTGACTGTTTTATTTTATCTTTTTGTTTGCCTCTTTACATATTGCACGTACATTTCCGTGCGAAAATAGTTTTATCCTAAGAGAAGAGTTTTTGAAGGTTTAAGCAACTCACATGTTTGGAAAAAGCTTTTTTCATCTACATAAATCATCTTCAGAAAATTGGCTTCAAATTATTTTGACATGAGAAAAGAACAATGTACCAAGGCAAGATTGTTTTGCATGTCAAATGTATTCCACATGTCAAAGTTTAAGCTGTGAAAAAAGAAAAAAATTCAGAAAAATTTTATATTTGTTGAATATTTGCAAAAAAGAACAATGCCTACAGCCATCTGCAGTTGATTACAGTCTTTTTAACACTTCAAAGGAACTCTAAAAATAATTAGATTTGAACAAGCCATGAAATGTGTATTTAGCTAGAACATTTTTACAGCCTTATACAGTTGAATCCAGCTGGTGTGTAAACTCGGACTTGCAGTCTAAACACATGTCTCTGTTCTGTTCAGGTGCCAGTGTTGGACCAGTGGACGGAGCATCTCCTCGAGTTTCAGCTGAGAGTTTTAGAGTGTCGGTTGTCCCTCCAGAGCCTTCCCTGCAGCATCTACCTGTGATGGAGACAGGAGAAGCAGGCCCACCGGGAGAAATGACCAAAGGGATGGACGTCAGCATGATGTCTGTTCAGGGGTTTGCTGGAGCTCCAGGTGAAGCGCATTCAAATAAAATTGTTCTGCATGTTTTTTTTCTTATTTATTATTTAATTTCTCTCAATGTTTTTTTTATCCAAAGCTACCCAAACTGACTCCTTACAAACCAGCATACCTATAAACTCAGGTACATTTTACTTTAAATGTTTTATGATGCATCAGGTGGTGCAAATAATCAATTCCAATGCTATTTTATCAGCAGATGTGAGCATGCCTCCAAGATCTTCAAAGCAGAAAACTAGCACAGCTTCAGGTTAGAGTTATTAATTATTTAGGATCCTGAATCTGTTAGGATTATGGTTACTCATGTCAAATATTTGCTGTCCTGGTCTCCAGGTGAGAAGGTGTCCTTCTCGGCTGGTTTGACTGTCTCACCATTCCAAGAAGAAGCCGGAATAATCCGATTCAACAAGGTTCTGGTCAACGATGGAGGACATTATGACCCTCGTACAGGTAGCTTAACATGAACTCTTGAAAAGTCATTTGGAGGAGGAAGGAGTGCAGTGCTACAGAAAGGACATAAATTAGATTCTGTTGGCTGCTTGTGCCTCCACACATCCTGAGCAATTTCCTCTCTGACCAATATCAAAAACTGATACTGACCGAACCCATCAGGGGTTCTTCCATACTTATTCACAGCAGCATCACTGCAGACAGTAAGGCTCAGATGTTCATGTGTAGAAAAGGAGGCATTCAAAGAACTAAAGAAAATTTGGAAAGTGTATATTCTCACCTCCTCTGCTAAGCCAGTCCTCCATTACGGATCTCAGACGTAAACAACTGGAAACCTACTTGAACAGCTGCATCCTGTAGATTCTCTACATTCACTTGCCAGATCAAATTAGCAGCACTGACCTTTGACTATATACAAACCATCTGCATATAGGAGAGCATTTTCTCATAAGACACTGGCAATAGATCAGCTGTACACAAGCCCACTAATGACATCACCAGGAGACCTCTGACCTCAAGGACAGCGGAAGAGAGGATGGCCTCGAAACATCTGGCGAAGACATTTAGAAGTAGACATGAAGAGGACAAGTTGTTCTTGGAACAGTGTGCAGTTTAGTTATTATATATTATCAATGACCTTTGAACTCAGAGGAATGGATGGTTGTAGGTATTTACAATGTGATTATGATGACGTTGCTGTCATTTTTTATTAGGATAAAAGTGCAGAAAGTTACTTTTTGTTCTTGCATCCATCTTGTTTTCCTCCCAGGTTGTCAGTTATATAAATTGGTCACTTCGTTGATGATGTGGAGAATTTTATGAGTACTTTTTTTTATGAGTCGAGTAATTTTTGCTTCTCTCTCCAGTGACAGTTCTTTATTGCTCAAAGGCTAGAATCAAGCAAGTCAGGGTGTGCCCTGCGATACTGAATCAAAATCTTTTGATAAACACGGTTCATGTATTAAAAAGGCGGCTTATGTGATTTTCACATAGAGCCAGGCTGGTTTGGATAGTTTTTTATGTCTTTTAAAGGAAACCGTCAATTGAAATCAGCATTTTGTTATTTACAGAGGTTCACTTGTATTCACTGGGGTTATTATGGACCACACGCATCTCTGAATAGCTAAATATTTAAGACACAAAATATGTATTAATACACACAATGGAACCATCTTAGCATAACCACAGAAGTTAATATCTACAATCTTCCTGACCTCGGCTCTTGAAGGAACAACCAATAATTGCTGAGGAAAATGAACGTTTCAGTTCATTGTCCCTATATTTCTGCTTCCTGAGTTACAGTTTCCTTTTTTTTCTTTTACATCTGCCAAGAAATGAGAAACAGAAGCCCTCGTATGTGGGATAAAGAGAGGGGTGTGGCTGAGGAGAGAAGCAGGGGAAAGGAAGATGGGTGACGCAGGACTTCCAGTAAGAGGTCTTACTAAACAACTGGAAGCCATCTAACCGTGCCTGGAGACAACATGGTGTCAAAAATCTTTCTTTTCCCTTTGCAGAGCAGAACGATAACTGGAAGGCAGGACTATTGAATTCTGTAGATACCCTCTGTGATAATTTCTGCAATTAGGTGGCTTTTTTTTTTTTTTGCATATAATTTGAGTTACTCTGCAAAGAAAAACCTGTAGAGGTTTGAACCATGAATAAACAGGGATTCATTGTACTCCAGTTATCTTATTCTTTGTTTGATGGTAGACATTTAGATGAGACAAAAAAACAGCAGAAAACCTGTTGAAATTTGGAAGCCAGCAAATTTGCTTTATGCTTGAACCACTGAAGAGTAAGACTGCCTCTATTCTGGACATGTTTCCTTGGTTGGGCAACACTAATACACATTCTCTCTTTTGGCTTTTAAAAATCCCAGAGGTTCGTGACGTCTTTGATGACAGTCTCCACAGATCATCTCTCTCTGCATTCCAGGCATCTTCACCGTTCCTACAGACGGTCGCTACCTGGTGACGGCCGTGCTCGTCGCCCAGAGAGGCGAGAAGGTCGAGGCCGTGCTGTCAGTGTCCAACAGCATCATCCAGATGCTGGATTCGGCAGGCTTCTCCTCTGAGATCACTGCGCCGCTCTCGCCAGAACAATGCAGCTGCAGCGGCTCGACCTCACTCAGTCTGGTTGTTTCGATGAAGCAAGGAGACCAAATGGGACTCATGTTGACCGCTGGGAAACTCGCCATCTCTGACCCCCCGGAGATCCTGTCATCTTTTAGTGCTGTGCTTCTGTACGGCAGCCCGATAAAACGGTAGCTGCTCTGACTCTTTGTTACGCAAACAACTAAGACAGAGCATTTTCACCTGGTTGGGTTAAATTATTAAAACATGGCAACACTCTATTTAAGACAAGCGAATGAGATGGTCTGCATTATGAGGACTAACATATAGTTTCTATGTTTTGTTTTGCTTTCATGGCTCAAAAGAATTGAAACGGACAGACACACACACACACACACACACACATCTTGCCAGAAGCTAAATATAAACAAGCTTTGTAGTTTTAAATGCAGTCTTTTTAAAAAAAAAATCAATTTAAGACATTTTTTCACAATTTAATAAAACAACAGCACAGGGATGTGATGTGATGTGTACTACTTGTTCATAAATTTGAACAAAAGTGTCATTTGATGCGTTTTCTTTTTTTTTTCTTTTTTTTTTGTGCTTTTCAAGCATAAAATAATAGATACCCACAAGTTGGTCGGAGCAATCTATAGAAAGATATTAATGGGTAAGCAAAAGTAAAGTTTCATAAAACTAATATAAATTAAAGTGTGGTCTGTTCACACAAAGCTCGTCACTTTCACAGAAAGAATGTGGTAAATTGTGGACATTTGTTACTAAGAACACAAACTTCTGGGAAAAAAAAAATCTATATTCATCAAAAATGAACAGTGAACCCTGAGTCTAACCATGGATTTATAGAAATGCTTATCAAGCAGCAGCAGGATCTACATTCATTTTTTGAACCGAGACACATTACTGCAATTTGAAACAGCAAATCACAACATGTTTCTTGTCAGCATTTCAGTTAAAAGTAAATGACATGTAAGGCCTGAAAGGGACGGTGACACACTGACTCTATTAAGTCCCTACAGAAGTGCTTGGGCTACAACTCACAGGAACTGCAACAAAGAATGTTTATGTGCACAAAATTTTGTTCTTGCATGAGAAAAAAATTGTTGAGCAACTGTAGAAAAAGTATTTTTTGTTTCTAATTACAGAAAAAAAACAGGAATCTTTGTGTAGCCTTTTAAGCTCAAGAGCAAATTTTAGCACCAGCCAATCAGAAGAGATTGTCTGGAGAACAAAAGGCAATTGGAGAACAAAAGGCAATTTTTCAGTACATTTGGTTGGAGAAAGGAATTGTGATTCTTAAGATAATAAGCTAATCATATGAAAATTTGGAATCCAAAACGCTTTGTATAAAAAGCAGTAAATGCTGTGGGACTGTTAACTTGAATCCAGTCATTCATCTATTAAAGTGCATAAAACATCACATAAGCAGGATAGTAAAACACCCAGAAGAATTGTTATTTCCTGAAGTCTCTAAATGTAACAAAATAAGCAGTCTTCTGATTGGTCAGTTTAGACACTGTTCAATCAGTTGAACCTTTTAAGACTGTGTCAAAATTTGTACTTGGCAAGCTTCAGTTTTACATGCAGATGAATATTTTAGTCTTCTACACCTGCACAAACACTTCACTGAAAGACATTTTACTTCAAGACAGAAGCTTGATTTTTCAGTACAAAATATTGCCTTCAAAGTTTTTTTGGTGCAATCTAAAAGTGCAAATATGCTCTGTGCAGTTTATGCATTAACTACTTAAGATGGCAGAAACTACTGTTTCATTTAAAAATAAAGGACTACATAAATATATCCCTGACATTTACCCTACATCAAAAAACATTTAAGATGCAATTTTAGCAGCTGTTAAGTTTAGGATTTAAATCAAAGCGTCTCTGAAGTCACAGCAGCTCCTCGAAGCACACCTCTGCAATCGGCTGCCTCCAGTAACAGAAGGAGCTGAAGTCTGGACAGCTGAAGGTGGCGCACTGCTGAGTGCTTCTCAATGGGAAAACGTGCTCCACCAGCTCGCTCAGCCGGCTGTAGCTGCCAAGTTACAAACAAGCATCACAAGAGAAAATATTAAAACATTTGTATGGGACGAACAGCTGACAGAAAGTGATTTGTCGCTACTTACGATGTTTTATTGCCTTTGGATTGCTCAAGGATCAGCTCCCCCTTAGGATTCACTGTGAATATCCGACACGCGGGCACACCCACTTGTTTGTAGGCAAACACATCCTAATGAGGAAGGGACACAAAAGCAAACAGATGATTTTATACAGACTAAAATAAAAACTTTAATAGTGCAGGAGTAAAAGTATTTCTACTCACATTCGCCCTGTTTCCAAAGGCAGCATAGAAAGGTTGAGTGTTTGAATGGAACAGGTTCTTGATGTCTGTGAGGCATTCGATCTTGAACTTCTCAGGCTTTTTCTCAATGACCTCTCTTAAAGAAAAAAAATATCATAAATGAATCCTCTAACACACTGTAGCTGAGTCTGGAAGCACATAATGCATCTCAAAAACAGATTGAATGCACAGATCTGCATTTTCAAGCTCCAGTTGTAATTTCACTGTGATTTCCTCGCTTTCATGGTGTGATTTTCTCCAGCAGACGCAGATCTCATGTCGGTAAACATCAGCATCTTTGCTGATCAGATAAAAGTCAGAGGATTTCCCACCTGTGGAAGGCAGAGAAGAGGCTGCTTGGTGAAAGCATGAGAGGTCCCTGAGGAAGAAGCGTGCCGCTGTCGTTCACCCAGTGCAGATACCCGCGAGTCATGTCAGCCATGCCGATGGCTCGGGCCGAGCAGTACAGGAACCTGTAGCCGTTCCTGCAACAGTCAGATGTTCGCTGGCTAAGTTGTTTTAGTTTAACATCTCCTGATGTGATCATGGATGCAGACGATCAGTCTTACTCATGCACCGAGTTGTAAAGCTTTGCGATTCCCCGATGAGTCCAGTCTTTGCCGAGCTGAGGCAGAATCTGACCAAAAACATCTGATCTGTAAAGAAATGTGCGAGGACAAAGTTTTCTTGTTTGTTTTCTTTTTTCTTTCTTAATCAGAAACAATTACCAGGTCAAACTATATTTTCTTGTCAATCTAATAAGAATTTTAGATATACCGGCCTATTCTCAGGTATAAGTGGATCCAAAGATCTAAGTAATTTTGAGTGGTGAAGAAGGCTTGAAATTAAAAATGTCTGCTGCTAATCAGAACATGAGAATTTAAATTTGATGGACCGGTTGTTTTACAATCAGTGAACTCGCCGAATTGAAGCAACACCAATCCGATTTGTATCATTATTTGTGACATGAACAAGTTGTTAAAGGAGATGTGGGCAATTAAATTCACCCAAATCCAAAAGTGTATATAATAATAAACTTTGCAAATATGAATTTGATCAGCTGATGGCTTCATGTTCAGTAGCGTGTTCTACACTTTATATTTTTCAGAGAAAAGTGTGGTTATTGTCCGTACTTGGTGATGGTGCCATCGATGTCCGAGATGATGACCTTGTCGTCCCAGTTCCACAGGTAGATGGTTCCTTCGCAGCGACAGGTTCCCTGGTACTGAGTGGTGATGCTGAACGTGACGTCGTTTGGGCCGTCTCTCAGCTTCAGGCTGCCCTGCAAAAGGTAAACAGTTCAGAAGCTGAAATACACCAAATAAATTAGAATATTACTGAGTGAAATACATAATGTAGATAAATTTCACATAGAGTGATGCTATCAATAATGCATATTCTAATTTTATTTATTGTAGATATGAAAATCCAATAAAACTGAATGCTTGCTCTACACGCTTTCCGGTTTACTTTGAAGATAGGGTGAAAGTGAAGCGCAGACTCCTAAGAAGTACCAAGGAATAATGATTCAATAAATATTCTGGTGATTTGTTGCTGTGTGTTGATTTTCACTTGTAAAAAAAAACAAAAACATTTTTAACCTCCTGGAAGCATCCAGAATGTACTTGGTACCTGATTTTTCTTTCATTTCAAAATGCTAAATTGTTGTTTTTCCATAAAACACAGATTCTGAGGAAGAATGGAAGGATTTTATTATTGTTTGGCACACAAGTTAAACCTTTTTCCCACCTGTTTCTGTCTAAGCCACACAGCCCACACTGGTGAACTTACGATCTGATCAGACGACAGACGGAGGGATTTCCTGTAAGAGTGACATGTAGCTGCTCCTTCATTCTGCACGCGCTCAGTGGGTTTTATGGATGGTGCTGCACCATTCAGCTCTTTGGTCTCTTCATCACTGGACCACTCTGAAACTTTCTGCCTGCTGGAGAGAGATGGTGAACAGACACACACACATCATCATCATCATGGGTACAGATGTATCAAATTAAAAGACATAAAAATCTGTCTGAACTTTTCTTTTTCAGAGTGAATTTATTATCAGATAACCTAAGAATTGGCAAGAAGCAGCACCTATTACAGACACCAGAGGGCAGCATATCTACTCAGCCACATTTATAATTCATCATATCCTCTACTTAACACTGCAGATATGTATGCTGATTACCTTTCAAATTTACAATTTGAACAACTTTCTCTGATAATTATGAAGCATGTGAGTTTAATCATCTATTCTACACATACTTTCTGTGTCTCTGCTTCTTAATGAGTTTATTGGTCATAGGTTTATAAGTCACAAGACTTCAGCACTGACTAATATGCTAATCCGTCCTGTGTGGGACTTGTTTACCCAACACAACACGTGTTGACATGTTTTGTATTGTTGTTAGGACTCTGAATGCGGCCCGGCTGCTGACTCACTGGGTTTCTGGGGCCTGGTGGAGGGCAGGGCTCTCTCTGCTCACAGACTCCTGTCTCTCCAACTTGCTCTCAGTTGACAACTAAGAACACAAAGAGAAGGAAGATGATGTAGATATTTTGAAAGTGAGACAGTATAGAGAGCTTATGTAACAAGAAAATGCCTTTACATAACGATGCAAATCTAAAATGATGAGACTGCTGAGGCTTTTGGCCAAAATGTTCCTCATTTGCAATGCAAACTGGAACTCCAGTGTTCTCCACATTTGTTAGTCATAAGGTTTCCACCTGCTTTGTGCTGCTCTTCCTCCAGAACCACCACCGACCAGACTTTTTAGGCATTTTCTCCTTCACCCAGGCTTCTTCTGTCATCTGAAATTGAAATAACTCAATTATGAGAAAGAATTATTCAGGCACCTTGAGAAAAACGCATTAGACCAGACGATACCTTCGGAAGATTTTTCTGGAAAGCTTGCATGCAAAGAATCAAAGGTGCTGCCAGAGTCCAGTTGTAATACCTAAAAAATAAATATATTTTGATTTTTAATCTTAAGATGTTTGAGCAAAAATGTGGAATGGAATAAATGCTGGGCTGATGAGACCCACCGGTTTCCAATTTTGACCACCAAGTTTGGATTGTCGATGATCGCTGGATTCTCGGCAAAGTCATTGTAGGTGATCAGGTGTTCCATGAATTTTTCTAAACAGAAACGGACAGAGGTTCAGTCAACAGATTGTTTTCGAAATTTAATTTTTGATTATTTTGTTTTGTTTCACATTTTAAAATAATTTCTTCTTCCATCTACTAAACGAACAAATTAAAGAGATGTTAGCTGGCACCTCTCCAGTAATGCTGTATAAAACATGTTGAGGCAGTTGTATAAATCCTATTTTTGTCTATGATTCTTAAATTTATTACCACTTTATAGACTTGTTCTTACATTTTTAGGTCAAGTTTTTATTGTGAGGTTGGAAGTTAGGTAAACTTTTATTATACCAGATTTTTTTAATTGTTTATTGTCTTTTATGTTTTATTGGCTCTAATGTGTTCAATTACTGCTATGAACACAAATTTTCCTTTCGAGAAACCATAATTTGTTCTGCATCGGAATTTGTGAATAATAGGCAGATAATGAATACCAGAAACGGCTAAAAACAGGAGTTTACAACTGAAAGCTTTCTTTTTCTATAAAAAAATATTTCAAAATTAGGATTACATAGAAAAATATGGTTTAGAAAGAACAATAAAATAAGGGTAAATGTCTAAAAGCAAGCAGTAATAATAAGGCATGTTTCTTCGCTGAATCTTCATCTTACAGCTTCTGTGCTGTTTCACATTTGAAACTCCTTCCAATCAAAAACGTTTGTACACACCCGGCAGGAGCATGCTAAACTAAAACAAATTAAAAACCTTCCCCACAATACTCTGCCGCAAAACTTCTTACTGAAATTGTTCAAAAGGCTAAAAGATTATTTTAAATGGAAATACAAACCTTGCTTAAGAGATCAGATTAACAAAAATTATATACTTAATAATAGTTCTCTCTCTCTTTTGTGGAGATGCAGTGTGAAGAGAGGGGGAGTAGATAACGGGTCTAGAAAAACTAAAGCAGTTGCTCACAATGAATACTGTAAAGCAGCGATAGCTATAGTTCATAATAAAGACAACCTGTCACCTTTTGAGATCTCTGAGTTTTCGCCCACGCCTCCACACAGGGACAGCGAAACATCAGGCAGGTCACTCGCTGAGTCGGACAGACACTCTGTTCCACTGTCTGCCGCTGCGCTCCCCACTGACTGGGGGGACTGGGACCCGGAGCGCCGACCCGTCTCCTCCCAGTGCTTAGGTACCGGCTCAGTCTCACTGGAATACGGACAGTTCAAATTCAGATATTAAAACCATAGGAATTGCGCAGTTCATGTCACGTCTGCTGGGATTTTATTCATTTACATTCAAGGCTGGTTATAAATGCATTGAAATCTCAAAAAATGTCCTGTTTTGCACCTTTTTGGGAAGTAACGAGCAGCAATGTCCGGCTCAAGGGCGCTCAGGTCCTCCAGGTAAATATCCTCAGGCCCTTGGTGTTGGCTCCTCTTCCTCACAACTTCTCAACAAAGAGAAAAAAAAAACTCTGAATGTCTTCATAGCAATGACAGATTTCACTTTGTTTCACTTCCTTTTCTTTTTTTACTTCTGCATGTGAACGAAGAGGAGTCCCAGACGAGAGTCTGAACTAAGGACCCAAACAGAAACCACATCCTTCCTGTTAGCATCCACATACATTCAAACTGGGTGTAGTTGTTGTCTCATACAGAAATCTGGAGGAAGTCAGCTCAGACATTATCAACTTTCTGTCTTCAATGTTTCTTTTGAGACAATAAATGTGTTGAACTGGATTAAAATGCCTTCTCATTATGTCTGTTTTGTTCTGAAAAGTACAAAAAGCATTGAAATTTTCTAGAGCAGGGCAAAGAGACTGCTACCTTTCCTTTTGATGGGTGAGTCTGTGGTCTTAGATGCAGCTTTTGCATCAGAACATCCTGTCAGAGGCTCTCCAGCTTCACTGCTTCCTGTACTGGGAACAGAACCGCTGTTCCTGCGACTAGGAGGCGAAGACGTCCACCTTGGCTTCAGTACGTTATTTGAGTCGGAGTTCGAGATTGCAGGACTTGATTGAGAGGAAAAGCTGCTCGTCTTTCTATCTGAAAAGTCTTGCTTATTTTTTGCACCATGTGATTCAGGGAGCTGTGGGCTGCAGCTGCACTGACAAGGCTTAACGGTCCGAGGTTCTGGCTTCACGATGTTACAAACCGACTCTGATGAGCTCTGTTGGACAGTCGGCTCGTCCTCCATGGCCGCTGAGCTCAGAATTACTCTGAAATGTGTGCTCTCTGACGGGGTGATGCTCAGTGTCTTTGTCTCAGACTTTTTGTTGACCTAGACACAGACAAAGGAAGTTAAAATACAGAAACACATCATTAAAACTTGTTTTGAGTAAGTCTTTGTGTGGTAGAAGTGAGAGCATCGTTGTAACTTTATGATCCGTACCTTTGTTGATTCAGGAAGCTCCCCCCAGCTCCACTGCATGTGTGACTCAGACCTAAACATGCTCTCTGTCGGCTTCACCATCAGCTCAGAGTCACTTTTGGGCGAGGCTGGTTCGGACAGAGTCCTGATGCAAGCAAAACACAAGTTTCCACTGAGTCAGCTCCCAGGACCTCAAGGGAGAGTTTTGTTTTCTTTTATTTGCCTGACTTATTATAATTACAGCTGCTTTTAAAAATATTCACCACTATTGAACATTATTACTCTGTGTGGTAGAGCAAATCAAAGAAGTGAGTAAATGTGACTCACCAGTGAAAGAAAAGCTGTCGACAAATAAATCTAAAATGTCTTGGAAATGTCACAAAGACTTTTCAAAACAACATACTTTTAATTTAACCAGAGTATCTGCAGGTTTCAACAAGTTAAATGTAAGACCTTTTTAGTATCAGCTTTAATTGGGGATGATTGGGGGATCCTGCTGCTTTTTATGGGCTGAAACAGACTTTGTCTAGCCAACTGGTGATACATTTGCACTCACCCATGAAGATGTCTGCATATAAATCTAACATCTAGAAGCTGGACTTTTTTGCCTTTTTCTCCATCGAATGAGATTGAGAGTATCTGAGAATATTTTTTTTCAAACCTTACCGCTGTTCTTTGTTGGATTTAGGTTTGGATTTTTATTAGGCCCTGAGGAGGAAGGGATGAAATGGATTTGTCTAAAAGATACTGGATAGTTTCTCTGGAGGAATGGAATTGGTCTCTCTGATTAATGCTCCCTGGCTTATTGTGTTCTTTGGCGTTCATGATGCATTTTCACTAATGTTCAGATCTCTGAGGCCTTTAAGACTAAGATTAAATAACCCAAAAGTAGACCATGTTCACCATTTTCTTTCAACTTCAAAATTATGACTCACTCTGTGTTCTGCTCCATACATTTTAATGAAATTGATATCTTAGTGGTCGTATCATGCCAAAATGTGAAACTTCGGGAGGTGTAAGAACGTTTTGTGCATGGAAAGAAAAGTTCATACATGGGGCAGGGAGACCAGTCCCCATCAGAGAAAGGGTAGCTGTCCCATTCCAGGGAGGTGAGAGGCGAGTGCTGCCTCTGCTCCACATTGTCCTTCACTATTGACAGCGATGATGCCCTGATGATAGAGAATAGTGTTAGTAACACAGTCTCTAAACAGCAGATCAGAGTTCAGTTTATGTTCACCTTCCGCTGTTTGCATGCTGCTCCTCATCTGAGCTGCACTCACACAGCTCCTGCTCTCCTCCTGCACACGTCGGCTCCTCCTTACGTGGCTCAGCTTTGTGCTTCCTCCTGCGCCGCCTCTTCTTCCTTCCAGATGAGGTTGAGCAAGGCTGGGGATTTGCCGAGTCTGGCTCTGGGACAACAGGGGGCTGGCAGCTCTCTGTGGACCCTGAACATCTGGCTTCCCTGCTCCGGAGCAGAACCTCCTCAGTGGGGATGGGTGACGTCACCAAGTGGGCAGGAATTATCTCCTATTTTAAAAAGTATATTTACACAATGACCACAAAAGACAATGCCTTGGAAAGGTTTTCAAACCTGTCACATTACAAGCTTTTCACAGGAATTGCATGTAACAGACCAACACAAAGTAGCACATCGCTGAGAAGTGAAGAGAAAATTATGGTAAATGTATCTGAAACCCTTCTCACTTATGGAAGTGAGAAGGGTTTGCCTTTTCACTTCTTCACTTCTCACTTCTTATTGAAGTGAGAAGGGCCCAGTGCAACTGTTTTTTTATTTGTAAATTTAAGGGGAATTGTGCAACAGCGGGACTGTTGACATGGCATTTAATAGTCCTGCACTCTGCAAATGTAGCAAAAGGCGCCGAAGTTTTGCAAAGACATTTTATTTTCTCTGTGTGCAACGCTGGTGGAAAAAAACACTTGCAGATGTTTTTGGAAAATGTTTTTAAAACCATGTCATTTTACTTCCATTTCACAATTACTCGCTATTTTGTTCGGTACTGTCACATAAAGCCTTGATAAAACACACAGATGTTTCTGAATGTAAGGTGGCACAAGATGAAAGAGCTTTGTGGGATTCATATTTTTGCAAGTTATTATAAAGGTGAAACATAGTAAAACAAGTCATTGTAATTAAAAAGTGCAAAACTCACATTGCTCCGCTCTGCCTCTTGCACAAAAAAGGCCTCTCCATTGTCTCCGAGCTTCATGTGCAGCTCCACAGGTTCTCCATTGATCTCTATGTCAATCTGCAGAATCAGAGTTTCACAACAACACAGCACCTTACAGTGAGGCACACTCAGATTGCTTCAGGTTGAAACAAACAACAATGAGGCTTAACAGAAAACCACAATCTTAGCATAGTTCTGTGCCCCAGATTTACCTGAAGTTTTGAGCTGAGCCACAGAAAACGGACGGACAATTTTTACCTGCGCATTAAGCAAAAATGCATGCACATAGCATGCAGCTGAAATAGTTTGTTCACATCTAAAGCATGAGAAATGTTACATGAAGATATTATCTTAAACCCAATCAAATTGTAAGATACAGAAATTTCACAGTAGTGAAATACAAGGCAAATGTGTTTTCTCCCATGTGCCTTCTCTACAGAAATGAATGCTTTAAACCACCAGTGAAACCCACAGACTACTTCTCCTGCACAGTGTACCACTCACAGCAGATGATATTACTTTTTTTGAATGGGGCAAACTGAGAATTGAGTTTTAGCTTCTTCTTCCCTACAAAGTACTCAGTAGGCTGCTCCAGAGTCTATGGGTACGGGAGAGAGGAAACATTTTTGTTGTGGGCTTCAAAACAAATAGCTGCTTTACACTCTATGAATTGTTGGCTGTAGTTATCTTTATGTGAAACGTTACATTAGACTTGGTCCAAGTGGCTAGTGTCCAAAAGTTGTGCTAAGTAAAAGTAGCACTACTTGAATATATTTTTAGTCCAGTTAAAGTACAAAGTTGTCATCCAACAATTTACTCAAGACTAAAACCGCATTTGTTAAAACTGGCTGCAATTACTGAGTAACTGTGAATACACTGTCTGGCTTACTTGGTGAATAATTATGTATATACAACTTTTGGAATTATTAAAGAAACAAATAAGAATAGAAATAAAACATTTTATCATCATGATAAAATAAATTCAGGCAAAAGGAATCACAGAATGCCCCTTTTATGCAATCTATAGCTTTGACACCTGATACTTATGTTAAGTAATGCATACATATGTAATGATAGTGCAAAGTACTTCTCAATCTTGTTAGCAAGATTAGGCAAATTCATCTCCATATAGCAAAATTTTCCCAAAAGACTCTGAAGAGATCCCAAAAAGCTGCAAGCATTTGATTTAAACCATTATTAGGAACCCACCACTTTCTCCCTGGAGCGTAGGACTCCTAGTTTTCCGAAGCGGACGTGGAAAGGAGAGCAGTGGAACGTCCCATCAGGCTGTCGGACCACAATCACGTCAATGCAGCCTGACAGGGTGGCCTGATTGATTCCTTTGTACAACTCCTTCACCGTCACCAGAACCTGGCCTGCCAGCTGCCCCACATAGTTCATGGTGTTCACCTGTAAGAAAAATAAGGTGAATGGAACTAAAAATACTAATTTTTAGTTCCATTTGACTAAACTCTGACTATAAGATATGTTTTTTTTATTTCTTTTTTTTTATTATTTTGGCCTATCAGGTCACTGACTCTGTAAGATGGCTGCTGTTGCTTAGAATAGCTTGTCCCTAAACACACTGGTTCTGTTCCATTTCCCTTTCAAATGGACCAGAAATGATCAGGATTTAATCAGGGGCTCTGCTACAGCAACTAAGGACGTAGAGGTGAGAGGTCCAAAATATTCTAGAAATCAACTCAACTTGGATCGAATATTTGAAGTGATAGCTCAGAAGTTTGAAGTCGCTGCGGACAACACTCTTAGCATCTCAACTTATTATAAATCCAGCTTAGTTGGATTTATAATAAAGATGAAGTCTGCAAACTGAAAGTGTTTTCAATTTTGCTTCCTCTGCATTTACAGGAAAGCCAGATTATTTTCACGGTAAATTGGGGTTAGAGGTGGTGCACCACTGCCTCTGACAAGATTAACTGTCTCACAGATAATTAGAACCAAACAAGTAGAGCTAAAACAGACTTTGCAATGACATACCTTGACTGCAGATCATTTCTAACCTTGACAGAAAATTTGCTTAATTTTGTAATTCATTTTTTTTTTGGTATCTCATAACAAACAGCAACATTAATCTGTGATTTAACTAAATTGAGGCCAGTTTCTTCTTAAATGTTGATTTGAGTTGGGCAACAGGTCAAAAGGCTTTTACAGTTTTTTTTTCTTTCTTTTCAGTGATAATAAATGGGCCTCCTTGCAAAATTTGGCTTATAAGACAATTTAAATAGTTTTAAATTATACTAAGCATATAAAATCTAATAAAAGAAAAACTTATTTTGGAACAGAAAGGAGCACTTTGTAATATCTATGACCCATTTTTTAAAATTAAATCTTATTGAAAAGAAGCTTCAAGCGCCTTGGCTGCTGGTCTGTTTGATTAATTAATTCAACTTTTGCCAATGGTTTCATGAAGATCCAGAACCAAAGAGCTGCGCTGGTCCAAACTGGGTCACAAGTATTTTTAGTACTTTGGGCTCAGTTTTCAACTGGGTCTGTCACAAAAAACTGCTGCTCTCCTCTCTTTATGTATTTTGACAGTTTAGTTTGAAAGTAAAGGAACAATGTTCTAACAGCAAGCCGAAATACAACAGTTCACAGCCAAAACTTAATATGACACCATTGGTATCAAGTCTTTTACATATTCAACATACTTTCAGTTCTAAAGTGAAGACTTCCTCTTATTCTGCATCAAAACCAAACAATCTACGGCATACAGAGAAGAAGCAGAAAATTATTACTTCCATGTCAGGTTTATATGTTTTGGGTGCTTCAGGGAGTGTGTCTGCAAATATCTGTTTATGTCATTTCTGGCTTGAAACTGTCTAAATGCAGCCAGATAAAACAGAAAACACTTCAGAAAGTGTGTTAATCTTACTGATAAAAGGAAATGCACAAAAACAACTTAATTATTCTTACAATATTTAGAGTAATCTATGTCTAGGTTTTGTTGGAAAACTAATTTTGGGTCCTATTACTTAACACTGTGTAAAGTGGCTTCAGTCCACTTTTGACTTGAAACAAAACAAACAAGGTACCTAAAATTCTGGTCTAATTGGACTATGACATTAAGACCTCACCTTTAAGCAAACAACTAAAAATTTCATAATACAAATTATTATCTGAATTAACGATAAAAATAATTTCATAAGTATGATGAGGCAAGTCTGGCTGAACCTCACTGAAAAGGACATTACAAAACACTTCCATAGAACAAAATATTAAGAATATTAAGTGTTTTCTTCAGAAAATGTAGTCAGGCTTTGTGAAAGACTCTCCTAAAATCTTAACAAATAAGGGTAATATTTTCAAGCCTGTGTCACCACTGCTCCCAACACACCTTCCTTTTTCTGCCTTTAGTTTATCACTAAAAGACAGCACTGACAAAAGTATATGTTTCCACCAAGTTCAGAAGTTTTGATTGCAAGCAGGTTTCCTGTAAACTGTTCAATACATTGTAATGTAACTCACAAATAACCTCACAAGCAAGTACACCTTGTTCACTCCTGTTAAAAATGATAAAAAAAATGAACAATAAGAGGTTTAGGGAATTAAAGTCTAAACCGTTCAAGACATGTTTAGTCTTTCTTTCAAGGTTTAATCAATTCAATTTGGTCATTATTTTTTGTTCCCTTATTCTGACAACCATACAACATTTGTTTCTACAATGACAGAGATTCACAGAGGAAGAAAAGAAGACGTCTCCTCGTCAAAAGCAAAGCCATGGTTTGAACTAACCAGAGTCCACGGGGTCTTAAGGTGCAGCTGTTGGTTCTTCTGCTGCTCTGCAGGTGTCCTTCCCGAGACCTCCATTTTACATCAGCATCATTAAGGTAAACTACAAACTTTTCCACTACAGCATTTTCCTCTGCTAGCCTCCTCTTCTCAGTGCCACAGCTTCTTAGAACCTTCTGATTGAACTTTGAGTTAAAATTACCCCCAACCTGAACTCTAAAATGCTTACATAACTTGGCACTAGGCCCCAGGCACCACCATCCTGTGGACCAGAAATCTCTTTAAACATTGCAAAACAGCTTGAAGGCACAATTTACTCTTTTTAATTGAGTAATAGTTTAATCGCTTGAAAGAGTTGGATGTTGGTACCATTATGGACTAAAAGAACTCGTTCAGTTTTCCGATGTCATGACAGGTAAGAAATTTCTTACAGTGATGATAGGACAACAAACTTGGCTGCCTAATAATTAAAAATAGAGTTACATCAAGAGCCAGAGTCTTCTATACTGATGACATTACACTGTGAGCAATGTGCTTCCCCTGCACATTACAGTAGACCTGATCAATAAAAATTTAATAGACAAAGCAGATATGTCTGTTGTTGCACACTAAGCCACCCCAGACAACTCTGCATTATGTTTAGTTGAAATTTGACTACCTAGTGTGGTGCCATCCTATAATAATGTGAGGTTTAGGAAATAAATCCTTTTTACTTCCTAAATACTATCAAATGCTATTTTTTGCATTAGAATAGTCTCTCAGCTAGAAACACTTTTTGCCAGAGGATAATGGGGAAAAATCTTGGACTCAACAGAAAGAACAACAACAAAAAATTGTCAATAGACAAGCCATGGAAGCTGTTTGTGAGCATAAAGTTAAGCAGCTAAGAAACTGCTTTTTTATTTCTTACTTGTTCACCATCAGCACTGATGCCTGATGAGGCATTAACTGCTCTTCCTGTTTTTTTCTGTGACAAATAAATGAGAAAATGTTCAACTGCAGATGGTATCAGTATTTTTACTTTCCCTTAATTAACCTGGTGGTCTCTGTAATAGAAAATGTCATTTTAGCCTTATTTGATCTTTAATGGAACTGATGATACTTTTTTTTTTTTACCAGTTATTTACTGACTATATCAGCTTTTTCTTGTATTTCTACAAGATGTGTTTCTCCATTAAAGAAATTTCCAGATGTTTTAGATGTTTCTGCAGCTGTGATAGTAAAAGAGACATGAAGACATCTTGGGTAAAATGCTTAACCTGGCAATTGTCTTAAAAGACTGATGTGTGGAATGTAGTTTGCACCCATGAGTAACTGACAAAGAAAAATTTCTCCTGAAATTCTTATCAGTTCTCTTTCCTGCCATAAAATCATCCCCTCCAAGAGGCAAGGGACAGTTCATGAGGTGGGGGTAAGGATTGTGTTTGTGGTCCATCTGGTAATAGAGATCAGACTTTGGGTGGGTCTTTTTCTTTCTGCGACTATATAACGATATAATGTGTGTTTTTCAGGGCTCTTCTCCTGACTGCGTTCAGTGAGATGGGTCTTTGAACGCTTTTGCCTTCGAATAAAGAAACTTAAAGACAAAGATTAATATTTCTCTTATTATTGAAACAGATTCTCATTCTTTGATAAATAAAATTTCCATAACATCTTCAACTCCAGTCCTGAGCACACCTGGCTCCAACATTAGTTCTTTAGTAAAGCTCTGTAGAACTTGACTGCATGCCAGTGAGGTAGGTTAGCCTTTTAATTCAAGCATATGTGACAAGGAACACATCTAAAAGTTGCATGACTCTGTTGCTCGAGGAATGCAGTTGAAGACCACTGCATTAACCACATCATAACATTTGCTTTGGGTGACTTTTCTGGGCATAACAACATACAGTGTTGTGGGAAAACTACCTGCAGATCACCAGCTGATCTGCAGTTCTAGCTGCATGACAGACAATGTTCTAGTAATGTAATATTGTTCAAAGCGTTTTACAGCACTGCTTTTAAACCCATTAAAATGTTTTTATTAATAGTTCTCCCAAAAAAAAATGACCCAGTTTTCAAACTTCAACATCAGTTAATTCACGGCATCACTGAACTTTAGCTTTGACTGGGAAACTCTGGATCTAAACTAACACCACAACAGAGTGAAAGTAAGAAGACGCAGGAGAAAACCATACCTCTTGTTACCACTGAAATAAATGTCAACCTACATCCTCTATTATAAACATGTTTTTATTTGAAAACAAACATTTGAAACATTTATTCTCTTCATTGCAAGAGACATTAAGCCACATTTACTCTTTCAAAAATAACTGTCTGTTATATCAGCCTTACTGCATTCTAATTTGAGAGTTTATTTTTGGGTCCTCGGAGGGTTACAACACAAAGTGCCCTATACTTTATCAAAGAAGTCCAGCACAACAGGTCCCATCTACTCCCTCCCTACTGACTCTTAAGAAGTGTTAATCTCATTAACAGGATTAGGCCAAGTCTAGCTTTCCCTGTCTCTGCACGTTTCTCCTACTGACTGGACAGCTTCCCCATGTGACTGTAGGACAGCCATGGCTGCTTTTGTCCCCCTGAGTTTGTGACTGTTATTTCCAGCAAATGGCTTATGACTAATTTAATGTAGTTATTCACTGGATAAGTCAGTTGTAACTGAAAAGAAAATCACAGATTATATATGTTATTGTGTGTTTATACAGTTGTGTTTTTCCGGAGGTAGTTGGGTAATTTGAAAGTAACAAATTAATCAACACATTCAGCAATAGTGTGCTTTCCTGTGTCATCTGATTTCTGGGAAATAACCTGCATCAGCCAGCACAGAATGAGAGTAAATGTTTACGCTTATCATCATATCATCTTATTTACGTGTAAACAACACAATCTACCTGTAATGTGAGTGGACATTTTTCAATTAAACGTAGCTTAATAAAACGCTTGGATGCTTATCTCCAGAGAGGTTTTTCGTAGTCTAACAGGAGTTTTTATGAGAAGACGAAACAAAGTAATAACTAAGACGTAACGTGCATTTCTTTTACGTAAAGAATAAGTTCACCTGTGAGCTGGAATCGGTTTAGTTCAAATTCACGGCTCGAAACTTTAAACGCTGCTTTTAAATCGGAAACCCTTCCGTGACGTCAGAGACGGGAACCAGAGTTTTCGCTCATTTTCTGAGCCTGTTAACGGAGCGCGTACATCTTCTTACCTGCAGGGAATGGAGGTTCTCCGGTAGCAGGCAAACACACGGTCCGTCTATCTGTTCCTCCGACCGGCGGCACTTGTCTGTTTCCGCCGCTCCTCGCCCTTCTGCTGCAGAGTCTGTTGATGGTCACGTGACCGACACGCGCTGATGCGGCAGCGTCGCGCAAGGACAGGTGATGGACCTGGTCAGAGCAGAGCGCGTCCTTCCCCACAGTTACGTCACCTAGAATAGCCACCACATTATACTGAACTGCGACACCTTGTTACATAATTACCTTTGGGTCAGACTTTCTTGAATGAACTGAAAAGAGATTTTGTGGCACCAAATAAATAATGAATAAAAGTCATCAGATGGAACGCTTAGAATTAAATGAAAAAGATTAAAAAAAAAAAAAAAAAAAGACAAGGGCCTCATGTTAACAGTTTCAATTGTAAGAAAAAAAAGGTTTCATGAAGTTTGGCTTTTAATCACACTTGAAAGTTTTTGGATTGATTACATTTACGAATTTAAATGTCATTAACAGAAATATTCTCTTGGTATATTCAAATTTATTTACATACTGTGATCAAAAACAGGATTAGAAACAACAACAAATAGAGCATGATGCAGTCTGCTCTATTTCTTGCAGACTGCATCAACGAGTTGCAGTCTGCATTCAATTTGATTTCAAAACTTGCATTTATTTGTGCAATGAAACAAAATGTAAAGAGTTCATTCATTTCAGTGAGTTAATTTATTTATGCTTTCTGATCCAAGAACAGAAGTCATACTCAGCCGCCAAACAGGAAACCTGCAGAAGGTGGATTGTCAAGGCTTTATTCCAAAATAGATCAACTGCACAGACACATTGCAAAATAGAAAAATGTTGATGTGGATGAAAAAGAAGCTGTGTGTCGGGCTTTTGTAGAAAGATGGAAACACAATGTCCTATTCACACGTTCTGCTGAGGGAAGTATCTGTTTTCAGTTCCCCAAAAAAGTCAAAGTAAACCTTGTGAAAAATCCAGGTTTGTCTGTGTTGTTGTGGAAGCTGAAATTCCAAAATATATCAACTTCAGATGTGAGGTAACAAAATTCTTCCATTCCATCTTTACAATTGTCACTGTTTTATTGTATGTGAACAAAAATTAAACAATAACACTGTAAAACTAACTTATTTCCTCACTAAGTTTCTGGTGAAACAGCACAATGTGTGATATGTGTTTTCTCTGTTCATCTGCTTTAGGCCTCTTTTCTACGTTTTCTGACAGATAAGCTCTTGCCCATTGCAAACAAAAAACAAAAAAATCAACATAGAGATGTGTGAATTCCAAAAATCCCACTTGGTTACAATTTTTATTTTTAAAAAAAAATTATCATTAACATATTTCTATGTCAAAAAAAATTCTGTGGTGTTTTAGGCTGTTTTGGCTTCTGTCTCAGTAGAGGATAACTTCTCCAACAGAATTTCTTTAGGATCCACTGATCGGTCTGACTGTGAAGACTTTGTGTCTGTTGAGGCATCATCCGTCTTCGTTTCTGTTTCCAACCCCCTGCTGCTGCTGCCTTCCTTTTTGTCTTCCATCCTTTTAGCAGGATCTCTAGCTACAGACTCTGCAAGAGGATATTTCTTAGTTAAACAAACCGTCCTGTACTGTACAGATGACTCTTGCTCATATAAGTCTGCTCACCTTTTTGTTTTGGGTTTTTCCTTCCTGTGACTGAGGTTTTCATTTTTTCTTCTGGAGTATTTGGGTTGAAAACCACATTTCCTTCAGCATCAGTCCAGTAGGAGGTCACGCCCAAGTCGGGCGTCCCCTCTGAGATCTCGAGCTGGACGAAGAACAAATGAGGTAAAACATTTTCATATAATGAAGCTCTTCAGATAGATTGAATCATCATAAAGTCATTAAAAATTGATATCATACTTACCCATTCACTGAGGTCTGACCTGTCAGTGATGACCAAGCTGCTCAATATATTAATGTGAATGCATTTTTTGCCAATAAATGGTGCTTTCGAAGTGCTTAATATTTTCTATCAGCAAATCTGCAGCAATTATGTTTTTATACTGTTTGTCTTAAAATGCTTGCTGAAGTTTGTTGAAGAGGAAATCGGTCTGACTTTATCTTCTTCACACACTGATCTCATGTATTTTATTCCAGATTGTCTATATATACAGGGTTCTTACATATGGCCCAGATGTTTTTGCTGCAAGCCGTTCAGATTACAAGTAAGAATCATTGGAGGAAGAGCTGAATTATAAAGAAAATAGAATATATTCAGAAGGACTATACATATATATATAGATATATATAGATATATATATCTATATATATATATATATATATATATATATAATATATATATATATATATATATATATATATATACTCCTTATCAAAATCTTAAGACCAGTCAAAAAATTGCAAGAATTTGCATTTTGCACTATTGAATCTTAAGAAGATTCTAAGTAGAGCTTCACAATGTTAAAAGAAAATATTAGTGCAAGAGACAAAAACATTTGAGCGGGGAATTTTCTGAAAACTGCATTTACACTCAAACATGATTTTTTTAGCTGATCAAAAGTTTAAGACCATAGTCTTTAAAAGCCAAAAGCTGTGCAAAAATCTGGATTCCATGTCATGTTCTATGAAGTCTTTACACTGTCAAGACCTCCAGATGGCAAAAGCAAAAAAGCTCACTGACTTTGAACGTGGCAGGATTGTTGAGCTGCATAAGCAAGGCCTCTCACAACGTGCCATTGCTGCTGAGGTTGGACGCAGTAAGACAGTCATTTTGCATTTTTTAAATGATCCTGAGGGTTATGGAACAAAAAAGTCAAGCGGTAGACCCAAAAAAATTTCACCAGCTCTGAACCGCAGGATCCGATTGGCTGTCCGTCAAGACAAGGGACGATCCTCTACCCAAATTAAAGCCATTACTGGTGCCGACTGCAGCCCGATAACCATCAGACGGCATCTGCAAGGGAAGGGCTTCAGAAACAAAAAACGTCTTCAAAGGCCACGTCTTCTTCAACTCCACAGAATTGCCCGTTTGGACTTTGCAAGGGTGCACCAAACATGGGACATTGAAAGGTGGAAGAAAGTTGTCTTCTCTGATGAGAAAAGGTTTTGGCTTGATGATCCTGATGGCTTCCAACGTTACTGGCATGACAGGGAGATCCCACCTGAGATGTTTTCTACACGGCACAGTGGTGGGGGCGCCATCATGATTTGGGGTGCGTTTTCCTTCAATGGAACAATGGAGCTTCAGGTTGTGCAGGGGCGTCAAACAGCAGCTGGCTATGTGGAGATGTTGCAGCAGGCATCCCTCATGACTGAGGGCCCTCGTCTGTGTGGTAATGATTGGGTTTTTCAACAAGACAATGCTGCAGTTCACAATGCCCGCCTGACAAAGCAGTTCTTCCAAGAGAATAACATCACTCTTTTGGACCATCCTGCATGTTCCCCGGATCTAAACCCAATTGAGAACATTTGGGGATGGATGGCAAGGGAAGTTTACAAAAATGGACATCAGTTCCAGACAGTGGATGCCCTTCGTGAAGCCATTTTCAACACTTGGAGCAATGTTCCCACTAGCCTCCTGGAAACACTGGCATCAAGCATGCCTAAACGATTGTTTGACGTCATCAACAAGAATGGTGGAGCTACTCATTACTGAGTCCTTTTTTTGGCACTTTGATTTCTGTTTTGGGTTTTGGAGGTTTTTTTGAGCTATGGTCTTAAACTTTTGATCAGCTGAAAAAATCATGTTTGAGTATAAATGCAGTTTTCAATTAATTCCCCGCTCAAATGTTTTTGTCTCTTATGCTGATTTCTTCTTTTAACATTGTGAAGCTCTACTTAGAACCTTCTTAAGATCCAATAATGCTAAATGCAAATTCTTGCAATTTTTTGACTGGTCTTAAGATTTTGATCAGGAGTGTATATGTAAATTACATATATATAATTTCTTTTGCTTAAATCCTGGTTTTGTTTTTCTTCTCTGGTTCTCTTATAACAAATTAAGTTTTATTGCAGGGTTGAGGCGACATGTCTCCATGCAGGTGGTAGATCTTCAGTTTCTCCAGCTCTACAAGAAACCGTGCCTACAGGAAGAAAGGAGTGAGCTGAAGGGAGAGCGTGGAGTGAGAAAGGTGAACGGTGGAATCAAAGTGAGGCGACTCATAAAGGAGAAGGAGGAGGAAGTGGGGATACATGCCAATATTTATTAGTTTAATCAGGAAACAGGGCAACAGAAAGTGGAGCGATAACCACTGTCATCAGTAATAACAGTGACTGTGATGGGTTTGTCACGACAACAGTGAAAACATCAAAAGTAATGTGCAGACAGAATACTGACTAGAGACAGTGGAACAAAGTGATGTCACATTGAACATACAATCTAATGAAATTACTCATGTTTTCACACATTTGCTACTGATTTTATTTGCACCAAAAACACACCAATAACATTGACTTCATGTTCAGCTGGGGCCTGAACTGTGGAACTCATATTTAAAGTGAATATTTCTTAATGAGAAGCTCTGGGTCTTTAGCTTTTATTGTTTTATGTTATTGGGAAATGATCCCAAAATGATACTAATGTTAACTCTAACAGTTTTCTTATAATTTGTGAAGAGACTCAAGAAAAGAGAACATTTTATCTTTTGTTATTTGATTGTTTTTAACTTGGTGAGTAGCGCAGCTTGCAAAAATCTGTAGCAAATGTAAAAACATTCATGTTTTAATAGACTTTCCACGTAAACTAATATTTTTGAGATCAAAGCATTTTATTCAAACAGTTTAGCAGCTATTTTTCTTTTGTTAAGTGAAGAAGTTTTTATTTTATTTATTCCTCTAAAGCTAATACTTTCCTCTGCATGCTATGACTTTACACAAACAGAAATTGCACCAGTAATATTTGGATTTGGAAGAAATTACCATATTTATTTAGATTATTAATATTGGACTAAATGTGAAGATCAATTCTTAGCTTGACATTTTTTTTTCTTTTTCTCACAGAAACTGCTTTAAGTTTAAAGTTCAGATGCAGCACCTTTCAAGTTTCATTTAGACACTGAACGTCAAACACATCCTCCCTCTGGCTCTTTTTTTTCCAGTGAACTCCATTTACAGGTATTTACGATAAGACTTGGACCACTTTTACTATTTCTTGCCTGACTCCGGGATGAACACACTTACGGTGAAGTCACCGCTCTCTGTGCCGAACTTGTTCTTCACCAGGATGCTGTACTTGCCGGAGTCCGACGTGTTCACGCCGGTGATGGTAAAGCTGGCAAACTTGCCCGACTCGAACTTCAGGATGCAATGCTCATCGGAGGTGATCTCCCTGTCGTTCTTCAGCCAGGTGACCTCTGGCACGGGGTTGCCCGAAATGTTGCAGGTGAGATTGAGAGCCTGAGGTTGAGAAATGTACAAATATACCAAAAAAAAACACCTCTTTAAGTCCTGCATAGAAGAGATGGAGACTAGGCCACTGTAAAGTCAACACTGTTTCTTTACCTTGCCCTCTTGTATAGTCACCACATCAGGCAGGCCTCCTGCCACTCGAGCACGATCTTAGCATAAGGAACAGTTTAATTTAATTTGAGATACATGTATTTTACCTCTTAAAGTGTCTTATATATCTCATTGTCTAAAAATGAATGAAGTAAATGTGGCTTGTGCCATTATCTCACAATGAAGACATGCTCATTTAAAAAAAGTTGTAAGAACTTTTTTAGTCTCTTCTAGCAGTTTGGGCTCTGACTATAACTTTAATAAGGAGTTAATACTTACTTCTCTCTGCAGTAGCTGCAGCTCTAAGGATACAAAGAAGAAAGCAACAGATTAAAACAAGAATCAAAGACATAATTTGGATCAAACACAGAGGTTTTGTGTAAAGCACACTATTTACTAAGAACACTCTGCATGTAATATGTTAGAAATATTTTAATGTGGCTACTAAAATTAATACTAATAAGTTCTTTCTACCAAGAAAATGAGAGAAGATGGAGACATTCGTCTGAGCTGAAGACAATGTGTTTCTTTTGTTGTTGTTGTTGTTTTTTAAGATTTTTAGCTGCTGGATCGGATATGGTCTAGTGGGTTTTTTTCCCCTCTAAACATGCTTGAATAGTTACATACTCAATGGGTGTTAAAATATGTACCTAATAAAATGGCCACTTTGAAGTTACAGAAAGATTAGCACAAACTTACTTGAGTCTCTGAAATTCTGCAAAAGCATCATCAAATGCTAAAAGAAAAAAACAACAACATTTCATTAATCTGCTCAGTATACATCTGCTTAGAATCAAAACGGAGTACAGCTCAGGTCTAGTCAAAGTTCTTGAGAATCACCTTGACCAGAGAGTTCCACTGTTCTCCTGAGACCGCCCTTTCCATCGTAAAACTCTATGGCATATTTTCCCATGTCTTTCTCGGTGGGCTCTGAGATCTGAAGCCACAGCTGTTCTCCAACCACACCACTCTTTATACGGTCAGAGAAGGAGATCGCCGAGTCCCTGTTAGAAAAACGAAAGGCAAAACGCGTGCAAACATAGACCGCTTTGAGAAATTAAAACAAGCAAGAACATGCACACAAAGCTTTCTCTGTGTGTATTAATGATATGTATCTGCAGGATAATAAAAAGAAGACCAGCATGTTCCCTTAAACTGACTTGTAATGCCATGTGACTTGGAGCAAGTCGTTGTAGATGCTGACAAACGTGTAGAGTCGAATTCCCTCATCTGTGCTTGTGATCTTCAGTGGAGTGGAGGAATTAGCTAAAAGCAGCAACGACAAAACGGTTATTTTTAACACTTATGTTTTAAGAAATGATTATTAGGATGCAGAAATTATGTTTCTCCTCACCAATAAAGCTGAAAACTTCATTCATCAATTCTTTGAAACCTGAAAAAGAGTAAAATTGGTGATGCAAAGTGCATCACAAGCTGTTTTTCTAGACAGACTGACTCTGGAATTATTACCTTGATCTGTCAGATTCAGTGTGGATGTGTCTATTCCTCTCTCATCCTTTAGAACAACCTCATACACACCAGAGTCCTTTCTGGAAATCTGGCAAAACAGGAAAGTAAAATTAATGCAAGTGCATCTCTAATGGAATGCAGGACCTTGAATTTGTAACAATCGGAAAACATACTAGTGGTTCATGTTTAATTTTAATTTTCAAAAAGCACTTAAACCTCTTCAAGTAGAACAGAAAACGGAGAATTTGGATAGTCTGCTGCTTCTACAGCTGAGTTATTATCAATCATAATAGGGAAGGATTAATTATTTGATATTTGAAAGATATAAGCTAAACTTAAAGACAGATAACTCTTGAAAACATGACATTTGTTTTAAATCATTATGATATACTTCTAGAAATAAGGTATCAAATGAATAATTTTTTTTTTTTTTTTTTTGCTTTAATAGTTGCCAAAGCAGTATCTTGTTTGTTACTTTTGTCAATATATCTAAGATGCATTTCACATGGTTATTCAAATGAAAAGTCTGAAATGATGGTCTGACCAACTTGGGCTGACAGTTTAAAACTCTGTACTGTCAATGCTTGCTCCCATTTGGCTGAATCTTCATTGCTGCAGACTAAGCTTCTGCTTAAGATAGTGTGGTGTCTGAAAATAGCAAGACATTATATCATGTTACTAAGAGGTCTTCCTTTTTTTCTCACCTGGGCAATTTCCAGTTTGAGAACTCCCTCTGTGAAGCCGAGTTGTTCATCGGCTTTGATCTGATGTTTGTCTTTGTGCCACACAGCCGAGGTATCCTTCTTTATGTTGCCAACCTGGGATGTAGCCAAGCAGAGGGGTACTTTTAGACTTGAAGTATTCAAAAAGTGAGTGGAGGGGAATGTGCTTCTTCTCTAAGTCTAAGACTCACCTTGCACTTGAGTATCACACAGCAATCTGGCGTTACCTCCCAACTCAAGCCTTCAATAAAATGAGGACCTGAGACATGTAAACAAATGTTGTTACTGACTGTCAGTTACAACAAAAGAAGTTTTGATTTATTTAGAATCTAAGCTGATTTTCTGACTCCGTTGATAAAGAAGTCAAAAGTGTTTGAGTGATTTGTTTGAGATCACTCAGACAAAAAAAGTAGTTATTCTTGTTATATTACCTTGCTTTCTGAACCATTCCTTTCTCTGGAACTCTGATTCTTTCTGCAGCTGCTTGAACACTAAAAGCGAAAAGAGTAAGCAAAATATAGATGAATAGTTTTATTCCAATAACATAATCAGGTAAACATGTTGGGGGTCAGGGGCTGTAGGGGGACTAAACATGAATAAGAAATGACAACATGAGTTTTGAATTACATTTGACTGTTTTAGAGGCTAAACTCCCTTTGGCAAAGCTTATCTATGTGTGAGGCTCTATGTGTGTTCAGTTCTTCAATAATATGACAGATCGTTTTCTGCCCTCTAGTGGTGAATCGCTCCCAAAGCATGCTCTACACTTACATTGACATTAATATGTAAATGTAGAAGAAAAGATCCTACATAAAAAGTATTTTACACCAGTTACAGACTAAATATATTGGCAGCACTTTGTACAACCCTCTTTTTTCCAAGAGTTGTTTTTCCCTATAACATTTCATGCAGTTGTTACAAACAAAGAAAGGCGTCTTTTCGCTTGTAACTCAATCAAATGTAAGAAATTTTTTCCATTTGTTTGTTTGTTTGTTGTTGTTAACGTACCATCACCTATCAGCACCAAGCTGGACTGATTTGTTGCTTTTCCGTCGTTCAGCTGGAAAGTGTAAGTCCCTTCATCTTGAGGAGTCAGAGACTCCATGAACATCTCAATCACACCGGTGTTCTTGTCAAAGTTCATTTTGTATTTCTGTAGAAAAAAATGTTTTAAAAAGCAATGATTTTTTCCCTTCCTATTACAAATGTTAACTTTTCATGATAAAAGAGTTGAACATCTCACTGACATCTCCCTGGGAGAGAACGTTATCGTTGAAAACATAATCCACTTTGCCATTCGCTGACATTTGCGCCGCCTGCAGCCAGAAGCGCACTCTGCCCTTCTCCTGTAACTCGACTGCCAGATCTGACTTCAGTGAAATAACTGTGAAGAGAAAATGCAGAGTCATCTTACAAGAAATGAACAGAAATAAAGAAAAAGTCCCATCTCAGAGAAACTTTGAAGCACTTACTTGGGAATTTGTGGTCGTGACTGACTTCCAGCAGCCTCTTTAGCTCTGAGGAACAACAAAAGGTTGTGATTGAAACTGGGGTCTGACCTGTTCTTTTGTTGTTTTGTTAAAAGAAAAAGGTTCCACCTTCTTGAGAAAGAGTATAGCTGGATGAAGCACCATCAGTATGGGTGACAAGACATGAGTAAACACCAATGTCCTCCTCCCCAGGACTGTTGAAAACGGTTTTGGATCTGAACACAAAGCTTGTGTTAGGATTTATGCAATCTTAAGTTGAATGTCCAGTGACAGCAACATGTAAAGGTCATTGAAATAAACGAGGATAATAGTGACGCAAACGGATATAAAGTATTTAAAGCATTTTTCCTTTATCAACTAGTTGGCTAAAAGCAGCACACTCTATATTTGGTGGCACCATGCTAAAGCCTTTAAAGAAATTAACCTTGTACAGTCACAATGACATCTGATGTTAAAAATGAATTAAATATGTGGAAAATGTAGTTTTCATTTTCTCTCCCCAAATATAAGATAATAGACATAACAACACATTAGGTGAAGATTAACCAAACTCCTAAATAAAACATATCCTCAGGTGGCAAGTCCTTAACTCCCATAGTTTTATTTTCTGCTCTGTTTAACAAGCTTGGTCTTCATAATTTATTTGCTGTTAAATCTGATATCTACACTTAGTCACACACTGAATGTAATAAGACAGACTGAGTCATCTCACTTGTTTCCCTTGGTCTCAATGGTCAGACGACTGGAGTCTGTGATTTCTTCATAATCCTTGGACCACACAAATTTGGAGTCTGGCGTCAAGTCAGAGCACTCAAAGTTCAGGGAGATGACACCGTCATCATCGACGTCCACAACTATCTCCTTAGTACCTGAAAGCCAAATATATGCTGAGGAGTTCAGGACATTCACATTACCATTATACCCTCATGGTATCTGCCCCTTTGTCAATGTTTACCTACCAGGTTTGGTCAGAGCCACGACTGGCTCTGTAACATCTGAGGTTTTGCCCACACCGGCTTTATTCTGAGCACGCACTCTCAGCATGTACGTCTGACCTTCCTTAAGATCCTTTACCTGCAAAGTTTAAAGACAACGCCAGATAAGACAGCTTGTACAGTCCTGTTTCAGGAGAAAATGCTCCAAACGGACTCCATGTAATGACCTTGAGATAAGTTTTCTCTGCTGCCTTGGTGTTGACGCCCCTCCAGGCTTCCTCTGGTGCATCTCCTTCCTTGATGTCAACGTAGAAACCGTTGACCGGATCGCGGCCCTGGTACACAGGAGGTTTCCACAGTAACACCAGGGAGTCGCTACGCACCTCTAAAACCTGCAGATCATGAGGAGGTCCTGCAGAAAAAATATGTAAAAGTCTTAGAAAATTTGAAGTTGTTGGTACAAGTAGCAAAAATAAATTGCAATCTTGTTTTTCTGATGTGTATTATTCTACAGTACTTATGACAACAGATTCGTTGGTTAAATTAATCATATTGTGATAGATTAACTTCTCAGATGTTTATTTTGGGTGCCCGTAAATTTTATACATCTATAATCTTTTTGAAAATTTGAAAAAGTAGCAAACCATCCAAACACTGAGTTATATTATACATTTTTAACAGCTGTTAAGTCAACCAATCATTGCCTTTATTTTGTAGACACATACAGTGTCTTTCAGCAAATATAAACTTTTTGTTCATAATTCATGCTGAAATTTAATCATTACAACTTTTCTACCATATTTTTACACCAGTAGACATCTTTCAACCTTTAATGTACAACCACGTTTTTTTTTTTTAAGACATAGTGAAAATGTGGAAAATCAAAGCATATACTTGATTGTTATGTATGGTGGAGAACCATACATAAATATTTTCTAAAAGTGCAGTGATTAATCAATAGCAGGATGCTTTCCACTGGGGAGAAATGTTTCAAGTAAAATATGACCAGTGGTCTGGATTCTACAAAACCAAAGCATAATCGCGACTGATTAATTTTAGTTATGAATTTAATCAATTAAGAGTGAGATAGGGTTTTCATAATCTTGATAGTTCCAGCTTGAGCAACCAACCTGGTACAGCAATGGTCCATTCCTCACACAGGAAGGTGTTACTGGGCATCGATGGGATCCCGACGCCCGCCATGTTGGCAGCTCGCACCTGGAACTGGTACTTTCTATTTTCCCGCAGCTCCGACACCTGGCAGGCACAGACACAACCAGATAAATTACCTGCTGGTCATGAACACACCAGCAAAACATCTGGACGTAGAAAGGGTTCCCGTGAGCTCACCCTGTAGGCCCTCTCGCTCACAGCCTTCACGTTGGCCTCGTGCCATTTCCCCGGCACGCCATCGACGACCTCACGGTAATCTACGAAATAGCCGGTGATGTCAGCTCCTCCAACGAAGGTCGGCTGCTTCCAGGAGAGCACCATGGCGTCGCGCACACACTCCAGAATGGTGATGCCATAGGGTGGAGCAGGAGATGCTGGGACAGAGAACTTCAAGTTAACACCATCGCCTCAACAGAGAGACTGTGCTCATGGGAAAGTGAAGTAACAGGAAACTGACCACATCTGGTCTAATGCACTCATTATCTTTATTAAATCAAGCGGTTTAATATGCCTTTACATGTGTTACTAAGGAATTAAATACTGAATATGTTCACAACAAATATAGAATACCCTCATGTTCAGTTAAATATAATATAATGTTTATGAGCACTACAGAAACACAATTAAGAGAGTAACTGTGAACTTGGTGTATTTTTTGGCTTGAATTGGGCTCATAGTGTCCCAAGAGTTGGATTTCTGGAGTGTTTCATTTCCAGAAAGGTCAAGTGTCCTGCTCTTGTGTTCGGTTCAGTGTCCATTTCTGGGACAGACTCAGACTGAGAGACTCCAGACAGGAAAAATTTCTGCATGTTGAAAGTTGAAGTGCTCAAGGGCAATCATCAGGAGAGCGGAAGCTGGTGCTGAGGTTACAGATGACAGGCGAACGAGTTGGGAAGTGACTTAGGGCTAAGTACTGATAAGGAACTATGTTCTATGTTAAGAACTAAGTTCTTAGTTCAAGAAGGAACTGGTGAAAACTTACCTTTAATGCAGAAGAATGCAGGTGGAGTTTTCCGTTTGTCATATTTATATTAAGTTTAGTACAGTGTTTTGTAAAGAATGAATAGATCTTGAACCTTTCTCAAACTTTAATGTATATTAAAGGGATTTCATGCATCAGATCACTAGAAAGTACTGTATAATTGTGAAGAAGGGGGTGTTTTTTTTTTTATTTATTTGTGGTATTCAGACTGTACTCAGTAACTGATCTAAAATCCATTGAATTTTAAGAGGCATGTATGAGTTTGTAATCCTCCAGAAGTCATATGATAAAGAACTGTTATTTAAATTCATTTACACTGTCAGGGTCTCAAAGGTTTGTTAGAGACCAAGCTTGGATACAAGGTTGTAGAGAAGTTAAAAGTTGGACACAACATCACAAAATCACATGTCAGTGTTGTTTAATCCATCACTGGAAAAATGGAGCCATGCAGTCAATAGTTCCTAAACAAGATACCAGCGACACCCCAAAATTGTTTAAAACTTTTAAGAATTAAAGTCTATAGATGCTTTTCATCTAATTCAACTGAGCTTGGGCTTTTCTCAAAAGAAGAAAAAATTAGTTTAGTCTTCAGATGTATGTAATGCTGGCAGAGATGTTCGACAAAGAATGGCAACTGTAATTGCAGCAAAACGTGGTTCTATAATGTCCTGACACAAAAGGCCTAATGACACACTTTTAAAATGTTTGTTAAAAATCTGAAAGCTGTGTAACCTCTTTATAATCATGCACTTTCTTCCATTGGTCTGTTTCATAAAATCCCAATAACAGACTGAAGTTTGTGGTAATAAAATGATCTGAAATAGGTCAAGGGACATGAACTTGTGTACATTTGCAAGGTGCAGTAAACTTGGGTGAAATAAAATTTTAAAAAATTGTGAATACATTATGTTTCTTTCTGTTAAACTTATTACAGCATCCACTAAAGGGTTTCAGGTTCTCTCCTGGTCTTTGCACTCTGCTATTTACCAGGACCCTCTACAGTGAACTTACGTGCACCACGTAGTTTATCCACCACAGCAGTTTGATCCTGAATCTCAATGACTGTCTCAAAGTGTACAGCTGAAATTTTACCAGTAAGAAATTCAGAAACTGAGCCTGACTCTGAGAGGGGGCTCTGGTCTACAGACCATGAACCAGCAAGCTTGACCCCCTCTCCGCTTTCAGTGTCAGCCTGAGGTTTATTGTGCCTTTCAACAGTGAATTGGGAAGGCTGGACAGTTTCATGCTTGTCCGTCCAGCGTGGCTTGTGCTCGGTTAGTGGGCACGCTTTACCCCCCGGCCCCATCTTCGAAAACACACCATGTGGAATGCCGCCCCCTATGGGTGTTAGCAAAGAAAAGCAAAACCAATGACTTAGACCAGGCAACAACATATGTTGCAACTAAATCACAAAGCAATAATGGAGCACAACAACAACAGAAAAAAGAAACGTGAACACATAAACACAATATTCAGCACATCAGCCTGTAAAATATAAAGAAATGTCTTCATCTGACTGGGAGGGAAAATGAAGACAAGATGACCATCAGGTGACATCCATGTGAGAAGGATTTAGGAATATCAGAACATGCACCAACACCTTATGATGTTCAAAAACAATGCCAACTGTTCTACAAGACACTCATTGTTCTGCTATGGTCGTATTGCTTTGAACAACACTTTTTCCAACATGACTTTGTATTCATGGGAAGACATTTTTAGTTATTTGTTCTTGTTTGGGTGTCTTTTGGATATTTTTTTTCTTTTATTAAAAATAATAATAAATTTTAACACATATTGGACTAATAGGATTCAAAACACATTTACCGAGTATCTACCTGCAAGATAAATACATTGGCATTGCTTCTGAGCGTAAGTACAGAATGACAGACATCTAAAGGCTTTGTTAGTTAGGATGCTGGAGAAAGATTTTGTTAGGAACAGAGAGGTGCTTATTGACGATTACAATACTTTTGCACGTGCTGCGCTGCCATTAGAATGTATTTGTCCCCTTATAGACTTCCTCTGATTTTGCTTTTTGTCACATTCTGTAGGATAAAAACATCCTGTACATAAAACCTGTCTGAGACCATGTAGTAGGCCAAAAGACTTCAGAAGAGAAGAGATGAGCAACAAATTCAGTGACCTGAATCAGTTTGGATGTTTCAAAGCCTGGAAATCAGTGTTGGCCTTCAGCTTGAATACACTTGGGTTGTGCAAAAAAAAATCCTATGACCCAGAAAGTCTACCTCTGAAAGTTCCTAAACAAACCAAAGTAATGTTTTGAAATGGCTTACTCAAAGTCCAGACTTAAATCCAGAGCCTTTTGTATTTATAGTTTTTTTTTCCAATATTAACATTTGTTAGATGATCTCAAACATTAAAGTGTGACAAAATAAAGAAAATAGAACTTTGCATTGACATGTATAGCATGTTAGAATGATCAGTTAGCTTCAATAGCAAATTCTAGAACAAGAAATCATGGAACAGTCTTAAAGATCTGTGAGGGTCCATCTTTTGGTACCTTCAGCACCATGCGTAGACCAACACAAACTAGCCCCAGGAAAGGTGAGTGTGAGGAAAGAGGGATTGTGAGAAATGGTGTACCACATTTATCCGGTTTGTAACGACCGCTGAATTGGATCAAGTTGATCCAAAATAGAGGAAGTATACAAGTCCTGACCCCAACCTGCTTCAGGCAAAGCAGGAAGTGAGGAGTCTGTAGGGTGGATGCAGCTGAACAGGGTGGTGTAGAACAACATTTTGGAGTGAGAGAGTGTGGGAGTGCAGATGAAGATCTGAAAACACTTCTGACAAAATAAAGGTATCACTATTAATGTTGTTCTTCCATCAGTTTTCCCCAGGAAACTAAATATGTTTCTGACTTTGGGATCAATAACTAAAGAGCTGTCAAAAGTCACACTCTTGAGTGCATTCAGGAGACATTTTGTAAACAAGTGATCTATTTTCACCCAGTTAGGTAAATCTTACTTTATTTATTCCATTTTAAATACTTAAAATATATAGTTCAAATGACAATTTTACGCAAAGGGTTGAATAATCTAATATTTCCAGTATTTCTGACTATTAACAACATTTTATCCTGTGAATGATTTTTTTTCACTCACCAATCGCAGCTTTTACTTCCACTGGTTCTGATATTGGGGAGAACTGGCTGAGTCCTGCGGCGTTCACAGCCCTCACCCTGAACACGTACTGCTCTCCAGTCATCAACCCATGGCAGATGAACCTGCAAAATTGAATTTATGATCCATAACAGATGCTGATTTCTGATATCTGATTATTATCAGAAGAGTACAAAAGAAGTAGTTTTACCTTGTTGCCCTAACAGGCTTGTTGTTGCATGGCTCCCACACATCGCTCCCAACAATACTACACTCAATGTAGTATCCAACCAAATCTTTGACATCCTTAGACGCCTCCCAGCTCACCACGACAGATGTGTCCGTGTTTCTGGTGGGGACAACTTTTCC
Source organism: Poeciliopsis prolifica (assembly GCF_027474105.1). NCBI lineage: Eukaryota > Metazoa > Chordata > Actinopteri > Cyprinodontiformes > Poeciliidae > Poeciliopsis > Poeciliopsis prolifica. The sequence continues at coordinate 13,816,644 of NW_026562387.1, forward strand.
CGGAGCCAATGGGATATCTGCAGATGAGATCATTTAATATCTTCAGGCTATTATTGTTGTGATTTATTTACAGATTTATTTATTTATTTACTCTTAAATACCAATAAGTTAGAAATACTATTAATAGCTTCAAGATGAGCAGGACTGATTTTCAGAGTCAATATAAGAGTTGGCAGGGAGCGAGCTTAAGGTATTTATTTGGCTCCCTAATATCAAAGTTAGACTTGGTTATCTTGTAAATATATTTATATTTTTGAGGGAAAGATTAATTTTTACACATAAAAAACAGCTGGGTTATGTTTTTAACCAGAACACTGGGTTTATGCTGTTCTGCTGGTAGTTTTATTATTTATTATTATTATTATTATTATTATTATTTCATTATTTCATTGTATCCACATAAATTGTATGCATTAGTTTTAACCTAACTATATCTAGTTTAAATCTATGCTAGATTTGAACCAGACCCAAGACAGAAAAGTGTCCCAAATTAGGTTGTTTTTAACTGAACTTTTAGACAGGAAAGTGTTTGACTCTGGGAGAAAGATGCCACAAAGACATTGTTAAACAATAAGTCAAGTCCTGCAAGTTACTGTATCTTCTGACCAAGCTTGTCGCCCACAGTGATGGCTTCAGTTGGCTCAGACGGTTCGCCGACACCAGCAGAGTTGCAGCAGCGGACACGGAACAGGTAGGACTTTCCCTCAGCAAGATCAAACAGAGCGAAGCGAGGAGACTTGACCGGGATCTCTGTGTTCACCCTCTGCCAGTTGTCTGTGCCCGAGACACACTGACAAACGAAACCGATAGTGTCAAACAGATTTTAAAATGTGAAAAATGCAACAAAAATTAAGTTTGCAGAACTCTGTCAATATTCACCTTCTCCACATAGTACATGACCCCTTCAAGGCCTTTCTCTCCAGGAGGCTTCCAGCTCAGGACCACATAGTTTTTGGTTGCCTCAGTCACTTGCAATTCACGAGGTCTGCCAGGAACAATGCCCTCTAGACGTGAAAAGATGAGTTGGACGGGCCCCAATCCTCAGGTAAGCAACATGACATTCAGTACTGTGACTTTCTTACCTGCAGGCTCCTCCTCTGTGACAATGATTTGGCCGGTCCAGGGTGCAGAAGTGCCTAACAGAAAACCACGCATGTAACTGATTACATTTCCTGATTTTTATTCATCTTCCATTTTCAATATTTTCTATTTTCTTACCTTCAAACTGAGAAGGGCTTAGCTGTAGTTTTCCTTTTTCTCAGCATGTTTTACTTTTATAAGGTTATGAATCTCAATAAATTTAGCTCTTTTACAAAAGTTTTTTTTTTTAAACCACAAATATAGTAAAGCTAGATCCCCTAGGTATAGTACCTCTCATGCGGGCTCGATCGGCCGGATCCATTGCTGCCACTGGTTCAGAGACCCGAGACGGGTGGCTAATCCCGGTCTTGTTGACGGCTCGGACTCGGAAGATATAGGATCGGCCCTCCACCAAACCAGTGACGGGAAAACGAGCAAACTTGACCGGAGTGTCATTGCACTGAACCCAGTGAGTCGTCCCAACCTCACATCTGTTCATAACAACACAACTGGAGAATATTAAACTGAATTGACAATATAGTTTTACTTGCAGTTATACTTTTCATAACCATAAAATGACAAGGATTGTTTTATGTCATACCTTTGAATAAGACATTTTGAGGTTAAGGTCTGTCATCTTATTGAGGAAACAATTTTTCCAATTTCCTCTTCTTTCAGAGGTTCTAACATGTTTGAGGCAAATATACTTTACCTGCTACTGCACTACAAACACGTACAAATGCAACTTCTGTGTTAATATGTCTTAGTTATTATTCTTTTTTGATTGTATCATGCCAAACCACAAAGATATGTTATGAGATAGATAAGATTTTTGTTTTAGTAACTAATTGGTTCCTGTTACTCATAACTTTTCCTGCGATTGGACATATATGATTTGCACTTTCAAGAGAAAGGCCATTACACTTTGGACCTTGACCCTGTCACATCTCCGCATCTGGTCCTTGATATCATTGCAGACTGTTTTGTTTCCATTGGCCAATATACATAATGTTTTATGATATGTAGATGGATGCCGATAAATAAGGGGAAAGACAAGGGCAGAGCGACACCTTCTAAACATACAGCGAAAGTTAAAAGAGAATGATTTAGATTCTAAACTTAAAGAAAAATATTATCTATAGACTATCAGCAACATGAGCATATGACAATGCATTGTAGGATTAGCGAAGCTAACAAACAAAGAGCAGAATTACAAACCTGTCAACAAAGTAGCCCAAGATGGCATTTCCTCCCTCAACAGCTGGTTGCTTCCAGGTAACAATAATGTAATCCTTGTTGGCGTCCAGACAGCGTACGTCCAGTGGGGCTCCAGGAGCACCTTCCACCTCTGCATCTGCATCTAAGCACACAATATCACCATAATAAGTCTATAATATATTGCTTCATGTTCCTAGCACTAGAATCGCCAAGCAAAGGCTTTTGGGTATTAATGTATCTTTTCATTTGACTATTCTTTAAGTTATATTCATGAATACTTGTTCAGTCACAATGTGCTTTTTTGAAGCAAGTGGGAGTTATGACTATTGCATTGGCTTTTTGTTTTTTATATCTGGCATATTATGAAATAACTACTTTGGCCAATATCCCAGACCCCTGTTAACATGTCAAAGTCATCATAAGTCATCATAATGTCAAGGCTCATTCATGTTCATGACAGTAAACAACTATTTAACATTATCTGTTACTGTAAATTTTGAAACAATGAATATTTAGAGGGATCAAATGTTTAGAGGAAACAGTTGCTCATAAAAAGGGTTTTAAATATTGAACATTTGTATTATTAACTAGCAAAAATATACTTTGCATACTTTGTGAGGCAGATAACATCTAATATCCAAGTTAGCGCATTGAGTAACCTGAGGAGTGTGTCCTTTCTTTCTGAAAGCTTTTATTAATCTCACAGCTCTTACAGCCAGACTCATTCCATTAATAAACCCTCTTCGAACATTATAACTGCAGCCAAGACCAGAGTGCTTTTGTCATGGAGATCATACCTTGCCTTTCCTTTTTCTGGGCAACCATGAGCTTGCCACAAGGGAGACATAGGAGTCTATTTTCTAACATCTTCATGCTCAGCATGACTGGTGTGCAGATGCTGAAACCATGTTTGACAGGTTGTCTCTGAAGGCAACAAAGATAAGTTCAACTGACCTGTTTTTTCCATGGCATTCAAACACATGCCAGACACTTGCCGCTTAGCAGTGCCTCCATTAGATATATCCTATTTAAAACCACTCAAAGACATTTCAGACACTGATAAATAAACAGTGTTATTATCAGGTGCCAGTGCATGTGGTGTTGTGACTGTGACCTTGATCTCCAGAGACACAAGCAAAGGCGAGGGAATCCATTGAGTTCAGATTGGGTTGACGTGGATTATAAGTATATAAGTTATGTAAACAAATAGGATGTGTTGGGTTAGTTGCATTGTTTTGAACATATGTGGATCAAATTTTGCCAAAATACACAATTAAAACTTCACCTGTAACAGTTTCCAATAAAATATCTTTAAAAGAGGTTTACCTTTGACAAACACATAGGCAGAGTATGTCTCGTATCCAGACTTAGTGGCGACGCGCAGAGTGTAGAGCCCCTCGTCTTCCTTGTTGAGGTGGGTGAGTGTCAACGTGGCTCGGTCTCCACTCCAGTGCATGTGGGTCCATTTAGATGGAGACAACAGCACATCTGAAAGACACAACACGGAAGGCAGTGATTGCATTTATAGCAATATAAATCGAAGATACCAGGTTGGACAAGGGTTTAAAAGTGAGTCAATGAAGTAATAAATGTCTACCTACCATCTCTGTACCACTGAACCTCTGGCTGATAACGGTGGAGAGCTGGGTAGATGATTACTGTGCAGCCCAAACTCATGGTCTCCCCCTCTCTTCCAAAAGACACTCCAAACGTATCAACGATGTGAATCTGGAACGTGATGCCATACTCAGAAACTGGGCCAACTGGAGGCAAAGAAGACAACTAGTTATTGGAAACTATATGTTGTGCATGAAATCTAGATATCTTTTCATGCTGCTTGCTATATTTAATTTGACAATAGAGTAAAAGGAATGAAATAACAAAGGCATTAGATTTGTTGGGAAGCATCCTGTCGCCAATGACGGGACAGAAATTTAGAAATTAACACTTACGTCTGGGCACTGGCAGTGTTTCATCAATTTCACCTTTGAACCCTATGGAAAAGAGCAGGAGCTACTATAAATACTTACAGTAGGCAGAACACAGTGTTGTATGTCAGTCAGGATGAACTGTATGTACAGTATTTTAAGAAAATATGACAAGAGCATATGTAAACTCTAGTTTTGACTTTTGAATATGCCTTTAAAAAATTTTGTATGTGATTATGAGGGTTGTGATAGTGCTGTGCTTTGGTGGAACCTACTTTTGACAACGACAGAGGCAAATTCAGATTGCTCTCCTTGCGAATTCATGGCAGAAACACGATACTGGGCAGTGTCATCAAAATCACATCTGCAAGATGACACCATTAATCAGTGTTCCATAATATGCACATAATATCAATGAGGGATTCACAGGTTTGGCGCCCTTTCTCTGTAACTCCAGCAGCAGGCCTCTTAACCATGTATACATAATACCAAAGATGTGGGCCCCAAGCCATAAAGCATCCCAAAACTCTGAGCCAGGAATACTCTGGCAATAACTAGACACCACTAGTGATGTCATTTCCATCCAATGCAATCGGACCGCTGTACTTGAAGGTACGTGTCGGGTGAAGTACCAGAAACTGAATCTGATGTTGACACATAGAAAATATGCAGGAAAATCAGCCCACCTTGTGAGTTTAGTTGTTTACGTAAGAAGCAAAATGTGATCTATGGATTGGTCCAGAGTTCCAAGCAGGCTGTACCCAGAGGTATTTAATGGAAATACTCAGAGGTATTTCCATTAAATACCCAGAGGTATTTAATAATGCGTTACATGATCTTTCCTTCTTGCCATCCTAACTAGTTAATTAGCTAGCAAAATTTAGAGAAAAAGACAACTAGATAAATAAATAGTGTGTTCAGCTTGTACTCTAAAGATGAGATATCTGTATTTTAAGTCACAAACATCAAAACAAGTTCCTCACAAACATGAAATCACTTTCCAGCATTGGCACTATGTCAACAAAAAGTGCCGATAATTTCACACGCAGTTTTTTTCTCAAATGCTTCAGCGCATTTCTCTAAACAAAATTTAAATTCTCATTCTACCTCAGTCCCATTTGCTACCTGACTTTGGCTGAGTTCCTACAAACAAGTTTTAACTCCAATAGACAGACATGTTATTGCTGTAATCTAGTAGTTCACATATGTGTCGTAAGAACATAGTCATAGTGAATGACATTTTCTTTTCATCATGAAATCTTCATGGTGAAATGTGCAAACATTCAATTGGGTAAATTAATATATATATTAAATTTACATATTAATACTAACTAATACTAATATCCTCATGAGTAACTGATGCCTGTGTGTGATTTCAGCTATTTAAGTAAGAATAGTGGAGGGTGTCCTAATTTATTTCTCCCCATAAAATGCTTTTTCTAACTACATTTTACAGGAAACCCGCTAAACATGTCATGGAATGTCCTAAAATTTATGCCATAAGTTATGGCATAAATTTGTTATATCAACCATGTAGTAATCAAATGTTTTTATTTTCTTGATTCAAGAACATTATTTTGGTAAGAGATGGTTAGCACTGTTCTTTTTATGAGTATTATTCTCTGGAAAGTAATTTGCATCCCTCTAAGTCTGTATATAAAGTGCTATATAGTTGATTTTAAGTTTGACAGGGGAGGCTACACTTACTTGTTAATCTCCAGTGAGTGCACATTGTATCTGCTCTCCAGTTTAAACTTGCCAGGATTGGCAAGTGGGTCAATAGCCACATTGTTTTTGTACCTTAGATTAGGAGGTAGAAAACATGACAGAAGACAGATAAAATCAGAATTAAAAGAGGCAGAAAAGAGAATTTTGAGAATTTTCAGAAGGAATAAGAAAGAGATCCGGAAATCCAGGAATGATTAGAGGCTATGTTCTAGGTGATTCATGTCTGTGGCCTACCAGATGACCCTGGGGTCAGGCCAACCGCTGACAGTGCAGTGCAGCCGCACGCACTGCTTCTCCCACACAGTGTGGGAGCGAGGTTTAATCACGAACTCTGGGGCGTGCATCAGGCTATCTTCGTTCATCCTCTTGAAGTGTTCCTCGTGTTCATGGATCTAAACATAGCAGACGAAAAACATTCAGGATAATTTCACTTTTGCCACCAGTGAACATCTAAACCCAACAAATGCAGCAGGAATTCACATTGCATACCCAAACAGTGCAAATTCTGTGCTTCGTTTGATTTCAGATGCACACGCAAGCCTTGCAGCAGCAGCATGTGTCTTAAGAGTGAGTGCAGTGCATGATTTTTATTATATTCTAATTTTAGTGGGATGTGTGTGGCTACATGCCATCCAGCACAAGACCACAGGGACTTCCATGTACCTCAAGAAAAGCAATCTCCTTAAGAATTTGTCACCCTCTAGAGAGCTTGCCTGGCAGAGTGGAGACAGATAAAGGTTCTAAGGGTGGTAACTAGTGTTTGTAATGCTTGTTAAATGGCCCAGCTACTACTTCACATAATCACTCAGATACATAAATAACCTTGTTGTGCAAAATGATGTAAGAAAATCTCCTTTACCAAATGCACTCAACCTTCCTACTGACTGCAGCAAGTAACTGCGGTTCAGTTACTTGAACTCCAGTTACTGGAGACAAAAAAGTAAGCGCTACAAATGTGGTTATTGCTTTTAAATGGTTATGTATTTTACAATGGAAATACTTGTACAATAATTCAGCAGGTTTTTGATACAATTAAATTATAGTTTGAGGAACATCAGGTCCTTTTACATATTTGATGCATGTAATCTGGCCATTTCTGTACACTGTATTTGAATTAGGAGATAGAGGGTAAAATTTACATTCTTCTTCTTTGTTAGAAAATGGTTATATTATTTTGCTTTTACCGTCTCATTAATTATATTAAGGAGCTTAATGATTCTACAACCACTTACTGTCACAGGATGAATTGAATCTTCATCAGCACAGACTAAACATCTGCATGGATTTAAATAGTACTTGCATTGATTCTGTAACAGTTTGTACAAATAATATAGCGAGTGTGCATTCAGCTAAAACTGGATGCTAACCTGCAGTATGTAAAAAGTGACTGTCATTAACTGACTTTCAGCCATACTACTGGCATTTTTTCTGTTCCAGGTCAGTGTGGATTAACAATATGTTTTGTGTTTGGCAAATCCCAGAATAATAAAAACATTGAACGATTTATTAGCTTTATTAGTTTCTTTAAACTCCAAAGTTTAAATACATTTCCTTAATAGTTGGTGGAATTGGAATGGGATGAGTATTTTATTATTCCCTCTTCTAGGCATTCACATTGCTACTTTGCAACTAATTTAGCACTATGCTTACTTAGTAGTGTTATTTGCCATTGGAGCTTTAACTTCTGGTTCATGTCTTAAATATTGCTTCAATACTTCCACATGATGTTCTTTACGCATGAATCTAAAGCCAGGTCTGTCCCTGAGTGGACATTCAAACTGTAATCTGGCTTGTTATATTTCTTTCTGAATAATGGCTTCCTCCTTTTTGAGAGGTCGTACAACCTATGTTGGTACTGGATTTGTTTCACTGTGGAAAATGACGCTTTCTTACGAGCTTCAGTCTGCATCTTTACAAAGTCTTCAGCTTCTGTTCTTGGGTTGATACACAAAACACATTTATCTTCCTCCTTAATGGTATGATGGCTGGGAATTCCTATGGTGTTTATACTTGTGTAAAAGTGTTTGAAGAGGTTAACCTTGAGACATCTGGAAATTCTCTTCAAGGATGAAACAGACTTTTGGAGCGCCACAATTTGTAATATTTTGCCTATGACATCCACAAGTAGTGTGGCCTAAGTCTCCCTGAGTTATTGCTCTAAAATACACCTACATGGGTTTCTCCATTCAGCTCAGACATGTTGATTTAATTGATCAGAAGTTCACAAAGACACGAAATCATCACCTGGGGAAACCTCACATTGTTGAATTGCATATTACTCATAGTGATCTTAGTGACAGGAAACTTCTGAATTTGAAGATAGTAATAAAAAAAAATATCTATAAAGTATCACTATTATTCTGGCATTTTGATTATTCTCATTATTCTAACTGACCTAAAACAGGAAAAGCTTAGCCTGATTTTATTGACTATGGCAAAAATTGGTAATCTGAATACCAACATGACATGGCACTGACCCGTTTATTCAGAGAGATGCGTTCAGCTGACTCACGCATGGCCTCCTTCCTGGAAATCACCTCTGACCTCTCCATCTCCAGACCACTCGTAAACAAATCCCTGCGGGCCATGTATGCAGCTGTGTCTCTCACTCTGGCCTCCTCTGTGTCTGACAATCCCGTAGCAAACTCTTGACTATCGGTGTCAGCGGAGCAGAAACAGGAGTAGGTTTAGAGGAGTAAGAATTATCATAACTGAAATAGGTCAAGATAGTGTGGAACTTTCTATGTGGTGAATGTTTTGTTACCTGCCCCTGAAGATGGGCACTACATAGCCGATGATTTGGTTCTCTTTGTCAAGAGCCAAGTAAGATGGCTTGGATCGCTTGGGTAAGGGACTTAGTCTGTTCTCCTCCAGTCCCAAGTGAGAAGACACCTTAAGTCTGAGACAAACACAACAGCATCAGTCTGGCACAAGCCAGACAGTGCAACATTTCATAAAACAATGTAGGTAGAGGTAAAGTGAGGAATTGATTACCAGTAGGTTAACATGAAATGATGGATAAAGTTTAGTCTTTATTTCAGCATAATATACCTACCAACAACAGTTTGATTGAATTAGCTCCAATCTACCACAATGAAAAACAAAATTAAGGCCTGATAAACTCATTAAAAACTTCCAAATCCTGAGATTGAAACGGCTAATCCACTTGACATTGCAAAAAAAAAAAAAAAAAGAACAATGAAAATGTTCAAGAAGTATTGCCTTTCTATGAGGCTTTTTAGCTTCTCTATTTACAATGTTTTCATTCAAAACAAGACATCTCTGTCCACTGTAAAACTGGTTAAACTCTGCTCTAGTTTTATTGGGGACTGTGGTTGTGTGGAAGTGGGGTTTGGTATTTGAAGTATGCGATAAAACAATCTCCACAAAGCAGGGCAATCAGTTATGAGCAGCTCTCTTTTTCCATGTCAATACCCTTTAAATAACTTGTGCATTCATTTGACTTTCCAAGAACTTGTAAAAAAATTCCACAGAACAACAACTTTATTCACAAAAAAAAGATATATATATATATATATATGTTCATTTGCCATGGTTTAAAGATATGGTACAAATGGAGCTATCAAAAGTGTTGGGTAAAATAAGGTAAAATAAGCATTGTGTTGGTTGGTAAATCGGGGCAATAATTGGGGATGGGCAAAAAGACTTATCCAAAAGTAAACATGCAGAACAACAGAAATAATAATGCCATCAAAAGTGCCTTTCCAGATAAATCTTTGCAACATCATAACCCTCCTCGTTTTATCTTTAGTCACCACAACACCAGTGTTTTTTTTTTTTGTGCCAATGAGCCAATCTTCTAAAAGTTTGGCTATGAGATGATATTTAAAGACCCTGATCTTGTTCACACTGAGCAAGTTGGCTTGTCACTAAGCTGTAAGCTTTGATGCACCAGGGAGAGGAAATGATTTGTGTATTCCTCCCAAATGTTTGAGAGTCTGAATAAGCTCAAATTATCTACAACATTTCTTTCATTATTTCAATTAATTCTTCAGTAGTCTAATATTTTTGGGAACATAGCGCACATAAACACCGTGAAACACATACAAAAACAATTTTGTCTTAAGAAACACCTTCAGAAACACTGCCAAAACGATCAATACAAATGTGATCTGGTGGTGAAAGTTTAGTTACTTTGGGATGAATGTGTTAAATATTAGTCTCATTTCGTAGGAAGACATTTGCTGCATCTCCAGCATAGCATGCAAAGACCAGCATGCAGGACACCAACCGGTTTGGAGTTGATACTGACAGGAATGCTCTTCAGTTTTGAATGAAGGCTCATCGAAGTGAAATTAGGGATAATTAAGAGGGATAAAAAGTGGTTACTTGGTGTAAAGGAAAGATGATCCCAAAACTCTGACTGGGAAGTGTTCCAGTAGGGTTGATGGAGGTGAACCAGCTCAGCTGGGGTGGGGAAGGCAGAGGTGTTAGAAAGGTAGTAGGGTTTTCCTTGGATATTATAGTTAACTACCCCAATCTTCTTCTTCCCTTCCTCCTTCTTACCCCCTGCTGCTGGTGGACAGGCTGGTTCCAGCAGAGTACCTGCTGCTGGACTGGTAGTGCCTCATTTTAGACTCTGCCTCCGTGCTACGGTAGCTACGGTCGTAGTGGCGATGGTGCTTCTGGTAGAAGGGTATTGATCCAGACATGATGCGGCCCAGAGCTTCTTCTTGTCTCTCTGTTTGTCACGTTAGTTCAGTTAGACAGCAGGTTCATCATCTTTTATTCTCTGCTGTTGCACATAAATTTTTATTTCATAATAAGAAAGAAAACACAACTGTAGTTAAAATACTTCTAGATGATTTGATTTAAAAAGGGAGGCTCAAGCATCAAAAAACTTGCAGCATCTGCTTCAAAGACATCCGTTTCAGAAAGTCAGGCACATCATTGACATGCTTAATCAGACATATGCACCAATTACAACCTGGCAAGCTGCATTCTCCTCCCCGCAGGAGTCCACTTACCCTGTACAAAATCCCTCAAACTCCAACCTTTTCAGAAAAATTAAAGATCCAAATCCACTCTTTACAGCTTGATAACCCAGCAAACCCACAGGTAGGTGCTTACAGTGCTGCGGTCTACACAACCAAAATAATGTTGGCTCAGGCCAGAGTGTCCAAGCTGCAGTCGCGGCCTTTTAAGGAGAGGGTAGAGATAAATATAGCTGGGAGTCGAGTCGACTCTGATAGTGGAACACATTTATGGGTGCAGGTCTTCATGCCAGTAACTGTGGTCTGAAGGTAAACACAAATCTGATTTTAAAGTTAACTCAATGACTGGTTGAATATTCCCCAATGATTCTCTAAGTTGAAGCACTTTTAGATTTTCCTAATTTACCATCTGCACTGTGGCCAGCTGTCTGTCAGAGTTAGTTAACCTTCAGCAGCTTTTGTCCTGTTTTTTACTCCAGCAGCCTCAGCTGTGACTGATGCTAACTTTAGCTATGCTATTGTTACTCCTTCACATTCAACAAATACCAGTCACTATGTCACTCTCCTTTTCAGCCTCTCGCATTGCTAGAAGAGCATGAATGTCCTCCCAGCAATCTGCAAAGAAAGACTAGATATCAAAGTGATCGATATTCATGAACACATCAGTGTGTTCATGAATTGGGATTTTACAGATCATCACAAAGTTGTTCATATTTGTGAACTGGATCAAAAATAATATGTTTTTGTTGTATATATATATATATATATATATATATATATATATATATATATATATATATATATATATATATATATATATATATATATAAACTGAAAAGTGTGTTATAAATTTATGTTTTGAATCTGAATCAAAATATTCACAAAAATATTGAGTTTCTACTGGGATTGACGTTCAAATTGTTGACTCTATACTTAGAATGGATCCCATGTTTAAAAAGAAATATTTTGTTATTATTTTACGAAGAAGTACTATTTGCATTGGTCTGTCACAAATCAAAATACAGCAAAACCTGGAGAAAATGGAAAAGAATTAAGGAGTATAACTTCTTTCAGAAAGCACTGTGTTTGATGTTGGAATAAACAGATTGGCATATCTTTCCCTTTTGATTAAAGCATCCAACAGCAGGTGGACAGATTTAGTTTAGGTGCTGCAGATATTTCAACCTCGTCCTGGAAATTAACTCAAGTGTCCGGTAATTTTCCATCCGACAACATTTCAGATGCTTTTGTTTAGGGACCTTCCATCTTTTCTGGCCTTTATCCATAACATTCCCACGTAATACGAGGGTCAGCATGACTACATAGCTAAATGTTGTGGCAGTCTTGTGAAATGTGAGCCCATTAAAATAAATCAACCAGCTATTAAATGTGGGAGTTCACACAAGACACAAAGAGGACAACATAGCTGGAACATTTTTCATCAACATAATAGGTTGAAAGTGTATTTACTTGTTTTGTTTGGATTTGATATAATTTGGTGGGCACTCTACAAATCTAACTTTTGTGGGACAGTCGGAAAAAGACATCAAAAATACTGTGAGTCGTTTAACACAAGTTAGGTAAGGGACACAGCAGGTATGTGTAGAAAGGTCTATGTGTTGTGATAAAAACTTAGCACTGCACATCACCTTTAACACACCATTCCCATGGTGACACTTGGTGGTGGCAGCATCTTGTTCTTCTTTTACTGCAGGGAAAGGGAAGTTGCACCAGGTAAATAAACCGAACACAATGTGCAGCACAGTTTGTAAACGCTTATTAGAAAACATTTACTATGTTCCTTCAACACCTTTGTATGCTGGTTTATCACACAAAATAATAATAAAGCACATTGAAATGTATTTCAACAAAATGATTTTTTACACTTTTGCACAAAATTGCAATAGGTCTAAACATTTAATTTATGTGTGGGACAAGAACAAATTAATTATCTGTTTTGGATTAAAGCAGCAGTGTTACAATAGACATGATAATATACACAACTGTAAGTGAAAAACAGGCAGAATAATTATTTCATAACATCACCAAGGACAGTGAGTTTTCCTGCTACAACAGCGCACTCTAATGGTTAAATTTGAGACAAAAATTACAACGATCGAAATTCAAAGCTTTATTGTCTTAAGAAAACATGTTTCTACACACAATAAATTTCTTACTTTGCTGCCAACACTAGATGCCATAATAATAAGGTGTAATAAGGCACACAAAATAAAATTAACAAATAGAAATATGAATTGTGCTTGGTCTCCAGGAGACCAAGCAGAACATAAAGTATGTACTGCTTGGAAATGTGCTCCATTACCTGGTATGTGGAAGAGTCTTAGTGAAGCAGTGAAATACACAGATTGTGCAATCCCAGTATCAGACACATATGCTTACATGTTCTGAACTATAATATCCAAACATCCACTGTGTTTACCCATTTATCCTATAGAGTCTCAGGGAACTACTGGTGTTCTTTTCCAGTGGTCGTAGGGCAAGAGGTGGTGTTCTCCCTGAACAGGTCACCACGTCATCACAAGGCAACACAGAGACAGCATAAACAGATGTGTGTTTTGGGCAGTGAGAGGAAGCCAGAGAGCCTTAGGATGACCCACCCAAATATTGGGAAAACATGCAAACTGAATGCAATCATTCAAATCCATGCTCTTGCTGCAAAGCAATAGTGCTACCAACATGCAGCACAAATATTGGATATTTTTGCAGCACAAAGCTCAATAAAACACTTTTTTAGAGATGCAAGTTTATTGGTTGTTACTACAGTATGCTTTCTATGTATTTTTCAGGAAGCAAAGCCATGCATCTCTTTAACTTCTTTAAAATCACAAGATACCAACCTAGAGGCAACAATCCTTCAAATAAATTTTGAAAGGAAAAATAATCAATTAGTAGGACTTCATATGTCCTCCTAATTTGCATTTGGTCTGATCAAAAGCTACTTATATCAAAAATAAAATCAGCACATGTCACTTATCACAGCACATGTCCAACTTTGTTGTTATCATGCTAGAGATTAGTTAGACATAAAAGACAGATGTGGCTTATTTTAAACATTGAGTCAACCACACATCACTTTTAAAGCCTGGAAAGATTAAGCCTCTTTTGAAAACACTGACTGCTGAAACAACAGTTGTCTGACTGGACAGGCAGTAACTCTAAATATCCATCATGACATCACTTTTTCAGTTATTGTTCTCAATAAAGCAAATGAACAAGTATATTTTAATTCCTAAATTAAAAAATTCCAAGTGACTTTATCACTTATTTAAAGAAAGAAAAAACTTGACAAATAAGTGTTTAAGGTTACATGATACATCCTGACAGCAACCTATATGAAAAAAAAATCTTCTAGCAGGTTTAGAATAAAATAAAAAAAAATTAGGAGACACAAGAATAGAGATATGCGTATGTAGATTTACATGTATTTCATGAGATGTGCATATTTTTATTGTGCAAACTACAAAAACAACACCAAATTTAGAGAAGCCAGCTTTGTATCTGTCTGCATGTTTCTGTGTTTGTTTAAGTTCTCTCCAGTTACTTCATCTTCTTACCATAGTCCAAAAAACATGACAGTTAGGCCAGTTCTCTAAATTGCTTTTAGATATGTGTGTGTGTGTGTGTGTGTGTGTGTGTGTGTGTGTGTGTGTGTGTGTGTGTGTGTGTGTGTGGGTGTGGGTGGGTATGTGTGTGTGTGTGTGCATAGTTTGAATGTTATTCTACTATATTTTTTTCCACCTAACTTTCCATAAATACAGTGGAAAACAAAACTTGGTGAACTGTTAAAGACCTCATACCTTTTGATGTTTACCCTCATTGGTAAACAGGTAAACATCAATGACGCCCAGGATGCCCATTTTGGAGACATGTCCAAAATATTATGTGTGATTTCTGTTCAAAATTCTTTATCATTCGGTCTAATGTAATGTTCAGATTTTCAGGTGAATTGAAAGTTGAGTTTTCAATGACTTAAAAAGGCTGAATAAACTCATAAAATTTGTGGGCGATAGACCTTTTTTACATACGATTTTAATTATATATTTGAAGCATTACTTCTGTGAAGATCAATACATGTTGTGAGTGGGAGCATGTATGTATACAGCCATTGACTTAATCTCTCCAAAATATACATAACCACATAATCTCATAATTTCATTATTATGTGATCATAATAATAATAATATTATAGTAACAGTTATATTTTACTGAAATTATCTTACATAGAAAATATATACACTGTACTATCTTTATTAGACGTTTACCTGCGGGTGGAGGTGCCGTATAATCATGGTCCGCAGTAGCATCTTCAGCCTGGCTAGCTTTCTGAGAGAGGACAAACTGCCGTTTCTTAGCCCTCTCGAAAGCAGACTCTCTCATTGCCGGTGCAGTGAAGTTATTCCAGGCAAACAGGGAAGAAACAGCTCCACTTTTAAGGCGGCTGGTGGTGGATCCGCTAACAAAATCCTCCGGTGTGAAGTGGCGGCTACATACGAAAGTGCTCCCCGTCTTTATGCAAAAGTCCGGACCTTCATCTCTGCGGATCGCCTGGATCCACTGCCTCCGTTGGTCCGGGTCCGTTGGGAACGCATGATATGACAGATTAGGCTGTTTTCTTGCCCCACATGAACAACCAGGGACTGAATAAAAACAACAGCGCCGAGACTGAGCCACTTTCCTAGCCTTTTAATGCTAACACTATAGCCACCGGAAGTTGTCCAACACCACATCCACACAACAACAACCACTCCGGCCCCACGCATGCGTACAACCGCCGCGGCCCCGCGCATGCGCACAACCACTCCGGCCCGACGCATGCGCACAACTGCCGCGGCTTCGCGCACAACCAACCAGACACCGCGCATGCGCAGAACCGCCCCGGCCCCGCGCACAACCGCTCTGGCCCCACGCATGCGCACAACCAACCGGACCTTGCACATGCGCAAAACCACCCGGGCCCCGCGCATGCGCACTACCGTTCGGACCCTGCGCATGCGCACAACCCGTCTGGACCCACGCATGCGCACAACCACCCGGGTTCCGCGCATGCGCACAACCGTTTTCAAGGCAACCGGAAGTTGTATCCGCAAGGGCTGCGGCACTTCCTGTTTTGGTGACTGTAATTCAAGTACTCTGAAAAATGGCTCTTCTCCTCCGGTTCTTTTCATCGTCCTTACTTAATTTGCCAGCCCTTTCTTTCGCTGATGCGGAGGAAATCGCAGCGGCTAATTCATCCACCAACAAACGTTGAAAGGATACAAGTTCTTCCTCGAAAATATATCCACCGCTATCAAGGTAAGAAAAGACGTAGCTTAGCGAGCTAACCGCTAGCTACAATATATGAACTACACAACATCATAATGAAGCTTAACTTAGTTTGCTAAATTACGTTGAATATTAGAGACAAACATAATTTAAACTTTTCAATTATATTCTGATTGCAATACATTTTGTTCGGTAGTTCGAGTTCCTGTTCATATTTGACAGATGGAGAACTTCCACGTACGACTTCTGGACAACTCAGAGCTTTTTATAACATCTTCCTGTTCAGAGGTTACTGTTTGTTTTCTGTTTTTGTTGCGGTTGCAACAGTCTGTGTTTTTTATGCTGTTGTTGAAGCTTACCTTCACACTAGAATCTATTGTTTAAAGCTAAACATGCTATATATATTGATGTATATATGTGTTACTAAAACAGTTGTCTATTTTAGATATCACTGGGTGTTGGGAAAGAAAAGGCTGAATTACTGGATTATTCCTGTAGCTGTGCAGCTGGTAAAGGTTTTTGCAATCATGTAGTTGCACTTCTTCACCAGACTGCACACTACTCCCAACTCCAGCTGCCAACTGTTCCTCCTGCACAAGTGATTTACAAAGATGGCTCAGACCAAGAACACAGGTAAGAAAAAAAGA
The DNA here is from genome assembly GCF_027474105.1 of Poeciliopsis prolifica. NCBI lineage: Eukaryota > Metazoa > Chordata > Actinopteri > Cyprinodontiformes > Poeciliidae > Poeciliopsis > Poeciliopsis prolifica. The sequence continues at coordinate 13,833,483 of NW_026562387.1, forward strand.
GTGGAACACATTGTCCTATAGGATGTGATATATAAATATACTAGATATACTAAATTATATACATTGCATATACTGTCATACACATATGATCTTAAAATAACAGTACTATAGTTATGTACACAATTTATTTCTCCTTTGATTGTGTCACACTGCCATTTACATTCCTTTCCCACCTGTATTTTATAATCGCCATATAAAATTTGTTGTAATCTCAATATTACTTGTGTCAAATATAATTTCTCTCATAGTTTGTTTGGAATATTTCTTTTTTGTAGGCAATGAAAAAAAAAAACAGACTCAACTGCTATCAATTAATTTATTTGCAAGTTGGGTAAAATCTAAACTTTGCCAAATTAGTCCCATTATGTCCTAACAAATTGCTCACTCGTCAATTTATTTGTCTTTAGTTTGACGTCTTTCTGTGTATTTCTTGTAAGGGGATACATCCTGAACCTGCCAGCAACATGGTGGTGCGGAAAAGATATCTGCACTCCACACTTTACAGAGCTTACACAGGTATAAGGTTTGGTTTATGTTTTCACACGTATGTTTCCTTTGTCAAAATTTATTATGATTATGTCACTGATGTTTGTAGGACCACTTCCAGATCCCCACATTCTGGCATCAGGAGAAAAACTAGGCCTGCTGGAGTCCCAACCACTTATCGCTCTTGTCCTAGATGGTCTTTCAAATTTGGAGCTGGTTCCATCCAAATTTGGGCCTTTGCCACAGGGCTCACCAATGTCTTATCAATAACTGTTGAGCAGGAGTGGCGTGATGAGACTTTCATTGATCAAATGAAATCTAAACTGGACTTATTTTACTTCAACACCTTCATGTCAATGGGTTAGGGTTAGGGTAGTCCAACCCCACATCCGCTTTAAAACGTGAAAAAGGTCTCTAGTCCATATGTTACATGAATTTTATATTTTGATTTTATCGCTTAAATAAATTAACTTTTAGATAATATTGTAACTTATTGAGACGCACTTATATTTGATTCGCACAGGAGGACTATTTAAATTTTTATCTCGATTTTGGAATTGCGAAAGACAAAGGAGGAGATGCGCTCCTTTTCCTTAAAAGGGCATATCCAAGAATGTCAAGGAAGCGTTTATGGGGAGTTACACTTTTTCAACCAGGGGAAGGTTGAGAAATTCCTACATTATTGTCCGTATAAACTTGACTATTCAAGTGCACTTTTATAAATACGTTAACAAAACCAATCATTTTAAAACTTTTTATAAGTGAAAGGTATTTAAATGTGTTTTATAACGAGAAAGAATTGTATTATAAACGGCGCCCACCCCCATGTTTATGTACTTGGTTTGTTCCGATGTTCAGTTCTGAACCCACAGCATCAGGAAGTAAAGGGCGGTGGTTGAGAAACGAAGCAGCAGCTGATTAGCTTAAAAATTGTTTCCCCGTAAGAAGGTAAGAAAGCGTTTGAATTTAGGTCTAAACATAATTTGGCAATACAAAAGTCTCATTTACGTATTGATGTTGTATCTTTATAAGCTTAACTAGAAAATAACGCCAAAATTTACGGTTTGTCGTGCTCGGCTAAGACCAATAATAACAGTTAGCGGCACAGCTAACCTCAAGCCAGCGAACATTACGGTATAACGTTTTTAATTTGATTATTTGGCCACCGGGTTCTGTTTTAAAATGTGATTGTTTGCTTAAACTGTTAAAGAATATGGCTGTTCTTAATCTTCTGCTCGCGTTTATTGTGCTTACTTTATTGTTTAAACTAGGCCGCAAAGCTTTTTTTGAGATTGGAAAAGGTAACAGGTTTGACGACCTGCTAATTGTTTACTGCTGTTTATTAATAAGAAATTATATAAAAGCCACGTTTGTGACAGTTGCACATTTGTCCAAAGATACAAAGTAAAGGTAGATAATAAGTTTGTCAATGGAAAATCAGTAGTTTTTGTGTTAACCAACATGAGGCGCTATTAAAAATAGATTTAGTCACTCATTGAAATTTGTTTAAATTGGTCTTATCTTAATTAATAAGGTTGTTGTTTCACCTGTTTGTGTACAGTTTGTAATTGCTCATGCTGTAAAGACAGCATGAGCAATTAAGCGCCTTTTACAGATAAAACTACGGCAAAACACTGCAAAAAACTCGCCATTTAAAACTTGATGTCAATGACATGAGACTTTGCCTTTCAGCGTCTCATGTCAAGACAAAGCAGTGGAAGTCTGCATTCCAGACATTTCCTGATAAGGGCATCCGTCCTCACATCAGTAACTTTCCCAGTGAAGGCTGCAAGCAAACCAACCTAGAAAGCTGAGCAACATTTCCATTTTTAGCTCAGCCAGGGACGCAACTCCAGGGATTTACTGCTCTGGAATTAAATTACACAGCCACTGAGATAGATATGGCATCACAAAGTTTTATTTTGAGTAGCAGCATGATCTGGTGCACCTTTTAATCGTAATCTTTTTCTGCAATTGGTCTGAACCATTTGTGTTGACCAGTATGTAAAATCACATGCTGATGTGAATATTTAACATTTCTCAATGGGGTTTATACATTTGGAGCATCTTACTGGTGCTTATTCTAAGTCTATAATCAGTTTTTAGCTACACAAATATTTAGAGAAAACAATTGTTTGAAGAAATATACCTATATTTTCATTTTTCATTGGTTAGATTTCAGAGTGGGTCACTAATGTGGAACTATTTTTTTTGCACTGTAACTGATTGTCATACCTCCATTCTAATGCTTCTCTCCAAGGCAAGTCAGACATATCAAGCTTTAACGATCCACGCCCTCCTTTTTGTTTTGACGCATTTTGATGACAGTCACACCATATGCATGTCTGCCATAACTCATGGTTTATTTTATTTGTATGGATGAAGACTCTTGAAGATGATTTCATTCTTTAAAGAAACTTTTTGAAAGAAAAAATAAAGATAATTTCAGATGTTATCATGTGGACTAAGCCTAGAAACCTTACGGTTGTTTTTTGCTTATTAAATGTATTTGTGTTAGTGGGACAGTTTTTCTCTTTGGTGTATTTAATTTTCTAGAAAAAGGGAGGTTTGTTTTCACTGTTTGATCTGCAGCTCAAGGGGTGACTGATTTTTTATTTCTTTTTGCACTGTTTTGCACTGTAACTGACTTATCTGTTTATCTTTTTATTTACTCTAAACTCCTTTGTCATCCCACTGATCTGAGCTATACCAATATTGTATTTCTACTTTTCCAGAAATATACTAAACCTGTCACAATGTCAAGCAAAAGGGCAAAGGGAAAGACAACCAAGAAGCGCCCTCAGCGCGCCACCTCCAATGTCTTTGCCATGTTTGACCAATCCCAGATTCAGGAGTTCAAGGAGGCCTTCAACATGATTGACCAGAACCGGGATGGCTTTGTTGACAAAGAGGATCTTCACGACATGCTGGCCTCACTGGGTGAGTAAAATGTAATTAGCAGGGTTTTTTTAAACATAACTTAATGATACACAGTTTTTACAAATAATGCTACATTTGTTAATATAGTTTTGGCTCTTATTGCAAGCAATAGTATATTTTCATGCCTGTTTGTAAATGAACTGCAGTGTGCTTGGGGCTGTGCATGGCCACATCTTTAACAAACAAACTGATCAGCTGTGCTTTCAGGCCACAGTGGCTCTTGAAGTTAATTTTTAAAAGCAAACTTGGGACATTTTTGTTTTAGCTTTTAGTAATGAAAATTACTTATCCCCAATTGAACATTTACTTATTGGAGTCATCAGTAATTGTTTTTCTCTTTCTTGTTGCTTTAGATATTTTTAATAAAGTTTAAAATTGATTTAACACTGCCTCAGTTAACTACATATGTGAATTTTATTTCTGCTCATGTTTAGGCCATTTCATTGTGTTATTGTGTCTTGATTGTGAATGTTTTTAAAGCCCTTGTGTTTGAAAAGTGCCAGCCTATTTGTTCCTGTCAATCAAAATGTTCCCACTCAATGAACCGATAAAACAAAGCAACAGATGACTGGATCATTTAAAATTAAGTTCTCATTCAAGTTTTGACCAGCTTGTTTATTTTCTCTACTGGTGAATATACAGAAACTGGGAAAGTTGAATGCAAATTAATTTGTCTACTGTTTAGCTAACAAACATGGGCTTCAATCAAACAGAGAAAAAGACCTATCTGACAAAGAGGAACCATAATGTTTCACCTTCTACTTTTTTAAATTGTTGACATTTTAATTTTAAGAGCCTTTTGTCTTTTTAAAGGGAAAAATCCAAATGACGACTACCTGGAGGCCATGATGAACGAAGCACCTGGACCAATCAACTTCACCATGTTCCTCACCATGTTTGGAGAGAAGCTCAATGGCACAGACCCTGAGGACGTGATCAGAAATGCATTTGCTTGCTTCGACGAGGAGGGTACAGGTAAATCTGAGCTTATTTATTACCAGTGTTGGTCTCAAAGTGCAGAGTTCATTCATATTGTTGAAAAGTCTAAAATAAATGTTAAAATGGGCAAATATTCACACATTCCATTTTACAAAATTTATTTTTAAATTGATTTGATTCGCCACATCAATACTGAACTTTAAGACCTACCTACCTACTGTGTGTTTTAGATTTGGAGTAACTGACAAAAGCCCCCCCAAACATGGATTAAGATCTGTTAAAAAAAATTTGAAAGTCAGTCTGCCTGCTTTTATGTCCCCCAGAACCTCGTAGACCAGAGTGTTAAACTGGAGCTGGTTCTGGTGTAGATGGCCAATAAATTGTGACGCAGCAGCAAATGAGATGAGTCATTGTCATTGGGAAGCCTTGTGTTGAAATTTTGATGCTTCTGAACAGAAGATTAGAAATGATCTGTGGACTTCGCTTTACACTTTGTGGGCTAAATACTAAACACTATTGGGTGTTTAAACAGAAAATACTTGATGTATTTCTTGACTTTCATCTCTTGCTGCTGTGTTGCACATAGGTATTTTAAATTGTAAAACTAGAAGGCAAAGTACTAAATAATGATGAAAATACCTTTTTATTAAATGAGAGAGATGGACATTTCCTCACCACTCGATGAGCTTCTTGATCTCGGTCAAGAGAACAAACTGAGCCACAAATGACAAAGAAAATATGTTTGGAAGGCAGAGTGCAATACATCTCACCTGAAATATTACAGCCTTTCAAAGCAGTCATTTTCAGGGATTGTGCAAATTTACCGTATCTCGTAATTATGAATTTGAAACTATAAAATGCTTTGCATATGCCACACGGTGGATTTCACTTCTTGAGTTTGAAGCAAAATACTTTGAAATGATATCAGACCTTTCCAGAAGATGGTGTGGCCTTCTCTAATTGTTTTACCCAGCTTTGAGCATTCTATCAAATGATAAGCATCTCATCACAAGGTCATTATAGTTCTTGTTGTCTAACTGTTTGCATTAGGTTTTATTCCAGAGGATTACCTCAGGGAGCTACTCACAACAATGGGCGACCGATTTACAGATGAGGAGGTGGATGAGCTCTTCAGGGAGGCTCCCATTGACAAGAAGAATAACTTCAACTATGTGGAGTTCACACGCATCCTAAAGCACGGTGCCAGGGATAAGGACGATTAAAGCACCTACAACAAATTGTTTCCTCTGACCTGCCTCTGCCTCTCTGCCGTCAGCTAGATCATGCTGCATGTCTCGACTTTACAGTAAAGGCCCCGTTAATACAAACCAAAGCAATAACTATCCACTCTGTTTGCTGTGAACTTGCAGTTTTGCCAAATGAGTTTGTAAAATCTCCTTAAGATGTGGCAGAACATTAGTAGCTCGAAGGGATTTATGACTTTGCAGTTCATGTGATCACATTTAGCTGAATTTTTACATTTATAATGTAAACTTTTTAAAATAAAGCCCTCTATCAAATTATATTTTTTTTGACTGTTTACCTTCCATAAATACATATGTAACAAAGTGCATTATTCTGCCTCCCCCCCATATAAATTGGTGTAAATGGCATTCTTGAGGACCAGCTGTGTCTTGACAAGTCTACTCTCCTATTTCATCAAAATCCCTCGACGTGTTCTGACTTGCACAAGCTGGATTCTTTAAGATCCGACTGGAATGGTGGTGGTTCTAGAGCATACTGTTGTGGCAGCCATTTTTAAACTTGCATAAAGGGAAATGTGTGCTGATGCAAATATGAACTGTCTGGTTTTGCCTGTTAATCTTAAGTCTTGAGTAATAAAACGTTTAACAGACAAGGACATTGAGCTGTAAATGAAGACTGCCCAGTGTATGACCTCATTCAGTTTTGTTTTATTGGTGAGTCAGAGCTCAATTCAAATCATCCCATAAAAAAAATCTCACTGATAATGGTTATTCCCCTGAAGTGCTGTGCCTTTCTCTCAGGTTTATATGGATCACTTCAGACTTTTCTGTCGTCTATTTTTAACAAACACACTGAGTTCCAACAAATTACATTTTCTTTATTTGACTTGAGACTATTTAAAGTAATTCAATAGCAAACTGAGCTTTGTGTGGGCTTTGCTTCATAATGCTCGCATTGCTGAAGTTTGACTTGCTTTTGCGTTTTTCCTCTCACTTCACTTTAAATTATTAACCTTGGAAACTGCTCACGCAGAATGTGACATTATTTTCAAAATGAATAAGAAATAAATAGATGCTTGAAGAGAAAAGCATAGCTATTGTAACAAATTAACGTTTGATATGACATTCTCTGGTCAAAAATTATACAATTGTTACTGGAGAATTTAATATGATCCCGATCAATTATAAAATATGGACCTAAATCACAAGTTTGTCGTTTTCATAATTTTATGTGACGTTTGGATGGATCTTTATCGCCATCTAGTGCCTGAAAGAAATTTATTGTGATACCTTCATGAGCGCCCTTCAAAAGATGGAAATCCCAAAAGTGAAAATGACGAGCAACACATTGTAAGGAACAATGTTACGTTTTTTTTTTTTTTACTTTTTTATTACAGCCTGATTATTTCGTCATTTTACAAATTGCAAAATGTAGCAATGCTGTGCGGTTTATTCTACCTTTAACCTTAAGTTCACAAACTTCATCTAGTTTTCGAAAGTCATATTATTTCTGAGGGAACGTAAACACAACATCCGGAAAACGTTTTTAGCGTCACTGCAGTCAGCACGGGTTTGACCCTCAGCGGCTCTCGGGAGGTTCAGGTATGAATTTATTGCTCCCTATCTTAATTTTTATACTTTTCTTGCTGGGAATGAAACTTTATATCTTACAGCTTACTTGCAGCAACAACAGCATTCCGGCTACTGTTAAAACCAGATGTAAACTTGCACGCTAAACCTAGCCAGTATAGCTAGCAGCAGCCCTCAAGGTTGGTTAATTAAGAGGTGCAGAGGAAGAGTTGAGAATTAAAGGAATCATAGCTGTTTTCTTTAGATTATTTTTGTCCGAGACTGAAAGTGACCCTAAAATAATTACATTTGTTGGATCCTCCACTGACTGAACTAATATCATCTCTACATCAGTCATCAATTTGTATGCAGCCTACACATCTATAATCATAATTTACCACAGCAAATAAATATCAACTCCCGTATTCGTGACCCTTAAACTTTTTCTCAGTTTGCCACATTAATGAAACTAAAGTGTATTTTAGTGTAGGTTCATTTGACAGAAACAGAGTAGTTCCTGAAGAGGAACTGTTTTTCACGCTGGTATATAACTAAACATTCCCTGAGTTGGTCGCATCGGGTCTTGATAACTCTGTCGAAGCTTCGTTCTCATTAAAAAGATTTTTCTTGTAATTTTAGGATGTTTTTTTCTGGTAAATTGCGACTTCATCCTGTTAATATTGTGTTTACATTCTTGTAATTAAACAAAACTGTTCATAACTTGACCCTAATACTCCATCATTTAACTCACAGAAGGAATGACTGAAATAAAAGTGTATTTGATTTGTAATTTATTTTTAGAAAAGAAAGTGAGAATAAAAACCCTTGTAAAATCAGAAATCAGATCCGGTGTGAAAAAAAGCCATATTTCCCAGCCCTACCTGTTATTTAAGTGTTGTTCTTTTTCTTGTTCCAGCTTGGGGAAGTTCAGGAGCAGACTCATGGCTCTGAAACTTACTCAGAACCTTTGCTTTGCTGGACTCATATCGGTCAGGCTCCTGTACAGCAGTGGTTTGGGCCGTTACCCCTGCGCTTCCTGTCTCTGGACGTCAGCCGCCCACTGCATCCACATTCACGGCTGCAGGAAACTCCGGACGGACTTCAGCTCGAGGAATGTGACCACCACAATCAGGGAGCCATCGTTTTTCGCCAGCAGCACTGTGGCAATACACAGAGACGCTGAGATCCGGTTCCATCTGACCCAACTGCACCGACCCTCGCATGATGAAGAGAAGAGCTTCCAGAAGAAGCTGCTGGGCTGCTCCACTTCCCAGCAGGTTTTCAAGCTGCTGTGCTCGGTGGAAGTCCTGTCTGACACCATGGCAGCAGCCTGTCTCCACCGCGTGGCGGACCTGGAGCAGGATGGTGCAGCGCTGAGAGACCCATCGGTGCTGGAGAAGGATGCCATCCGGGCCCTTTGCTTCCAGTTGGAGCGGGACTCGGAGCGGCTGACAGAAGCAGGGCTGGTGTCAGCGCTGCTCGCCTGCACCCGCCTATTTCTAGATCCCTGGAGCACGCTGATGGTGCGCCTGGTGACGGAGAGCCAGAACCGGCTTGACGGGGAGAAAATGGCAGTTGGAGAGCTGTGCATGCTGGGCCAGGCAATGCTGGCCATGGAAGGTCCAGAGTCCGCCATGCTGGAGCAGGTAATGGAACAGATCAAGAAGCAGGAGCCCGATGATTGGAGCGTCCCAGATCTCGTAGCCGTCTACAGACTTCTGGAAGTGTGTGTGGGTGAAGACGGGAAGCACGGCGACTTGTTGAACGCCATGCACATCAATGCAGCGACGGTCACCTCCAGGATGAACCCGGCTGCGGTCAGCGGAGTCCTGAGTTCGCTCGTCGCTCTCAACCAGAAGCAGGCCATACCTCTGGTGATCAGTCTGTGTAAGCAGGCCGTGCGACATGTACCTCACTTCAGCGACGAAGAGCTCAGCCACGTCTTGGCCGCTCTGATCCACTTCGGCCACAGTGACCGCTACTTTGTGGATGCAATGCAGAAGCAAGTCCCTAGAAAGGCCTTCACCTGGCACCCGGAGACCGTATCTAAGGTGACGGAGTTCTTCAGCCGCAAGAAAATCCTGTCCCCGACAGTCTTCAATGCCGTAGCTGAGAGCTTCGTGTACCGGGCGGACAGCTACAGCACCAGCCAGATTGCCAGGCAGATCATGGCCTTTGGGAAGCTGGGCTACCTTCCGCCCAATGTCGGCCAGCTGTTCAGGAAGGTGGAGACCATCCTGCACACTCGTTTTTCTCAGTTTCAGCCTCTGATGCTGCTGAACCTGCTGCACGCCTGCACGCTGGTCGAGAGGTTCCCCGTCAACTTTCTCTCTAAAGTCTTCAGCCGTTATTTCCTGCACCAACTACAAGGTAAAACACACATTGTCTGGGAATCTCTGAAAATCAGGAAATTATCACCGAAAAGTTGAAGAATTGAAACTCGTATATAGACTCTTTACACAGAGTGATTTCAAACGTTTATTTCTGCTAGTTTTGATGATTGTAGAGCAAAGCTTTCATTTAAAAAGAAATATTACAGAAAACATAACATAAAGTGTTTTTAATATAGTAATGTGATGTTTATGCCCACACAATTACTGGGTAGACTGCTAACTTAAAATTGTCCACATGAAGTGTAAGCAAAAATAGGGTAATTGATTAAAATAAGCAGGCTCCTCATAAACTGATGGAAAGTTTAGTCGAAGAAAAAAGTGTGGCAGAATATAATCTGACTCCACTAGGTGTCCTGTTGGAAAATAAAATGAGCATCTCCATAAAGTGTGTCAGCAGAGGGAAATATGAAGTGCTCCCCTGACTTTGGAGTTGATAAAACACAGCGGTCCAACACCAGAACGTGGACCAGCTCCTGTCCATGCTCTGTCCATGGACTGTGGAAACATTAGTCTTGGTGTTGAGCAGGATTGATTCTGTGTCCAAGTTTCTTCTGGGATCATAATTTTCAACTCCGGTCCTATTTCTCCCTGGCCCAGGGAAGACGTAGCTCACTGTGTATGGTGTCTCTTGAAGCCCTGAGTCTAGTTCAGAAAAGCGGTATCCCCAGGGGTGGTGCTTTGTTTTCTACCGCACTTATTTTCTGCAAAACTTTCCAATAACATGATTAGATGAAGCAGTCTGGTGCGTGTCAGTGACTGTGTAATCCATAACACACGGTCTGTTTTGGATTTTTGGGGGATTTTATCCAAAAAAGACCGTAATCATCAAAACAATTAAAAAAAATAAATGATTTAAACATTTCATTCAATGTGAACTGAGTTTATAAGAGGTTCATTTTCTAAATTGAATTACAGTAATGAATACACGTTTTAAAGATTTTCAAATTTCCTAAGAAGCAGTTTTCCTCTGAATTTGTGATGAAACCAACATGTTTCTGTGCTTCAGATCAGAACCTGTGGATTGAACGGGCGGTTCTGGCGCAGCTGACTCAACTCTACATGACTGTGAAGCTGGAGTGTCCCATCTATGAGGTAAACGCCTCAGACGCTTAAATACTTGGAGAGCCAAACGAGAACGAATCGTGACAGAAACCTGAACACACACCCAGCAGATTAGCAGCAGTGTTACAGGTTCAGTTCTTTGATTTCTTCAGAAAATAAATGGAACACAGATGTGAACATATTTACCATGTAATTATAATTCATAATGAAACAAAATACACCATAAATACTTTTTTTTTTTGGTAAAGATTAAATAGAATACTTAAGAAAACTGTTTAATGGTCTGATTGCTTTTGTAAAAAGTGGAAAAGCAACAATTATTTCTCCTGTTGCTAAAGTACTTCATTTAATACATGCCTTTCTGCTGTAATTTCTGCCATAGGTGCATAGTAAACTGTAGTGTTTTATATTTTAAAGTGAATGTTAAAAACAGAAAACCTGTAAAAAATTGATTAGAAAAGTCTGCATATGTCCTTAACTCTTTACTATTTACTGAAACTTATACAACCATAATTCAACTATATTTCTTAAATTGGGTAAAAAAAATTTAATAATACACATTGCTATATAATAATTCAACTGCATTTTGGAATTGCATTTTCCACACTATAGTTTCTTTCCCCATTGTCACTTTCGCTATGCTTTCTGATCTTCCTGTAAGATCTATATATTTATTGAAATCCATATGGTTTGAAATATACTAAATATATACTAAATGTTGCATCTTGGCATTCTGTGCAGTTGTAATTTTATTCAATGAAATACTTTGTTCTAAAATCCTAAACTATCCATATAGCTAAAATGCACTCTGTAGTGACTCACTCAAAGTCTTGAATTCCTTAACTCTATTTATTTGTGGCCATATTTTAACTATTTTTTAAAATTGCTTATTTAATCCCAACATCAGGGTCCTCAGCTCCTTCCACAGTACCGTGTCAAGTCCTTCCTCACGTCCAATCGATCCCTGGAGACGCCGGTTGATCAGCAGCTGTATAACTCGGTAAAATCGGGGCTGGTGGATTTACTCGGAGACCGATCGTTCTTCGGATCTCAAGTTCTCACGCCATACTGCTACACGCTGGGTATTCCGTTTTTTTTGTTGTTGTTGTGGTTCATGTCTTTCTCAAGGCTCATCTTGCAGTAGAGTAACCTGTTATTTTCGCAGACGTGGAGCTAAAGTTCGATGAGGAGGGATACATTCTGCCTGCCAGCCAAACTGATGAAGTGTACAAGAGGTAAATGTTTTAGATACCTCGAATGTTTCCACATTTTGTCATGTTTCAAGCAGAGGTTTAAGTTGACCAACAAGAAGTTGTGCATAATTTAGAAGTACTAGAAAAAGTTTTGGAAATAAATCTAAAAAGTGTGTTGTGTATTTTATGCTCCTCCCCTTCTAATAAGTATCTTGTAAAACCACCTTTCACTGTTCTTACTGCATATCTACCAGATTTGCATATCTAGAGAACTTACTTTCTTCAGGATAGATTTTCATCTGGATTTAGGTCTGAACTTTGACTAGGCTATTTCAGAACATAATAGTGTTATTCAAAATCTTATTGAAGGGTATCACTTCAAAGCCATCTTTATTTTAAAAAAAAGCAACCCACACCTTTCATATATATTTGAAAAAATAAAACCATCTACAAATAATTGATGAAACCATCTATTCCAGGATAGCTCTTTGTATTGATGGACACAGGAGGTTCACAACTAATGTAAGACAGCTTCTTGGGAAAGAAGTCATCAAGCAGAGACATCTTCGGCTGCTGGGCTATGAAGTTGTGCAGGTCAGACCCTCACTACTAAACGATTAGTCGCTTCATTTGCGTAGATTGCTGCTTGCTAATCTTATGTTTTTAAATTTCCCTTTATTTTTCCAGATTCCTTTTTATGAGTTTGAAAAATATCACCGCATGAGCAAAGTGGTGGAGTATCTTCACCAGAAAATCTTCCCTCATACATTCAGGCTGAGCTGGTGATGAGAAGGTTTGCTTGAACAAATGCATATTTATGTTTTCTAACTACAATCATTGCCAAAAAAGCAGTGTCTTGAAGATATGTTAATAACTGTGAAATATTTAACCTATCATTAAAGTGGCTTTTTTTGTACCATGGATCTTTTTTTTGTTTTGTTTTTTTGAAAGACTTCAGCAAAACAGTTTGATTCCGTTTGAAAAATATAATTTATTGCGTCTGTAACTTCGGAGACTGTACAAAGTTAAGAAAACCCCTTTTCCTACCATTAGGACAAACTAAAGTGAAACATAATCATAAACTTTAAAGGAGCCTGATTGCAACTTTGTATTCCATCATTCATCGGTCAGAAGATGCTTTGGTTTACATCGCGGTCTCCAAAGACCTGGAGCGTCAGTTGGATAAATACAGAAAAAGGGAAAAGAATAATATGATACATGTAGAACTTGCACACTGTTTGATCAAATCACTCCTTTAAGAAGCAGGAATCTGAGGAAGTCCGAACTCGTCCACCAAAACTCCATCCTGGAACAAAAAGAAAAAACAAAAGATAAGTTCCTTTAATAAGGAGTGTAAAGTTCACGTTCCACATAAAGTTAAAAAAGAAATCCAGAAGTTATCTGGTACCCTGTTGGTGGATCTATCTCCAGGGATACCCTCTGGGATGGAGGGAGCAGTGGCAGCCTCATCTAGGTAGGAGCTGTCGTCGTCCATCAGGAGCTCGTCTCCCAGGGCGTCCAGCTCTGAAGACACAAAACACATCAAATGGTCAATCGCATCAAAGTAGAACATATTACACAAAGACTCTCACAAGAGAGCGTTTAAATTCTACGTCAATCTAAATAAAATACTTTAGTTTGAACTCTTAACATTCTAACTATGTCCTCCATCATGTCCTCCTTTTGCTGCCTTTGGAATGATTTTGTCTGGCTCACGATCCAAAATATTGGTACGAATGTCAGCACAGTTAGTTTATAAAAAATGCAAAAATTAATATCATGGACGAACAAGAGAACAATTTTGGATAAATTATATGGACACAATGTTACAACAAAGAAATGGCATATGTTTTGAAGTACAATAGCTCTTAATCTTCTTTTTTTATACTTGACCTAAAAAAAATCTTTTAAAATCTAGACCAAGGGAGCTCTGTGGATTGTGTTCTGTTCTAGTAAAATATTTACAATTTGATCACTAATTAGATTAGTAACAGTTTTCATAGTTTTACTGAAAGTGTGACGTTAAAATGTACAGTATTTGTTTGCCTTACCTGCTTCCAAGTCGTCCTCATCGATGTCCGGAGTGCCGTAGCTCCTGCTCATCGCCTCCTGGATCTCATTTGCATCCTCCATCATGTCCTCCAGCTGATCTTGGATATCCTTTATATTAAATAGTACAATTAGAAACATAACTCTACATTTCACTTTACTAATTTAGAATAAAAACACAAACAAATGCAAACTTATTTAAAATTATTTACCTTAATTTAAGGCTTTTTTAAATATCAGTAACTACTGAATTAACCAACAAACATACACACCTCGATCTTATCAATTTTCACGTTCTTGTATGCTTTCTTCATGTCTTTGAGGCCGACTTTCATGGCATCAACCTGAAGAGAATTGTAGCATTAGTAAACACCAAGAAAATACATATATTTTCCCAGTAATTCCCTTCTAAATTTCACAGAACACGTCTTACTGTGGTTTTAGTATCTTTCAGGTTCTGGATCGTGTAGTTTGTTTGTTCCATGTTGAACGACTGCTGCATGAGATTATCTCTCTGCCCCTCATACCTGCAAATAGATTACAAAACTTAAACTAAACAGTAAAAACATTCAAAACCTAATATGAGTCATTTATATATACATAGCAGTACCTGCAGAGAACCCACACATGCACATGAAGAACATTCAAACTACATGCAGAAAGACTGCAAGTCTGGGTTGTAACCCAAAACCTTCTTGCTGCAAGGCAACAGTGCAGCTCTAATTTATATATTAATACTATAAAAATAAAAGATTGATAAAACGACTTACATTCTCTTCTGCTTCAGAACTCTCAATGCCTTTTGCTTCACCATGTTCTACAAAACAAAAAAGAAAACTCATGAAGTTATGCTGACAGAATATTATGGTGCAAGTAGTAGTACATATCCCATTTTCTGCGCATTTTCTGTTTTATGCAACACCGATTTTGGATTATCTTCGAGAATTTTTGACAAGCACTGACATTTATTTGTGTTTAAAACTTTGTTATTTAACTGTGGAAGAGACTTATGACCCTTGGCTGAATTTGTAAATATGTCGAGTAAGTCAATAAGAGGTACAATGATGATACAAACAATATCAATGGCTAATATTCTGTGTTCATTTATTATAAGTGCTTATTTTTAATCGCATATAGGATTTATAGCATACATATGCCTTACCATTATCACTTTTGGCAGTTTGGTTAAATTCTTTTAGGCACTAAGCTTAAAAAAACTATTACAGGTTAATTAACTGATATTTATTTAACCACTGAAAAAATATACACATTTTAAGATAAATGTTCTCTTTTAAATCAGAGCCTTTCATGGGGTCAGTATAAAATGATTGCGGTACATTTTCACAGAATTTAGGATAAATTTCCAGGATATATGCACGATCCTGTTGTAATGGAGCTTTTAACATTTTTTTCAAATGGAATCCTTTGTCCTGAAACTCTTCAGAAAATGTTGTGAGCACAGCGACTGAAAAAATGAGAAATAAAAAAATAATAAAACACCTGTACTTAAATTTTTAAAAAATGAATTCATCTCTCAGACTTCTTTTAAACATGCACTCATCTGCTCATAGACATTTCTACATTTTAGTGCTTTACTCATGCCTCCAGCGTAATCTGTGTGGATCTATTTATTCTTTTTATGTCGTTGTGTGAGGAAAAAAAATCCCCTTCATTCTTTTACAGCAGCCTCAAACAGCTGACCTCACCTTTGAAGGCCCATCTCTCATCTTCTTCATCTGATCCTTGTACTTGACAAGTTCAGCATCTAGTCTGGCGATTTTCTTGTCAATGGACTCCGCCCTGGAGTCAACCTACACGGAAAACAAAACAAAACACAGTAAAATATTAGAGTAACAGAGGGTAATCTTACACAACAATCTCCAAGCCAAACATTATCACCTATAAAGGGTTATAAATACATTTAAAAAAACCTACCAAATTTGGCTAATGTAACAGTATTTTCTTCTGCTCCTGTCAGCTCATAATAGTAAAGCATATACACAACCGACCGGTTTAACTGGTTTATTTTACATGGTTTTGAAAAAGAAAAATGCTTTTTTTTCTAATTTAGCTGAAAAATACTGCCAGATCATGCTATTATATAACGCTGAGTCACTACCCGGACAAAAAACAATAGAAAGTTTTGTTTTCATGTCTTGTTTACAAGGTAACAGACCGAAAAAAAAAACACTCTTAGGTAAACAATCAGCCATTTATATTCAATAAATATATCATATAAAGTGTACAAGGATACAGACTCATAATAAAAACAGATATAGTACATATTCTAATTGTAGTTACTAGCTGCTAAAGTTGGCTAACAGTCGGTTAGCAAGTATCCATGTCGGTTTTTGGTTACTTAGTAAATTTCCCCGTTGAGAAAGTTTAAGTGCAGGATTTTACTTACACTTCCTATACAGTCCGTTAGGTTTGGAGGGGGCCCTTTGGCTTTCCCTCGGCCAAAAATACGATTCATCTCGGCGGTATTATAGTCAAAGGTGTCACAAAACCAGCGAAGTCCACAGTTTAACCTAAAGAAGTAACCCGGAAGAATCTGGGATGACGTCAGAAGAATCACATGATCGCGACACCGCCCTTTAAGGTTCTAATTGTTTCTCCCATCCAGTGTTTGTTTTTATATTTTGTATTTAAGTATATTTGTCTTCCAAGGAATGGAAGACAAAGACAAATAAATATAATAGCATAATACTTATTATTATTATTATTATTATTATTGCTTTTTCACATATTGTTTTTCACTTAATGATTTAAATGGAGGATATAACGCAACAATGTAAGATAATATGTAAAAAAAAAGTTAGACATGACTATTTCAAGCTGTTGCACATAGTTTAACATATTGACAGTCTGACTTTGAAGCCAATAATACCTGTACTACCACCATGTCTTGTTTATGTGAAATATCAATAAAATGTTAATTTCCAACCATTGTACCACTCTTTGTCCTCTGGGTGGCGCTGCTATTTCGCAATATAAAACATCAAAACAATGACTGTAGCAATCTCCCAAAGTCTAGAACAAATAAGCGAAGATGCCGAGTCAAAATGGTGGTGCACATATATAGTATTTCTCATGGTCAGGAAACTTTTGAATTAATCAGTGAGAATGTCAGTGTGAGAATTTCATAAAAAAAACAAAAACAACAACAACAACAAAAAAAGAATTAGTTTTAATTAATTAAACTTGCTTTAATTTTGACAGCTTCACAGACAGGAACTACACACGTCCTGCACAAATAAGAGCAGACAGACCCAAAGTACAACAGATTTAAAGAGAGCACACAAAGATCATGACAAATAGGGGGGAAAAAAACCTATGCATTCATGGTCCTTTTTAATATTATAGATGTTTTCTGTTTTGGTTTTAATTCCACAATATACATGTAGCAGCCAGAAAATTAGAAATAAATAGTTTTAGCTGTCCAGATGAATTTCTACATATTTTACACAGTCTCTTTGCAGCACATTAGAAACAAACAGCAGTCCATTAAGCATGTTTTAGCTTCTGATGTCAGCTTTTACATCACATTGATGATGACTCACATGCTACGAGTACAGTTTATTTACATGATGACTGCGCAAAGTTGTTCAACTTGTAATCTTTGCTAAATTTTAAAGACACAGCATTATTGTGTGGGTATTATAATAGACTGTCGGTCCACAACTTGTAAAGACTGCCATTCATATGATTCGATTGAACAACATGAGAAAGAGTTCTTGTCATCCCTGTAAAAGCCATAAAAAGCACAGGTTAATTCATCACATTGAGTACAATTTTACAGTGCATCAGTTTGGACACCATTCATGACGTCAAAACCGATGGAGAGCCCTGGGACAAATTTTAAATGCACATTTGAGTCCAGGATGTATCCTTTATTTTTTTTCCACTCTTTTCCCTCATTGAGTAAGCTCTTTGTGACGCAGATGTATGTTGACTATTTTTGACTTCCAAGACCATCCATGAGTCAGTTTTCACACACTGTGACCAATCAGCTCCATTCACACATTTCACAGAGGCGAAAAAGCTTTTGACCAACGTTCTCTGCCAGGGCTTCATGCAGTCAAACCAATGAAAACCCAAACTAATTCATATACAAAGAAAATCTTTTGAACATAACTTGCCAATTGGCTTCAGTCATTCTTCACATCGAAAAGACAATCATGTTATCCTGAACTGTCGAAGGCACTGCTGGCAAATATTAGACTTATTGAAGGAAATTTAAATGAGAAGTTTGGACATATTTAGCAATAGTCATAATTATCAGTCTTCTGTTTGTTTTTTAGACATATTTTTTTCACAGATTTTTTTAACAGATGAGCAATTATGGAAAAAGCACTTTTTAAAATTTCTGCTACAAAAAAATGGATCAACAGATGCATCCAAATAAAGTTCCTGAACTTCAACTTCAGCTATGATGAAAGAACCATCTGTATGTGCTGGTTCTTTCACCACAGGCTGAGGCTGTGGTTATCTCTGTCACATGGGAATCTTGCTGAAACACATTTTCTCCTTCCACTCAGCTTTTCATTTATGTCTCAGACAAGTTTTTTAGAAATAAGGGTTTTGGCTTACCCTTCTGTTCAAATGAGAAGTCTTCCTTATGATTATGCAAACCATGAATGACGATTTTTTTTGTATTAGAACCCCAGTTTGATTGGTCTTGTGTAAGCCACAACCTTTAAACATGTGTCTAATGTTCAATTAATCTATTTAATATATGTGTTATATTAAATAGAAGTTTTTTATTCTATAAACTTTTTTTCATAGAAGATTTTTTATTTATTTTTTTAGTAAGATTCCTTTGGGAAAACTCTTAGACATATAAGGCTGTTGGGGGAGAGAGGAAGGGCCAGCAAATTCATAAACATAGCTCGTGGTCCACTGTATTCCCCTTACAGATAACTTTCATCCACTTTTTATATGTTTTCTTTGAATCCCCCTGTAAATTCAGACATGAACTTCAAAATCTTTAGATCAAAGAAGATGAAATTGTCCAACAGATGACTTTCATGTGGTTTTAAGTGAAAGATTTTGATCTATCTTGGCAGCTTGGCTCTGCGATACGGTGTTTCTAAAATCAAGAGGTGGATCACCTTTCACAGCAGAGCAAGTCTACATCACTGAAGTGATATGCGTTAAGCCCAGATCATGCGAGTCTTCTTTTCCAATGTGGGAAATTGAAGACAGTTCCACCGCTAGTCAGGTGGGTTTATTAGTCCTGTCTGGGTTCTCCAGGGGAACAGCGGTGGCCCGGACTGTGCTGGGGACCTTCTTGCTGCCAGAGGCCCTGTCCCCCTTCAGTTTGGCTGACAGGCAGAAGTCCTTGAAGCAGCGTTTGAAGTTCTCGTCCAGGAAGGCGTAGAGGATGGGGTTGAGGCTGCTGTTGGTGTAGCCCAGAGCCACGCAGAAGAAATACGCCGCCATGATGGCGGTGGTCTCGGGTACGCTCACAAGTGCCTTGACCAGGATGAAGATGTGAATGGGCGTCCAGCAGACCACGAACACGGCGACCACCACCACCACCAGCCGTGTGATGCGCCGCAGGTTGCGGTCCTTCTCCCGTGAACCAGACAGCATCCGGACACTCTTCAGTCTCAGGACCATGAGGGTGTAGCAGACGGTGATGATGAGCACAGGCACGACGAAGGCAAACACAAACACACAGATCTTCATCATCGTGTCCCAGTAGGCGTACGGCTCTGGAAACTGTAAGGCACATTCAGTTATGTCTGCAGAGAGAAAAGGATGAAGAAAGGGATTATTTAGTTACAAGAAAGGATTTTATTTGTTTGTAAATGAAGTTCCACTTTCACAGCTTTGTTATGGACGAAGCATGCACTCAGTTGGGAACAGTTTGCTCCTTCTCTTTAGTATAACCTAAAAACTAGCTAGGGGTGAATATCTATCATGGCCAGTTTAAGGTTTAAATGAGTTAGAGCCCATTGTATGTCAAAAAGGGGCATACTGTGTGCATATATCGAATAAAATTAAATATTATTGAGCAGATAAATCATTTAAGTAATGTAACTCAAAAATTAAATAACGCAGAATGCAAATTTCCATTAACATCCTAGAAAAATAAAAAAAAAAAATGCTGTAATTATCTATGTAGATTCTGTCCTTTTTCCTTCCTTATACAATTTTGTTTCAGATTTGTAGTTCGGCAAAATCAGACAACGCTACTAACAAATAAAAGATTACTTGTTTGCTCCTAAAATCCCTTTGGCAAAATTTACAGAGAACCTTAAGAGCTTGGAAAACAGACTGCAAGTTTAATGAGGAGTGAAAGCATTTCCTCACCGCTGTTTGTCTGCGTTCCCCCCAGAACAAAAGCCGGTATCCCTGCAGCCGAGGACAGGATCCAGATGCAGACGTTGATCATCTTGGCTTTGATGGGTGTGCGGAAGTCCAGAGCTTTAACAGGGTGGCACACCGCCACATACCGGTCCACACTCATCATGGTGAGAGTGAAGATGCTGGTGAACATGTTATAGTAGTCGATGGAGATGAAGACCTTGCACACCACCTCCCCAAACGGCCAGGTGTTCAGAAGGTAGTCGGTACTCTGGAAGGGCATGGTGGTGGTGACAAGAGCATCTGCGAGCGCCAAGTTGAAGATGTAGATGTTGGTGGCTGTCTTCATCTTTGTGTATCTGTTAAACATGCGGAACACAGGGCTGTCCTGATGAGACATGACTCCAGCCAACCATTCAGACAGACAGAATCATCAGCATCTTATTGCTTTCGTTTCTCTGTGGAAGACCTTTCCTCTTTTCTCATTAAGTATTAAACAGTGTGCATTAACCCAGAAATCCTTCCTGAATCTCTAACACAATTTGCCTGACTCACACTTCATTGTCATGTATGGTGCTTTGCTCACTGCAGACCTCATGTAATTGGTTTGTTTAAGCTTCATTAAATTATGATGGAGTTTTTAGCAAAGTGGCTTCAGCAAAGTTCACCCATAAGGCTTTATTTAAGTTTTTAAAACAAAAGTTGAGAGTAGAGCCACTGATGGAAAAGCTAGGTTCGACCAAAAGAAAAAGTTAATCAAATTTAGGTGGAGATCATTTTATTTAAAGAAACAGTTCATCTTTTTTTCTGTGGTGGGGTTTGCTTAGGCTTCTGTTCAGCTTGGATCTGAGAACAACCTCACACAATTTATTTTTATAAATTCTAGACAGAAATAGTAATGATATAAACATTTTTTTTCCACTCCTTGTAAAACTTGTCCTTTTGAGAAATCATGTTTCCTGTGCATGAAGACATAAATATTTCCACTGATCATAAAATTAAAGAAAAATTATTTGAAATAATGAATGAATGTCAGGACAATATCATTTAAAGAATGAAATGCTTTTGGTTGTTCAGAGCTCGTCAAACTTACAGAAACACAAAAGGAAATAAATTTAGCTGTTCCAAATCTAATGTAGATTTAGGACAGATCAGGAAAAGAGGTTCAATTTAGACTTACAAATGCCTGACCAGAAAACAGAACTCATTAAAACACTCATACACAGTCCACTCCTGTTTGTCTAATGAACAAGACTTTTTAGTATAGAGTTCTTTGAATTGGCCCTTGGGTTTGGTTCACAGATGGCACGGTGCTGTCACTCGGGTTTTCTGGGACAAACTGAGGCAGATGTCCGTTTAACCCACCAAAAGGTGCCGCAAACAAGCTCAGTGAAACAAGACGGCACAAAAAAGCATTTTAAGGAGCAGGCACAACAAAAGAAAGTGCAGTTAACAAACAATTTTCCAGTTCGTGGAATTGTTTTATACAGAAATGCACTTGAAAAGCAATGTCGAATTTTCGCTTCAAATTTTTTTCACAATCTTTGTTTTGAGAACCACTTAATAGATGTGGTGAGGAATTATGTACATTTAAAAAAATATTTACAAAATACCTACAAAAATTGCCAAATGGCTAAAAACTCCTGGGTAGAAATAAAAAGTTAAGAACTCTAATCCTATTATAGCATTTGAAAATTAGGTGAGTGAACAATTATAGTGCATTCCAGTCTGAGATGTTCGTATCTCCTACGTAGTGCAGATGGCTGCCACAGGAAGCTAGAAAAATAGTCTTTTGCTATTCTAATTTCCAATTGATTCAAAAAAACTCAAAAGCATTTCTGATGCTCTTATAGATTTTTTTTGTCTTTATTGTGAAATTTTGATCTTGCTCAAGACATTCAGTATCTGTAACAGCCTCCGTAACAAATTCTCCATATTGTAATGAACAATGTCTTACTAGAGTATTTAGGAAGACGAGATAGGAAAGAATAAATGACCGTTCCAATATATCTATTGGTTGGATTAGCTAAATCTTAAAGCTTGTTGTGTAGAAACTTACTACAATGAGTTACCAACAGAAAATCTAAATCTTTAAGTGAATTCCTGATAAAGCTTTCTATATAAAATGGAAAGCTGACATTCCTTAAAGAAAAGGACCCAGAGTGACTTATTTACAACAGTTTGGACTATAAAAAAGGGACCCACTGTTAACGTGCAAAAATATCTTGCAGTGTTAATTCCAGACAGGACAGATATGAAACGAGAGCTCCTTCCAAAGTGTTTCAGGTAAACAAAACATTTCTGTGACTCTCATTTATTAGTGTAATTAAATTTTTTTTGTCTCCACTTACTAATCATGAAACCTTTTCTTCCCTCAGTTAAATTGTCATCCACAGAGCATTTCCATCAAAAGACATCTTTTCTTGCAACCAACGTGATAAGATTTTCCTCCAATTACAGGTAAAAGCGATCAATCCCATATTCGGTAATTGTCTACGGATGGAAACGTTCAGTGTGGCATGTCTACATTTCACATTAAACAAAAGGAAGATTTGTCACCTTCACATATCATAAATAATGTCAATGAGATGCAGGATATCTGTGTGAGTAAACAGAACCAGTTTCACTTGTAATTAAAATCCCATTCACCTGACGTTAAAGAATTTATCTAATACTGGTGTTGCATTTTGGAGGTCTTGAGAGTTATTGGATTAATAAAACAAGCTCTTTTCTGTCTCTGAAGGAGGCTGAATCAAATCAGGGCTGCTGTGCTTCACAAGTTTTTTGCTGAATTGGAACTGACAACACACATCTTAACCTTTCCCTCACCTAGATGCCATTCTGTCTGTGATGACCAGACCCTTTAATGATGTAAAGATTTCAAATGTTTTTGATTTCACTCTACAGAGAATCAGCATTGCTGCAAATTAATAAATATATACTTAAGTTGTTACTTAAATGAGCCTTTCATAATTTAAATTATAAGATAACATAGATCATTTATTAAATATAACATCACAGGAACAATGAAAAAAGTCAAAATTGTCTAACATTTAAATACTTAGCTTAGTGTTGGTTTATTTGTGAAATGGAGGAAAAATGTTAAATCATAACAATCATTTCATACTTCAACATTCATTGCCTTTGTCATCCAGGTCCAGGATTATTTATGTCTCAAAGGGCAATTAATGCTACAACCAGTAAAAAACAAAAAAGGCATTAAAAAACTCATTTGTAACTCTTGCTTATGCACAGCTTTTAAAGTGGACCAAGGAGTGAGCCGTGTGGTATACCTGCACCCCAAAGCAAATATAAGTCCAAACAATTTTTTTTCAAAAACTAGTCACTGAAAATAACCTGATTGATTATTTCAGAATGTTATGTTCTAATGTGTTCTACACATCTTTATCAAATCCAGAAACTGTACATTAGCATGTAAATAATTGTGAATACATTTCCTGATATATTTTGTATTTCTGTATAAAAATATTGATCATTAGAGTTAATTTGTAAACTAGCGACCTGTTTTGCACTCAATATGTACGCCATACCATAGATGTTGAGATAACCCTCATTTTAATCAATAAAATATCTGCCTGCATAGAATAGTGAAAAATGTTTCCAAACATATTATTAGGACCACAAGAGTATGTACATTATAATGTCATTCTATAATATAATTTTTCCAATCAGTATGGCTTACAGTTAATGAAAGTCACAAAATTCTGAACTGCTACGCCTACATTACGGCCTACACAATCATGGGGAACAATGTTTATTTGGAAGATGTCCAACATTCAGTCAATGACACCCTCCACAAAAAGGGTCACCAGCAACCACATTGTTAAAGATACTGGCTGTCCACAGAGCAATGCAAAATTAGCAAAAAGTTGAGTGGAAGAAAAAAAAACTGCAAAAGGAAAGTCATCAAAGACATCAGACCCAACAACACAGACCAGTTAACAAACACCAATAAACCAACCTGGGCTTCTCAATAGAAGAGTACATGAACATAACTAACATTTCTGAACTAAAAATAATGGATTATTGGTAATAGTGTAATTTTCTAAGAAACTAAATTGTTCATTTTCATTAACCCAAGTCGTAATTATCTGAAACGTCTGAAACATGAGCTCACCTGATGATCACATACATGACGAGGCAGTTGCCCAGCAAGCCGACCACGAACACCACAGAATACACCGCGGTGATGATGGGGATGATGGGGGACATGCTCTCCTGCTCCCAGCTCTCATCATCGCGGGTCACGTTGCGGCTGTCTCCGGACATCCAAACCGAGGAATTCACCGGACAGTCCTCCAGCAGCCCGGACAGGCACTTGCTCTCTTCTTTGAAAATTTCAACTGGTGCGTTTTCCATGTCCAGATCGTATTTCTCAAGGTGGGCAGGAAAAGAAGAAAGTGGGACCTAAAATGAAATAGGCGCGACAATGCCAGAGATGCGCAAAAAGTGACCAAATCTCTCTAACCATGCGGAACATGTTTTTTAAAAGCACGCACTGGGCATGTTAGTGCAAAAAAATACTCGATCTGAACTAACACGTTTTGATTCAGGAGACACTTGTGGATCATAAATTATCCTAACAGAAATTAAGTCAATAGGAGAAAAGAAAAACGCACCATATTGTCACAAATATTGACAATTCTCGTGATTTACTCACCTTTATCACACAAAATCGGCGGCTGACTCTGTGCTCTAAGAAAAATAAAAATATGATTTTCTCCTTTGCTTGAAGGTTTCAGCTTATCAAAGTTTGGCGATGGCTCTGCGCGCTCGGAGAGCAGAAGCGGCGGTGGTGGAGGCGGCTATGCGGACTCTCGTGCACACGCGCTGTTGGAGGAAAGGATGGCGCGTGCGCGGGCGCTATCAGCTCTCAGGTCCACGGACAGCACATGCACGCGCACCACACACAAGGGCACGCACGTTTTACACAAAATATGAGATGACAGAGCGATGACAATAACCTGGAGGCAGGAGCGGCGCTCTCCGCAATATCTGTGTCATAACTGAGGAAAAGCCGTTCGGCTTCATTAAGCAGGACAACCCTGCTTTGTGTTTTCCAAGTGTCTGAAGGAGACATAAAATATGAAATTGCATAGGGAAATTTCATAAAATGCTCCCTCAATGATTAATGGGAAGGTCTCCAAACATATTGCAGGAGCATCTATGGAGCATGCATGAATATTTATTTGTCTTATTCATCTTTTTTTTTTAAATTATTTTATTTTATAACGTTTTTATTTACATTTTTAACAATGTGATAAGAAGTGACAACAATAGAAAGTTTTTTCAGTCATCTTGTAAAGGTAAGAGAACAGAAAACTATACAATGAAGGTTTTAAGTAATAAAGAAAAAAAAGTTTTTTTTAAAAAAAGCAAGTGTTGACAAAAATGATCAAAAGAGTGGTGTAGATAAATCAAATGTTCAAAATTACTCCCCTTTTTTCCATTTTAATATAAGAACCAAAAGGGATTTATTGAACATACAAGCGTCTTCTGAGTGCAGCGCTATTAAGAATGTTGTTAAGGACTAATGGAGAAGCATTCTGATGATGTAGTAAAGGCAAAGCTTTCGAAGGAGCAGCAGCTTCTTAAAGAGACAGCGGCCCAATTTCAAGGCATTAAATTGCAAAGTCACATTTCTTTTATGTCATGTTTTATAAAACTTGAAGGTAACATGATTGTGCTATAAAATGGAGCTATGTGCCTGAAAAATACATACTTAAATTTTTTGTCACAAATTTGTGGCTAATTCCTATACTTATTTAGATTCAGTGTCTATTTAGAAGACCCATAACATTTTTTTCTCATGACACCAGATATCTTGTAAAGTCCACCAGTCAGTCTCTGCTGCAGTAAAACACTAACTCACTATAATACTGCCTCCTCTGTACTGCACCGCTGGGAGTGTGTCCTCAAGCTTGCACGATTCCCTGTTGTACTTCCAATCTAACAATATTAGATTTGGCCAAACAGCTCAGTTTTGATTTTATATCGCAACAGGACATGTCCAGAACTTGCGTTGTTTGATTTGTGAGTGCATTTGATAACTCTAGTCTGTCTTGCTATGTAGCTGTGTTTCCACTCTGTGAGTCCTTTCAGCCCATGTTGGTGCCGGCCTCGTGGATAATGATTCTCTCTTATCAGCTACAACCATCATCTTCACAAGATTTTTTGCTTCTGCTCTGGGATTGATTCACACACTCCACATCAAAACACATTCATCTCTGGGACACAGAACCTTTTACCTCGTTATGGCTGGACGGTCTCATGGTGCTTATTTGCATATAATTATTTGAACATGGTAGCTTCAGGAAATAGTATCCAAGGATGAACAAGACTCTTGTACTTGTCCTCCTCATATGTCAGTTCATTTCTGTTCATTTTTCTGTTATAAAACTACATTAATTCTGAAATGTACTCAAACATTGCAGGATAAGAAGCTTGTAGCCATCACATTGACATCTGGGGTTTAAGAAGGTAATTAAACATTTTCTCTCATTATTCTGGGATTTAGCAAACAGAAATAACCTTACTTATTCTAAATTAAAACAAGAAAAAATTAGCCTGATTTAAGCTCAGAAACATGAAAAAGGTTATGAGTCTTAGTATATATAAATATCTGTCAGCTGTACGCGAGATAACAACAGAGACCCAGCTGTGCTTCCAAATTCCTTGGCCTCATGTTTTCAAGAGTGTGTTTAAATTGTGAAATGTAGCGAGAGCTCAGAAAAGACATGAAACGTGTATCGGAGGGCTTTCAGCCCCGGGTGTGTGCACTGATGAGGGTCATAACCACTTTCACTGGACACAGCACTGCACTTTTCAAGGGATTTCTGCTTTACTGGACAGAGAAAAAAAATCAGGGACAGAAAAAAGGGATGATGTACGACTGAGGTCCTACGCAGACGGATATTAAACCACCCAACCAGCGAGGAAACTGGCCCATAATTTCACAATGTGAGCCCATTTAGAAGAGAACAGCCTGAGTATTTCAGGACACTCCGAATAATGTGTAACTATAAATCTTTGGAAGGTCTTCTGAGCAGAATTAGGTTCTCTGGATGGATAAATCCCGTAAAAATTAACATAGAGGAACAGGATTATAGCACAAAGGTGCATGTGATTTGTAGTTGCTCTTTTCTATCAAAACAGAAACTTTATTGCCACTTCATCGAATTAATGCTAATAAAGCACAATTAATAACAAACCAGTGCTACAGCAACAAAGTGTCAATAGATGGTAAAACAAAATTCTGAAGGACAAAAAGTGTACAATTATTGATCCATAAAGTTACCAAAAACATTTAGTGCTATTTGTTTATAATAAAATTACTTATTTCATTGGTTGCTTTCCATTTCTTTTCATCCAGATGAATCTTAACTGGGGAATCAGCAGCCTCACTGCCTGTCAAATGAAGCTGTTGCACATGGCGGTTTGTTCATGATTCAATGACACGATATCTTCTTCCACATGACTGGAAGGTTATGCAGCTTCTAGGAGAAGTGAAGGGGGGCTTCTCATCTTTCTTTATTTTTGTTTTCCTCATTAGTAATATGCTCACCATTCGAAACAGTTGAACATCAGAGTGGTCTGATTTGAATGTTGTTGGTTCCACATGCAGATCAGTGGTGAGTATGAAAATAGCTGGATTTGTGGTGACATGTCTCATCGAGAATGAGCACGCGAGATCAGACAAAGTTTCGGTCCACGAGTACATTTCTTTTGCTTTGGCTCTTTTGTTACATTTACATATTTGAGAACATCAAACCCACTTCAATACCAAATAAATATAACCTAACTATGTGCAAAAAGCAACTCAAAAATTATTTAGTTTCTTGAAAAAAAAGAAGACATCCAATCAACTTTACAATGTTTGAAAATGTAACTCCTAATTATTAACCAGATTTTCATTCAATTTCACTATTGAAGACTGCAGAATAAAAAATAAATACTTTATCAGAACCTGTCTTGCAACATGAAGTAGGCAAAAAAAAAATCATCATCATTTGGATGTTAAAGAAAAACACAAGCAAAAACGTTGTTGCTGTTTTATTGTTGCAGCTTTTCTTATTTAAACAAGGACACATTTTGGTTTCAGCAAGATATAAATTACGTATTGAGTCTTACATCTCCTTAAAACAAGAAAACAAACTAATTTTTACAAGTTTTGCATCTTGTTATCTTATTATAATGTGACTGAATTTATTTCAAAGCAATGGCAGTTAAACAATTCTGTGTGATAATCCTTTGGTGTAACTTAATTTATAAAAATATGTATTGGCCCACAATTTAAGAAAAAATATGTGGAAGATTCAGTAAAACAGAATACAATTGCTCAGCAGGCAAAAAACCCCCATCTATGCCTCACCTATTGAGGCATAGATGTTTTTTGCCACAAGGACAGAAAGAAAATTTAGACAACCTTTCTGAGTGAGAGAAAATTCATATAAAATTCAAACTCGCTTCACAATTATTTTTTTTTTCAAGACATTATAGCTACATGCAATGTGGATAAAAAAAATAGTCCAAATAAATTATTAATGAGCTCCAAACCTGATCAGGATTCCTGTATACTTCCCTTGGTGCCAGTTTAGATGTGCCAGTTTCAACTAATCTGAACTGTCTTCCATTTTCCATCATTTGCTCTCATCTACACCAAGCTGCATTCAAATCAGAGCATTCCTTCCAGGTGCCTTACTTCATTCTAGACAGGTTTTGTTACTGAGTGTAATTTACCACAGAGTAACACGATCCCTAAATTGATGTTTTTCAGCAGTTGAGGAAGCAGGGAAATCCACATAAATACCCGCAAGAGGATTGTGCAAACCCGGAAATGTCTCTGGAGATATTTAAGATGGGAAGTTACAGTAAACAGTCTGCACCTCCCCATCAAGGTTTTATATTATTTAAGGTTTCAGTACATGGCCTTCGGAAGGAGTTACAGCCCACATCTTTTCTCAACCTCTTCATATTGTAGAAGCTGGTGCTGGAGCAGGTCAGGAAGAAAATCTCTCCAGCAGACAATCTGCTAAGAGATCCACAAACCATTTTCTTCTAAAAAAAAAAAAAAAGGGGGAGAGCATTGGAATTTTACAAAACAGTGCCATGCATTAATATTAAAAGTAAAAATTATACCATTTGTCGGATTTTGACATGTTTTATTTGGATTTGGACCAATAAAAAATTATCCAAAATGCTTCTATATTTTAAAATTAAAATGTTAAAATTACAGCTGACTTCCATCCAGCTGAAAGCTGGATGGAACCACATGGAAGCTGACTTCCATGTGGTTCGATATTCACATTCACCTATTTGCAGATTTTTTCATGGAGAATATCTAAAATATTTGAAAGAATAAAAGCAGAAGTAAGTAAGACTTTAGCTTCTGTTGAGTTAAAACAGTTAGTATGTATGAGTATTAATGGATATGAAGGTAAATTTGGTGTTTGAACTAACAAAATAGGCATTTATTAGCATTTTTAGTGGGAGTCTCAATTCTTCAAGGATTTTAGTTCTCATAAGTGGTTGTGGTCCATAACCTCTGCAAATACCAGAGATCCACGGTACACTTTTGTCTTGGTCCATAAATTCAGTAAAATCACTTAAAAGTTTGTGGGTTGAAAGTCACAAAACATGGAAAATGTTCAAAATACACAACTATTTTTTCCTTGGCATTGCACACCCTCAAAACCTATATATTGCATCCAACCCCCTTCCAATGCCCTCCCCTAACATGCATTAAAGTGAAGAAAAGGGACTCTTTAAAACTCCTCCATCTTTCCATCCTGCTGCTTCTAGCTGAGACCTGCTTCAGGGTACCTGACCAAAAAACAGAAAACAAAAAGCATTTTTCTGCCACTTGAAAATTTTACGTGAAAAGGTCAACATGAGAGTCACAACAGTTTCCGCATCCCCTCTTATATTTTAATGGGTTTGTTGTTAGTTGGTTTCAGTAGATTTGAATATAAGCCTTTCATGTTTGCATCTGCGGCATCATCTGCAAGCAATAAACTCTTTTAATCTTGAGTTTCTGAAATGTTCAGCCTCACTCCAGCAGAAGCAGAATCATCTCTTGATGGTTTGTTCACTGTTGTTTGTAGAACTAGAGCTCTTAAGCCCTCCTGTATTAAAATGTTATATTATCCAGAGAATCCCCTGCAGTGTGGCTGCCAGAAACCACTACTCTCTGTCTTACAACTCTGGCACCATTGGTAAAATAAGTGCAATGATAGCTGGTGTAAAACCTTTGAAGGCAGAGTTGCACAAATGCGTAAAGTGCATTTGTCTCTTGGGTTATGCAGCTTCACTGGGAAGAAAACATGTTTTCACTGGCTTCACAAGATCTATATTTCACCCAAAAGCAAGATCAGATAAACCCTCTTCTGACTGATTTTTTTAGCTCAAAATAAATAAAAATGCAAATTAAATTTGACTGACTGACAGACAAAGCGTCAGCTCTAAATCTGCAACCCATACACTGTTATTTTAAGGATTCTTTAAAAAAAAAAAAGCACTTCTGTGCTTTTGCTTTAAGTTCTAGTTGATTATTTTAACTTTTCTTATATCACTGCTCATTTGTTTCTACTATTAAGCCTTTATTTGCTTCAGGTGATTTTATACCTGGTTTTTAAATGTGCAATAGAAACAAACTTTGACTTGGCCCCTCACTGGTGATGTGCTTCAGCCACCAAATGAAATTGAAAATAATAAATTCAAGATTGTGCCTGGAACTGATTGAAATCAGATGTTTTTTTTACAAGCTGTTTGTATGTTTCAGACGGAGGGATCCATGATGGAATATTAATGGACATATGGCACCTCTCACTGGAGGCTGCTATCAGCAGGGTAAAACTAATTTAATGATTCAGACAGACACAAAACATTTTTCTCAAATCTGCTACCAGTTTTCAGACAGTGTTTTTATCATGCAGTCATACATGAAAAAAAAATACAAAAAACAGCATTGAGAAAATATGAAGTTTATTTTCACTTGTGCTTGCTCTGTTGAAAACCTGTGGCTCTGACTGAACATGCATTTTCCGACCTGAATAAAGGTCGGTATTCAATTCTAGAACTGTCTTGTTGCAAGGACACAGTGCTGCCAACTGCTCCACTGCACAGCATGGTTAACTGTGTAGAAATAAAAAATACAAAAATCAAAATTGTTTTCTGTATTTGCACAGAATTATTCTGCTACAGTGGACCCCTGCCATTTGCATGGTTTGTGGATCCAAATTATCCATGAATAACTGAAATACTTGAATATTTGAGAGTCCTTCTTCAAACACTTAGAACTGCCCATTTCAATAGTTTAAATAGCAAATATATCTTAATATGCTTTAATATACACAGTGGAAACCATCTAGGGACTTCTGAACAAGCTAATCATTGCAGTCTTTCTTATTATCACTCTTAGGGTGCAGCCAATCATTGGCTGATTTGCACATGGCAGCCAATGGAGTGCAGTTTCTTTAGGATATTTTAGATCAGCTCAATAAAAAGTCTACAAGTAGACAAATATTTAGATAAATAAATTGCTGCTGTGTTCCGCAAAAAAAAAAATTGCACGTTTTTGATCGTTTTCAGCCACAACTTTCATTTTATTATACTGGCCTTTATGTGATCTACCAAGAAAAATCAGTGCTTAAATGTTATGAGGAAGGAAAAGAATAGATGAATTTTAAATCTTTTTTACATGTAAAAATCGCAAAAGAGTGACCCAGCTTTGCAGTAATGGCTTTATGCAGTAACAGTTTCATCTTCCTTTTGTATCAAGTCCAACAGAGTTCCTCGGGAATTCAGAGAAATAATTTCTAACAAAGACAAACAGAATTATAGCTCAGATGCCTCTGGTCATTCTTAGTGAGATTTGATGGACTAATATATAGTGTAGTAGGTCATAATGTGAGTCATGCACAATATGTCCTCATTGGTGTAATGGCCAGTCAACTACATCATGGCTTATGTCCGTGGACATTACAGAGTCTCATCTGCTCAGTCCTGGAGGCTCGCAGTGGGTTGTGCATATGCAGGCTTATTTTACTAATTATTGTTTGAAGGGAAACCTTGTGATGTCAAAATTCATTAAGAAGAACTCATTTCTGCTGATTCAAACTGTAACAAATGTACTTCTTCTCCCACTATCTTCTATAATTATTTTTCATCATATGAAGACTTAACAATTTATATGTATCTTTTCATGCTAACCTTTCAGAAACTGTATAACTCATGAATGTATTTGTCTTTTTAATGGGTTCATGAAAATTTAGTTTTAACGTCAGGACATCTGAATTTCTATTACAACACTCAGTTTAGAGCTCAAAATCGGCCTCGGAAGGCTCCACAGAGTCATTGCTTCATTTGCCATCCATGCTGCAGATGGCTTTATAATGTATTTATCAAGTTGAATTCTGTATTTTTTACTGTGATTTGAGTCTCCTGAAACGTGAGAAAAAACAACCTGTCTGTTCAGTTGATCCTGTATGGACGTTTAGAAAAAAAAAAATTCTAAAACAGTGTTTCTGCATTTCCAGTGTTTCTAGAAGAAAAGATGAGAATGGGGAATGTTCAGTACATGCTGGAATAGGCTGCAGCACTGAATGGAAATAAGCTGGTGATGGGAAGAAACAAGCTGCAGAACTAAAACTATAGAAAGTTGAATAAAAACAGCATCTATCAGGCAGTTACATCCGTGAACTCAATCCTCCATCACAGAAAAGGTCGGCTTGGCTGCTAGAAGCTTCATAAGTGCTTTTCTGGTTGGACTCTGCTGGTCCTGGAGTGAACGGATCAGTCTATTTTTTTCATGTTTTTTTCCCTCCTGGAAGCAAATCTTTTCTTCCAGCCAGACTTATCATACAACAGTTGGAGCTTAAGCTTCTTTAATACAGGCAGGGCTTGTTGGGTAACAGAAAAGAGAAAAATGAAAGTTGCAGTTTAATCTGCATTCATATTGGTCTAACTACAATATGCTGTGCTGACGTCCTGCCAAATCTGGCACGGCTTCTTTGAACATTTGTTGTTTAATTTGTAAAATGTTCTGCAGGTGACAGAAAACCGGTTTTGTAATTGTCTTTATGTGCCTCTAAAGCTTCAGGTTTCAATCCATCAGTCCTGCCAGATTTCAGGCCTGATCAGTAGTGTCTAGCTGTAGTAACTGGAGCTGTGGGCTGATTTTTGATTATTGCTGTCTAGATCCAAAGAATATAACTTCAGTTTTGTTTCTGTAAGTACATCCATGCACTGATTTGTTCTAAATATTTTTTCAGTGCTTGGATGGGTTTATAATCATCAGGTGACATTGTAACATACAACTGTGTATCATCTGTATAGTTATAATAACTAATGTTACAGCTAGTTATATGAGCGCGCAGCGTGTATGTGTGATGGTCTGACTCAAAATACTTGTTTTCAAAACATTGACTGCATCCCAAATACAAATACAAGTTCTGCCAAAAATCTTTTTTTTTTTTCTTTAAAGAAATCAACTAAAATCAGTTTGTTTACACCAAACAATCACTGTGCTGTCATTATTGTATCAATATCTGTTATTGGTGTGGTCAATCAAGCTGATCACATTGGACACAAATGAGACACTTCTACAAATTGCTACACATTGAATCAGCTTTTTTTTAGCAATTAAAATTCTCAAATACAGAATTTCAGACATGTAATGCTTATCTATTTTTATTGAAATTGATTGCTTTCTCTGAACCAGTGATGGACTCTGCTTCCTATGGGGACACAAGAAGCACAAGGTCAGAGAAAGGACAGCTAACATCTCTGCAGACCCC
The DNA here is from genome assembly GCF_027474105.1 of Poeciliopsis prolifica. Taxonomy (NCBI): domain Eukaryota; kingdom Metazoa; phylum Chordata; class Actinopteri; order Cyprinodontiformes; family Poeciliidae; genus Poeciliopsis; species Poeciliopsis prolifica. The sequence goes on from NW_026562387.1 coordinate 13,867,451, forward strand.
ACACCTCCTGGACACAAACTGCTTAGCCTTTTACCTTGAAGTTAACTCTGCAGAGCGATTTATGCAAAACACCAGTCGCCACAGAGACTGTGAGTTTCCAACCCCAGACTGTCATTATGGTGAACACAATGAGCATCTTACTGCCTGAGTGGTCAGCTTCTGTGCTGTGAAACAAAATAAGGATTGTTACACCACCACAACCTGTCTTTGTTTTTTCTTCTCTTTATGAAGAAAAAGACATATACATGTACATACGGTTCCTATTTTCTTTATTTTGTATGCTCAGAATAGACAAACCATCTTTAGTAAACACTGAGCTTTTTACTCAGTTACATACCAAATAGCATGTGAATGTCAATTCTACATGAATGAATGCTTTATTGTTGTTATTGTACCAAAGCACAACCATCGTTGCACATCATAGACATGGCTGTTTAAATTTGACATTTTGCTGTAATCTATAGCAGACTGCTGTAATCCTTTGAAGACATATGTTGCGGGGCTGGACATTTTAAAACCTGGGACTAATCCACCTTACAAAAAATGAATTTAATGCTGTGGGTATATTCCAAGGGATCTAAGCAACAGAATCCAATCTGGGCATATTCTGGCTGATTTTAAGCATAGTGGAAACTTTTCTCCAAAATCATGAAACCTACCCAACAGTAGAGAAGTTAAAAAAAAGTACAATTTAACTAAGATAGTCAGTGTAGAGTATAGAGTTGGGATCTTGTGGTGCCAGTGGTTTTTGATCGAGTTGAGAGATGTTACCCCCAAACTGGGGGAGTTTGTCGAGCTAAGATAAAACTCTACAGCCTATGAGGCCGTGACAAAGTGGAATCACCCAAATATGCGTAATCAAGAAGGATGAAGGTCATATCAACATGCGACCTGTAAACTTTGACCCCAGCAGCAACCTTCTTTGTCATAATCAATTATGCAATTCGGAAAGTGACCCGAGATATCCTTTTGTAGAGCAAAAATACCCTGGAACATTAGCCAACAAGCTTTTTCATCTGGTATACCTGGATTTTGAGGCATTATTGAAAAGTTAATTTATTTCACCAAGTGGAACACATTATACAGATTGATTACATTAAGAATGACGCTATCAAGCCTTTATTTATGTTAATTATCCTTCCTCTAGTTTTAGCTTTCTGGTACTATCCATGGTGTTTGGGGTTCATTTACTCCAGTCTTAAAATTAACAAAACAATTTCCTCAAAATGTATTTTATTTCCTACTTCACTGTGTAACTGCTGATTACTTTATTAGGCTTCCTTGTGAACAGTGTGGTGTCCCATTACTGTTCAACTTCCACCTCATTTTCAATTACTTTGCAAAAGCACTTGCTAGATGTTGGGGAAAAAGCCTCTCAGTATGTTAGACATTTCCAATCACTGTCCATTTATAATCTGGACAGTGAAAACTTATTTTTAAATTAAGGCCTTCAACCCAAATGAGATCCGATTTCACAAATTTTTTTTTATTGGTATTGATCGTATCTGTCTTCTATTGTCATGCTTTCTTTATCTTATTTATCTAATACTAATGCTCAGCACTTTTTTCAGCTGTGGCTGGTTTTAAAGTGCTTTACAAATAAAGTTGATAATGATAATGATTTCTAATACACCTACTTCTATACTCAGGCTTTAAATGTGACTAAATGTATTTTGTGCTTTTATTCTGAGTAATTAGATATTTTTTTAAGATTGTACATTTGTACAGTCAAAAACTTTGCAGAAGTTTGGCTAACTTATGCTATTTTAAAATGTGTGTTTTTTTAAAAAATAATTTAGACCTGTAGGTTGAATGCAAAGTTTACGTCTTTGGTTCTCATGAACAAATCCTCAATCATTTACTTCCTTCTCCTTATCTGACATCTGACCTGTTGCCTGCTCTGAGGGATAGCAGAGTCAGGAGAATTTCCTATTTGGGAATCTATATATGACATTAATATTAAGAAATAATCCAATCCTTTCCCTGCACAGTTTCACAAAAAAAAAATAAAATAAAAACTGTCAATGTGTAATCATTCTGACCTAAAATTAAAGATTATATCTACCAAGGGGGATTAAATAGAATCAGAAGAAGATTATTTTGGATCCCTATTGCTTGGTTAAACAATAAATAGAATCACATGCAACTTGTGATGTTTGTTTTGGATTTGTGGCTCTCTATTTCACAAATACTTCATACAAGCTACAAATAAAAAGTAAGCTCCTATTTACTGCAGTTTTTTCACCCTTCAGAATACCCATAAGGTCAGTTCTGTCAAGCTCGGTCTTTTAATATCTATGTTCATCTTGACAGCTACAGATCGATCATTTTTACCCATATGGTGTGAAAATGTTTTGATCTCGTTCTGACAGGAGGCCCGATCGATCTCGCTGTTTACTCATACACGGCGCCGATGACATTAACAGCGCTCCGTGTTTTGCAGCTTTCCTGCAAGCGTGTGGGAGGATAGTGGAGTATCTTTCACAGCTTGGTCTGAGCTTGCAGCCATGAAAAGGACAGATGGATACCTTAACATGTTTTGTTCACCCCCGCCAACACCCAGGGAGGGTCAGAGGGGATTCTTAGATCCAATTAGAACATGAATCTTTACTCTGATACCCCTAAATAAAATCCAGTGCAATATTTAAAAGCAGCTAATTAATCAAAGTAGTTCAGTGTGTGATCCAGTGATTCTGTCTTTTTCAGAAAACATTAGTGAACAAAAAGCATCATGAAGGTCAAGAAACAGAGAAAAACGATGTGTTGTATGGAGCTCTTTGCAGAAGAGCAGCATTGAGAACAATTAAAATAAATCATCAATCATGATGTTATCTGCTGACTTAAAAATTGTCCAACAAGCCTGTTATTGACACACCATTTATTGAGAATAGGCCACATTGGATCAAAGCTGAAGCAATTTTCTAAGTGGCAACTTTTAGTGCTTGCCTGTTTGTGTTTCTTTATGTTGAAAAAGTGCGACTAACTGTCTCTTTACTCTGGTCCTGAAAGGGCAAACGTGGAAAAAGCTGCTCTCATCCAAAATGTAGCTTCTTCTTTTTTTTTTTTATCTTGATGCAAAATGCTATATAGCAGAAGACTGGCACTGCACATCACCCTGAACAATTATTTGCAATATGTGTATTCCCAAAAAAGCAAGGAGGATGGTGACTGTAACGTCTGAGAGGCTTGAATACTTTTCAAAGGCTCTGCAACTTTTAGCTGATGTGCATAGCATCTCTTTAAAAGGTTCCCTGATGTCTTTGTGTTATCAGTGCAAACTCACGCCCCCAAAGCTTCCTCATTTAGATTTTAATCATACCCACCAAACAAAATGCATAACAGAAAGAAAACGCTGGTCATTATGTGTTGTCACTGAATACTGTTCCCTCGACTGATATACAGGCATCATTACCCATTTTCCAACCCACAGTGATTTTTTAAAATGTTTTTTGTAGATTGAGGTCGTTGCTGAAAGGCTGGATTTGTGTTTGTGTGTTATTATGTACTATCAGAGCTCCATCTTGTAACATGGCAGGAACAGAAAAAAACAATATGTATGTTCATATGCGACTGCAGTTATTTTACCCTGGAGGCTTTTTGTCCTGGATACATAAAGCTTATATGTTGAGACATTGAGTGTGTTGGGTTGTTTTTTTTTTTGAGAAGTATTATTCTTCTGCCCAGCTCTGAAATGCCGGGGTGTGCTTCTCAAGGAGATGAAAATAACAAAGAGTCTCGCATTACAATCTCCCGTCTTAGAGGTCAGAGGGATGAATTGTTTTCTCTAAATTGTATCAGCGGCAGCAGCTGAGTCAAAGGCGGCGATGGCCAGACTGATTCGTCAGAGTGGACAGAATGGAAAGTGTTGCAGGCTGACTTTTGTGTTGTTCTGTTAATTTTAATGGATGCTATAAAAGTGTTGCTTTGTTCCAACTTTTTAAACAAACAACATGCTATAAAAAATTTTCATCTTGCCTTCCACGAAATTGTTAAACTGACAGATTAATGACCTTCATTTAATTAGAATACTTTGTAACAGTACGGCCACATGCCAATGGAAATCCGGTGCAATCCATTCAGAAGCACTGTTTGTGGTCTTTTGACCATAAACTGCATGTGATGGGCAGAAGCAGCAATTGTGAGGTGACCCATTATTTTAGTGACCCTGTTATTTTCTGAAAATAGGTGTTGTGACACACGGGTCTCTCTGAAATATGAAAATTACACACAGAAATGTAAAAAAATGAGTATTTGTTCCCCTGCATATTCTGATCCTGCTGTTTTGTCACACTTAAATATTTCAAATCATCTAATAACCTAAAGTAAATCATTTATTTCTTTAGTCAGAGACATCCACAGTAAGTCCTAAGAGATCCTAGTGGGCAGGTACAGACGAAGAAATTCTCATCACACATTGTGCAAACTGGGAGGTATAAATATAAGTGTTAAATATGAAATTTCTGCTAAATATTAGCTTAATGCAAGTTACTTTCTTTATCATAGATAAAAAATGTGACATCTTTGAAGTAAGCGCTGAATCCAATATTTTTTCCGTATGATTGTATTTAAATAAAAACTAAAGCAAATGTACTCTTCTGAATGTCTGCTAATAAATCATTGTCACAGCCCAATGGCCAGACTATAACATAAGTCAATGTAATACAGAAAACAGAACAGCAGCTTGATGTAAAGATCAGAAGAGTTTGGAAATCAACAGCCACCAGTTCACGGTATTACTAATACAACACATGCTGTTGTGTGAATGCAACAGAGTCTCCTCGGTTCAATGTGGTCATATCTACAGAGTGGAGCTGGTGAAACTCATCGGTTTTGATCTATGACTCAGAGGAATAGCTGATCATCTCCAAAGCTGCTGAATGTGCAATATGGGAGCCCAGGACATTTACAATCAATGACTGGGCATCCAGACCGCTCTCAGACGGTCCTCTACATCACTGAGAAAGATGGGGGATGTTGGAAAATTGGGGAAGAGAGGCTGATGTGATGGAAGGCTCAGATACCGGCCAAAAGTGATGATACAAGCAAGAACCTAGAGGAATTTTCATCCAGATACCACAGAAACTGGCTTTGGTTTCTTGCATTCTTTCAGAAAGTCTGTAATTTTCTTTCAAAAAGAAACAAAAGGAACATAAAGGAAGTTTATTTGCTTGAAATCATACATTTATTTGGGCTGCATCCTGGCACAGTTTGTTGGATTGTTGCCTTGCAGCAAGATGGTCCTGGGTTAGTTTCTGGGCTTGGAGTAATTCTGCATGGAGTTTATATGTTCCCCCTGGACATGTGTGGTTCTCCAGGTCCTCCAGGTGCCTGTGTGAGTTATTGTTTGACCTGTGTATCTCTGACTGACAGAGATGACCCTGCGCAGACAAAATGTTATATGGACATGCAATCATTCTGATCCTGTGCCTTCTTATTCCTTTCCAGGATTACAAGAAGTGGACTTTTCTATTAGACACTACATGGACTGGATGCTGGGTTCACAATGAACAAGTTGACAGATCATTACTGGGACCAACACAAGCAATCCTAAAAAAAACTGCAACTGTACTGCCCAGAGAAAACTCCCACATGTATTTCTACCGAGCACAGATTTGAGCCAGCAGGCTTACATCTGGCATTAATGGATGAAAAAAAAAAAAAGTCTAATTAGGGGTATAAATTTGATAGTCTTCCCATTAATAAAAAAAAGATAATTTTATATCACATTTTGGTAATACTGTCCTAAAACCAAAAATTTTGTATCTAATTCTGAGTATTTCAGTATAAACCCTTGAATTTAAGTCATTTGTCGGGTGTTTGTTGTTATTTCCCTCCTGGCAATAAATTCTCTCCAAACCATGTTTTTGAAAACTGTACACATGCAACCATGCACAGAATAAGGCAGGTATCTAAAATGAATTTCACTATTATTAATCCACTGAATAAGTAATAAAACATGATCTCTTTGCCAATGGCCAAACAGCCTTGCCTCCCCCTCTTCCTTTTTACATCAAGTTGGAGCAAAATCACCAATCTCAGCAGTACATAATCTTGAAAAGAGGCATCACATCTTGATGTTGTGACCAACAGGCAGACGGTAGATTGAGTGTCAACACAGAAAGGAAATGAGAGGAAAAACATAGTCATTGCCTTTGTTGTGAAACTGGAACATTTCTCCTGTGGACTAATGTAACTATTATGTGTTCTGTTAGGAGATGGAGTTAGCTATCTCTTGGTTTGAAAAGCTTCCTTTTAAACTCAAAATTCAACCTTTTATGTAACCTCAATAAGTAGTTTCTTTTCCATTCGCCCAAACAAATAGTGAATGAAATGCAAATGTGTAAAGTAGGAGTAGAACAAATAAATGTGTCTGTGTCGATACTCAGAGTATCAGCAATAAAAGTAAAAATATATTACAGGTTTGGATAGAAGTTCTGTGTTTTCATTTTTCAGCTCCTAAATGCAAACAATAATGGGTTGTTATTGTAAGCCTTTGTCATTTACCCATGGCAATACAAGGAAGACAGCAATATTGCAGCAATTAAATTAAAGACAAATTCAGGTTCATGTTGATTAAGACAAAAGACTAAGTTATGGTTGTGCAACCAATGTCCCTCATTGGTTGGCAAGACCTTTGTTCTGCTGACTTACACATAGCAGATGAGTTATGATGTGTCTTTAATGTAGCAAATATTAAAGACGCAAACATTTTTTGGGTCTGGTTGGAGCAGTTGGTGAGTCTATAAATAGTTTGGTTTCTGCCCATTATGTAAAGAGATAACAAGGCGGATTTCTCTTTTATATTAATCAATAATTGAATTTTACTTGATTGTCACTGTAGGAGCCACGGTTTAAAATTTAACAAACTTTGACTCCTATGTGCTTTATGAAATATTTCATCCTATTTGATGATTGCTCTCAATATCACCATATTCCATAAACAAATTATGCAATTTGCCCAGGGAAAATGTAGAAAAGCAGTTGGTTATGTTATACAAAGAAACAGCAAAGATTACGTTCTAGTTCATCAGGCATCAGAAAAAAAAAAAAAAAAAAACATTTTGTGTTTTTGAACACCAAACAGAGCATTCTGTCCAATGCAGTTTTAGGCTTTTGAATTTTCATTTTGCCGTCATTAGCAAGTGATCGTCTAAGAACGAGCGGTGGTTGATTAGCTAATTTAAACATCTGCTCTCCTGATTGTCATAAAGAAAAAAAAAGGTGCAGGAAATATTGGTGGGGACTGTCCCCGTCATGCCAGAGTTGGTGGGGACATGTCCACATCAGTCCTTCAGGAAGTTATGCCAATGCTTTGATCCAGAGCACATTCAGATGTTTTGATAGATGTCATAGTTTATTTTGCAACCAGGACTTTCCTCCCCACAGCAAGTGAGGTTTTCCAGTCCCTTGGTTTCATCAGTCATTAATACTTCCTGTAGTGATCTTCCACCAGCAACCGCCTGGGAAGCATCCAGCGTTTTGATCCATGCCTGTGACTTAATGAGAACTGAGACCTGTCAATGAGCAAAATCAATTGGAGGGTTGATGCATACTTCAGCAACTTGGCTCCACATTTTGCTGCCTTGAGGTGCCTCCCAACTCTGTGTACTGTTTGGTTATTCATTCATCCCCATATATTTTTATGTAGAGCTCTGAGAAGATCTGGCCTTGATGGGGGTGAAAGCAAATATATATGTGGGTGTATTTAATTTATGATTTAGCCAACAGAGCACAGTGAAAGCCAACATTTGTATTCCTATTTCAGTGCACATCAGGAATATTTACTGATATTACATAAGACTTCAGGTTTTTTTTTCTATTTTTCCACCACAGATGGTGTGTTTCACCCTGCAGGATGCAGAGTGCATGCTTGGAAATATTAAGGTGTTTTCAGTGAAATTTGATTAAATTACTCTCAGATGTAGCTTTTCAGATATTCAATTCCTTCACCCTAAACAGTACCATCTGATATTGTCCACATTCCTAACTTTTTTTTTTTTGAAACTCGACTTGTGAGAACAAGAAAAAAATGCTTAAAAATGTAAAAATGTCCAAACACAATTTTCTTAAGATGAGAGAAATCTGTTAAAGCAAAACACAAGATTTGACAAAGTAATAAACAATAATGAAAACAATGCATGTTGATATTCTCAGACATTTCTAGATCAAATGGGTTTAAATTCATTCATATGGTCACTTTCTGCTCCATTAACATGCAGTCCAACAGAAGCCAAATTATAACTGATTCATCAGAAAAACAAAACATTCGCCTTCAATCCACCTGAAAAGAAACAAACTGAAACGTAGCTGATCTGATTTTGCTGATTTCAGGCATGGATCCATCAGGTCATTCTCTGTCCATCTAGGTCCATCGGGTCCAGTTTGGGCCCCATGCGGTCTCAGAAGGAGCAGACTGGGCCTCGGTCCAGGTACGTCTTCAGGGTGGAGATCAGCTGGCTCTCTTCCTCCAGGGTCAAGTTCAGGTAATCCTCCTCGTGGCGGGAAATCAGTTTCACTTGCTCATTTAATGCCGGCTGTAAAATCTCACTGCTAGCAGTTTGTACTGGGATTGTAATCGTAAATCAATTTGAAAAAAATTGATTTCTTTTTTGAATAGTGATATATGAATAAACTGGTGGAACTGCTGAGCTCCTAAGAGCCGTTGTGAACGGCATCAATGGATGGCCCGGAGAAGCATTGTTATGACGATAAAGTGTGTTGATAAGGGTAGGAGGTTCTTAAAGTGACAGAAGCCAATTTAAATATGTCACAAAGTTAAATTTCTTTTGGGTGATTTGATGTCATGTAGGTAATTGATTGTGCTATAAAATGGCACTATGTGCTTTAAACTCACAACTTTAAAACTAAAGAAAATCTATTAGAACATCATCTCATTAAAAATGTCGTCCAACTAATGGATTTTTTTTTTAATCTTTTTATCGAACAAAGAATGAACCCATGTATTTAGCTTTATTATGAGTTTAGACAAGCATCCTCCTGCTATCTTGTTAAAATGTGTTCATTACTCTTAACAGAGACAGCCTGTCATTTCCTGCTCTCTCTGAACTGACTAATTCAGGTTGTAACGGTCTTTTTTTAATACAGAGGACCACACTGTCCTCTGTATTAAACTTGCTCCACTCCGAGAGTTTTTCATAAAAACATGCTCACATGGTCGCTGTCAGAAAACATCAGCACCATCTAGTTTTATTTTTATGATTACGTTTCTTTGAAAATGTAATAGAAGGTAACTAGGCCAAATGAATAATAGCCCTTTGTCACCCTCTCTGCTCTGCATGGGCAGCATTGAGACTGTAGAACATGGATACACTGAGACAAGAGGCCTCTGGGCAAAGACATGAAAAACCAACATTTGTGTTTGAAAACTGCAGAACAACTTAAGTGTGTTGTACACTCAGAACATGGAGAAAGGTAATTAAAGCTTCTGCCACAGTGGAGCTTGACCAAATGTACCCTCTAAGGAAAAAAAATATTCTTTTTATAGGAGTTTAACCGTCACAAGCCCTTAAGAGACAGGGTCACATTGATCCCGCATGCGCTTTTACAATTTTTATTTTTTTTTGTATGCGTGAGTTGTTTTGGGAACTGACGGTCTGACGACATAATGCCCCTTCCTCCCTGTTGTCTAACTATAACATTTGCTGCACTCCTCCGCTAACCATGTTAAGAAAATCTTTTTTAAAAAAAAGGCTGTTATTATGAAAATAGCAACACACAGCTGGGCAGCATTCAGGTCCAAATCACAGGTAAGACCTTGAAATTTCAACTCTTGTTTTGTTTCTGTTTCTGTGTAGATCCATTGTGTAGAAGACATGCCAAAACATTGTGAACATATGCATGCAAAACCAACGCAAACATTGCTTCAATTAAGTAATAACAACAATACTCGATCCTAAGCTACTTTATGCAGATGCTTCACTCAACTCGGGATGCTTGAAACTTAAATGTGGAACGAATGTCATTTCTGACTAATTCAGGTGGTAATTGTCTGACTACTTGGAACACTCATTGAGTACTAAAACATCAGTTGGTTAGTTAATATGAAAGTAAACATAAAATCAGACAGAAAAGTAATGCAACAAAACACTATAAATTCCACACCATTGATCTCAGTTTATGGGTACCATTCAGAATACCTCAAAAATGACAAACACTTCAGAAATGACAGGATTTGAAATTCTCCAAAATCCCCTATAGACACATTAAGAACTCCAGCGTACATGAAAGTTGAACAGCATATTTTACGGCTTTCAATTTCCATTTTTGTTTTGCTATTATATTACTATTCAGACAGTGAAGGTTTATCTGTCAAAATATCTCACCAATTTATCCCACCAAGCAATAAATCTGAAACAGAAGCAGTCAAGTATCTCTCTCACCTTGACACATCAACACTTTCTGAGCACTGGTGTTGCTGCTAAAGTCATCCCAAGTTTTTGTAAAAGTGTTCAATTTTATGCAAAGTCAAAATCAGATTATTTGTCTTTCATACTTTGAATGTCTGTGGTTGATTTTTAAACATTACAAAAATATTTGGCTTTGATCAAGTCCATAATAAGAATCTTAATTCAGAATTAAACTCTTTTTTTCCATGAGGAAATAGAATTAGGATGTCTTCAGTAAATCTGTTAGTGTGACTCATATTTTCTTCTGCGGTTAAATATTTTTATATTTGCAAGTGGGAGACAAGTGAGTGACAATTTGTTTTCTCCCTCTAAATAAACAATTTTTTTCAAAAGTACAATTATTTTATGTACTCAACGGAAGACACTTTAAGCATATTGGAGAGTCATAAACCTTCCTGCAGAAGTGACCAGAGGATTCTTAAAACATGCTCAAGCAGGTGTTTTTCCAGATGAACATTAGTTTGTGTCATAGTCGTGTTCAAAGGTAAATCTAAAATCACTTTTAGAACTGAAGCCCCCAGGACTTAGCAAGCCTCTCAAAGGTAAATGATATTAATTAACTTCAAAATTAACGGAGTGCTCAACTCACCCATGCGTGACAATTTGATCATTTTAATGAAAAATTAATGCAGTAAATATTAGTCATATTTCAAAAATAGATTCATTTTGATCCTGTATGAAAAGTACATTATTGGAGAAATTAACAGTAATTGAAAGTAACACTTTTGTATTGTGACATGAGTACACTGTTAGTAACTGCAGTGATATTTAATAAATTAGAGAATATGTGTCCTGATTTGTTTCTTAGATTAAACGTACCTTTTGAAAGTAGCAACATTAAGCATGCCTTTATTCATTAAAGTAACTTTTCTGTGTATAATTTTACTGGTTTAATTAGCATTAAGGGAACAATCAGCACAGTTAGCAGAAATAAAGGCTTAAAATTTTCACTTTGTATGTAATTCCTCTATATGGGTTTCACTAAGTGAATTAAAGTAACTCAACTTTTCATTCATTTTAATGTATTGAATATGACTGCATAATTACAAACTTAGGGTCATTTATGAACCAATAAGTCTTAGAACTGATCAACAATCAGGATCATAAGTTTACCTCTTAGAAGAATATTCTTCTGGAAGAAGAGTCATCATGAGGGACTGATCAGCCAATCAGAAGCAGAGTTAGGATGACAAGAGATAAAACACCTCAAAATGAAGTAAATAAGGTTTTTATTTATTTATTTATTATTTTATTTTATTTTTTTACAAAACTATGACATCCTGAGGTTGTAGAAACTGTTTTACAGGGATTGAAATCTGAACTTCTTCTACTCATTATTATGGCATTTTGTGAAAATAGATGATTATGATAAACCTAACACATTTTTAAAGATCTAGTACATTGTACATTGACCACGAGTCAGATCGTGAATCAGCAAAAACTTGCATTTTATAGTCTTTTCACCAATAGGTTTTGCAGCTGACCAAGATGTCCACAAAAAGCACTGACGTACGGTGTTTTAACTTTTTCACAAGTGTCATTAAAAATTCCCAGCCCATTTTATTGAAATTATATTGTCATCTTCAAAATTAAATAAAGTTTATACGTCAGAACCCATGCAGAGCCAGAGGTAAACATTAAAATGCTGACATAAAGTCAACATTGGTTTTAATCTACATTGATTACACTCTAATTACTGCACAATTTGTTGTACAGAGTTTAGTATTACAAGTGCAGAGGTGTGTTTATGTGACTACAAACCATTAGAGGGATTGACCTCATAAATTGCAGCAAAAGTTGTTTTTTTCCCAGCTTGCCCTTAATAACATATGTCTGAAGCAGCTCACAGTACGTTTTGAACCAGAGCCTGATGTGGCTGTGCATTAGTGCCAAAAGAATAAGTGATTTGCCTGAGAACCTTTTGTGCTCCCACATTAGGAATGTGGTTTCATCAACTCCCCTGCAGATGCACTGAGGCTGACACATGTTATCACAAGAGCAGTAATGTGCTGTGGATCAATTTAATGGTGCTGTTTCATATCAGTCACTTCAGAGTAAACCATGGCAGTTTTAATATTCGCCCTGCCATATCTCTAACGGTTTATTAAAAGTTTCCCTTTGTCTGGAGTTCACAGCATAAATTGAGGTGTCACTAGCCACTATCGACAGAAATATTCATTTTACTGCCACTTTTATGAAGAGTCCTGTGCATTTTACTTCTCTTATTTAGATTAGCAGGGGGGGAAGTAAGTTCAGAGAAGAAAACACAAAGCTTTCCTACTGTTCTTTTGAAAACTTTACCATCATCTCTCATGTTGGATTCACTCTACAGTCAACAATGGAAAATAAAATTGCTTTTTTCCTGCTTACCAGCAAATTTTTATCTGAGCTGCTTGCACTTTTAGGAAAAAGAATGAGGTGGTTGTTGAGATTTACATATTGTTTTGTCTATGTGGCTTGTCCTTTATTGAGTGTAACATTTTTCAGTGCAAAAAGAGTTTAATATTCAAAAACACACAGCCTGAGGAAATGAGGGCACACAGTGTTTCTAAATTCCCACCGAACTCAACAACAAAAGAACATTTTATCAGAACCTCCAAATATTATTTCACTTCGAAATAATATTTCAAGCTGTGTTACATTTAAATAAAAGGGGAAAAAAAGTCACAATTCTGCAATCAGACATTTTTCAGCCCAGCTGGAAGATGGAGAATGTTCCTTTCATGATGTTTCATGGGTTGTTAGATGAATTTGTTTTATCTTCTTGGTAACATCAACGGGCTTTTATATTGGAGCATGTATTTACATCATCTGGGGCGGAGTCATGAATATTAAAAATTAAAAGAAAAAAATGCAAACTTGAGGATCCACTCGCCCCAGAATAGACTAAATAAGTTGGAAGTGTCAGTATTTCTCTCTTTATGAATGCAAACTGACATTTCTTGTCATCACTTCAGTCATTTCTGTACAGACACGAAGCAGCTGCTTGCAGAGGACAACACAGACCTCGTGAATAAATATATCAGACAGAGATGGATGTTAAAGGTGGTGGGAGTGCATTTCTATTAAGTTCTGTCAGGTCCATTTGAATTATCAGTACATTAAAGAGACCAGCAGAGCTGCCTTGGTGGGATTCTCGCTCAGTTTTACAACCACCCTAATCAGATCTGAGTGATGGAGGTACGTTGATGGCCATATGCTTTAAAAATTATCACTCACAAATGTGAGAAATTAAGGAAGGTGGTTACGAAAGCTTAGAAGGGAAAAGCTTTTCCCTTGCTACTGCTAATTAAAATATACCTCAAGGTACCGCTTAATGAAATGGTGTGCACTGTGAAAGTTGTCAAATAAAGTTTGGCCCTGGAAAAGCCTTTCAGCTGAGCATAAAAATGCTTTGATCCTGAAAGCACTGCAAATGTGGGACTCATTAATTTAGTTTGTTTGCTTCTGCTCAGCATGATCTCTGGGAAAGTAAATCAGTAGTTAAAGAGTGGTTACCGGTGTTCTCTGTGGATCCACTGCTTCGTAAAGTGTTTGCTTACAGGAAGTTTGCTCGAAACACTAAAGGGCAGGGGAACATGGAGTATAAAAAATTTTCAAGAGCAAATTTGTGGAACTCTTGCTCAAGTTCGGGTGAAAAAGTCAACCTGCTGCTTTTGAACATTTCCCTGCAAGGATGTCTGGCGGAAACTTAATTTGTGCCCTTATTCCTGTCATATATAAGCCCTCCAACTGTACTGTATATGAATCTTATAAATCAGGGGAGCTTTCATTCGTGGAAAGACAAATTAGGGAGCAGGTATTGTGAAATGTACTAGATGAGTTTCTCATAACCCCTGATTGTTCAAGCTGATCAGCTACTTAACCCAAAGTCAGGCAACGAGCTGGGTGAGAAAAGGTTGCTGCACACAGAGGTCAAAAGTATGCTATTTCAAATTAATTGACTTATTTGACTTTCATTGTGCTCTCTTGTTTCTATCCTCTGAGGCGTTTTGTTTGGAAAATAGCACGCATGGATGCTGCCTTTTCATCAGCAGGAGACTGTGGTAGATTCATCAACGAACATGAAGGAAAAGTTAGTAGAATTAAATGACAGCATAAGACTAATCAAGACTTGCAAGACAGTTAAGTTTTGCTGTGAAGTTACTTTTAACATTAGAGATTTTGAAGTGTGCTTTGTGCCACCACAAAGTCAGAAGCAAAACATGCAGAGTTCAGAATTATGGGTGGGCTTTTAATCAAGATGGGTGTTATTGAGTTTTCCACTTTCTTTATTAGAGGACACAAAATTAATCATATTAACACTCACCAAGAATGCCTAAAAGCCTCTATACGGGACTTTTGCTATGCTTAAGGATTTCTAGCTTTATACAACATTTTAAGGGAGTTTATGTTCAGTATTTGTAAAAATGATCAATTCCACCTTCACTAATTACAACTGTATCAAGGATATGATACAGCCCTTGTATGGCATCCCAAGGAAAACTCATTAAATTTCAGATGACTAATCAGAAAGGCACCTTTCGCACTTTATTAAAACCGCCCAGCAATCTCCAAGATCTCCAAGGCCATTTGCTGGATTGTGTAAAGTTGAACATTACAGGGAAAGCAATCATCAGCACATGCATTTTGGTTGCAGCTTTTCTTGGACAACCTACCGAAACAGTGACCTCTAATTGCACAGAGATGTTTTTCTTATTTGCTAATGGATGCAAGGATTCAGCACCCCTACAATCAGTTTCAGCTTTATTGAAGGATGACACACCATCAGACTCTTCATTGCTATATCAGCAGAGTGACTGAACTGAACACAGAAAAATATTCACATAGGCAGAATCTTGCTCCAAATCAAACACAATTTGCCCGTTCACATTTTTTTTAGTGCAGCATATTTAAAATATTCTAAAGAAAATGCAACTTGGAAAGCTGAAATCTGCTATTGGCTGATATTTACAAAGCAGTCAATTTTAAAGCCCCATTCATTTTTCCTGGTTATACGTCCAAGGGCTGAGATAAGGAAGATGACTCATGTTAGCATCTGTGGTGCTGAACTACTAAAAAGGCAGTTGTCAGTGTTCTTAGACGGGGTTTCAAATGTTCTCAGATTTCAGCTGTGGTTCCTAACATCCTCAAATATTGGGAGGTCCACTCTCTCCTGTCTTGGCTGCTGACGCTTGTAAATCCTTCGGCAGCTGAGTCTGAGACTGTTGTGTCTTTCAAAAAAGAGTTGGTTCGAAGGGCAAAGTTCTTTAACTAACATGTCTCTTGGTACCAGGAGCTAAAATGAGCTTCTCTGTTATCTGGGGCATGTTTGGGGTGGAGCTACTGCTCAAAAATAACGGTCCGTCGAAGTACCGCGGTTTTCCTCCTTGTCTTTTTTTTTTTCTTTGAAGGATCCATCCATCCCTCAATCCCTCCATGCGATGGAGAAAATAATCTGCATTCAGCAGTGGTTGTGTTTATTCTTTTCCTCCAGCTTCCCCTCATGAAGCTAATTATGAGGGTTTATTTTTCTTTCCAGATGTAAATATTCTAATGGAAGCTCTTTGAAAGACCTTGTTTTTGGTAGACAATGCACCTGAGCTCAAACATTTTAACCCGTCGGGGCCAAAAGGCAACTTACTGGCAGAACTTTCTTATACCGGGAGGAGAGGAAGGAGAAGAGAGAGATCACTCCACTGGGAATTACTCTTTGAAGTGACAACAAGATGATGAAGCAGAAGCTTCACAGGAACCCCCTGCTGCAGCATCCTGCACATCTTGATTTATTTTTTTATTCACAGAGGGAATAAGTGAAATCTTCATTTTTCAGCTTCATTTTCTTTCTAATTATCTAATAAATCACTTTGCCTCTAACTTGAAAATCCCAATTAGCTTAAGATAGTTGTCATGGACAATTGACATATGGTCATTTATGCATCAAAAACAAATGGATGAATTATATTTTCCATTCCACATCAAAGAAAACAACAATTGCCAGGCATGACTCAAGGTTGTAACAAGACAATTTTGATGTAGGGTGACATGTTTGGAGTCATTTTCTGTCCAGTGTTGCTTTCTAAAAGCCCAGCTGCTCCAACAATGACATCCAGACATGGATTCAATGCATCGGCTGCATCTGTTGCTGAGCAAAAAGGCTTCTGGCTCCAATAGCGCTGACTCTTTTCTGAAGTGGAGCTGTAAATGACCAGAGAGTGCCTCTGGGGGAATAATGATAGGATGCTGAAAATAAAGGCTTAATGCATCTGAGAATCTGAATGCACCTTCAGGAAATAAAAATATTGAAGTGGGTGTCATCAAAACCTGAAATTCACCCACAAACTCAGGGGAAGAAAGCAAGGCAGGGTTCAAAACCGGCGATGTGATGCAACTGATAGAACAAAATAAAAAATGTTTTTAAAGGTAGTAGTGAAAAATTGGCGGACTTACAGGACAGTCTACAAATTTGTTTTTGTTTTGTAAAGATCTAAAATTTTTCAACAATCAATGGCAAACATAAGTACAATATTTAGCAAATAGTGCTGAAAGTATGGGCCCTTACAGTTTTAATATTCACTTGGTGTGAATTACTACCCAGCACTCATGCTTATTAAAGGAAAGAACAACATTATCCTTCAAACCTCCTTAGTGTTTCTTTCTAATCCTTGTCCTGGGAACCCCCTGCTGTGCCAGTGTGAGCTGTCTCTCAGCTCCAACACACCCCATTCAACTGCTGGGATCGCCTCATTAGCTTGTCATCAAGCTCACAAAGACCAGATAATGACTCTTGCATTTGAAGCAGGTGTGTTGAAGGAGGATAACATATAAAAACAAAAAAAAAGGAAAGAAACGAGTGAGACGGAGTTTCTCACAGCAGGATTTGGAAATGCTGCTTCTGAAGAATTGCAGATGTGATCATTATCTGTGAGGTAAAAACCATTTGCAATCGATTTTGCACGTAATTTGCAGCAAATGAAAACAAGATCAACCATTATTTACACAAAAATGTTAATTACAGGCATTTTAGCAAAGTCCAGATACACACCTCGGCAGGTGTTTTCATTTATTTTCTGGCAACTCTTTGGATTAAATCATTTTTAATTGTTTATTCGTCCTTTTTACTGAATCTCAACTCAGCATTTTAGTCAATATCCACATAGAAAATATCCAACCAGCAGGTGTACAAAACAGTCCTTTGGTGGCTCAGCTTACATAATTTTCTTATTCCATTTCATATCCCCTCGTGTGAACTGTTATACTTTTAACATTTTCCACCATAATTAAGATAATATGGTATTGGTTTATTCATTTGGGACCCTAATGCATTTTGCTTTGTTTCTGAACTGTAAGAAAAGTCAGACTTTTAGTGACTGAATGTGGTTAATCCATCGCACTGAATAAGGCACAAATCCCATTACTCAAAGCAGCCTCACAATGGTCTAATTAATCTGTTTGCAAAGGAGCCGACCAACTCAGAGCAGAGGCAGGAATTTAGCTGCTGCCTGTCTTTTTGTCTCTACAAAGTGAAACTAAACAAAAAATGATCTTCAAAGAGAAATGTATACAAAAGGTGGAAGCAAAGATATGCAAATTTATCAAATCCCTTCATTAAAATGGAAGTAAACTGCCATTGCCTAATAATGAGCCTTATTAGATAAAGTATACATAATATATCGTCAAAAGTTTGCTCTCCAACCTTCACACACATTAACTAGAATGGCATCCTCTTACTAATAGGGTTTAATATGATGCTGACCCAGTCTCTATTATTCTAAAGATTTTATTTTACGTTTTAATAAGTAGGTGTTTTTTTCAAATATTGCACTTTGAATGTTGCTCATGTACCCAAGTCAGATGACAATATTCCACTATTTGAAAATGATAAGGTTATAGTCAATATTAAAGCAAACTGAACAGTTCTGCTGACATTTTATGGATCAACACTTTTATGGTGGAGGAAAAGTGTCCTATTTGCAAAATGACACATAATCATTCCTTAAATATCTCAAAAAGCTGCTCTGAAAACTTCTGCGGCTGGTTGAGATAATTCCAGCAGATCTGAGTTTGGCTCATGGATAGAACATGTTTCATTCAGTGACAGGTGAAATGTTCCCTCCATTGTTTTGCTATACACCATTTTAATGAAACAATGCTGCTGTTTTAGAGGGGTTATTTAAAGGTCAGGGTAAGGTTTAACTTCACCTTGTTTATGTAGTTACTGATTATTTAAAAGATACTTAACTGAAATGGCCAAAAGTTTATTTAACTTACAATTTTTTAAAATAGGCATCAAAAAGATTTAGGAATGCAAACATTATGAATATCTAAACTAGGATTTGACCAAAATATTAAAAATAAAAAGAGCTTGTTTCAGTCTGATGAACCTAACAGAACCACGTCATCTACAAAAAGCAGAAACTAGATCCTGAAGCCACCAAAACGTGTACAGAAGATAAATATGGCAGGAGATTAAATCATTCCACATGACCATTTTTCTCTGAAATCCCAGTAATTTGCTTTAAATCTCAATCTTAACACAGTTGACTTTAGCCCTTTGCCTGCAAACTGATATTTCGGTGATAATCATGGTGCTCAAAAGAAGGAAAAATTAAAACCACTTTTCAACTGATTGAACTGGTGAAATTCTGAACCAAATTTTCTAAGACCATTAACACCTAAAAGTGAAAGGTACTTTTTAGCTTGTACACTTTTTTTTATAAATAAAGTGAAGAAATGCTTTTACCAATTTCATCAGCTTGAAGCTGGAGTGCAATCTTTCCCGAGCACCATAGTTTGGCACCATTATTTCAGTTTGGAGACAGAGTGCTGAAGTAAACTGTTAGGACTGAGATTTAAAGTAAATCTCTGGGATTTCTGAGAAAAAAAAAAGTGCCAGATGGGCAGAGTTACTTGCCTGTTGAGGTTTGCTCAAGTTCTGTGTTTTCCAGAACGGCAGTCTGTCTTCTGTGAACAGCTTGTGTGTCTATGCTCTAATTTCTACAAAATGAAAATAACAGTAGCATTTTTTTAACATGGCAGTCCTTATGTTGCTATATTAATATCCTCCGATGTCTTACCCTTGTCATTTCAGATATATTTCAGCTGAGTGGAGGCCTTGGATGTTTCTCTGATTTGTCATCATGGTGTTCACACATCCACCAACAGGCAGCATGACACACTTACTCCTATTCTTAACTATGACGACGAAACCCAAACAGCACATCCCACACAGCCGTACATAGAATCAGTCGGAGGGCAGAGGTGGCCTCCTGACAGCAGACATTACTCTTACTAATAAGCCTTGTCAAAGCGGAACATGCTGCACATCCATCAGCCAATAACAAAACTCTCCGTTTCCAACGTCTCAACAAGGAGGACGAAGGCAGTTAATCATCATGCCGAGGCAAAATAAATGGGCTTTCAATGAGGGAAGTTTCTCACAGTTACCGCTGAGAAGCACGGTGATTTCCAGGTCAAAGGGTGAGCACTACAAAAAGAAAAAAAATATGTTTTATCCTAGAACGGTGAAGGCTGTTTACAAACACTTTTGACATGATTTGTCTTTCTGTGATCCAGTTATAAATTACCTGTCCTTCAAGGTAATTGTAAAATCAATAATTTGGAGATCATGGTAATATGAATCCTGCAGTTTCTCATACGATGTCAAAAGAGGGCCACTAAAATCAAACTCAAGACTTTTCTTACTGCCATTAAACCACTCTACCCCATCTCTGCATTGATGCTAGTGTTACGAATAATCCACACAATGGACAACATAAGCAATATCATAAGAAACAGCCCAAAAAATATGGCAGACTCAGTTAATTGAAAAATTGGGTAATTTGCCCCAAAACCTGAGAAAATCCAAATACAACTGGCATCAATGAACAAAGTGTCTGCCAGGGAACAAAATGATCTAAATGCAAGGCAGGAGTTCTCATTAACAAACCAGAACAAGGTGAGCAGACAGAGCAGATGGCAAGAGTAAGTGAAAGATGGGAAATTATCCAAAGAAACAAAGTAAAAAGTTGAGTCCAACTAAAAAACCTGCGGACCGTGAATGGACTACTGGTCTCCAGTAAAACATGTATTTCAGGAAATCCTAAGTCTCCTTCTGCAGCAGTGAACAAATACAATACATCACCTACACTTACCATTTATTGCTTTAAAATTGTCAAAACTTTCTCCTATATGGCTCAGTTTTCCTTATTGCAGATTATCTTGTGTTGTGATTTTAGTCTTACTTGGTTTCAGTCAGTCTTTGTCATCTCCAATAAATGATTTCATACATAAAGCATGCTGGGGACACTTTTCCATTTCAGCACTTCCATCCCCAGACTCTGACACTCCCAAGTGTCAAACATGTGACTCGACTTGACAAATGTTCCTTGAGTGCTCACAGCAGGTATTTAAAAATGTATAAAGTTGCAAACATCAGTTTTCAGAGACCCTTCAGATGGGAACTGATGTGGATTACATTTTGCCAGAAAACAATAGCCGTACACATATTTCATCCAAGATGCAGACAGAAAAAGACAAAGGGGCAAACAATATTATCTTCTCAGAAGAAAACATCAATAATAATGCAAATATCCTACTTGTTCAAACATCCGTGAGTGACTAAATCTAAACATGTATTCAGATAAATGTAAAAACTCCAGATGTTTGCATCTCTAGATGTTGAAACATTGAATGATTTCTTCTTGAGTCTTTCTCACATACCTCTGTTGAGGGTATGAATAATTTATGAGTGTCTGTGCTTTTATTCACCATCAGCCACATTCATGTTGCTTAAGACCTTTTGGAGTATGAAGCTCTTGACACTGCTCTTTACTCTAATGGAGTTGACAACCAGCAAGTGCCATCCTAATAATAGTTATCAGCCTGACAGCTGATAGGAGCTCCATTCTGCGTATGGGTAAATGGCTGAACCTACATGTTTTAACCTACATGGCAGAGGTAATTACAATCCTGTCAAAATTTTATCTAGAACACTTAAAAAGCACTTATCAGCCACAAACACTGAGACATGACTCTTTAAATAAGCATGCTAATGTGTAAGTGAGCTGTCTTTGGACTCACAGCTCACACAACTGATCTTTATTGGGTAAACACAACAAATAAATGCACTATGTTGTATAAAGGCACCATTTTCAAAATGCAAAATATAAAAGTTTTTGTAGTGAAAAAATAAGAAAAAACATAAATTATCCAAGTTTTGGTGGTCAATAAATGCCAAATATATTTCTATACATAAGATGTGGGTCAATTTATATTTTTACTATTATTATCATTGTTTGAACTCCTTGGTGAAAATTAAATAAAAGTGGTAAATGGGTAATTATTCTCAATATCAAAAGCATAATCTGACAACGAAGATTTTTAGGAGGAAAAAAATAAGCTTTAATCTTTATTCACTTGAAAAAGACCATACGTTTTAGAATCAATTTTCATCTTAAACATTAAGAAAGCTAATTGTGGGCTTGAAAGTGAGACATTAGTTTTTTGTCACTTTGTAACTTCCTGTGTTCATATAAAGTTCCCATTTCTCTCAAATACACTTCAAAACAGGAAAACAAAGGGACATATAAAGCTTTTATAGCTTTATTTTTACACACAACTCAAGTCAGTGCAACATCTGGAAAACAACAGGAAGTGTCCCAGTCAAGGCTTAAAGAGGAGAAATGCTTATAACCTCTCTATGTACACTGAGGAGGATGTTAAGGGAGATAAAGTTCACTGCTTGAGAACTGCAGCATCATTTCCATTATGATCAGGGTGTAAAGAAATAGATTCATTTATTTTACCTGCGTATGCCAGGTGTGCTGATTAGTGTTGAGGTCGCTGTAAGCAGACAGATTTAATGCAAGTCAAGTTAATAAAACAGGAACCTATGTAGTCACATAAGAAATGAACCTCGTGGTTTGGTGTCTGAACTCAGGGACTCAAATGCCTTGATGCCTTCAGATGGACAAAAGCCTGGGGGTGAATTATTCAAAAAGACTGGCAGTCCTTTCAAAAATGGCTCAGGGAGTTTGGAGGGGCTGACTGAGGTTTCACAAAACAGTGAAATGAGAAGAGCTCAGTACGTTCTGGCACTACATTAACCAGAATAATATCAAACCTCCATTGTCAGCCTTCAGACATGGCTGCCGTGATTTGTGGTCTATCAACAAGAAGAACATTTAAATATACCTGAAGACTATCCGGTAATAAGGCTGGGAAAAACTCCTGGAAAATAATGAAGATTTTCCTCACGACTGTAAAAATATTGTTGCTCCTCTACTCATAAGTGCTACAAAGACTGCAAATTCCCTCTAAATGATTACATCAATCAGCAGCAGTGAGCTACAAACATTTACACTGTTTTAGCGATTTTTGTTGAGCTTTAAAGACGCACCTCGCAGTGCTCACCTCTATGGTTCTATAGAAATGTTTTGATACACCTGATTGTAAGTATTAGGAAGTTTCATATCATCAAGAGGTTCTTTACACATAAATAAAATTCTGCTATTCCCTTCTCAAAGCCATTCTCAGCTTCATACAACCCCTAAATGCAGTCAGGAGATTAATATAAAGCACCTCGTAAAAACATTCACACCCTTCAAGTTTTTAAAGTGTGATCATGTTAGATGGAAGCATTTACCCCACAGCATTATTTTGAGGAGCCATATCTTGTTAAAATAAGGAAGTTTCATGTGTAAAAATGTTTTCCTCTGACAGATTGTAACTTCTTAAAAAGGCATAGAGGATCTCTGACTCTGCATGTTCCCAATTGGTTCTTTTAGTTGATTCTCAAACAGGCGTTGCCCCTTTATCAATACGGCCTCTCATTGTTGTCACACGTTGTAATGAGTTTTATGTTGTCATTGCAATATCAATTATGTTGTTTTTCAAATTTCAGTGTATTATATGTGGCAGACCAACACAAAGTCTGCATAATTGTGGAGGAGATAAAAAACAATATAAGTCTTGTAGCAGTATTTGTGAATAAGGCTGATGTGGATTTGTTTTCAGCTCACTGAAATACTTACTTTTCAGAACCACTTTTCACTGCAAATCGATCTGCAACTCATTCGAGGGGCCAGCCTTCAATATTCAGAAATAGATTGGATGAAGAGCATCTTTGAACACCAATGCACTACACATTTTTTTTTTTTTAAATTGGATATATTTGCAAACATTTTTTTAGGTCATTCAAGCACACATATTTCTATCCAGATCACTCCATCTAGAGTGATCTAAAATTGGTGAAACTGTGACTATGTTGTACTCTGTACTTCATTTTTTTGGGATGATGGACTTAATGTTGCTTTAGAAAATGTTCAAAGCTTAGTGTAGAATGGAAGTCGGGAAGGGACAGGGTATAAACACAAAATATACTGAATAAATCCAGCAACCAACAAGCTTAAAACGACTGGAGAAAACCTATCTCAGCATAAGAGGGATTTATTTTTATAAGTCCAGGGTTTCACGCAGGACTTTACAGAAAGAAAGTAATAAACATCAGAAACTCTGAGGCCAAAACTGCAAACAAAGACGTCCATGTGACTGAACATAAAAACTCTTCTTATCGAAGCAGATGTATAAAACCTAAGCTTTCTGGCTGGCAACAAAATAGAAGAAACACTAGTTTGAAGAAGATGAAGGACCATAACCAAACTTCTCATCCAAACAAGACATATTTACTGGATTCTATTGAGGCGCAGGTAAAGAAGATTTGAAGATTGTTCGAATTTACTGAAACTATTTTCCTTTCACTTTTACACACTACATTTGTATGTTCTGATTTTACATACTTTTTACATGTCCCAAACGGACATGACAATAGTCCCAAACAGTTAACACCTTTTAAGCAAAAATCAAAAGCCCCTCACATAGCTCTGCAAGAATACAAATTAGCAGTACCTGCAGGGCTTTTACAACAGTAAAACATGAGCTAGCAGCTGAAGTGTTAAGCTTTGTTTGTTGTAGCTGTTTTTCTTTTTGTTATTATCATCAGGTTCAGCTCCTCCACTGGTTGGCACATACAGCAAATGGAAGTAAAGGTGTTGCTTTTCTTCTTTATGGTTTCATCACTTTCTGTGTCTCTGATAACGTTGTATTTATGGTTGCACTGCACACAAGTACAAACCTCATCCAATAAATATGTTTCTGCTCCTGACTGATATTTGTTGGTTTGGGTTGTTCAAAATCAATTAAGAAAATAAAATATAGCTTTTGATGTCCATTTTGAACATTTATTTTCTTAACTTGACATATTGGTTCAAGCTGAACTTTTTCAGAATGCTTTTCTATCCAATATTCTTTTTCACATCTTACATTTAAGCAATAAGTCAGTAATTATTTAATATTGATTTAGAAAATAACTACTTCCACTGGCAGATTTTTTGACTTGTGGGGAAAATGTTTTAAGTGAAAACAATCTGCTAATGAAACTAGTTCTATTTAAATCAATATCAAGCTCAAACAAGCTCCTATTTTTCTAAAACAATACTTGCAAGTTAGTGTTGTCTCATGTGAAGTGTACTAAGATGTTCCACTAGAAACTAGATTAAAAAAAATACTTTCTGGTTTTGTGTCTGTACTTTAACGATTGGAACAGGCTCTTCTTTTTCTAGCTTATGCAGCCTTGTGCTCACCATATGACTTAGTTTGGACTCTCAGACTTTTCTTCATAAGCTAGAAAAAAAAACTGTGCACATCAAGTCTTACTCCAGTATTTCTTTAAATGTTAAAATGATTGCTTAGTATAATTGTTTTGCATCCATAATTTTGATGCCGTTTTTGGTAGGGGTCCATTTATTGCAGGTCTGGATGGTGCAGAGCTTATTTTGCATGGGAATAGTCAAAACAGTATAAATGAATACCTAAATTTTTCTTCTCGCACTAATCCGCCTCAGGCTGAGAGAGAGCCTTTCTTTGTGGTTCATGCTGTTTAACATCTTTTGCAGACAAACCACAGAGCAGCTGAGGCCAGATGTGTTGCACAAGAGTGATGATATAACATGAAACATCAAAGTAATATTCAACTTTATCAGCTTTGCCACAGTAAAACTGAATTCTATCATTCAGAAAAGTAGAAAAATCATCATGTGTATTCTTTGATTAAGTTCAATTATTTTACCAACTGGATGCAGTAAACCTTTCGGTTTTGACCTTTGCACAATTATAATACTTGCTATAATTATTTAATCAGTTTGTTTTGTGTCATGTTTTAATTGGCTCTGGGTCAAATCTGCCCCTCCGCTAATTAAAACAATCCAACATGTGCGCTTCCGTTTCAAACCTGTGTGCTTAAACCATTTTCCTTCCTTGTGTTTGTCCCTGGAAATAAATTCAAAAAGAAATTGTCTTGTCACAAGGAATGTAGCGTTTGTAGCCCCTGTGCAGGATTCATCTGAGCGCAGTGACTCTTGATGTAGTGACTTCAGTCTCAGTTCACTTCAAGTTTTCATTGGATTTTCCTTGATAATACTCTTAAGCGCAGTTTTACTCACTGCTGTTACACGTCCTCCTGCCACAATTTTCTATATGTAATGAATGAGTTTCAGCTCCTGGATGAATGATAAATATAATATTACTTCTAATTAAAAGCACTGTTGTCACACATTTTTTTGTTTTCTTCTCTTTGCTGCACTGTTTCAGGTCTTTAAATTGAGTTGTTGACTTATCATGGCTGCAGCATAAAACAGGAAAGCTCAATTAAAATTAAAAATCTGAATAATTCAAAACGCGCCTGATTTGCTCACTGCTGGTTTGATTGGAAATGGATTCAGCAGGGAATTATTCAAATGTTTCTGATTATATCCAGCTGATCTTGACAAAGAATAAGCAATCTTTTGATGGTTTTAATTTAGTGCACCTTTTTTCTAAAAATGTCTTTTTGTTTTTGTGACCAGAAAATGAAAAAAATCAAACCTATTCTTTTCTATTCTGGTCTTTTCAACTTATAAGTTATGATTGCTTCTGTGAATTAAACAACTAGAAACCATCCAAAATACCCACTGAGGTGGGTTTTTTTCAGGAAAAGCAATTTCTTCCAAGCACAAGCAGTGAAAATAGACCAGATCAATACTCAGTGTTCTGACTTTTCTTCTTCTCTGGTTTAATTACACCGTCTCCATCCTGTCATGCTTTGGGTGCACAGCAATATCGTCAGCCTCTTTCAATTAAGGCAAGCCAGCTCATTTAGAACTGACTGAAGCTGAAACCCTCAGTGATTTGCCCTTTATCTCCTGTAGGTGCTTTGATTTTTAATTACTAGAGCTTTACTTGGTCATTGTTCAAGGTAACACACTTTTTCTGGAGTTAAATTTGAAATGCTGTTGCTTTGTAAAATGTTTTGATAGTTTTAAGACCATTAAAGATGGGAAAATGGGGAAGATTTATTTAATCCAGATAACAAATAAGCTGCTATGCATCCTTGTACCAATCAATCTCTCTGTTGTGTTGCTTCACAGTTTGTGGAGGTCTACAACAGCCAACATCTTGTACTGCATAAATGGTACAAGATGTTGGACCTTCACTTGGTGCTAGTGTAAGAATAAAACAGCTTCTCTGACCCAAAGTAAGACACTCTTCAGAGGTCTGGTGTTGAGAGCTAATGAATGAAAGCTGGGATAAACCGCCACCTTTCAGGCTTTCGTTGAAGTTCCTCAGTAACCATTTTTGTCTTTCACCCATTTGTGAATTTTCTCTGGATCATAACTCAAGATTATTCACAGATTTCTTGATTTTATAAGTAGAACATTTTGGAAATATTTAAAACAAAATGTAGCTTTAGAACATGAAATACCTCGGCAAAATGTCACATACGTGTCTTTAGAGGGAGTCTCCGGTATTCATGTATCCAAGTTATTCACAGGTTGTTGTACAATAGTTTCCCCGGTTCATTGAAGTATCTTTGGGAGTTTCTTTTTCCATGAAGAAGCTGCTCTGAACTCATTTGCCTATTAATTTTTCTTATTTTAACGAAAGAGTGTAAGTGACCAAAAATCATGCGAGAAAAATGTTTTGTTTCTTCTTTATATTTTCTCAGTTCATCCTTCAAATTGATTTATGCACATTAACATAATTCAACTCAACTTACTCAATTGTATCTAAACTGATTTATACACCAAGTGGTTCAAACAAACAAAGCAGAGTTAAGCTATTCTCACAAAAGCCTTTTACAGAAAAATTATTTAAAAGTTCAACAAGTTCCAAATTTACAGCAGTTTGGGAAAAATTATACTACTTCACTAGTGATAAAAAGAAAAAAATTAAATAAAAAAATAATAAAAAAATTACATTACAGTGGAGAAATCCTGACAGATGAAAGAAGATTTCATCTCAGTGACAACTTAATTTCCAGTAACTTCCTCAGTCATTTTTCCTGTCTTTGCTCTAATCATCTGCCTTTAACAATTCTTTCAGCCTGAAGGCAGATCTCGTTTAGAGAAAAGATTAAACTAACCCTGTTTGTGTCCTGCGCTGCATGTCTGCAAGATCAGCGAAAGTTTTTCACTCGGACTTTAGCTGATCTTGTATCTAAATTGACTTAGAAATCGCTACATTTTTGAAGACATATTTAATGCATTGATCCAACATGCAATGAGCAGGTCTTCACTGCAGTAAAGTTTATGGTTGTCTGTTTTGAAATGTGTGGCTTTTGCTGCCTTCATTATTGCTTTCAGAGTTGGAATGTCAACGAGGGAGCAATTTCCTTTCTACTGTGATGCAAACGGCTCCAGGAAAGCAAAGGCAGTTTGACGTTTAGCCTCAGTGAAACACAACGGGTGTAGTTCTGAGCATCGGTGCGTTCCCATAGGTTGAGTCTGCAGAACAAAATCATTTTTGTGTGATTTACATCTCCAAAAACTAAGTGAGACATAACAAAAGAAACAAAATCATTAAAGGAGTCCTCCAGAACATGTGCCAGAAAAATACAAAATACATAAATATGTCTTCTTAATTATCACTGTTCTCACTTTTTTTTTTCCTTTTTCTCATCACTGAACATTTTTTGACACAGTGATACAACTGGCCTTGATAGCCTGGAGATTAGGAAGTTGTGGGTACGCTTCCAGCTTTTAGATTTGTAGGTGCATTACTATTTCCAAAAATATTTTTGCCAATTTTTCACTTTTTTTTCTTTTTTTTTTAAAATGTGATGGGAGACAATCGTTTCTGTTTTAGTATTTTTAAAAAATCCAAGCGCAGAGGTGGATGGAGGTAAAGTGTTTTTTAAATAATGAAGGAAAAAAACATCTTACAAAGACTTGAAGAACAGAAGGACTTTGGAGACAGAGAACAAGCAAAGTGACGGACAATGCAGCAGAAGAATCCAGCAGGGAATGAAAAACAAGCTTAAATACTGTTGAATGCTAAAAAGATGCAGGTGGCTGAATACAAAACAGGTGCACAAAAAGAATGAAAATACAAAGCTTTTTTCTTAAGGAAAATATCCCATAAAAAGAATAAATTTTATCTTATGATAAAGAAGCACTCTCCTTTGTATTAAGTACGAACTTTTGCTTTCTTGAAATAATCAAAAGTATTTCATTATTTAAGAAAATTACAACAGTGGTCATAATCCAGACAAAAGAATTGTTTCAGGTATCAAACTGAATCAAATCACTACTGGCTTTATGCTTCAAACCACACAAGATTATACATAATTTTAACTTAAAAAGAGCTTTTGTGCTAAAAGTGTTGCGTTAGGATTCACTGTACCTCTTCAAGGTAAAAGATGACACATGTCCTCCACATTAGATGTACTTTGTTAATAACAACTCTATTCTTTTAATGAGTCATTTCTGAAATAAGTCATCACTTCATAACAATCATTTTGACAGCAGAATTTCAACAACTCTTGTTCTTTGTTGTAGAACAAAGTCTTCCATTCAGACAAGGTTGTCACATGTTATGATGACAAGGTTTGCATTTTTGTTTTTTAACGTCTTGTTGTCTATGAAGTCTGAAAATATGCTGCTTTTTTTCCTCACCAAATTGACATTTTACTAATCCTTCAAGTTTAGTTTAAAAGAAATGACACATTAACAATTCCATCTTTTTTTTCTCCATTTAACCCACCAAACTCAGTTCAAACATAATACGTCAAAGAATGTTGCATAAAATCAACAAAGAAATGAATTATTTTAAAAATATTTTTTTATGAGTCGCATTAAACCTAGAAGAATAAAATCTGAAAGCCGCGGCACTAATTTGCAGTCTGATGCCTCCCTGGATGTCTCTGTATTTTTAGCACTTCTTCAGGTTTGACAGTCTTTGGATCCGATCTGCTCCGACAGCTTCCTCCGATTTCCCAGGTGCGGAGGATAATTACAGATACATTTGGCTCACTGGGTTTCAATCTACCTGCTTCTGGAAACTTCCTAAAAACAAAAGCTTTTTAAAAAGCCACGTGGGAACGGAAAGGAGGGAAACTGCTTTGCAATTATCCAGGAAATGCACTTTATTGAATCACAGCAAATGTTTTTAAACCCTCACAGATACCTAAACATTGGGCGAAAAGAGAGAAAACACTAAAGAGAATGCTAGAAGAATATTTTCTTTGTCTAAATTAACAACGTGATCCTACTTATAATATCTAATAATGCCAAACTTCTGATCCTCCAAGTTCTCATCAAAATAAAATGTTTTACAGTGTTTCAGTAGTATTTTTTTTTTTTCACATATTACAGGATTCTCAAGTACTTGTATATAAAACTTTAGAAAACTCCCTAATTAACATGGTAATGATCTAATTGAGGTTCGTTTTGAAACTTTGACACATCCAAACATATCTTCATGTTTGGCGATTTATGGTTTAGGTAACTAATAACATTTTCCTTTTTTCATATTTGCTAAAACTGTCTATGTCCTGACAGTACAATACAAGACTGATAATCTGAAAAAAATCGAAATCAAACTCCACCCTGTGGTCCTACTGCCATCTGCAGAAATGCATTGTTCATGTTTAGTAACAACCAATCCGAGCCAGGAGGAGGGTCTTAGCGCTGTCAATCATGTTTGTGTACACACTGCACACACCCTCCCCGATCCAGCACATACAGTCTCAAGATTACTTGTTTGCAGCAGCTGTGCTAATGACAGAGAAACAACTTAATATTCAAGAGAAGCCGTTTATGCACCAACATCACTAGCTAGTCTACCTAGCACAGCTTCTCCCCGCTGTATGGGAGGAGCTGTAGCAGGGAACAAGGGGGGCAACTATACTCACTACATACTACTTAGCTGCTCCTTTTCATTTTGTTATTTACATACATTTTTTACTTTTCAGCCAATTAAATATTATTCATGCTGCCAAAAAAAATATGCATCGGAAAGAATCCTGCTATTTCAACCGGCCAAGCTGCTGTCTGTACATATATTAAGACATCACTTTGGTGTTTCCCTCAACAAAATATAAGAGCTTTCTCACACTGCACATGTTGCAGAAAGAAGATTGGAACAGGAGGTTTGTGGGCAGAAATCTTGGACGCTTTGACAAAAACATGGCCACCTCATAAAGAGGATTTTTTTTTCTTTTTTCAGTATTACAGTGTATTTTATCATCATTGTTAAATTTTTACTTTGTGAAACAAAATACTGCAATCCTCCATCCTGATTGAAAGCTTGTCGATGTGTCTCCTTTAATGGCAGCGGATCTGCTTAAAAACTTCCTTTTTGGTGGCAACATAAACTTCATCACTCTGCTTAGAATCAAACTAATTGGAAGGGGAAAATCCGCGATAAGATCAGTAATAGCTTTCTGTTAAATATTGATTTTAAAGAAAGCTAATCTTTTAAAAAAATCTTTTTTTTTCTCAAGTTAGTGCCCAGCTCCTTCTTTAAATGACTTGAGTACAGCTCTCAGATACTCAGCTAGAGCAAGACGGGATTAAAAAGCATTTGCTCCTCAAACCTAATGACCATATATAGCAATTTTCTTTTGAACAGATCTGACCCATAGGAGGGTATTGAACAAACTGTTTTAAGAAAGACATAAAATGGTTCTATTTTATTTTTTTCATCTAATTATTATTTTGTCCTTGTTACTGGTGACAGGTCCAAAGGATGCACCCAAGCACTGCTGGAGATAGGCACCAGATGTCATTCTGATTTAAATAATGATTTCTATTTTCTATTTTTCATTTTTATTTCCTTCTACTTACACTTTTTCAGTCAACACCTTCTGTTCTTGGCATTGAGAGGTTTCTAAATATCGTTTCTCCTGTAATTATGTTTTTGATTTGTTTCATGTGGCATGTGTGTCTTTGATTTGTGAAAAGAAGCGTTAAACATGACTGAAAATTAAGTAAAAATCATAATCTATTCAGTTTCCTCCTCCTTGCTGCCTTCACCGCTTCAGCTGAGACTTTTCAGTTTTTGGAAAAGTCTGAAATGAAACAACAAGTTCTAATTTTCTTCTTGCACAAAAAAAAAAAAACAGCTCGATTGCGGTTATAAAGGCCTGAGCTTTCAACTCCCTAATGGTATTAAATATTAACTGCCTGCTTGCCTGAAATCCAAGAGCCAAAATATTAGATTTTGTTACACAGTATTGTTGTTAAATTCAAATCTCTTTTAGATTAAGAAATATATGCAACACACCGGAGAACAATGAGTAGACTACCTCACAAAAACATTCATGGGCCTTCAACCTTTTCAAATTTAGATGTAAATAAATTTAAATCCACAAATTGGGATTTTATTTTATGAATCAATACAAAGTGTAAAAGAAATGGTTGACGGTTTGAGTTTATTTTTTAGAAATAAAATCTGAAAAGTATGATGTGATTTTGCATACAGCCAATATTTTGTAGAGTCACCCTTCATTGCGGTTATAGCTGCAGGTCTTTTATGGTATTTCTCTGCCATTTTTACACATGTGGAGGCTGAAATGCTTTATGAAAACAATTATTTTCTTTACTAAACAGTTTATACTCAGTCAGATTAGGGAGAGAGTATCTCTAAACATCAGTGCTTAAATCTTGCCTCAAGTTCGTCATGGGATTTATGTCTGGACTTTGACTGACCCATTCTAACACATCAATGTTTAGGTCAAAGCCTAAGAGAAGAAAACTTGTTACAATGGATCTAAAAGCACAAAACCATTACTATGAAGTAATTATACAGAAACTTTAAAATACAAACATCAATAACCACCTACATAATGTTTTATGTAATCTAAACAATTCCAAGTATAAAAATGACAAAATTTGGTTCTAAACTAAATTAAATGTATTCTAACTGCCCAAAGAGGAAAATTAAATTGGTGGACATTACAATCCACAAAATTTAGCATAAATGGCCACAAGTGAGAAAATATTGGAAAAAGCTTCTAATGACCTTGTTTCAGTGGAAAAGTTCAATGGGTGTGAATATTTTTCCAAGCTGCTGCATGACGTAGCACACATTTCTGTCTTCAGATGAATTAAAGCAATGTTTTTCTGAAAGAATCACATGACAATCCGAGTAAATGAAATCTAACACTGATTCAACAATGGAGATTACACACTCCCACATTTACTGAATACAAAAGATTAAAAAAAAAAAAAACAGGGATTAATCATCTGAAACGCATCGGATGATGAGAAAAGTCTTTTGTCCATCAGATAAAGATGTTACTTCTAGTTTTTGCATCTTGAATTAATAAAAGTCACATTTTAAACTGAATTTTAATTGTGATTAACAAAAACAACAACAGAGTAATTCAAAAACACAGTATTACCAGGTGTACTAAAGTGTTTAGACTGAAATTACTTGCAGTAACTCGAAGATGTCTCAACACAAGGACAGCACATCTTTTTCTGTCACCACTAACCTCTTCATTTTATTTCCTTAGGAATATGACGCTGACTTTAACAACAGAGAGGTATTTCCTTTGAAATCCTTTTTTTTTTTTTTTTTTTGAGGTAAATATATATATTTTTTTCTATTTAAATAGGCTTACATTCTGGGCCAGAGCTTTTAGAAAATGAAATGTGAGTTATGATTGTGCTGTTGTTTATTGCTGTGATTTAAAGCAGCGATTTAAAGCAGGGAGTAAACAAATCGTGTTGTGTGTCGAGTCCTCCTGCTCCCTTTGTCACTAATGAAAAGAAAAAAAGCCGGGGTCGATGCTTACCTGCTGTGATGTGGGCGCTCCCAGTGATGCAACAGGCCAGTTCAGTTGGCTTCAATAGAAAACCATCACAGCTCGCTCAGCAGCAGGAGAGACCGTCTTCTCTTTTATCATTAAGGTGGAACATCAAACATTCACTCTGCAATGACTGCATAAATCAAAAAGCAATAATTACTTGAAGACAATTAAGGGATCCTGGATTAGTTCAGCGTTAGATCTGGTTCATCGGAACCAAATCTAGAGGAATAAAAGTGAAATTAAGAGTTTTTAATAATGAAAAATAAAGACTTGCAGAGCTGTCATGGAGGGAAGGGGATATGGATCCAGTGTGAGTGTAATGGAGAAACCAGCAAGGAATAAATGAAAACCAGGAGCTTAAATACTGAGGCACAGCTGGAAAATTGCAAAGAAACCAGACGAAGTAATCAGAGTGGATGTAGTACAGCTGTGAGAGAAGTAATGCATGTAGATAGAGGGAGGGAGACTAATTAACACAAAGGAAATTGAACTAAAACTCATAAAGGACCAATAAAGCGGGGAGAACAAATAATTATCAGGGCACTCAGTTCTCTCTGAGTTGTTGTTGGTCTGTCTCTGTCATTCCCCGCTAATCTGATATGAGATCTGTGGCTTGTTGCCCTTTGCTATATGTTGAGCCTTCCTATTATCTGCTGAAGTCTCACTCTCTCTCACTCTCCTACAGTCTGAGTGATCTGCTCACCTGACTCGCCATAGAAGATACGGTTTCCTTTTAAATATTTTCTCACATTTCCATGCATCCTGCAGAACCGTCATTAAAACAGAAAATAGCTTACTCTGAGTCCGCTTCACTCAGTAGCAAGATGCACACTGAAGATGGGTTGTTGGACAAGAATCTACCAGTCAAGCTGAGAATTATTAGATTCTGGCCACCAACTGATTTCTTGGTTAATACTGTGTGAAACAGGAACAAAATGGAAAATAATGGCTTTTATTGCAGCTACTGTGTAGGGCGGGACTCAAAGTTTGATGAGTATAGAAGAGCCTGATGTTTACATCTCCAGAAATGAATAAGTAACAATTTTGAAAATATAAAACCTTGACAGAAGCTTGTTGTTCTCTTTTAATGCCTCAGAGCTGCAGAATATACCAGCAAGCTGTCGTCTTCTCAGACCAATTATTTTCTTTTTTTTGCCTGAAACATCTTCTATGTCTTCCAGCTTTCATTTTATTTCTGAGGACTCAGTAATTAGCTGGAGCAGTTGTTCGAGTTGATGTGCGCCTCAGACCAGGTGAGCCTTGAAACCGAGCAATAAAGGTTGAGGAAGATTAAACCTTAACAGGGTTCCAGGGTGACAGATTTTATAGGCCTTCCTCCCCAAAACACGAAAATGTGTGGCTTTCATGACAAAGTTCTGGCCTGACTTCGAGGGAAGACGGAGAATTTAGATTTTACTTTATCATTTCAATTTTAAAATTTGGAAGAGAGACACAGTCAGTCCACACATAATAGGGAATATTTTTATTTGTGATGTTTTCTTTCTGTATAATTTTCCCTCAGACACACTGTGGACACAGTTGCGTAGTTGAAGGGAATGAGGCTTGAACATGAGACCCATTCCTCCTTGTCACCCCATTACCTGCTGTCTGCCTCCCATTAGTGCTTCTCTCTCTGGAAATATATCCTGCTGCTGATTACAGATTGTACTGCAAGACTGGAGACTACCTGCCTTTTAATGTGGAAAAACTAAAAAGCAACTAAAAAGGGACAAGCACGGAATAAAGTCAGCTTTCAACAATGTTTTGTATTGACTGCAAATTATATCTGGGTATACTGTGTTTTAAGGTGCATTCAGAAGTTTGGTGTCTTTTTTTAATTATTCCATTGCCTTTCCAATTAGTCACAATGACTCAGATTTGATGTAAAAATATGACTTTTATTCTTTATTTAAGATATACAAATTGGAAGCAGTGTATTTAATTTGGCAAATAAAATGTTTTTTTCCTCATGTGATGCTTCGGATGATTTATCTGATTAAAATGTATGGTTTTATTGAATAAATTGTGTCATTTAGTAAATTTTTCACATTTTTTTGCATTTTGTCTTTCCTATGATTCTGTTTCTTCTTACTGCATCTTTTCATATTTTATTGTACAATAATATTGTATATAATTGTCTTTTATTTTATATCATACTTATCTTCTCATCCTGTCTTATTAATTTGAATTGTTATATTTTATTCTTTTCTGTTGTCCCCTCTTATCACCATGTTTGTATTGCATCTCTGTATTGTATTAAATTATAGAGTAACATACCTTATCATGCAGTACTGTAACCTATCTCATTGTGTTTTTTTCTGGATGTCGAACCGAATAAATACTTTTCAAAAATACGTCTGTGTAGCAGCTGTCCATCTAAAGAATGTTGCGGCTGTAAAGTTGTGTATTTCAACCATTTTATTTGTGATAAAGATGTTCATTTTTGGTGCGAGTCCCCTCCACCAAAAAAAAATCTCCAATGCTGAAAGCTTATTAAATCTAAATGCATTTTTGATTTGCTTCAATTACCTGTGTTGCGTAATGTTTCCATGTAACACCTTGGTTGCATTTTCTCGACCTCCATTAGTTACAAAAGCCAAATTAGCCTTTTCTCTGATGCAACAATCCTTCTGCACTCTGCTGGAAACTCGCACAATGGCGCCTCACTGTGCAGATCACTAAGTTGAGCCTCTGCTCTCAACATTCGCATCCATTACTATCCAAAGCGGGCTGAGATATAATACATTTATAGGTATTGGATTTTAACATTTTATTGGACCACAGATGATAATCAGTTCAAAAACAGTTTTAATGCCTGGCCTTTGGAGGACGAAAACAATATACTGCACAGGTTTGTACAGAAGTATCTGGCAGTCCTGAGAAATTATTTAGTGTCCAGGAATATTGTACAAAAAGCCGGGGAACATACATTTTTAATTCAGGTTCTGAATAAAAAATAACAGAGTAATGGTTCTCTACCCGGTGATATTCATCAACCTCCTAGCTGCAAAGAATGATATAATGAACTTTATTCTTTCTGCATCAAACTAAACAGCTGCTGCTCCCAAACTGTGCATGTTTATAAAGAACGTAGGAGAGAACAAATGAATTTGCCCCTGAAGTGTTCATTTATCAAAATGAAAGCTGCAGCTGCTGGCTTCAGAGTTTCTTTCTGTCCTTCTGATCTTTTGATCTCTTTGAATTCAAGGCAGACAGATTTGGGTAATTCTAGAAATTACCACCAATTCACTCACAGAGTATTGCTCAGTGCGCAACTAAAATCAACTTAAGTTCATCAATCAAGAATAGATCAATCTGTTTTTTTATGCTGGGATCATTTATTGGAAAGCTAAAATAAATCAAAATGAGTTTCACTTTAATATGATGCTGATTTGGTAGCTTTCAGTGAAGAGATGAATAAGACGAAACTGCACTCATTAAATAACACTTACAGATGACAGTTGCTCTATGTTCATTTGCCTCTTTCTTTTCCTCTGTTTTTGTTCTTTCATTTCTTTTTGTGTGTTTCTTTCATCGTTTCTTTCTTGCTTTCCAATGTTTCTTTCTCTCTCTTTCTTATTTAATTCCTTCTCATAATACATCAGTCTGTTTGGCTTCCTTTCTCCATTTCCATTCATTCTGCAGTTTTTAAGTTTCAAATGATTGTGTGATGAAGTGCAGTGCTTCTGAAATTTCCTTTATATTTTCCTACATTCTCTATGTTTTGTGAGTTGGTTCTCAGATGTAAACAATTGGCTTTTTTTTCACTGTAAATGATTCACAAATCTCATTTAACTCTTTCAAAAACTCTTTCCAGGTGCCAACCAGGGTACAAGAACAAACTTGCTCCCAAAGGCAAATTAGTTAAACCAATCAACCCAACAGTCAAGTTTTTTGGACTGTGGAGGCTACTACCCTGTGAGAAAGCAAACATGCAACATGCACATGGAGAACGTGCAAACTCCATGAAGAAAGATCCCAGGCTGGTATTTGGATACAGAGTTATATTTTTGCAAGGTCCCAATTGCACAGTTCCAACATAATCAATCCTCTAATTCCATAAATCCTAGAGAACATGAATGTGACCAACTGTGGATTAGTGGGAAGAGTCGTCGCCTTGTGATCCAAAGGTTTTGGGTTTGAGTCCAGCTACCTTTTGATGTGTCGCTGTGCAAAACACTCAACCCCAAGCTACCCACCAATCTGTGTATCACTGAATGGGACTTGATGAATGTGGAACTCGAGTTCTTTGAGTAGACGGCATAACTAGAAATCACATAGAATTCAGTCCGGGTTTTTTTTTTCACGTATTGCGATAAACTGCTCATAATATCAGAATATTAAGAACTGATCACTGACTTACATTTACCTCTGAGCTCTGAACTGGAGCTGGGAGCAGTGACTTCCTCCAGTTCCCACCAGTTTCCTGGCAACAGCTCCGTGCCCTGAATTACTTGGTTTACTCGCGTTCACAAGCAAATTGGAGTTTTTACACTTTGATTTCTGAACCGATGAAACAAATGAGGAATTATGTATCAATAGGTGAGACTAAGAGCTACCTGCTTGGAGGCAGACAATGAAACAGCTTCTGGATGCAGGCTTGTCAAACTCTCCAAGATAAAATTAATACAGATGAGCTGAAGATATTACTGTATATTAATCCAGAGATTTTTTGGGGTTTTTATCAGCGAAGAGAGAATGCTTTCTTTTGACCATCTTTAAGCTCATTCAAAAATTTGTATTTCATCATTATAAGTCCAAATGTTTTTGTTTGGTAGTTTGACTTGAATTTTTGAAAATCAGCTTCAGTTTAAGAAAGTATGAAAAAAGAAAGATTGAAAGAAGGTGTGGTTCAGAACAAAAAGAACTGCGATTTTGTAATTTCATTTTTCATTTCACAGATCTTACTTATTGACCAACTTAACTTTACCCCTTTTTTTATTATAACTTATGCTTAGCTAATGAATTTAGCTATTTGATAAACTAACACAAAGCAATCGTAAAGTGGAAGGACATCGATGCACTGTTTTCACAGTTTCTTATGAATACAAGTATAAAACTGCAGTGTGACTTTGGATTCAGCTTTCTGAGTTTGCGATTTTTTTCTTATTATTTACAAAATAGCTAAATCTCTGCCAGACTGGTTGGGATCAATAATTTTAAAATCTTACCTCAGATTCTCAATTCGGTTTAGATCTAGACTTTGACTAGGCCATCCAAGCATATAAAATATGGTTTCATCATAGTTCTGGTTTTTGTTGTGCTCAAAGTCTTCAAGTCTCATGCAGCCTCTAACAAGTTTTTATTAACTTTGACCTGTTTCTTTGTCTGAGATGTTGATGAAATGAGGTGTTTTGCACATAAAGCAAAACGCTCTTATCTGGCCGGATAACCTTGTTCCGTGGGTTTGTGGATGGATTTCTTTAAACAATGTCCTTTATCTTGCCTCTTGTCCATAAAGCCCATATTTACATGGGACTTTTGTTTCCACTTCTTTCCAATGATGATGTAAATGATGTAAAAGGGTGTTATTTTGGTGGATCAGAGTAAAAGGGAGCTCATTTTTGAAATATTTTTATTTATAGTAAAACTGTTAAGCCATGTCTCCCTTTCCTTGATTCACAAATTGTTTGGGGGGATTTTAATCACTTAAAATACTTAAAGTCCAAGCTGTCAGCAGAGGCTAAATCTGACTGCTGGCTCAGCATCCAAACATGTTGTGCCTCAGAGATTCTCTCGTCCTCCTGTTTCATTCAACAACAGTCCAGCATGTTTCTGGCTTTTTCATCCAGAAAATTTTTTAAACGATTGAAGTTCAGCCCTTCTGTTCCTCAGAGATAAACTCTGTTAATAAATTCACAGTGTTTAGCTCCACTACAAATCACAAACAAAAAAGATGAGTGAGAAACAACAACTTCTGAGGCAGAAATTAATGACTTTAAATGAATTGAGTAGTTGACTTGAAAATCATGGACCAAAATATTCAGAGCACACATTTTCCGAGCTCAATCTGCGAGGCGTTGTTGCAGCAGACAGTCAAGTTGTTGATTTGCTCTTGGTGAGTTTTTGGAGGGCTGCAGGCTTTTAAACTGTTGAAACATGTTGAATTAAGCAGTTATACCTGGATTTTCCTGCTTGACTCTGTATGGAGAGATTAAAAGTCTCGTTCAGGTGCTGATATGTTCCAGGTGTAGATCACAGGAACAGTTTGCTCACCAGAGAGCAGGGTCTATTAAAGAAGCAATCCCTCCATAAGATTACTGCAGCTACAAGACACATGATTTATTTAGTGTTTGAGGGGGCTTCTCCATATTGAATTTGTTTTACAGCTGGATCACACATACAGCGTGGGGAAAGAGACGGACATACCTCCTCTTCTCCTGCAATCTCCATTGCTGCATCCGCAACTTTAGCTGAAGTGGATAATCACATTTCACAAG
Source organism: Poeciliopsis prolifica (assembly GCF_027474105.1). Lineage (NCBI taxonomy): Eukaryota > Metazoa > Chordata > Actinopteri > Cyprinodontiformes > Poeciliidae > Poeciliopsis > Poeciliopsis prolifica. The sequence continues at coordinate 13,907,428 of NW_026562387.1, forward strand.
ACACAACCCCCAATGAAACTCCAGCACACAAATCAGAAGAGCTCCTAAATTGATTAGCTTTTCTCCCGCGTGTGTCTGCAGAAGATAGTGCGCTTCTGCCTGCGCTACTGCAGTGACATGTATAGATCTTATTCTGGTCAGATTGTGCAGCGCCTCACTTGAGAGATGCCAGCTGCTGCATAAAAACAGCCCCCAGAAAATAATTCAGCGCTTTTGAGTTGTGCCCGCAGTTTGAGAGAAAGCAGTGAGGGATGTGGCTGTAAAACCAAAATTAGGTGGTCTATTTTTCTTCTGGGAATTTAAAATCTGTGCGACTTTGGGGTTTTACATAGACATGAGTTGCTATTCGAGCCCTTGTTCTGTCTGAATATTTCATTCAAACTTTGGCTGGGGCTGCCAATGAATAAATTAAATCAAACAGCAGCACTGCAGTGGAGGCAACACTTTAGTCATAAAAGTCCAAACTTTCTCATAGACATAATAATTTTTGCTCTGGAAATATTGAAGGTGAAGGCTGTGATATCCAGGAGGTGAGCATCACATCCACTGAAAATGTACAGTACCAAAGGCCTTGAGGCACAGGCCAGTATGAGATTGTCATAGTTTGGATAACCATGACTTATGGATACCCCGGTAAAATGGTACAGCACAAAAAATGTAAAAGAAAATTCATAAAATAATCTAATCAGTTTTAATTAAAAAGCAAAGGCAGCAGTTTTGCACACTAAAAGCAAAAATGCAACATTTGATTATTGCAGTATTTATCTATTTACACCTGTGGAACATAACCCAAAATTATTTGATAAACCATAGTTTATCAAAAATATTTGAAAGAAATTGCAATTTGAGAAGCTGAAAAACATTGAGGCAATGCTACTTTGCTGTCATTTGTGCCACAGCCTATCCAAGAACGCTATTTAGTTTCCTTGATTGGGTGAACCCTCAAGACTTTGGATTTCAGCTTCCCTGGTTGTGTTAAGAGATTTCCACTGTGCATAATAATGTATATTAAGGCATATTTGGTACTTCATCTATGAAAACATGCAGTTAAAAGTGTTTTAGAGGGGGTTTAAACTATTTGTAGATTTCAGCTATTTGTGGTTCCTAAACCCCATAGATATCAGAAGTCTGCTGTACAACTATGGGTTAAAAAAAACATTTGTCCTTTTAATCTTTCACGAAAATTTGACTTTCTTGAGGATTTATGGCTCATGGCTGCTCTGACTTCAGCCGTGAGTAGGCACCCTGCCATGTCATAAGATAGTAATTGTCGCAAAAATTATGAAATGAATATTTTGCTTAGCTTTACTTTTGATATCTTAAACTGTTGCTTCGCTTTAAATTTAGAAAGGCAAAAAGTCTAGAAATCTTAGACTGCTAGTAATAACCAAACAATTCCATAGTCGTAACAGTAAACACCTTTCTCCAACCTTATAGAAGAAGGTCCAGATGTCTTCTATATACAAAAACAAGCCACGACTCAGGACTGTGTGGATGTAGGAGCTTTTGACAGAGGGACTGAAAACTATGCCAAACAACACAGAGAAAAACAGCTCAAGCAGCCTGGAGGCTGCAGGAACCAATGTCCAGAGGCCCTGCAGAAACATCTACTAGAATCTACTCAAAATCCAAAATAAACACATGCGTGTTGAAAAGCACAAATACAGCATGCAAAATTGTGAACCTATGATGAACTCATGAGTCATCTCAATATAAAAATCTTCTGAAACTCAAGGAACAAACTAAGTACAACTCATGACAGACATTTTGCAAATAACCAGCTCTACACAGTCTTTTTTCCAGCATCTGGTTGAAAAGACACAATAGATTGTTGTTATTTTTGGCTAAATCTTTGAAAAGGATGAAAAATAAAGCAGCTGGTCCATACAAAAACAATTTCAGATACAACAAAATAAGAAACTGTGAGCAGAAAACCTGGCATACAACAGTAGATGATCAACTAAAGGAAGATACATCCGTCAGGTTCCATGTTGGATGGCTGGATTTATTTTTTCCTGTTTCTTAAAAGCATATTTGCCAAATTAATCTGATGTAGATCATTTTTTATGTCTTACACTTCGTCTGTATTCCTTCACGGAGCTATTATTTTTATTTCTAAACACACACTGCTCACGATGCCAACACGTTTGGTTAAAAAGACTGAAAAGTGAGAAAGAAAAAAACAGTCAAATATTTAACAAAAATGTGGAAATACCTAATAATAATGGCCACTAGAAAAATCTTACTAGAAAGTTTGGCTCCTATGAGGAGACATTATGGTTGGTAAAACTTTTTACAGTGAACAGAGATTAAATTACTAGCTGTAGTGGTTGTTCAACATCCACAGGTATTTCTAAAGTTCATGTATATGGATTGCCATAAAAATGAAATACTAATGCACAGCTTTTCAATTTAATTGCAGTTCCAGGGAGTTAATTTACTGCAAAACAGTTTTTAAAATGTTGCACATACCGACTAAAAGATGGTAATGAGGTCAATTTATCTCTAAAATCAATGTTTCTCTCCTCCTCTCTGAATGCAAAGGAGTGTTAAAGATTATACAGAAAGCCACTCTGACTGATTTTATAAATCTGTTTCTGTTTGCGCTAAGGTCTTATTAATACAAGTCTATTTTCACATACAGACATATACATATATAAATATATATTTCTTAGATTCCTTTTTACTAAATTAGTTAAATCAGTAACTCAAATAAATCTGAATGTGTAAGATAAACATACATTACATAACAAATCACAAAATAACACAATGAATGAATAAATAATTTGAGTATTTATATTGTTTTTTAAATACATAAAAATAAGCATGGAAACAAATATTAAATAAAAAATTACATAAAAATTTCTTTTTTTATTGTCATTGTTTAATATAATGTAAATTATTGTGTAATTTACCTCGTAAGCATTGTAAGTGTATAATAATAATAATAATAATAATAATAATAATTATTATATTATTATATATTATTATTATTATTATATTATTATATTATATATATATTTAATCACCATAATAATAATAATAATAATAATTATTATTATTATTATATTATTATTATTATTATTATTATTATTATTATTATTATTAATTAAAGGTTGTTCAAAGAGTCACAGTGACAATTTAAGTATTTCAAGATGGACTTTAATGATTAAAATAATAGATAAATAAACAACTAAATAAATAAATAGATAAATAGATAAATACATAAACATTATTTTGCACAGTTGCCTTTTCAGTTTCATGTTTAACAAATTAATTATCATGCAATCAATACATTATTTACCTACTACTCTTATTACGTCTTTCATTCGTTTCTCTATATACAGCAGCTGTATAGATATGTATTATATTACGGTCTCCGTTAGATTGTAGAAGTTTTTGCCTTTGATATTCCAACGAGTTTAATTTCATTTTGTTTGAACGGATCTCTACTGCCCCCTGGCGGAGATAAGAAGGTACAGCCACACCAGGGGAGGCGGGTTCCCAGATAGAGATGCTGGACGGAGGATTTTTCAGATGTTTGGCAGAATTGAACCTGGACATGCAAAATGTGTTGGTATTTGAAGGAAATACTATCAGAACCACATCGAGTTGCAAAAGCTGCCCTCCAATAAAAGATCTGAAACTGTAACACGTTTGCTTCTTTCCAGTAGAATTATAATCAGCATCTGTTGCTTATATTTCCAGAAAGATTTCTGATTAGTGTTGGAGTCATGAGCGTTGACTTGGGTCATGAAGAAGTCTTGCAGGCTCTCAGTTTGTTCCCGTGGATTCAACAGATCGTGTTGTGGCCGTGCCTGCGTGCATGTGGTTGCAGAGAAATCTTTTTCACACTTGCAGGGAACGCATGCGCGGAGAGGAAACCAACTGGTTTGTGTCAAGTCGGAGGCAGACGGATGTGATCGAGCTGAAAATCACCTGTATTCTGGCATTCATGGTGACACAGTAAGTAATCGATTTATTGGATTGTTCCTCCTCCCCTCCCCACCCCTAACCCCCTATAACATGATCACGTTTAAGAAGATTATCGCGTTTACGCTTTTTTTTTTTTCAAACAAAAATAAAACGCGGATAATTCAGGAGCATCTTTTTTCTGGATGTTCCAGCATCCATATAAATGTCCCTGAATTATTCATCATGACTTCTGTGTAATCGTCGCTAAATAAACCGACTTAGTCCTTCTCAGATTTCATTTTTCGGGGATATTTGCCTAAAAAATGAGAAACACAACATGGGAGGAAAGCAACATCTTATCAGCCCTCCCGATCAAATGATTTCATTGTATTTCTATAAATGGCCGCTCGCTTTGGGCTGAGAGCGATGCTTGCGTGTGCCATCACGCGTGCGTGTCCTCCCGAGGATGCAACTGATGGATGCGATCTCTGCGGTTCAAGGAATGACGCCGAGCCGCTGTCATAACCGCTCTCTGACAGAGAGGAGGGGAGCTGCCCCTCATGCTGGGATTCTTTCTGGATGTTTTTTTTCCCTCTTACTTTTCAGCATAATCCAGTTTGCTTTGGATGCATCTGACGTTAGTTTCCTTTCCACTTTGCATTAAGATGTCTTAACAGAACCTGCAAAAACTGCACAGAAAATGCCATTGGATGTCGAAATGCATTCTACAAAATGCATCTGCTGTAACAGGTGGAAACGAATAGAAGTTATCCTCAATTATCTTGAATATCATTGAAAAGATAATTCAGTTCAAATGTAAATCAGATGTTACTCAGTGTTGTATGTTTTTTAAATATGTCAGACCACTAACTCATGCTGGCTTTAAAAAAGAGATGAAGAATAAAGGAGATGAAGAAGCAACTGGGTTTCACCATATTTTTAGGGCACTGTTGTGCCAAATTTCACCCAACACACCAAAGAGATCTTAAAAAACACCGGGGAACCTTTCCAGGAGTTGGTAACCTACCAAACTTACTCCAAGAGCCAACCAGTGACTCGTCCTGGGAGTCACAAATGAACCATTTAAAGCACCCCAGACATTAGTTGTTTCTCGTAAGGTCAGTGTTTTCGATAACAGGAGAGAGAGACAAGGGGAAAAAAACATCCATGGAAAAGTTGCAAGGGTGGTGGTACCGTGATGGTCAGGAGCTGTACATAGTCAACAGAACCACAAATTTGACTCTAGTAGAAAGTCCTGAAGAAGAATGTCTAGTTCATGAGAGCTACAATTCAAAGCACATCAGTGAGTCTACCCTGAATTCAAAATGAAAAAAAAAAAAAAAGAAACACGAGCAGGAGACAAAAATAATTAAACCAGACGAATCTCAAACAAGCTGTTCCATCAACTGGTCTAAAGTTTAACATCATAACAAAGCAAAAAAAAAATAAAAATAGAATACAAAGTGCCAGAAAAGGACTCAAGAAATAGCCCAACTGTTTCTGTTGATCACTTCAAACATTTTCTTAAAGGTGCTTGTTTCCATTACGCTGATGTGAAATGTTGGAAGATGCCTTAACAAAGGGCATCCATGGTCTGGAACTTCATAGACTTCGTCCACCTTGAATGTTTCCAGTGTAGATCAGCTAAACATGCAGGATAGAAGCTCTAGACAGTGATCTGCCTAGAGATAAAAAAATAATACCTTTTTTTTTTTTTCCTTTTTTGTCTAAATCCACTTAAAATCTTTTCAGAAATTTAACCAAAACCTTGTCAGCAAGAGGCCTTGATGCGCAGCAATCCCGTCATTTTCAAAAGCAAGAATGAGTTTTTCCTTCGCCATCAGGGAGTCAGGAGTGTGAATGGCTCATAGAAATTGCCATGAAATCCAGATCTTACAGCAAGTTTCATAGAAGGTTAGATGGATGGATTGATTTGACTTTTAACCGAATCTAATGTGATCCTATTACCATTTTAATGCTCTCTTCTTGTGTCACCTTATTCCTGTCAGAGCTGCTCTTCATGCTTTTACCATTTTCCAGTGAACACTCCAACCTCCCTCGAACTCTGTGATGCTCCTCTGCTTGCAGTCCATGGGCTCAGAGCGGGCGGAGATGCGCAAGAGACAGATGCAGGTTCATCAGGAAGCAGCTGCCAGTGTCCTCCAAACGCGCCACAAAATGGGAAACACCCCCACCAACGCTTCAAACGCCTGCTGCTTCTGCTGGTGCTGCTGCTGTAGCTGCTCCTGGTAACAGACACACACCACCATTGGAACTAGCAACCAATGCTCAATATGATTATAATTAATGTTCTTTGTTCAGACTAACATTGGAAACCATTTTTTTTTGCAATCGGTTTGCCTTGCAGATGAATGTAACGACATTATTCAGACTTTTGGGACAGACTGGCAGAGTCGCGTAGGACTGTGAAATGAAAGAGAAATTATACTTGGGTTTTAATACTTTGGGAGATAAAAAGCTAGAAAAGTGTGTTGCATATGAGTTCAGCTTCAGACAAAACCCTGAGTTTCATCTGAAAGTTAGATTTCCGAGCATGACACCTCCACCACCATCCTCCATTGTGGGCATCATGTTATTTTCTTTTTTTTGAGCAGTGCCTTTTTTTTACAATTCCAAATACTGACAAGTTCCACTCTTGCTCCTTCAGACCATAAAACATTCTCCAGCAAAGTTTGAGGAGATGTTAGCCAGAAAGAAAATGTTCCATCTTTCAGCCCTATGTCTTAGGGTTGAAAGATCACAGTCAACCCCACCCTTTCTCCCAGAACAACAGGACCTCAGTGGTCACACGCAGAACCGTCTCCGGGGATTTAACCTGTTTTGCAGTTATCCATGGCTGAATCAAGCTTCCTCTGGGGGCAGCCACCATAATGCACTTCACAGGAGATGAGTTATTCATTTAATCTCTACTTGTATATGAATTTGGTTTTAATCATTGCACAGCAGCCACATTCCCAGTTGGGATGGCTCGCGGGGGACTCTCACCTGAACCAATTACTCCGGGGCCAGCTGCTGCAATAGAAGCAGCGAATTGCTTTTAATTATGCACAGGTGAGGCCCACGGGGGCAACAAGGTAGTTGACACATTTTATTATTAACGCAGGTGGTCCCAGCGGATCGGTGTGAACCTGCCATTTGTGCTGAGTCAATTTGAATGAGGAACAAACATCAGTTTATCTACACAATTCCAGATAAATATCTGACTGTTTTAAGGCGCTTGCTTTCACTTTGCATCAGGGGAGTCAGACCTGATGCAAAAAATTACATTTCAGAGTGGACTTGATCTGTCGTTGAGGATCAAAACTCATTGGCCAAGATTGTGTGCACAATGGAGGAATTTGACTTTGGCTTCAAAAGCTGACCCAATAAAGGAATGGATAAAAGAAATAATATAAAAAGGTATTTAAATCCAATTTTCATATAGAAAGAAAGAAGAGAGAAAGATAGAAGGAAGGAAAAGAGGAATAGATGTGGGAGTGTGAAGATTCTTATTTTGGTTCACAGCAGTGGCTGACTTCTCTGGCTGTAGTGTTCATTGTGTTCGTCAGAGAGACAATCTGGGGGAAGAAACTCTCTCTGTGGCTACTTATTTTTGCAAATACAGCCCTGAAAGCTGGACCTCAAGATAAAGATTCAAACTGTTTGTGTCCAGGATGTGCGGGTTCTGTAGGGATGTTAACCATCTTTCCCCTTACTCTGTACCTGTACTGTAATACAAGTGCTAGGCAAAGTTCTGGACTGAAAATAAGTGAAATAGCAGCCAGAGTCCAGCGATGGGACTTTAAGCGACAAACCAGCACAATGTTTATGACTGTGAAGTAGAAGGAAAATAGAATGCAGTATTCAAAATGTGTTCTTTGTAAGCTTGCTCACGTTTGGTCTGGATGGAGAACAATCCTCAGTCTAACCCTATCAACCACATATCATTGATCAATTTTAGGTTTCTGGGTCAAACGTGAAAGAAAACTGAAGGAGCTAGAGGTTTGTAAATACTTTAGTAAGGTTGTTGTAAAGTCTGTCTGCTTTGAAGCAAAATCTAGGGAAATTATTGAAGATGTTAGTCAACATTCTTGGTTTTTCGAACAAAAGATGGGATTAAATATTCCTGTTGTTTTGACTGCTCAGACATAATACCTACTCTCAATCTTTTCAGCTTGACTGTTAGAGGAGACGAAGAAACCATACAGGGGTCAACGTTTGAGCAGCAGCCAGAAGGAAACTCCAATTGTGAAGAGAGGTAACTCCCTTCTTCACTTCTCGAAAAATGACTTTAAGGAAACCCAACTGTCTTTGCAAAACAAATTCTTCATTCATTCCTCAGCCCGAAACCCACCGTGGACGAAGCTCGCTCCTGGGCGGTGTCGTTTGAGAAGCTGATGAAAAGTGCAGCTGGGCGAAGCTGCTTTAGGCAGTTCCTGAGGACGGAGTTCAGCGAAGAGAACATGATGTTCTGGCTCGCATGCGAGGATCTGAAAAAAGAGACGAATAAGACTGTGGTGGAGGAGAAAGTCCGCCAAATATATGAGGACTTCATCTCCATTCTGTCCCCAAAAGAGGTGAGACAAAGAAGTTGATCAAGTCAAAGAGGAGGTGTTAAATTTAACGCCAAATTCATCAGGAAATAGTGGACAAAACGAATCATCTCAAAAGGTTGGGATTAATGTCCCCTCTGCCTTGCTGTTTTTATTGTAATATACATTAAAGTTTGAAGAATTTCCTCCAACTGAACATGTTCTTCAACATGTTCAGTTGGACATAGAGCATGATGTGTTGCTCTTTGAGATCTTTTTTTTTATTCTGTTCAATTTCCATAATTCCCTCATTTTGCAGGTAAAATAAGTAATCAGGGATGGGTGTGGTTAGTGAACTTGAACAAAACAATGTAGTTTAGAAAGTCTTTTTACCATAATAAATCACAAAAAAAAGAAACTTATCGACTTTCCTTATACGTCGTTTAATTCAGCATCTCACCATTTTCTTGCCCTACAGGTCAGCTTGGACTCCCGCGTGCGAGAGGTGATAAACCGCAACATGCTGGAGCCGACCTCATGCACATTTGACGACGCTCAGCAGCAGATCTACACATTGATGCAGAGAGACTCGTACCCTCGCTACATAAACTCGCCTGCGTACACAGATCTGCTCAACAGCTTGGAGGAGCCTCCCCCGGAGCCATAAACTCTCTCCACTGCCACACTGTTAGCTTTTCAGCGCATGCATCCCCCCCAAACACACACATACTCAAACTAAAGGAGGAGCTTTTGTGTAAAAAGTCAGAGACCTGCTATTTAGAGAAAGACAGACAGGAAAATGAACCCAGCTGAAAGCCAGTCTTTATCCAGCTGATAACTGCTGTTTATTTCCGCATGATTAGTGGATTTCCAAGTCCTGCAGAGCAACCAAGAACAAAAGCTAGGTTTGGCATCTGTTACTGTATTTGTTCAGAAAACATATCTATATTTTTATACATATATAAATATATATAAATATATTCCCTAGCGCTTGACATTGCACTTTTCTACCTTATTTAAAGCGGGAAAGCATGTATCTGTGAGCACTGCATTTGTATTTAGGTATATTGTGAGCCTTAATGCATATTCAGTTCTTGTAGAAACTTGTAGGTTTTATTTAAATGTACCTTAGGAAGAAAGGAAAGTGCCTTGGATCAACATCTTCTACACAAGCACCTTTTAGTTCGACGTGAACGGTGCGACAATGACTTCACATGTTGGTGCTTTCAGCTCTTCTCAAAGATATATATGAAAGGTTTTTACAACTCGACGAGCTGATACCCAGAGATCGATCTCGTCTGTGCGTTTCAATACTGTGATATTAGTTATATATTTAATTTCAACAGAACAGGGAAAAATATGCTGAATACATGACCATGAACACTGATATATTTATGTATGATTTAAAAAAAAAGGGAATTTGTGTGAAATAGCTATTTGAATTCTCACGAATTAAATAAAGCACAATCATATGTTCTTGCTCTCATTTGATATGAGCATTAATTAAATGTTTTGTGAATTCTTTATTGGGCTGCCTTTGTGACCCAGTTGCACCCCTTAACCAGCTAGATATACAAGAGCTTATATAAATGCGTTATTTATTTACATGTTTTTTTTTCTCAAAATCGAAATGGACTCCCTCTGTTTTGGTTAAATCTCACTCTTATCAAGTTGCACCATGGTCAGATGGATTTTGTTGCCATCAACAAGTTTCTAATGTAATTCTGATGGATATTTGACGGCGCTTCTTGGCTGAATCAGCCGAGCAGATTTAAATGAGCATGTTTACTGTGAGAGGTTCAGGTATTGTAGGGTTGAGGTCTGGGCTAGGCTCATCAGCCTAATTGATCTCACTAAAAAAATAAATAAATAACAGTCCGGATGTGTGTTTGGACTGATTATCCTTCTGGACCACCAAACTGACCACCATGAAACAACAGTGCTGAATTTGGCTTTAAATCCAATAATGTGGAGTATTTCACTGTTTGTTGGCAACTATAGCAATTAAATCAGCTCTAAATCAAAATCTATAATAGCTGAACTTCAAAAACTCAGCATGGATTTTTCTAAGACAAATAGCAGTTTGTGATTAACAAATACAAGTGTAGGTTAAAACTCAAAGAGAATCTGGAAGCCAAAAAAGTAGTACTGAAATGGCCCTTTTTTTATTCTGTAATGCGTGCACATTTACCTGTCGATTTGTAGTCATCAACTCCAAAAATAGCAATAAAATAGTGCGACAAATCAAAAGTAAATGGGATGATCTGAAAGCAAAATAATGTACATTTCTTTTCTTTTTTTTATCTTGAGTAAAGAGAAAAACAGTAGGAAAATGCGAGTTCTGTCTTTGATACCTATCCGGAGGTGCTGGAACCCAATCCGGGTTTACTTTCAGTAGGATTCAAAAATACTCCCTCTGTCAAGGGAAATGCAAAATACTTTTCAATTATTTGTCGCAGTCTTGAGAACAGAAAAGAAATGAAAATGGAATCAGCACATCAAGGAAAATCTGTACCATCCAGAAAATGCCTGATCACTACATCTCTACAAAATGGCAATTTTGCTAAAGCAACTCATGTAGCCAAAGGGATACATCGCTCATAAATACTTGAATTTCAAAAGCTTTTTTTTTTTTTTTTTACAGCAGCCCATTTATTGTGAGAGTGTCAGTATTAAACTTCAAAGTTCAGCCCTAGTTATTATAACACATACAGTTCCTGCAAAAATGGCTCGTCTCAGTGGCAACATGCTTTGCAATCAAGCACCTAATGTTCCTCTACAGTAACACTGAGTGGAGCTTGTGGCTCTAGAGGAGATGCAGCATTGTGTCAGTCAGGCCTTTCTTCAGGGTAACAGGAAACCCCAGGTATCTGTGGGCCTATGGAGCAGCAGCACACATTTACTGTCAGGTACAGTTCATGGTCGTAAGTCCACCAAATTTTAGAGGAGTGGAGACCAAAAGACTCGGACAGCACTGAGTCTGAGTGGGGCCACTCACTCGTCGCTGATGGCAGGAAGCTGTTTCTCTATGAAACGCTTGACGTCGATCATTTCCTACAGAGGAACAAAAAGACGCAGGCTGTAATGCCAACTGAACGAGAGGTGCTACTGCTTCTCAGAAAGGACTGCCTGCAGACTGACCTCTGGACAGGCACTGTGAGGTAGACCGTGGTACGATTTAAAGGTGACGTTGGCCGAGTTGATGAGGCTTTTGATCTTCTCCGCCGTCTGGGTGCCGAATATAAACGGGACGAGGGGATCGGAATCCCCGTGGCACTGGAGGACATGCATGTCCTTGTTAGCACTGTTGGCAGCCGCCTGAGAATAGAAGAGATTAGGATTGTTTTTATGATCCGATTATGACAGATTATGAGTAGGAAGGGAATATCCTTGCAGCATGGTTTCATTAAAGGGATGGTTCAGAGGAAAAAGAAGTGGCTTACATGCTCATTTTTAAGAAAATTATTAACTGTCACAATCATGTTCTGCTTGTTGTGCCTGCTACGCTCACTCGTGCTGATTTCTGATGCTGCATTTAAATGAAGCTGTAAATGTGGAGGTGCTGTTGGTTTTCTACCTCAGGGAAGGATTTACGGAGGGGAAGCCAACAGCTCAGCGCGACCACACCGGCAAGCTTCTGCTGAGATGTCAGAGCCGTGTACAGAGACAACGCTCCACCCTGTAAAAACAAACCCAAAATAATCTGTAACTTCCATTTGATTAAATTCACCCACAGAGACAACAAACATCCATGAAGGGAGGAGAAGCTGTGTCAAAGGTCAAATAAGAAAATGCTGATATTATGGTAGACACTGGTGGATGGACAGAAAGTTTAAATAATGTAATGTGTTTAAAAAAAAAAGTCTGGCAATACAAATATATTCCCATACATTTCCTAGTGTATGTATTCATTTTGCATACTTGTGGAAAACCAGGAGCCTAAATAACACTCACACACTTTCTAAAAATGAAACGCATACCTGCGAAAATCCACCCAGGAGAATTCTGTGTGAAGGTATCCCATTCCTCACTTCTTGATCTATCATAGCTTTAACTGCACAATGACATGAAAATAAACAAAAACAAAACAAAAAAACCTTATTATTTAACCTTAGTAAAGTTTTTCAACCATTATTTAAACTTACCATTTTCAGACGCTCTCTTGATACCAGCCTCGTCTTCATCGGCCTCTGGACTCAGCCCGTAGATATCAAACCTACAAGTGGTGGAATAAGCATCAGAATCGCTGTGACGTAGAGATACACTGATGTGAAAATATGATTCATCGCCGTCACATAAACTAGCAAATACCACCCGGCCAACCCAATTCCAACTAGATGGAAATAAACATTGGTTATTTAAATTACCCCAGAATTACTAATCAAACAGATACAATATTTTAAAAAATATTGTATCACTAACACTAACACTAACATTAGTGTTAGTGTTAGTGTCAACACTAACACTAATGTTAGTGTTGATCCGTGATTGAGCAAAAATTAGAAATACTTTTTTTTTTTCTTTACAGTGAACACACCACATCTACAAGGTACTAGATGTGACTCCTAAGTGTGGATGTTGTTCACTGTACAGGAAGAAAACTAGAAAATTATGAAGAAGCATATTTCATGTTTATACATGACATGAAGAAGCACAAAAGGCTTTAATAGCTTCTCGAAAAAAATCTACTTAATATACAAAGAGATTTAATTAAGCCAATCGTTCTAATTATTAATTCAGTTAAATGAGAGTTTAATACTTATTTTGTCTGGATTTTTTTGTTGTTGTCGTTCAAAAGCAAAACTGTGTAACAATTGTTACTTTTTTGCCACTTGTCACCACAACTGTTTCTGGTATAATCCAATTTCTCAAATACACAGTTATTTTAATTTAATCTTGTAAAGAAAAATTCTTCTGTTGGAAATTTTACACAACAATATTTTGAGGAGTACAAAGATTGTTTTAAAAGATAGTGAGTAATAATGCAGGTTTTGAAAGGAGTGAAGAAATTTGCTTTAATTCTATTTAGTTGAATTTATGAAAAACAACCTGATCTGGATCAACGCCTGCAAAATTTTTGTCAATTTGTAAATTTTGATTGATTCTTTTAAAAGTTATTTACATAATTGCTCAATTTTTCCACTTAAAAAATATGGTGTTGACAAAAAATATCAGGGGGAAGTGGAGTATTTCACTGTTATCTATAATTCTAAAAAGCAAACTAAGTCTGTAGGTAAATAAAAAAACAAACAAACAAAAAAATCATAGTTGACAATCAGTGATCAAAAATTTGCCCAATTTCAAATTGGTGCACCTCCTGAAAAGTGCCCCTGGAAACTCAATCTGCACTTTTTCATACCATTAAATGAAAACAAACATTAACATTCTGGAACTCTAAATCTCTTCAAAAATAAATACATAATTAAAAAAATCAATCTGGGGCCTCACCATGAAGGCATGGACATCCTCATGTTGAGAGAAACAGGCATTGTAGGACTGCAGATTCAGACATATTTGCAAGAATTAATGCGAGTTGCAGTGCAAGTGAAGGTTCTGAATGTATTAAAAGGCATAATTTGCTCTACAAACACACCAGGAGCACTTACGCATGTGGACAGATGTATTTCACATGAGGTATTCTAATGCCTTCAAATGCCTCTGCCCATCCGTGCCTGTCAAATTTGAAACAATAACAAACTCAAGCAGAAGCACCGTTAGCTTAACTTTAACAGCAATTATTCTGAGTCTAAGAGAGCAGGAAGACTTACCCAGTATCACCAAGGCCATGCAGAAAAATGACCTATAAATCAGAACATGCACGTCTGTAACATGAGGTAGAGGCTGGCAGCTGTCACATTTTTAGCAGCTTCTGTTCTTTAACACTTTAAAGGCAGCAACTGATGATTTGACCGAGTTTAAATAGAAAGTTTGCTCTCTGAAACGACTCTATTACTCACCGCCGCAGTGGCTTTCCGGGCAGCAGGCACGATGGCAGGTAAAGGCGCTGACATGTTGTTACCGCACATACAGCGCCTAGGCAGCCACAATTTAGCTGATCTCGGCTAAACTCTGACACTAAGCAGGTGTTTAGGCGGTAATTCAAACTATAACTGAGGAGAATGTTTTAACTGAGGAAACTGGTGAAAGGTACCCGGCCTCCTTTTGCTAAAGAAAAAAAAAACCCTGAATTTTCTTTTCTTGAAGTTGAATTCCGTGAGAAGTCAAACGGTCGGCTGGCTCTCCAAGCTACAAGGACTCTTGTTTTCCAACTGACTGGGCTGTTTTAGTCCCGCCCCCGGAGCTACCTGATTGGTTGTTTACTGATCCTCTTTAGCAATGCAAGTTACTCATTGGTTCTGGTCAAACCGAGTTAAGTCCTCTGCTGAATAAACACCAACGAAACCTACAAAATAATGGCATTGATGGGCGCATACTACTACTACTACTACTACTACTACTAATAATAATAATAATAACAGTTATTATATTATTATTATTATTATTAATAACAATTATTATTATTATTATTATTATTATTATTATTATTATTATTATTATTATTATAGTTTCCATTATGTTTTATATCTATATGATGAAAACATAGAACAACTGACATGCACGTCTGTAACATAATAAGCTTTATCATGCTTATTATTAGCATGATAAAGGAGAGTAACCAAAAAGTTTAAATACAGATTACAATTGATGATGTTACATATGTTTTTATCACAAGGGGATTTAAAATAGGCCGCATCCTATCCTTAGGACCAGATTAATAGAAATAATTGAATGATTAATGATAATAATTTAAAGTATTTTATTTCTTTTCAAGTCGTTACATTTATTTGCGTATTCATCTTTGTAATTGTTGGCTTGGCTGTATTTTATCTTTTCAATGACTGAAAATGGCTTTACAGAATCTGGCGCTCCCTTGTGGCAGCATCACTGCAGTATCTGTTCGTATCCATGACAGCAACTTATTTTATGTCTTACTGAATTTTAGCCACTGTTTAACAGCATAATATTTGAGTTTGTAAATGTGAGCTTTGTACAGCTTATAGAGGCCTTGAACGATGGCGAGATTGAGTGACATGCTTTTAATTTGAAACAACCTATGGCGCTACAGAACAATCACATCCGCTGTCATGTTGTCACGTGACCTTGTGTCCTTGGTTCGCTATCTTGACATGTGAGCAGCAGAAACATGTCTTTCCCTAAAAAACCCGGCGGTAAAGGACTGGACGTTTTGCAAAATCTACCGAGAATAACTTTAGCAAATTTACGTCCTGAACCAGGAGCAAGAAAGAATGTAAGCTGTATTTTCCTTTCCTTTATTGTGGTCACCGTTAGCAGCTAATATGCTACAATAATAGCATGACGTTTCCTTGCTTTATAAGACAGCGCACCAGCTAATCTAAAGCCGTTGCTATTTTGCAGGAAAAGCGGCGGGGCAGAGGACAGCACGGAGGTAACAGGAGCGGGAGAGGCCACAAAGGAGAGCGGCAGAGAGGGACCAGACCTCGGCTGGGGTTCGAAGGGGGACAGACCCCCTTCTACTTGAGAATTCCTAAATATGGCTTCAATGAAGGTCACAGGTAAACAAAAGAAATCGTTTCTTGATTTGTTTAAGTTCAATATTAGTGACACAGAATATGCTAATAGACTCCGAGTATCATTTATTAAAAATGCACCGATTGCTCTCAAGATGAGCGGAATCGACCGATCTTTAGCATGTCAGGATGACAAAGTGACTTAGAAGCTGAGATTTTCTTTAAGAGTAACATGTTATATTGATAACATCACAAAGGACATTCGGCATACACAGTTTCTTTGGAAAGTCTGCATTCACTGTCCCTGGTGACTCATGCTTTCTTGAAAACTTACCTTTATAAGTCTTTTGACCATGGAAATGTCATTGTTCATATCATAATTAAAATTAAGCACCCAATAAGCTCTAATTTTCATTAAGGTGGTGTTTAATAATTTCTGAACCAACAGTATCCGGTGTTATAAGTACATTTCTGTTGTTGTTCCTTACAAGTCGCCGTCCACAATACCAGCCTTTAACGTTGAAAAGACTGCAGTACTTGATTGATTTGGGTCGGATCGACCCATCACAGCCCATAGACCTGACCCAGCTTGTCAACGCCAGAGGAGTCACCATACAGCCATTGAAGAGGGACTATGGAGTCCAGCTTGTTGATGAGGTAATTTTAGCTTGATTCATTGTCAATGTACCACACCTGGAGGCGGTTCTAGAAAGTATTGACTCAAAGAATATAAATGCACACCACACATTCACAATTTTTATTTGTAAATCATTTTTTTTACATTGATTTAAAATCAGTGTTTTTTAAATCATTGACAAATATATGCTACTTTGTGTCAGTCCATGACTTAAAAACCTAGTAAATGACATTCAAATTTTTATTTGATACATGACATAATGTGAAAATGGGATGAATATATTTGCAAAACAATGAATCTTAAGCAAGATCAGATAATATATTCAGCTAAATGAATATATATTCAGTTTTTAGATTTGATCAGTTTTTAGATTAGATTTAGATCTTTAGATTTGGGCATTTGATACAGAAAACATTGCAATCAAATGCAATAAATAAACTGTTAGACTTTATGCAGCTTTTAAACATGTATGAAAGTGAAGTAATTGCAGGTCTTAAGAAGATCAATATTAGATCAAATACCATCACCAGGTGGCGCCACATGATGGTGTTGTGACTAATGAAGAGACGCCTTGTCGACTTCTGATTTTCACCCTTTTCCAGTTCTTATTTATTTTCCGTTTCTTTCAGGGTTCTGACATTTTTGTAGCAAAAATCAACATTGAGGTTCAGAGAGCAACTGAAGGAGCCATAGCAGCTATCGAACGGAATGGAGGCATCATCACCAACAGCTTCTATGATCCCATAAGTCTCGGTAAATAAACAATAGTAATGCAGCTAACTTATTATAGTATTGTTTTTTTTTTCAATGAAAGGCATGCCAATGTATTATGTTTTCACAGGAATCCTTATCAAGCCCGTCCCGTTCTTCATGAGGGGGCAGCCAATCCCGAAGCGGATGCTGCCGGGAGAGGACATGGTCCCGTATTACATGAGTGCTGAAAACCGGGGTTACTTAGCAGATCCGGAAGAAATCCAGCAGGCCCGCCGCGCCTTGGCGCAGAAGTACGGCTACGTGCTGCCAGATATTTCAAAGGATGAACTGTGTCACATGCTGGCCATGAGGAAGGATGTTCGACAGATCTTCTTTGGCCTGTCTCCAGGCTGGGTCGTTAACATGCCAGAGAAGAAGATCCTGAAACCTACCGACGAGAAACTACTGCAATATTACTCCTCTTAGGTGTTCACATGGTTAAACTGTTGATTTTATATGCCCAAATTAAATATCGTCTCAAAAATTACGTTCATCCCATCTGGAGTTATTTTTGTGACTGAACACTCTTGTGTCCCGGCAAAACTGCATGATGGAAGGAACGTGAACTGTAACAGGTGAGGGGGAAATAAGGAAAATAAGATAACTCAAAGAATGAAAACAGGAAACAGATGCCTGGTGATGTGTGTTACTTGTGAAATGGCTTTGCATAGGGGCCCTACAAGGGGGAGTTTGAAATTAGTCATATGCAGCTGTATCCTGGAGTAGATGTTCAAAAGATTCATCTGCCCCCTCTAAACTCAGCCCCCACCCCACATACATATACCTTTTTTTGAAGACAATCACAGCAGTAACATTTTAGATATGAAAACAGTTTATTCACTTAGCCAAATTACATCATATGTGTATTTTAATAGTCTACATCTTGATAATACTGTTTTGTCTTTAATGACTCCATGGGGTTGAAATGTCAAACTATAAATAACTTGGTATTTTATGCAGAAGTTTTATCAAAGGAAGCATGCAGTGCCCTGTCAAACTTTATTTACATATGTATAATCACATATTCAAAAGGGTTTTTTTGATAATTCAGATGATAGACCAACAAACCAAGTTTGAAGTGAATGCAAAATTCTGATCTAATAAAACTTGGTGGTGCAGTTGTACATCATTGTCTTACACCAAGAAGTTCCGGGTTCAGATCCCAGCCTTAGGTCTTTATGCATGGACTATTCATGTTCGGTATTCCAGCTTCCCTATGTAAAATCATAGGTGTTTGGTTAATTGGTCTCTAAATTGTCCTTATATTTGATTATGTGCGTGCGTATTGTTTGTTCTTGTGATAGATTGTGATCTGTGCATGGTAATCCTCACCTTTTTGTTCAATAACCACTGGCGATGGGCTCAAGTTCCTCAGCAGGTATAAGCAATGGTTCTCGATGTCACAAGTTCAATTTCAGTGCAACCAACTACTTTCATAAGATGTTTACTTTGTTAGAGTCCACACATGTGCAGTTAAACAGAAGAAGCCAAGAGGCACTGGTCTGTACTCAAATTTACAGGAGGCATGAAAAAGTGGCAAAAATGAAGCCATTGCTGATAGAAGACCATAAGAAGTAATGGTTGTAGTTTTCCATTCTAACAGGAAGCGTGGAAGAAGGGGCTCTATCAGATGAGACCAAATTATGATTATATGATTATTTTGGTTGACATACAAACCACTTTTAATGATGGAAAACTTAACACACCATCTCCAGGGGAACATCCTGTGGATCTCCTTTTCTTCAGCAGGGAAAGGGAACAGTTGATGGGAAAATGAACAAAGGTAAACACAGTAAACACTACATTAAACAACTTTAAATATAGTCATGGAATGATTTAGATTAAAACATAGTTGTGAGACTGATTCACCCAGTCAAAGTCTAGATCAAAATCCAATTGAGTCTTTTACACAGATAGTTTACATCCAATCTGACTGAGTTTGAGCTACTTTTTCTCTACACCAGTGGTATTTCACTCCAGACCCGGTGACCTTGGTGCAACATGAGTCACCTGGCCAAATTACTTGCCTTTGATCTCATTATTTGACTCAGTTTTTTTTTTAAGCAAAATGCGTCTAAAAGTTGCAGGACGCCGGTCCTTGAGAACGCTACATAGTCTATATTTGGGGGCTGTAATTTTTGGGCATTTTAACCTTTTTATATGCCTCTTCTAAATTAGATCAAGATCTCCTGAGTGAGTTACATGACATAAGACAGTTTGTACTATGGGAAATGGTAAATATCAAACCGCCTGAGTCAAAGGTCTCACTTTGATGACTCTGCTTGTGGTTCCCTGAGTGTTTTCCTGAGTCCAAACTACCCAATAAGCTTCACAGGTCGAGGATACACACGCACACACACACACACACACCCACACGCACATGCACACACACACACCCACACACACACACACACACAGTGGGCCCCGCCAGGAAAAACCAGCCCAAATCCTTACAGCATAATACTTTAAATAAATCACGCCACAGGAAAGAAACAGCACAATCATTGTTTATGGCAGAGCTGCGGCGCTTATCTTCAAAGCAGCAGATCCTTTTGAATTTGTATCAGGTCTCAGACGAGCAGCAGCAGCAGAAAGAGAGGAGTGACTGAGGCACAAACATTAATCCAGAGGGTCTGCAAGAAAACAAGGGGAGAAATAGATGCTATTAATTCACTTTGGCCACAATAGATTTGTTAGCTTCTTTCAGGCACATCCTCCGTATAATCCAATGTCTGAGTCTAACCAGTTCACACGTTTTTAATTAAACATGCAACAGAAGCAGCAGCAGGGCCAGACTGCTGCCAGGAACGAGCCCTATAGGACAGATTGTCTCACAGGTCTGAGACCAGTTTCGATTAATAATTAGGTCTAATTACGACTAAATGTGACGCTGTTGCATGCTGGCATGTGGGATCGAGCCCAGGCTCTGATTCATGAGAGCTGGGATGTTAACCTACCACTGAGCCTCAATCAGTGCGTGGACAATAAAACACTCTGTAGATCTCCTCAGTTCAGCAGATAAAGACTCTTATCAGAGTTGAATACAGTTCCTAATTTACAAAGAATAGGGCTGTTTCTGAGGCATGAGTGGAGCTTTGAACTGATTACAGCTTGAGGTGGAAAGGAGCTAGACTGATGATTGATGGCTGGGTGCAGGCATGACTCACAGTTCTGAGCTGACTTCACAGGAACATGCACACTGGTATCAGATAATGTATTATCAGTCAACAATTACTACCAACATAGTGGCTTTTAAAGAAATCTGCAACACCACAATCATTTTACAGTCCAGACAACTTAAACTTATTAAGTTTAAGTAACATTTTAAGAGGTTTTTCTATTGTCACACTGAATCTAATCCTAATCCATTTAAAGTCTCATCCTTTTCTATTGTTCTATTGCCTGATATGCTTGTTTAGAAATTGTATTTGTATTACTTTAATTTCCACTAAAGCCCAATTTAATGCTCAGTGGAAATGATTGCTTCTGTGTTAAGATGCTATGTTTCCCATCAAGTTTTGCTTTGCTTTGCTGTTTTTTTTAATGTATATTTTGTAGCATTTATTTACAGTAATCAGACAGGAAATGAGCAGAGAGAAAAGGCCTCCTTACATGTGGCATCCTCTCTCCTTCCACACCAAATGGCACAAGTAAGTTTGACATTAGCATCAGCACTTTTGACAGATTAGTTAAAACTGGATACATTTTTAAATGTATTTTAACAACTTTACTCACCATAAACTAAACACAGCCAAGATGTGCTGATTACCAGAAATAACTACCTGGTTAAGATGCTTAACTTGCAAGTTTCACTAAATTCTAAATTCTACAGAAGATGCTAAGGAAAATTAAATATATAATGATAGAAGTTTTTGGTTTTTTTAACATTATGCAGAAGCAAATTTACTTAATTTAAATTTTCATTATTTTGTCAGCTGTAACACTTTCTAAAATTCATTTTTACTGTTTAGTGTTTCAGTTTTGCGTGCTCGTATGCTCTAATAAGGCATGCACTTTGAACAACCTGGTAATAAGTCAGACTCTGAGCTGTGACTGAAGTTTGATCTGCATCCTATTTCTGCTCAGGACTGGGAGGAGCATCATTGTATTCTCATAATGTTATCATGTTAAGCCTGTTTGCACCATGTAATCCTCTCAGTGGGTCTGATGTTTAAGGCTGGACTCAACCGGGCTGGGCCGGGCCGGGCCGGGCCGGGCAGGGTGTTGTTTACGCAGGGGTGTGTGGAGGCTCACACTCACCCCTGTGGGTCTCGGATCAGATCTGCTGAACCTGCTCAAACATGGAATGGAGTAAATCTTGATGCTGGCCTGCTGAGTCCATACAATACAGCACAAAGCAACACATTCCCCATGCTGCAAAGATCATAGTTACCTGAGACAACACTGTTATATCCTCTTCACACCTTTATAAAACAATGCATCCCATGACTCATTGTCATGGGATGGAGCTGGAATACAGAGCTTCATTAGCGGGACTTTTCCAGAAGAGGTTCGTCGACATGGAAGATTTTGCAGCTGTATTAGCTCGATATCCGTGATAGAAAAAAAGGTGGAGAATTAAAGTATTTCAGTTGCTTCTGCTTCATCCTTTTTGAAAACAAAACCACAAATCTTTTCCCTCTAAAGCTGTAAAATTTGTCCCATAGATCCGAAGCAAGTTGCTCCCTTCATGCGGCTGCAGCAGGAGCGCTCACCTCCACCTGTGCACAGCCTGAACATCACTGATGGCAAAGAGAAGACAGAGAGGAGCGTCCCATATATGAGTTCTTTTCCAACACAATAGCACATTGTTAATTGAACAATCCCCATTCAGAAAGCACAGTATCCATTGAGAACAAGCACTCTGCTGGTTTGGGTGTGAGACAATGCTCTGATACCTGACTCACAACCAAATGATTGGGTTTTATTTAAAAAAAAAAAAAACAGGAGCAGTGGACATGTTAAAGGAATTATGTGTAAATAAGGTAATTAAAGCTTGGATAACCTGATTACATTTTAAAATGCAGGTCCACGCACTGAGATGGCTTGTTGTTGAGAATAAAGGTCCTCAAAGTATTCTAAGTGTTAATGAGACATAACAAAGAGCCAATAAGTCCAAGCAGTTAGTAAATCGTGCCACATCAAGTCATCGACACACTCCACAAGGAGGATGAAGAAGATGGCTGCTTAGAAGGCTACCTGCAAATATATTAATGTGAGATTAAGTGGAAGGAAAAAGTGTTGTAGATAATATGGGAGGTTTTCTTTCATTTTCCTGTTGGACTTTTTACCTTTCCACACTTCCAAAAAACATGAATAATGACAATGAAATCACTGTTCTTGATTGAGCAGTAAACTGTCCTGACTTAAACTAAAATTTCCTGAAACTGATAATTGGGGTTCAATATGTATGAACAAACATGCATATTTGAATTGAATTACAGAAATAAATGTACTTTTTATAGTGTAATCATGTATTAATATGCAACTGCATATGTTCACCATATGGTCTCAGGAAACATTTGTGCGCCTCTGGGATTTTGCGCGTGCGACAAAAACTTTTAAGAATCAGCGCTGTGACATCAGATGAAACGCATGCGAGGCTGACGTTTAGCTGAAACGTTGCGTTGTTGTATCACGCTGGGTCATTCAGGTAAATTAATTAAATCCATTAGCGCTTGTCCTCACTACGCATTGGAGTGTGCGTCATGATCAACACTGCTGATGTGGATTCAATGTCTAATTCTAACGAGCTGCGACCCAACAACCATAACACACAGCAGACACACGCTGGAGTTAAATAAATAGGGCTTAATGGTCAAGCTATTAATTATATAGTCAGTCAATTTGCTTTTTTTTTTTCTTCAAGGTAAAACATTTAATTTTACAGATTGAACCGTCATTAGCTCTGCAGACGCCTCCAGAGCAGATATAGTGACAATGTCGAGCTTATGGACGTTTTGGAATCTTTGAGAAAAAAAAAAAAAAAAGAAATGCATTAACATTAGACTCAAACAGTAACACCTGTGATTGCATAAATGTTGTATTATGTAGGCTATTCATTAATTTTTGATTTTATTTCTTTCTTTATTTTTATTTTTTTAATACCCTTTATTTAACCCCGTTGAGATCTTGATCTCATTTTCAAGAGGGACCTACAATACACAGCAACCTGGTCACAAAACAGAACAAATGTATACATATGCACAAGTGTAAAACAATATAAGACCATTTAAAAGCAGTGACACCGTTTAATAGAATATCGTTGCTTGTTTTATTTTAAGAACCGCTCGAAATAGATGCAATAAAATCAATTCTGACATCTTGAGTTTGGCCTGGAGCTGGAGCCATCACACAGCAAGCATGCAGTGTGATGGCTGCAAGCATGCAGCCATCACAAAAAGTCAATTATTTGAATTCCTTTCTTAGTCCGGAACCCAGTTCCTCTATTATTATTATTATTATTATTATTATTATTATTATTATTATTATTATTATTATTATTATTATTATTATTATTATTATTATTATTATTATTATTATTATCGTCACAGTTCTGATTACAGACACTCCGTTTTTCAGTTCGAACACGTGGAACATTCAAAATACATGCAATGCATGTAAACGAAGAAATTAAATAAACAATAATAATAGAAAATACAAATAAGCAAAGAGAAAGATGAAACCACGTTGAAGTAAATGTGCATCTAATTTTACACAAAAACGAGGCAAAAAATCATGATAATATTTTTAATGTATTTTTTGTAAATATTAGAGACTTTAAAGTAGTATTAATGTATTTTCGCTCGTCTTTTGTATGTAAAAATGTAGAAATGAAAGGTTGGATAAATTATACAATATCAAAATATATGATATATTAAAAAAAAAAAAGAATTAACAGTTAAACTGCCAAATTTAAGTGATTTACCCCTTTTTTACATTCGGAGGAACAACAACCACCAAAACTGAGAAATATAAATAAATAAAATCTGTTACTTACTACTGAAAAATATTTAGTTTTTTTTAAATGAAGTGTTAAAATGGTGGAATTTACCAGAAGTTTACATTCAAGATGCAATCCTGTCTTCCTCTCTCTAAACCAGATAAACTTGACAACGTTAAGTTGTGCTGAGCTGATCTCCCTTCTATTCAACCGGTCCACTATCTCTCCTTCATTCTTGTACGTGGTGCAAATATTTGTGCGCTTTAATCGTGCAATAAACACGCCTTGATCATGTTTCTATCGCTTTGCTTGTTCCAGTCCTGTAAAATGATGATGGCCAATAAGAGCTGAGAGCCTCGATGTAATTAGTAACCAGCTCTATGTGCTGAGGGGTGGAAAAAAAAATAACTGATGCTTTTCTTCCCCGCTTCTTATAGGTTTATTGATTCTGTTTCTTTGCAGAAGGTAAAGTTTGCAATGTACCTTTAATGAGTGAATCAAAGGAAATGTGTTCTTAAAATTAGATTTACTTCACACAATTAAAAGTCTAACTTAAGGTGAACTTATTCAACTTTGGGGAATTGAATTTGGTTGATAATTTTATAGTTTTGTGGAGACAAATTGAGGAAAGGGGGCAAATATACATTGGCGCATTGTGTAGACCAATTTTGCGGGAATTTACAGGTTTGTGGCAACATCTATATATGTTATGCTAAGTTTAGTAGAGTCTCAAGGCGCCCCATGGGACTGGGGCGTGATGGGCCCCAATCACCAACCTGAAGATTCACACCTTAATTCCCCTCCTCCCGGCATCCCATTGGCGGAGCCGGGCTCTTATATCCCGTCACTCGTCATCACCGGGATGATGACGTTGACCCGGGAGCAAAATCCCGAAAAATCAAATGAAATATGCATTTCACCCCGGTGGCCCCTTGTTTCCAGTCATGCGTAAACCCGCTGGAGAGTGAGGAGGGACGGCAAATGAGCGAGGTGCGCTCCTCCAGTTCGGTGTCCTCCAGCCCTGTGTCTGTCCACTCGGAGTCCAGCTGTGCCAGTCCGGAGCCAAAGTCCGCCCCGGCGCAGCAGAGGGTCAGGAGGCCGCTGAACGCCTTCATCATCTGGACCAAAGAGGAGCGCAGGCGGCTGGCGCAGCTCAACCCAGACCTGGAGAACACCGATCTCAGTAAAATACTTGGTAATTTTGTTGTCTTAACATTTTTCCAATAATGAGTTGATAAAATTCTGACTTATAAGTTTTTTTTTTGTTTTTTTTTTGACAAGACCGACGACCTAAGTGAACTTTTCAAATAATTAGGGCCCTTTGGAGGCCTGAGGGCCCCAAGAGAGATTAAACCGCAGTGAATGGTAGTTGGTAAAAGTGCATTCAGATTAATTAGAATATCAAGGAAACTGTATTTGTTTGTTTAAAAAAAAAAAACAAAAACATAAAAATCAGGGTTCTTTTCTTTTAGTGGTCTTAATATAGTGACATTTTTATTTTGCGAATACAGATTTTTCTGAAATCTTTAATAATAAAAATAGCTCAAAATACATCACCATGTCGAATTTAATTAGCCTACTCAATTAAATTGAGTTTTGTTTTTAAATTTTTCTTTTTTATATGTGCATATATGTCCTTTCTAAGTTAGAATGTCTTGCTTGCGAGCTTCTCAAAGCACTCTTTATTGCCTGTTAAACTTAAAATACTTTTTAAATGCTCCTTTAATTTGCATAGATGAAGCACTTTGTGAGCAACCAGAGTACTGTTTAAATGAACAGAAAATAAATGTATGAGTTTCACTTTCTGAAAATGAGCCTCCAAAGGAGGTTTAAAGTTTTGTAAAAAAAAAAAAAAAAACAACAAACAAACAAAACAAAAAGAAATAAAAGAAAAAAAAACAGGAAGTCCTCACAATAGTCCTCTTTAGAGTTCACTTTAACCTCAAAATCATGCTTATAAAGATTATTCATCACAATCTCTTCTTGCAGGAAAACAATGGAAGGCTATGCCCTTGGCTGAGAAGCGTCCCTACATGCAGGAGGCTGAGCGCCTGAGGGTCCAGCACATTATTGATTATCCCAACTACAAGTACAGGCCTCGTCGGCGGAAGCATCTGAAGAAGAGCCTTAAGACCCTGTCTACAGAGGCCTCTCCTGTCTGCAGCTCTGGCTCCAGCATTCCCTATAACCTCACCGATTTGCTCCAGAACCACCAGCAGCAGCAGGCCTTCCACAACTCACCTCCTTTCCCTCATCCATCCCTCCACTCTAACAGATACATCAACCCAGTCATCCCTGATTCTCAAGCAGCCACTGCAGCCGTCAGTTTCTCCAGTGGCCCTGCTGTGTGCTCAAACCCTCCTGGGTACCAGCCGCAGCCTCAGGTGTACTTTAGCTCCCAGCAAAGACACATGCACCACGGGTTCTCCTCGTCTACAGCTCCTCCAATGGACCAGAGGGAATCCAGGCTCTACGGGCTCCAGCAATGCCCAGCAGGACTTTCCTTGGACTTTTACTTAGAACAGGTTCAGCTGGACATGCTGTATGATTTAGACCGGAGCGAGTTTGAACAGTACCTTGGTCCAAAACACCACTGGTCAGACTAGCAGAGCAGCTAAAGAGGAGGATGCTCTGAGTGATAAATCTGATCAATGTGGTCTATTTATTAAAACTGTCTCACTTCAATTGAGAATAACTGACTGCATGTTTGCAGTCAGTTATCTTCCTCTGTGATGAGTTTTCATTGTCTTCCAATGTTGAGATATGAAAATAAAGAATCAATGAATAACTCCAAATAATCTCATAATTATGTTGTTCATCTTCTAAAACAATAAAACACCCCAGTGTTAGATAAGTGGCTAAAATTGCTACAAATGACAAAAGAACTCCATTTAAATTACCAATTAGTATTCATAATTACACTTCCCATAATGCAACATGATTTAGAAAACTTTTCATTTTAATTTAGCAATATATCTCCACAAAACAACAAAATAATAATAATAATAAAAGATTCTCAAGAAATCTTAAGTCCCTAAAAGTCACAGTAAATATTACTTTCATTAAAAAAATAAACTTGACTGGCGTTAGTCGCTTGAAAAGGTGCTATTTAGAAACCGTAATGTATCCTGGTATTCAAGAAATAAGAAAATAAACATCTTTGGCCAATTGTTTTACATTTACTGACACACATCGCAAATATGTCTTAGGAACCTTGGAAATAATACCTTTAATTGCAGAAAAATTCAAACTTAGCTGTTTGTATGAGTCAAACAGCTATTTCGACTCATACAAAATAGATGTTTAGTTACTTTTGACCTTCTGTTTCTCTGGAATAGAAGTGTGAAATGAACAAGAACTATTTTTTTCTAAATTCCCTTGTAGTGATCTTGCAGTATACATGTGAATGAGAGCAAATTATTTGAAATATCTGTTACATTACACACAGTAGGAGCCATTCACCCTGTTTAATCTTGAGTCTCTTGGCTCAGCGATGGAAGCCGACTGGGCGCCAAAGAAATAAACTTCCCAACTTCCTGTTACATTTTAAAACATCTCACAAAGGCTCTAAAAATATGCCCCAAAATCGACATATCCCCAAACACTCATTCTGCCAAATGTTTACCCATTTAGGAGAATGTTTACTTCCCTGCCCGGTATTTTCTGTGTCAGAGCCTCGAGGTTAAACTCGAGGCTCTGACAAGCCTCTGATAAATGTAAGAATGCAAGACATCCCTCCAAAATTATCCCATGCTATGTGAATGATTATCCCACCCAGTGATGCATTTTTGTCAATGTGTCAGATTTTTTTTTTTTTTACCTCATAGAATGATTTATCAGTTGAAATTATTGAGATGTCTGAAGTGAAAGAATTATTTACAGGTTATTTACAGGCAAAAATAAGATACTAAGGCTGAAATAAGATCACACACATTATAGAATACACAACATTTTTTTCCTCAAGAGTTTGACTGATATTTTTTTTTTCTGATTTACTTCAAACTTGTTCCACAAAAACATTGAAAGCATGACTCTTGTCCCAACTGAGATTTGAAAATCTGCAACTTTGAAAAAAGTTAAGAGACCACTGCACTGAACCCCAATGAAAAGCTCATGCTTAGTCCACCAAATATTGATTTCTGAACTCTTTCTAAATTAACATGAACTTGTTCTCCTTGTGTTATTTGAGGTCTGAAAGCGCTGCATATTTTGCTGTTATTTTAACCATTTCTCATTTTCTGCAATTAAATACCAAATTTTTGCTTGGAATTTTGAAAACATGTAGTCAGTAGTTCATAGAATAAAATAACAATGTTCATTTTACTCAACCATATACCTAGGTACATTGTACACAGAAACTTGGCAGCAGAATATCCTCTTGAAAATGTGTAGTTTATGCATACAAAAGGTAACTACCACTGCATAAATGATATGCTTATTTATACTTCTGAGAAGAAGTTCTTTAGTATTTGAAGGGATGCACTGCTGCAAAACTTTATTATAATATAATTTTATAGTCTTTGTGATGTTATTACAAATATTTAACTGATAGCACCACAATTATCAGTTCCTACTGGTTTGTCAATCTGCAAATGGGGCTTGTGTAAGATGAAAGTAACTTAACCAGGATCCATATTCTGACTCATAAGTCAAATGGAGTGCACCAATAAGTGATCAAGTTATCAATAATATTTGGTAGCTGATTTCCTCCAAGTTCTCTTATCATTCATAATGTTTGTTTATGTCGATATGTGACATTAATTTTAAACTGCAAATGTATGAAATGAACAAACAAATAAAAAAATAACATGAATAAACAAATAACATAATAAATCCGATGAGAACACAAGAAGTGTGGACATGCGTCCACCCATGAGTCAGAGAAACATTGGGAGGAAGTGGAAGAGCACAGAACCAAAGGGAAGGATGAGAGAGCATAGGAGCTGATTAGGAGAAGAAGGACTTGCAGCAGTCTGAAACCACCTGAATGAGCGGAAGAAATCTGACGTCAGTTCAACTCCCAGGACAACGTTACAAAACAAACTGCAACGAGAGATGCAGAAAAAAACACAGGGACGCTGAAGATTCTCTGTGTAACAACAATAAAATCCACTCTCGGGCCTTATATTTCCTCTATTGTTTGCTTAAAGTCAAAGCTGTTTCTTGTTTTCCTTGAAATGTGGTCCCTCAGCAACAATTAATGACCAGTTGCAGGAACTTCCTGAAGGAAAAACAACTGTGTGATATCATCAGAGATGCAGATGAAATTTTCATCAACAGTAGCAGAAATACAAACTATAGGTGCATACTTTTGTGACACAAAAGTTATTGCATTGGGTTTTTATTTATACAATAAAATGTGTGGAATAATTGCACATACTTTATTTCATGGCTATTTAAAACATTATGATACTGGTGAGACATTATTCCATTTGTCAAAAAAAAAAAAAAA
Organism: Poeciliopsis prolifica; assembly: GCF_027474105.1. Taxonomy (NCBI): domain Eukaryota; kingdom Metazoa; phylum Chordata; class Actinopteri; order Cyprinodontiformes; family Poeciliidae; genus Poeciliopsis; species Poeciliopsis prolifica. Next base: position 13,937,210 of record NW_026562387.1, read on the forward strand.
CCTGCTGGGAGCTGACAGGAATATGTCTGAGCTTATCACTGCCGAGGAATGTGTGGAATCCGAACATGTCAAACATGCCGTAATCCAGAGGAAACATTCCTCAGCCATAAAATACTTTCCATCCTCCAGATCAAATATGTAAATACTCCAACTCTGTATGTACATTGTTGATACAGGAATATCTGGAGTTTATATTAAACCTATAAAAAGACAAACATTCTTGAGATTTTGTGTGCCATTTTTAGGTTCCTCTTCTTTTACCGTCTGTTCGACGGTCATCAATAGTTTCCTGTCCTGAGTCTGGTTTGGGTAAAGCTGAGGCTGCCGTCTGCAGATGATTCCCATCCAAGTATTATCCAACAGGGACGTCTGCTCAGGGAGGAAACTCAAACAGGAAAACAGTGAAGTGACATACTCCACAGTTTCTTACCCGGCAGAAGCTGTGGAGCAAATTGAAGGTTTCATTATTTCCTCTTCAGCAGCAGCAAAATTTAGAGACGTGGGAAAACTTTCTGGTGGTTCAATGAGTTAAACATCTGTTTGATCACTTCATTAAGCCTAATCATGAAGTAATTGGGCCTATCAGATTATCATGACTTCATCAAATTGCTCCCAAAGAGAAGGTTCAGCAGCTTTTCACCTGAAACTACATCAAGATCAAGTTATCTATGATAGGTTTCTTACCGCATCATGCAAATGGAAGTTCTTTATTTTTAAACTTTAGAGAATGGAAAAGATGGAAATGCTATGTTCGTAAGCCTAATTTACCATTTTAAGTCCTTCTATTTTTGAGACATGCATAATGGACTTTAGTAAGCACTATCAGTTAACAATCAAGTTGTTGTGAGTTAGTTGTCTGCTGTCTGTCACCTCAAATCACGTGTTAGAGTCACTGACAAGTTGTAAAATGCTGGTTTTTCATTTTTGCTGTGAAAATTCTCATTCTCTGTAAAGAAACTCAACTTTATTCATTCAGTAATATTACTTTTGCTGTTTTATATGTGCCTTTCAAATTAAGCGGTATGATAAGCAGTTTTGTAAAAGACCAAAAAACATAACAGAGAGGACACTGACAAGTTCTGGTTGGGGAATCTATTGACAGCACAATTATTAAGGCTCCGTTTGGGCCTGAAAATCTCAACTTTGGGTAACAGAAATAATTTCTCTTTTTCTGCAGAGTGTGCGTTGACCTTTAATTGTGCACTTTGCAAATTTGGCTTACAACTGACAGGAAGTCTTGTTTTCAGATTGTCATGCAGTTTGTTTTAGTTTTATTTTTAAGTAGTGACACAGAAGCTGGTCAGAGTTGATCGAGGATGGATGGAGATAAATACAACGCAGGCCTGGAAGGAAACTTGTTGACGAGGGCAGGGTTCAACTTCCAGCAGGACAATGATTTAAGCCATACAGCCAGAGACACGATAGAGTGATTTAGATCAAGTCATGTGTCAAAATGGCCTACTTAAAGCACAAGACCAAATCTAATTAAGTGTCTGTAGAAACACTTTGATAAAAAACACGTGTTAACAAATAAACTACAAATAATCTTACAGAGATTAGACTGTCAGGCAAAACCTTCAGTGTCTGGATGTGCAAACCTTCTTGATACAAAAAAGTGCAGTTGTACTGATTCAAAAAGTCTTTTGCAGAAGTGCAAACATTTCGGTTGTATTTGTTTAGGTATATTACTTACACACTCAATTGAACATATTGAAGTTGGTTGATTCTATGTGACAGAAAACAATAAAAAACAAATTGATGTGTACTGTAATTATGTCAAATTATTTAAGTATAGTCAATTTAACCACATAGGCAAAGTGGATAATTGAAAGACGAGCAAAGAAATGTCAGGGCTTCAAAAAATTATTAACAGAAGATAAACTATATTTAAACAGGTCTTAAAAGATGCAAAACATCCTCATCTACTGAATGTCAGCTTGTCAACTAAGAATACTTTACTGAAAATGTTCATCTATGATACAAAATAATTTGTCAGCAAACTGGCATTAATTCAAAGAATTTATGTCTAAGACTTTAAAAATGATTGCAAGAAATCCTGGAAGCACAATGTGAAGAAACGCTCACATGCAGACAGAAGCAGGGCTGAGAGGTCTCGCTCCACTGAGTGTGAAAGTTACAGAGAACATTCCACACTTTGGCTTTCTGTGCTCAGCTCTGTCCTCAGTCCTAAAACAGACACCTGCTGGTGACCTCTTGACAGATAACTGTCAGACAGACTCGCTGAATACAACACAGCTTCTGAATTTGACCCTTTGACCCACTTTGCAGATGAATTTGTCTATCAACAAACAGATTGTCAACAAACTTTCAAAAGATCCTGGAACAGATAGTATTTTTACATGCAAACACATTTATATGGATACCTACAAAGCAAACAAGTATTTTAAAAATTGTTATCCTGGAGTGTCTTTCTGTACATGAAAAGCCATCATCGGTCTGTAAAACAAATCCTACCAGAAATAATAAAGTTCTACCTTTTTCCTTTGTCTCCTGCTGCTTTGTGATTCACCCTGTAAGAATACCTATACTTGTGGGTTTTTTTTCAGATAGCACTATACCCTGTTAAGATCTTTCTGAGTAGATGATTTTAATATGTTTTGAAGTCGGTTTCTGTTTCAATGTATTTATCTTTCTTTTTTGTTTCATTTACATTTTGGGAACATGGATGCTTTCTCTCCTTATGTATTCCGTATTATAGTTTAATCTTGCTTTGCTTTGTGCTTTTCTTTTAGCAGTTGGATGAATAGTTGATGTGAATTTAGCTGGAATTTTGACAGAACGACAACCCCTGTCGTCTCCATTTGTGGACAGTGGGTCTTACTGTAGTTCACTGGATTCCCGAAGCCTTAAGAATGACTTTGTAAACCTTCCCAGGCTATGTCAGTTGTACAGTTTTTCATCTGATATTGATATACGAGCATGGATATACCTGTTTGGCAACATGAAGTAGGAAAAAAAGTTCTCAAAAAGCAACAGATCATGATTTGTTGCTTTTTGAGAACTTTTTTTCCTACTTCATGTTGCCAAACAGGTTCTGTTATCTGAATTCTCGATTTTACAGTTCAGGCAGTGTGTGCCCTCTGAACTCTATAAAACGTAAGTAAGTTGAGTTTTGAAGCAAAAAAGTCAGGTTAGAAAAAAAACTCAAGATTGAAGCCTTGAGTTTTAGCATTAGCTAATAACTAGCTAATGCTAGTTATTAGCATGCAGCAATGTAGCTGCTGACCAGTTTTTATATAACTACCCTCATTATCTACACTCACACCAGCTTCAAACAATGTGAAAATGTTTTATGTCAGAGTTTTTCATTCTAATTTTGCCCTCATTAGCTTGTTTTAAAAGATACACCTAGTGGTAATAATATAATCTCCAGCTAAAATAAAAAAGTGAAGTTTATCACAGCTCCATTACTGAATTGGTTAATTATGAACCACTACAAAACCAACAAATGATTTGATTCAAACACACATGAATTAATGGATGTCTGATTATAAATTTTCTTGTTAGGGATAAATGACTTTTTATTGTGGCAAAAACAGGAAGGACTTGTGCTGTTTGAAGGAAATGACCTGTACACATGCTCTGAGTAATGCTATGATGGATTTTGTTTGTCACACTTGGAGCAGAGCCCAGATATGTAATGAAAAGCTGCTTATAGACATGTTAAAACACAAAATATAATATAAAATGGAAAATAATAAAGGTGTTGTCATTTAATCCATATTATATTCTTTTTATCCGCACTAAGATTTTCTGGTATTTATATTTGTAAAGCAAATCAATAGCTCTTTAAACAAGTAAAACACAAACATCTATCTATTGTTTTAGCCCATTAGAGCTTTTTGCACATAATATTTTTTTTATGCTAGGGCTGAAATTGAGTTTGTGGTATGTCTTGCATTGTTATATAATTTTGTTACTTCCCATTTTTTGCATCTGTTGGTGTCCACTTATTCCACATTTACTAATAAGAAACACTTTGTAATGCATATATTTATATATGCAGTCTTTAAGGTACAGTTAATAATTTCTGCTTTTTATTTGTCATTTAAAAGTGCTTTGTTTGCATAAATACAAAAATTAAAGCCCATCTTGAAACCAACAGTTATATTCTTATGATTTTCTCTACATTTGTTTAATATCTTCCAGCTGCAGATAAATTGACCAACTGAAGCTAAACATTAACTCTGCTGTTCTGTGAAAACCCAGAAATATTGTCTGCTTACCCTGAAAGCTCCTTAGCAGCATCTCATGTCGTTGAGCCTATTTATTTGACATTAGTCAATATTTGTTTCTCTATGCAAATAGTTAAAGGAGGCTTCTTGGAATTTATGCAAAAACACAACGGCCCTTTACAGTCCATCCTTTCAAATGTACAGTTACTTGGCAGCATTTGCATACAATAACGAGTCACACACTTCAGCCTTTTCTACCTTGTCAAAAAACACCTGTGTGTAGATGTGGGTTCTTTAACACCTTTGCTGATTGACCTAACAGGTGAAATCCCTACAGAACCCCATGTGACCTCAGCAGGAAGAGGACTGTGAGCATGAAGTTTCTAATTACACCTGATAGTGACGCATTGTGTGCTAAGCTGTGGTTGTAAAGATCCTTTAGGTAAAATAAGTGTAAATTAAAGCTAAGGTGGCAAAATAAATCTCTCAGTCTTCACTGACTTCACTTCCCAGAGAGGGTCACGAGATTCTTTAAAGGGCCAAGTCACAAAAATAGAGGCGATGAAGCCAAATTTAAATAATTCTTAAAGACAATTTTCAGCTAAGCAACTCAGGAACATCTGAGTGGCAAACTCTATGAGCACACATTAAAGCTCCACTCCATTATTGGCTCTTAAGTTTTCTTTGCAAATACGAAGATTCACAGGAAAAAGCTGATTCAACACCCAGAAGTGGCTGAGCTAAAGGTAAAATATACACACGGGACAAGCCCAATGTGTCAGAAAAGACACATTGATTTCAACCCCTAGCTTGTAAGAAAGCATAAACAGTGTTACGTTTGATTGGCAGCTTATTGTTGAGTCTGAGGAAGGTTGGACCTTCTCTCAGGACGTAGTCTCACTTCCCCCCACACTGAAGTAAAGCAACGTGCCTTTAAAGTTTTATTTTTTTTTTATTGTGCAGTGTTTGTAAAGGGCAAATTCCCTGAGCCAAGCTGCAACTGGTGTTATTCTTCCTGTGCTATGTGCCCCACACTCAGCTGGAAAGGCAGGAAAACCGATCTGGAAAACTACTTCATGTGTGTCATCGGTGATTACAGGCATGCAGCGTCCGCCTGTGCCTGGTGCAGGCAGCGTCATGCCGGGCCCCTAAGGAGCCGGCGAGGGCCTGAATAATGCTGTCCCGTGGGGGCAATCATACCTGACTCAAGGCCTCGCTTCAGCTTTCAGGCAAGAAACTTTTATATCTTCTAGCAGCCTGGTTAGTTTACTTCCTGTAGAGAAACATCAGGAAACTTCACTAAGCAGCATGAGGTGCCAGAAACATCCACAACTTTCAATTTTTTAAAAAATTTTCTGCACTCCATGTAGCACAAAAGGAACGGATTCTACCAAAAAGTAGAACGAATAAAGCCAAAAAGTAGAAAAAAATATATTTTCCGTAGCAATTCTTGTCATTCGTTTAACCAGACGCCAGAATGTAAATATTTTATATAATAAAGTTTTAGTATCATTTTAAAACTGAGAGGAAGAATGCCAATGTTATTGCTAACATTGTTGTAAGAGCAAGTAAAACGACAACTCTAACAAGTGGTAAAATTCTAGTTAATCAATTTTATGATGTTCAAAGCAAAGCAAGTTAATGGATTAAGAAAACACATTTTTAGTATAAGATTCACCCAAACACAATTACCTACAATGACATTAAAACCTGGTGAAAGCAGAATTATCAAAAACTCCTTTTAAAACACAAAAGAAACATGCAAGCTCAGCACTTCAGCCAATCGCTCCTCAGACCGACATCGTCAGTGGGTGCAAGATGTAACAAGATGAATCAGATATATCTTTCAAAACTAATAACTGAATAAATAGAGCTTCAGTTGGGACAAAATATCAGATTAAGACAACATATGGACTTGTCTTAACTTTAATGTTGCATCTTACTTGGACTTAATATTAATGTAGTTTGAAGTGGATCGTCAACTGTATTTCGTCAAAATACAAATTTTTGAAAGTGTCTTGATTTTAGCAGGATGTAATGCTGACTCAGCCATCAAATTAAAGTGAGCTCATCTCTTTGTATGAAAAGTTCATGTAGCCAAATAACTGAACGCTTCGAGCTTCAAAAAGTTCCATTCATATAGAACAGAGTCAAATAATCTCATATTATTTCTACAGTGACACAACAATCCAATGTCAGATGGTTTTTTTCATTGTTTCCTCCTCCCTCCAGCTGCCTCTGGTTTCCCAGGCAGGGGACCCACAGGAGTAAAGCCAAAGGATAGGGAATGACAAGGCAGTCCGGCCTCCCATTGTACGTAGGCGTTTACTCAGCAGAGGAGAGCAAGGACAGAGAGGCTACTGGAATACAATGGGCTCATATTTATTTACTGCTTAGGGGCAGCCAGAGAGACCCTCCCAGACATCCACCCCCATCTGAGTTGCTGATAGCGGCCCTACAGTTACTGGACACCAATAAAGACCTGAGAGGCCAAGAAGAGGCTAAACTCTCTGACCTTTCATAAAGGAAACTATTCAGATTATTATTTGAAAATCCTTATTAATTACGAAAATAAATAAATACTTTCATGATGAGAGTAAAAGCTTCGTAATTGTCAAGTATTTTTCTTGTTTATTTTTCCTTTGGGAAAAAGCATTGCTGCACCTTTAGCTGGATGTGTGTGATATTGTATATGCTGGTATTGCTCCGATATCAAGTAAATACAGCATCGATATCACCAATACTGATACCAATACCGATACTTATTATTTAAGTACATTATATATTCAAACACTTGACCTTTATTCATTTTGTGGATTTTTCCTTAAATCATTTTATACCAAGAAAAGAACTCGGATGAAGTTCATAAAAACATTTTAACATGATCAGCAGGAACAATAACACAAAATAAAGCAAATTTGTATGCATTGATTTCTAAATAAGTAAAATGTTTTTTTGTTAGTTTTTTTTACTGTAGAGTTGATAAACTAAAGTATTGATCTGACACTGACTTGGTATAGATGTTTAAATGTTTCTACCTTTAACTGTTTTGCCTCTTTTTTTTTTTTGTCTTGTTACAATAATAAACTGCAATGTATTTTACTGAGATTTTAACAAACCCCTTGTATTCTGATGGCCCTAAATAAAACCCTGTGCAATCATTTTTATTCTAGTAAATCGAGTCAAGCAACATGTAATTTAATCCCAGAGTGAGATCAGCGGCACTGCGAGAGTTTGGCTTTGAACAAACAGGAGCACAGCAAACAGGTCAGGAATAAAGTTTAAAGCAGGATTAAAGTTCAACTGATTTAAATTGAGTCTCATGTTTGCTGTGGAGGAGCTGCAAAAATCCACAGAAACTGCTCAGCGTGGATAAAGGGACAGATATAAAGCAGGGGGCTGAATACAAATGTAAACTAAACGTTTCAGATTTTTTGTGTTTTTTAAATAATTACGTATAATTAAAGGGGTTTTCATTCTTAGTAAAATACAATGATTTTCATTTTGTCTTTTCTGTGGAAAGCAAATATTAGCTTTTATGTTCCTACAATTTGAAGTCTAATGACATTTTATAGAAATGCTTTTATAATTCACTTGAGCAAAACACGGTCAAATAAAAAAAAAAAGATTGCTGTTTTTTGTGCTCTCCCTTGAAGTAATTTGTAACTATAAGATTGCAAAACATTCTTTTTTTGTGTTTTGTTGATGCATCACTACACTTGCAGAACTCGGCTTGTTTTAAAAAACCTTAAATATAATTTCCCAGAATGACTTACTGACTCAAATTCAACAATTAATTTCCACTGATATCTTATTGCTGCATATAAAGTGGAAGACAATGCTTAAAAACTTTATACAGTTGAGGTAATAAGCACAACTCCACCAGCGTAGCGCCTCTGATGGAGTGCAGTACCTGCCACAACCAGCAGAGGGCTCCCTCAGTTGAGCTGACTCTTCAAAGATCATAAATCATCAGCAAAACGTGTTAAGAAACACATACTGGTGAGGAAAAAAAATAAGAATATTTAATTTACTATTCTTTGTACAATAAAAAGGTATTACACATTTATAATGTGGTGTTTAAAGCCGCATAGACCAAATATCTCTTCATGGATTCCTTTCCATTTGACATCATATCTCAAGATTTTGGTTGCCCATCGTTAACTCCTTCCATATTTCAACCTGACAGAAAAAAATGTCAGGTTGAAAATCGACCCAAACAGAGTCGACTATCTGACCTACATGACCGATCCTGGAGGCTCCAAAAATTAATTTTCCAAGAGGGAATTACAGGAGGAGTGTGATTCATTGGTCAACTGGATACCTTGTGGGTGTAAAAATGTGAGAGCAGAGCTGACGCTGAATGGCTTTGATGCCTCCGTGCTTTTCCCTCCTCCAATCCCTCAGTTTTTCAGAGATTATCTCAGAACCCTGGATTAAAATCTCAAAAATAGAGAAATCCTTTTTAGATGAGCAGGTTGATTAAAAACAGAGTGAAGGATGAATGTGTGGTGGAACCTCGCAGCTGATATTCTCACCTGGGAGATCTCAAAATGGAGAAAATCAAATCAGACTTCATAATTATCTCATCTTTTAACAGACTGCTGCTGACTTCCTCTGAAACCTTGAAAAAAAAAACTGTTAAAATTTATCCTGAAGGATTTAAATATTTTCTTTCGTTAATTTAACCAAAGTCTGAGCTACACCAAAAGAACATTATGTCTATTTTGTATAAGATAAGTGTCTAACTGTGGGGTGGTGACGTACCAGACAATGGACTTCCTGGAGCAGCTGGTTCTGCTCCAGTTGACAGATGCAGAGGCTTGCAGAAGTATTCACACCTCCAGAACTATTCCATGTTTGAGTATGTCACAGCAACAAACTGCAATTTACTATCTTTTTTATGTGATGGGGCAACATACAGTAGTGCACAATTGTGAAGTTGGAGATGATTAACAATGTTTACAAATAGTATTTAAGAAAGTACTACATAAAATATTGTGCAACAGACCGCTGTCCTCTGACAAACTGACAGGTTGGGCAAAGAGAGGATTATTCAGAGACGCAGTCACCAGGAAAACACCGGAGGAGATTCAAAAATCAGGAGTGAGAATCTGTAGACATGACAACCAGTCGCTGCAAATTTCCCAAGTTTTTGTTGAAAATTGGCAACATGAAAGTAATTGTTAAATGAAAGGAATTGGGAGAAGTCCAGCTTGTCACATGCCATGTAGACGATACCACAGACTTTGAAACATGGGAGTGGCAACATCACACATATCTCTAGACTTACAAAGCCAATTGGAGACATATAATTACAAATTTACATGAGTAACTGCAACCAAAGCTGGTTCTATTGAGATTTTTATTAGTAAACCTTAAAAACCATGTATTATTTTTCTTCAACTCCTTCGATCATGCATTATTTTTGTTGAGCTATCACGTAAAATCCCATTGAAAGGTTTGTTGGCCTTCATGTTCAAACCTAAACAAGAAGTGGCTCCTGAGTCAAGCTTAAGAGGAAAATTCTGTATTATTTCTGGAGAAGAAGAATGGAACATTCCCAGTTTTTGAAAAGAGAAAAAAGACTGATGAAAAAAAAAATAACTTCATAAAACAACATACCACGGTATGCTGTTTTATGGCAGGTTTTCAGTGAATAGTTGGGAGATACATCCCCAGAAAAATCTGAAAATAAGTGAATCAGCCAGTGCTGAATGGTTAGCAGGTGCAGGTCCACTGCAATGCAATAGGGACGAGGGTTTAGAGAAGTGTTTGCATGATCTGTTATAATTTTGAGCCTGGAGTTTTGAGCAGAACAAGAATCAACTGTTAGTGCAACTGTCTTTAGGGGAACATGTTTATATTTCTATATTTGTGGTCTTACTTACTTCTTTTATTGATTTTTATTTTATTAGCGATATCTATCTCATTTCCTGTTCATAATTAAATGAAAACGTATTAAAACCTGAATCTTGACCAGTGAATGAATCACATTGGGATGAAGTATTGATACAATAAAACAGCAACAGTATCTCTAACACATAATATGATGTTTAAAATCAACAGAAATATAGCTGTTGGAAGGTGTGCGCCTGGTTAAAGTCCCTTCATGCAATACCTGAAAAGCATGATGAAGCTTTCAGTCCCCAACTTGTTGCTGTGCAATGCTGACCCCAGATTACAAGGAAGACAAATTTGAGCTCTTTAAAAAGTTTATTTAACCTCTCAACTTAAATGCAAATTGCAGTTCCTGGTGAGAGCAGCGTTCAATATTATGCCACCATGCAACCACAATACCAATGTACTTTAATCGGATGCGATGTGTTAAACCAGCTCAAACTAGCGCAAAATCAAAAATTATTTTCAACATTTTTGCGAATAAAAACTAAATTTAGTGTCCAACGTCAGTCATTTATGCAAGGAGAGAATTAATGTTTTGCCAAAAATAGCTGAAGCTCAGCCAGATTAACAGAGTATCTATGAACATCAATTTTAAAGTTCAGATTTTCACTTGGATTTGGGTCTAGACTTTGACTATGCCATCCACCCATCCATCCATCCATTTTCTTCCGCTTTATCTGGGGTCGGGTCACGGGGTAGCAGCTTCAGAAGGGATGCCCAGACTTGCCTCTCCCCAGCCACTTGTTTCAGCTCTTCCGGGGGAATCCCAAGGCGTTCCCAGGCCGGCCAGCTGAGAAACTTAGTCCCTCCGGCGTGTCCTGGGTCAAGATTCCGAAACACTTGAACTCATCCACTTGACCATTCCAACTCATGAATCTGGTATGGTGCACTTCGTTTTCTTCCTTGCATTCTGTTTTTCACAGACTCTGTCCAGCTTCCCTTTTCCTGCTGAAGAAATGCATGCCCACAGCATGGTGCCGCCACCACCATGTTTCATCATGTGGTTGGTGTGTTCATGGTGGTGCGCAGTGGTTGTTTTCACTAAACAAAGGGTTTTGTGTGTAAGCTCAGAGTACTTTCTTCGCAAATAGTCCTGCATGTGCTTTGTGGTAAACGGGACTTTTAAAAACTGGCTGTTTTGTGACCACTCTTTGTCGACTCAGTCATCCTGTGTCGACAAAAACTGTGACACATTATCCTCTCACAGTACTAGTTTCATGACCTTATTTGATATATTGTAACAAATCAAATTTGGCATGTGATTGCAGGTGGAGGAGGAAGCATGTGGATTACGCTCGCAAAATTGTTCATGAAGGTAGAGTCGCGGAAAAACTCTACAAAAACCTTCGACTGTGATTTTAAGAAAAAGTGTATTTTTTATTCGTTCTTCTTGGTGTTAGGTGCTGATAGACTAAACCCTGATGTTTGATTCTGTCATCATTGTGTGGCCTGTTTGATTGCGGGAAGCAGGTGTATGTGTAGCGTGGCTTTTTAGACCAAATTTAGTCACTAACTCACTTCCCCCCTGGACCCCAGGTTCCCCCTTCGCTTCCCAGCAGAGCTTCCTCTCACCTCCCTGCGTGCACGAACCACTGCAGAGACCGAGCACCACATGCACAGCAACTGTCTGCTTTCCCCACATTTGCACAGGAGGATATTTCACCTTTTCTTTAGGCTCCTTTGCTCTGCTCTCCGACGTCTCACCTTACCCAAATCTACCATCTCTGCAGCTCCCCGCTCTCCTTCCAGACCTAAGCTCTCTTCCTTCCTGCCCTCTCACGGCTTCCTGCTCCGGCTCTTATCACTCCACAAAACGTGACACAGCCTCGGCCCAGTAAGACCAACACTACCCTCCACGGTCCTCCTTTTTCCTTGACTATCACCGCCATAAATGGTAGCAGTTTGGCCCCACTGGGACTGAGGTGGTGAGGGGATGTCACAGAGACCTCTGTTACGCCACCTGGGCCAAATCTGTTAATGGACTTATTTATTATAAACAATATAAGCCTCTACTTCACAGCCTGCAGGGGAACAATAAATCTGGAGTGGCCGGGCATGTTTTTATTTATGTATTTATTTATCTGGGAGGAAGCTGCGGGTACTTTGGGACATTATCAGCTCCTTCTCCTTTGAGGGATTTTCCTCTAAGCTGAGGAAATTGTCTGCTTTGATTTACTCAGTAAATTTGTGTCTTTTGATGCAGAGGCAGGATTCAGTCCAAGGCCAAAGCTGTAAAGCTTGTCATAAAATGTGCAAACTTAAATTTTTTTGAACTGCCCTCAACAGGAAAATGAATGAAAATCTTCCCTACTTTGTTATATTTTCTTTCAATTCTGGTAAAAGTCCATCCGGACTTATACAAACATCTTGAGAAAACAACGGGTGCTCGCAGGGCGTATTTGTTGTTTTTCTATTACACCGCTGCCAGATAGATGTCTGCTGAGGCATGATAGAGACACTGTTATTGTAAGGCCACAAGGTCATCTGATAAGACCTCTTGCTCCACTGCTTGCAGCGATTACCCATGTTTTGGATGATATTGGGCCAAAAGAACCAAACCTGCTGCAACAAACGCAACATTTTACTCCTGAGCCATAAGTGCCACAGCACAGCCATTGATCTGAATATATGTGGATGACATTTTTCAGCAGCAGATGTAGCATTCTCCTGGGTCTCCATTGTTTCACATGCACTGCAGTTTGTCAGCACAGGTAGCCGGGCTTTTGTCTGAATGCAGTGATATCAAGAGGGACTTTCCCCATGTTTCCTGATATGAGTTTTCCCATGGAATTGCGTAGGAATAATCTCAGGAATACCAAGCAGCGGACATTGTGTATGTATGAATCCTGCATCTTTTGTTTCGATTCAAGAGCATTCCTTAGTACATGAATTTCTTAATTGACAGGTAATACCACAGTGCTGGAAGTTATTGCAAGGTTTGCAAACATTCAATCAAAAGGAGATGAAGTACAGAACAAATTCAGTGGATTCTCTGTATTTTAGGGGATTATGGACAACAGCTGACACCTAAAAATACCTCACACAACTTATAAGTAAGTATTTTAACAGTTCATCTACCAAATATACCTCAATGTGCATGAATACACATGTTGGAGACAATCCTCGCTCTACTGTAGAAGCTAATATCTACACACTTTCTTTTTTGCTTTGTCAAGTATGTATTTCAATTTCCCAAGCTGTATTTTCTTTTGAATATTTTTGATATAATCTACAATAAAAACTCTGAGTTACGTTTCATTGAAAAATCTGCAAATGGGTGAATCAGTAAACACTGAACTAGGTGTGAGTCCACTGTGATTTTACATAAAAACGATAACTTAAAACTGGCTTGTGCCAGACAAGATCATCTGGAGAAACTCTTCATCTGCTGTTCATGGTTGTTTTCACTCATGAGGATCTTGAGTTGGATGTCTGTATGCTAGTGTGTTCAAAATGTTCACTTTTACACTCACTAAATTATAATCATTTATTTCACATTAATTGTTTTTCAAGCTGTGTCATTTTAGATTTTTTCTATTTCTGTTGCTATTCCCACAATGTGACAGACCTGATTTCAGTGTGTGTGGCCACACAAAAACCTCATTTTGCTTTAACGTTTATATGTATTCCAGATTTAAACCTCTATTTTTTTGTCGAGATTTATGGCAAACAAGACATGAACACTGTTCACTGATTCCCTCTAAAATCACCTAATATTTCAAACACAAAATAAACTGACACCTTAATATGCATTCTTACACAGAGAAACCATCTTAGCACTAGCACAGAAGTTAATATCAGCAGTACACCTTTTCTCTGCTCTTGTGGGTACAGACAAGAAACACCATGGAAAATTAAAGAAGAATCTGTGGGGAGCAGATCCTATGCCAGTGTATCAATGCTTTTTCATCACATTTTTATGCATGTGGGGTTTATAAACATGCCGTGTTTACACAAACCTGCTGGTGCCAGAGTTCACCTGATGAGATTATCTCCTCGGTTCATTTACACACAATGCCCTGTGTGAATAAACTATTGATGATCCTCATCAATATCTCCTCACTCCTTGCCTGAGGTTTACTGCGGGGCAGGCTGAAGGAGCTTCTGACATTTTGGGAAATGTGTTTATTTGCTTTTCCACTGATGGCAAGAAGAAGGAGATCACGCTCTTGTAATCGGTGAAGTAATGCTGACACACACTGACATGAGCATGTCGGCTTGGTGAGAGTGGAAAACAGCTTTTCTGGCTTTGTACAAAGGTAACAAAAGCCACCCAGTCAGCACCTCAAAGACCTTTTCTTACATAGGGAATATGCACATTTTGCAGTGGGGTTTGTACAGGTATAAACCGAGGCAATCTGTGTGTTTTACTGTGTTCCCTTTTTGGATTTAAATACTCACCTGACCTCTGAGAAGTGTTAATAAGTACTTTCAGTCCAAAAAAATGCCCGTAGTTGAGTGAATTTTAAGAATCATCTGTCCTTTCTGCACTACGTACAGTACTATGAAAAAATATTCCACCACTTCACATGAGGAATCACATTTCTTGTTTTTGTTTTGTTTTCTCACTTAAATGTTTCAGATCAGCAAACAGACTTTTAATATCAGACAAAGATAACCCGAATAAACACAAAAAGCAGTTTTCAAATGATGATTCAAATTTTTACAGGAAAACATTTTCCAAACCAATCTGGCTTTGTGTGAACATTTAACCCTTGTGAAATTATGTAGAAACCAATTTAACCCAATTTTTGATCAGTTTCATTTGCCACACCCAGGTCTGATTACATTAAATACTGGTATAGTCTCAATAAATCACTAAGATGGAGCGTTTCTGACAACACAAAGTAAGCTAAAATACTTTAAAACCCAACATAAATGCGAGAACAAGTCATGGACATTAATCAGTTATTGGCCATAGAGGCATTTCCAAGACTTTAGGACTCCAGTGAACCACAGTGAGTAAAATGATCCACAAATCGAGAAAACATGGAAGACAAAATTACTCCAAGGGCTCATCGACAACTCATTCAGGAGGTTTCAACAGAACCCAACACTACATCTCCAGCCTGGCTGCAGTTAAAGTCTGTTTGATGATTTGTGAAACTACAAATGAACCCAACTCACATGAGCCGAAACACATCTTGATGATCACCAAGAACGTTTAAATATGATCAGCAATCTGGGTTTTTGTAGATGTTTTTATATACACTAAATTTAGCTATTTTGCAGAACTGAAAACTGCAGGATAATGATCCAAAGCGAGTGCAAGTCTGACTTGCTGGTGTCAGAGTTGGACAACATGAAAGCTTTAGAGTCACCCATCAAAGTTACTTAATGGGCGGCACAACTAGTTTTAGAAGTCTGAGCAAATCAACTTTCATAAATAGCCAAGTTGGTTCAGATGTGTTTTTTAGCTTAATACATTTTCTTATAGGTTATCATTGTATAATATTAAAGTTTCTTAGAAGATATAAAGCATTTAAAACTAGACTAAAACAGATTTTTCACACCACCGTACTGCTCATGCTAGAAATACCAGCATAAAACATACAATTGTCAGCCTCTACTTTGTTCCTAATTTTTAAAAAAGGTGAAAGCCAAATCTTCACACCTGTGATGAATTTTTCTCTATGCGAACTGTGAACTCGATACCCATCCATCTGCCTGAGATTCATCTCTGAGTCTGAATCAGTGCGAATACTGTGGGATGTTAATTTAACACAGGTTGGAGTCAGAGAGGTTTTTGATTTCACCTGAAGAAAAATACATTTAAGAAAATATGTGTGAATTTAAATAGTGATTGGTTGGTTCTTGTTCCTACTGCACCGGTGTAAAAGGAACAACTCAGGGAGGAAGCACTCACACACAGTGCATTTCCTCTATAAAACCACAGCTGTGTAAAAACAACAAAAAGGTGCATTCCTCAGTCATTTCAGCGCAACAATCAATAGCATTAAATGCAAAATAAACTAAAATCAGTTCAAGCTCCAATATATGCATTTAAAATATCTGCAGCTTGAGCTGCAGTTTTATTTCATGGTTTGCTTCGTGACAGAGATGCTCAGAGATGGAAGCTGATGTGGGAAAACAGTTTTAAGGAGCTTTTAACCGCAGTGCTTTAAAGGAGAAGTTGCAGCGTCTATGAGGAAGTTCCAGCCGTGAGTTTGGGAGTATTTGTTCTGTAATCTCCAGAAATGACAGCGCACTATTTCACAGCAAGAGGGACCAACTATAAAAAGTCCCATATTTAACTGGTCTTATGATCTTC
Organism: Poeciliopsis prolifica; assembly: GCF_027474105.1. Taxonomy (NCBI): domain Eukaryota; kingdom Metazoa; phylum Chordata; class Actinopteri; order Cyprinodontiformes; family Poeciliidae; genus Poeciliopsis; species Poeciliopsis prolifica. The sequence continues at coordinate 13,953,581 of NW_026562387.1, forward strand.
TTTCCCCCCACACACCTCAGGATAACTTTCAGGATCTTTTTTTTTTTTCTCTCTCTTATCTTGAGCTTCTGAAACTTCCTTACTCACCTCTATTGATCCGGATTCCTGCTGGATGCGAGGCCGCTGGTCACACTCGCAGCCATCGATCGACACTGGTCACCCAGGATCACCCCTTTGCCCTTTTAGCACCCTCAAGGGTATCAGCGGTTGGCTCTGCCTGACGCTTCAGCGCCTTGACAAGGCAAAGGCCACACATGAAAGGGTTCTGCACATTAGGATGAACTGCAGAATCAATTCACACTCTGTCATACACAAAGGCCTCACTGTCTCTCTTTGACAGATACAAGTCGGGAAAGTTTGATCAGTAATTAACCCATATGCTTGTATAATAAAAGAACTGACTTCACTTTCTAGGCAGGATAAGGAAATGAGGGCCAGGTACACCACAACATATCAAGATTTAATTCTTTTTTTTTATTTTAGTAGTGCATTTAGAAAAGTGGAACTCAAACAAATTGTATGCACAGAGAGATTTACTTTGGTTTCAGTCCAATAAATCCAGATTTTCAATTCAGAATATATTGTGTCATGTCCAACAGACACACACTGTCACCCTTCACAAGAGGGCAAGAAACAACAGCTCATCGCTAAAGAAACTGGATGTCAAGAATCTTGTATCCAACTAACAGGAAGTTTGGTGGAAGGAAAACGTGAAGAAAAATATGCATAAGCAGCCGGGACAACCAAGAGGATGCTTGACACCAAAATGTTAGCCTACTGAAACAAAATGTTCATATACTTTGCAGTATATTTCCTCGATACCTTTTGCATGATTAAACAAAGTATTGTATATATATATATATATATATTTTTTATTATTATTATTATTTTATTTTATTTTATTTATTTTTAGGTGATCAACTGTAATTTTCTCCAAGTACAAAGTTGTTATTTGAAAAATCAGTAGTATTGTTCTTTAGGGGTTATCTGATGTCACAATATGTTTTTTTACCTGCAAGAGGAGAGAAAAGGTCGGTTGGCCTGCCTTTTTGTCTGTCAGCCTTATTGGATTTAACAAAAATTGGCCATCATTTGCAGCTGATGGCCAGCATGTGATAGTGTATTTTATGATGCGTTAATGTCCACTTCAGTGGGCTGTGTGCATTTATAACATGAAAAACCACAAGAAGCACAAGAAACTGGCTTTTAGACAGATGTCCACTGTAGTGACCACTATGCATGAAAGGGTAAAACACTACAGTCTTAAAATAGCTAGCTTAATTACCGGAGGCCAATCCAAGGCAAAAGGGAACTTTGCAACTGTATAGGGTTGTCTTCAGATTTAAGAATATAATTATCAAATGACATGTTGATAAATATGCTAGTCTCAGACATATGAATCTTAACGCAGTAGAATATCACTAAACAGTGGTAGACTGGCAATAGGAAGCACAGATTTGCTTTATTCAGGGATTTCTTTTGACTCAGAGGTCAAAAGCTGGTCATTGTGTGGAGACGGTTGGTGGTAGTCAGGAAGCCAATAATGTAGCTTATGCGAAATCTATAATTGTTTAAAATCTTGTCCTTATTTTGTCATAAAAGTACAAGCAAATGCAGGGGTTGTGTGAGGACTGGAGCTGATTCCAGTCTTCTTTTACTTAATCTATTTTTATTTGTTGGAAAAAAATGAGAAAAATTCTTAATTATATCCTGTAGTTTAAGTTTTTAATTACCACAGTGGTTATTCTGGGTTTACATTTAGATGCCAAGGACAAAAAGAAGAAAGAAAGGCCCAAAATAGACAGACCTTATCAGTTTGGGAATGGTCATAGCACCACTGGAGACAATGCCGAGGCAAAACGGGGGCTGAGCTTGACCCTAATAATGCGGCCGATCTGTCACAGGACCTGAAGGAGAGGAAGTCTAACGTACCTCTGTCTTCTTGGATAAAGTCATAAAAATGATAAACACAGGCTTCAATTAGCCCCCGACAGGACAATGATCCTCTGGTGGGCTGGAAGGGTTACAGTCGGGTGACTTAGAGTGAAGAGATGAAAAGAATCTAGACTCCCCTGTGGCTGACCTCCACAATGGACGAAGCCTGGGTGTTCCCCTCTCTGAATTTATTACTGGTTTCTAATCAGCCAGTCAATAAATTTTATATGGTAGTTTTTTGTTTGTTTGTTTTTTCCTGTGGCATATGAATATTAAATGGGGACAGAGTTGATGAGTTTTCCTGCACAGCTTTTGATCCAAATCATGCCAAATTTCAAGCAGGAAGAAAAAATCCACTTGAACATATCTCCTAATGAGGTAAGGAAAATAAATGTAAGTATGATCTACAGTGAGAAATTTTTGACATATTTTCATCATATTAGGAATAAAATAACATTTCAAGATTATTTTTACTTTCCAAATTGAGAAGTTTTCATACAGGGATGAAACTACAATTTTCTACTACAATTTTCTCAGTAAATTTTATAACTTGGGTATCCTTCCAGAACACTCCCATCATCATTTGTTGGAGTTTTGGCCCATTCCTTCTGACAAACAGACCTGATGTAACTGAGTCAGCATCTTTTGTTTTGGGTTTCATCCGAGCTTTTCTCACTAAAACCATTTAACCACTGAGACACAGAACACGTTTCCTTTCTATGGCATGTTCTCTGGACATTCCTACAGTGTTTATTGTTGCAAATACCAGTCTCAAGAGATACATGTGGCATCTGTAAACTGCAATAACCAAAGTTGGTGATTTTTTCCGAAGATGTGACATTAGGGAGCAGGTTTTTTAGGTGTTTCTTTAAGAAACATCCTGAGTTAAGCTTCCATTTAACTCAAATGGTCAAATGCTTTGGCAAATTGTTTCTTAAAGCCAGAGCAATCATAATATATATAAACTTCTGAGTTGCTTTGAAAAATCTAAATAAATTATCTAAAAAACAAAGTAGTTATTCTGCCGTTTAAGCAAATTTACCATTGAATTTAAACTTTGCCAAGAATGACTGTGATTCCAAATGTATATTTTGTCACCCTCTTACACATATGAGTAGAAACCACAGCTCAATGGATGTACTCAGGAAAGAGACTTTGATTATTTTACTTGTTGCTTCCGCTGTATTGTTGGCTGACCTCTGGCAATGCTCAAACCCAGAGGTCGCCACAACTTGTGGTGAACAGTTTCTAAACATCCTCATGTTAGCATGACTAAAGGAATATTTAAGGTTTGTCTTGGACCGCAGCTCGAGATTTTGTAAAACATACAGAGACGAAAAGATAAGGCGGATGTGCTCATCTCCAAACTGAGCAGCAGAACTAAACAAGAAATTGTTTTATAATCAGAGCATCTTCATGAGGTGGGAGGGCAGGATGGTGGCTGCGAAAGGGTGAGAAGGTGAACACATCGAAAGGTCCCGTCTTTGCAAAACGAGGAATGGCTCGTTCAATAAACACACCAGGGCTGAGTAGATTCCCACCTGATTCCCAGCAGATCCCCGACAGATTAACGCCTCCAGAACAATGAGACAAGAGTGGAGTCGGCTTCCTTTGTGTCCCCACTTGTTCACGGCAGACAACATCCCAGTGCTACCCTTTCTGCAAGGTTAGTGTGTGTGCTCTCTGGTCAGAAAACTTTCCCAGAAATCCCCTGAGGGAGGGGGAATACTATACCAGCAATAACACATAAAAACATCTGTGTGCATGCGAGCAGGACGCAAAGTTTCACACAGTGTGATAGCTTTTTTTTCTCTCTCTCTCTCTCATTTTACCTCCTGCTTTTTTTTTTTTTTTTTTTTTTTTTTTTGTTATTTGCAATAATTTCAAGTCCCCAGTTTTTTTATGGTCAGAGTTTTACACTGTGACCTCTGGAAAAAACATAACCCATGACCAGACTCTCATATCCTGCATTAATGTTCAATTTAACCACTTCAGGCCGTAGAGGATCTCTCATATCTGCAATTCCTCAATCGGGGTGATTTTCAGGTTACTTGAGATCAAACGGCAATCATGCATTGTTAAAGCAGAAACTACTCCTCATTGAAGTATTACATTTTCATCTCTTTCAACAAAATCCTCCTGGCACAGTTTGACTGACATCCGATGGCACACAAAGAAATGTAATAAAGATAGAAAAAAATATCCTCGGTGACTCTATTAGCGTCTAAACTTACAGAAAATGTGTCATTTCTATTTCCAGAATCGGTATTTGACAACACACCTGCTCTGTTCTCCCCTCCCTAATCTTTTCAATGGGGAGCAGCAAAGCACCATCCCCCATCCTGAAACACCTCTAGAGCAGGTGTTGGGAGGAAGACAGAGGCTTTTCAGACAATCTAAAGAATTTCTCTCTAACAGCTGATAATCGTGGATGGTAGTAAAAGACCAACACTGTACGATTTCAGATGTATGCACCAGTTTAAAGTGGGTTTGGTTGTTTGTTTTTGTTGCTTTTTTTCTTGCATGTCTACAATCAAATGAGATGTTCCATTGAATTGTGATGTTCTCTTTATCATTTCATATTTCAAATCATGCAAATATAATCATTATAAAACTATTCAATAGTTTGACTTCTCTAGATATGTCATTTTACAAGCGGGAACCTATCCAATTTAGTCCAAATGACAAAAATCCATCATTCTGTTGTGTTCTAATGCACACAATAGTGAGCAATAGTGAACATTTGAGCACCCTATTGGTCTGGTGGGCAATAAAGAAAAGGCTTTAAATCTATAAACTTTGTTTTATGAAGGCTCTGTTGGCTGAGGAAATATCCAGATCCAGTTGTAATGATGTAAATTTTTAACAACAGGTGATCAAAATCTTGCCAAAAATCATAGTTTCACCACAGTTTGTTTTGTGAAAGGCATTACAGATTTTTTTATTAATTTATTTTACTTAAATGTGCCATCATTTCATGCATTGAGGCTCTCTTCTTTGCAGGACGAGTTAAATGATTGACTCTTCAAAGATGTGTGGTCACATGACCCAATTCTTCTGTTTCCCTTGGAGCAAGTGCTGGCATATTTCACCCTCTGGCACAAATCACTTCACGAACTCCTCACACAGTTTTTAGCATGTATCCCAACTAAGGTTTTCTTACTGCCAAAATCAATGGTGAAAACCTAACTATTTGTTTACCTTTTCAAGAATAGAATACAGTTTTTCCAAAACATTATCTTTGTTTTTTATTATTTGCGGATGATGTTGGAAATTTAAGTGCATTTTTCTACTTGTATTGGCCTTTTGAAACTTTAATGGTGAAGCTCCAAACAGATGCTAACCATAGCATTGTTAGTGATGTTGTGGCTAGCAAACAATATGTTTTTATCTTGCTTCCCACAAATTCTAATTAAATGCTTATTTAAATGTGTAATTGTCTGGTATCTTGTGCTAACTTAATTTCATGGCAACACAAAGCAACAGCAGCACAAGAATTAAAAGAGGAGAGAGACTCTAAGAAATTGATCAGGCTGGACTTCTGAATGTAGCACATCTCCATTACATCAGGTATTTGCAGGATGCAGAGGAACAATCATAATAAACTCACCCCCACTTTTCTGTGTACAAGATTCCAGCATAACCTTTGTTTGCTGTGTCAAGTGACGCGAAGACCATGGGTGTGTTTCCCAAAAGGTCAGAGCTTTTTTTGTACCACCTACTGATCAGCATAAAAAAACAATTCTATTTGGGAAACCAGGGATCTTAATCACCTCTGTAAGTCACTGCTTCCTGTTTCTTGGGCAGAGCTACTGGAGTGTGGTAAAATCAACTGGAACAGAAGTGTTCATTTGGAGATGGATGAAAGGGGAATTTACCGTAGCTCAAAGATTTTATGCTGGAGTGAGATAATCATTCTTCATTTGGGATTAGTGGACTTGAATTGGGAATTAAGACTCATCCAACCAAATTCATCGACTCCCAAATCACCAGAAAACAGCTTGAAGTTTTTATCCATCGAAGTTGGTGCAAAATAACTCAAAGGAGAGATGGGCTGAAATTACATGTCGGTGAAAGTTGATATTTTTCATCAACTCAAAAAGTGAAACATTTTGCTGAATTTTGCACAGGTAGTGGTGCATTTAAAGAATTAATTTGTGTTAATGGTTGATTTTTACACCTTATAGCAAATGAGAACTTAAAGTCAAACTGCTCAGAAGTAAGATGAGATTTTTAAAAAAAAGTTTAGTTATATTTTTTACTTTCACTATGCCTTTTTCCCCAATTAACTTTCCATTTAATATGTTCACATAGATCTCTCTGAGTTTGTTTAGTAGTGGGTGTTTGAGGCTATCCCTGGTTGTGGAGGGTGTCAGTGACTGCTGACTTGGATAACTACCAAGTTATCCAAGTGTAGTTATCCAAGTATAATATATAATATATAGTATTATATTCATCCTATATATTTTCAACACCACATTTTGGGTTTCCAAAAGCTGTAAATTGCAATCAGCAAAAAATCAGCAAGTTACATCTTATGAATTTAAAATTGGCTCCCAAATTAGATTCTGCTTACAGTCTCTTCTCACCTGAAGGTAGATACAAAACCAACGGCTCAAGGTTTGCACAGAAGGCCTGTTTTATTGTTGTTCATTAAGTGCAGTGAAACCAAAATTGCAGAAGTATTAAAATAGGGCAAATGACATCACACCTGAAAGAAACAAGTTCTCACCCCTGACAGGTCTTACGTAAGACCTTTGGGCACTCAACTCTTTTTCTCTGCTGTCATCCAGTGACAGTAAATAACAAAGTTAAGAAACTGGAAGTTAGACAATTCAATGCAAAATGTTTTTTTGTTTGTTTGTTTTTCAGTTAATCGGCATTGTGAGATCAATTGAATTGGATTGACCTGTATAGGAACTGGATGAAACAGGAATTGGATCGGCTTGTCTTGTAAAGCACTAAAGTGATTTTTGTTAGGATTTGGCTTCTACACTTCAGTATAAAACCAACAGAAATGAAGAAAGTGACAAAGACAGTTTCAAGATGTATTACTTATTCATTTATGTGTCAGAATTTCTCTGTTTGTGATGGATTATAGCAGAATAAAAAAACAGACCAAACACACCAAATGAAGGACCCTTTGATTTTGTGTCAAAATTTTGTTAACTTCACCGAAACATAACAAAAATTGTGTTTTAATGCCACCAAGAAAAAAGATTTTCTCCGCAAACCACTGTGATATATTTTGTTTTTACACTGGTTTCACTTTTGAAGTGAAACATACTTTTTTGTTCTCTTCATTGGCGTTTTGTACTCTAAGCAATTTTGACTATTTTGTTCCCAACTCTTTCAAACATTCAAACAATTTGTCATAGGGATGGGTTTTGTGTCCTCTTTAACACACTTCCTCTATTCTACTCCTGGTTTTCTGTCAGAAAATGTGGCAATGTAACTTTAATAAATCACATCGATGCAATTAAAATAAAGAGTACTCAGGATTTTAGAATTACGCTAATTATGTTGGGTGCTGAAGCTGAATTAAAAGGTGCATGAGCAAAGTATTTGTTGCTTTTTAAATGTTATTTATCTCCATCTGACAAATGCACAGTTTTCAGTTGCAGAGGTTAAATGCAGTATAAAATGCATAAAAGTTTCTCAACAGATTTGTCAGTATGCTGTTTTTTTTTTGTTGTTGTTATTTGTTTTGATTGATTTTTTTATTATAGTGTCATAAAACTGGCAATAAAACATGGATGTGTACGCTTTTGAGGTCCACTGTAAAACTGCAGAAGCAGACGATGTTTACATTTCAGCCTCTATGAGTAGTAAATTAGTGAATTGCATTGAGCAATTACTGCATTATTACTTAAATGACTAATCTAGTTAGATAAGGGTTGTCCAAAGTGTGACTCTTGAGCCTTAGAATAATTTATGGTGGAATCCAATAATAATTCAAGACTGCTAGAAATGTGGCTCTTCAGCAAATGGAAGTGATGCAGAAAGAAACACCTTGAAATGTTCTAGGATTTTATAGATTTTCAATCTGTGTTGCTGAAGACAGACTAAAACAGACATTGTTTATATTTCATTCAAACACTGCATCCCTAAAGTATTTCTATGCTGGCTAAAAAAAAAAGAAAAGAATGAAATTATTTAGCATTTTTAATGTTAAAAAACTAAATATTATGCACTTTCATCCATTGTTTGGCAAGTGGTCAACCTTTGGCCATTTGAAATCATCGACATAATGAACAGGAGATTCTATATTTGCTCCCAATTAGCTGAGCGCGGTTTGAACTCTGTGTTTTTGTGCAGCTTGAGCAGCTCAGGGGATCAGCGCAGAGTGCTAACATATATACACTTTCCGTTCCTATGTTTTAAACTAACACTGGTCCTCCTCTGCAGCCCAGCACAAAGGAGCCAGCAATTCCCAAGAAAGCCACCCACAGACATTTATACAGCAGGACTGGCGACCGGCCGCTCAACTCGTGTTTCAGAACTCACTTGGAAGGCGGACAATTTGTGCTGCTGCGCCAAGGACAGGAAGTGCTTGCAGAGTGACAGGAAGTGCTCACCGCTGCAGTAGCCGAGGCTGGAACTGAGATAATGCCATTGTGTAAGCAAGCCAAGTGACCTCTCCCTCAGCGCGGAGTCCAGAGGCTGGCGTCGGGAGCCCTGGCCCCCACCCAGCCCCAGACTCCCCAGGCACGGGGCGGGGGACTTGTTGGAGGTACAAGTTGGTGGAAGGGGGGGATTGCAGAGAAGAGGAGCGGGGATATGAGGCGTGTCACTTCCCCCCCTCCGTCCCAACTCGCCCCCTTCTCACCAACTCCTCCCCTCCTTTGGGTTGACTCTCAACCTCACCTTGCAGAGGAAGTGTGGCTTCGACTCCAGACTTTATGACTTCTCCCATCAAACGCCAGGATTTTTCACTCCCACACGGAGCAAGAGGCGGCCGGGGCACACTCATACCCACGCCCATGTCAACACACTCAGAGACACACACAAAGGGGTCCCTCTTTCTCTTCTCTCAAATGAGCGAAGGGGGGGAAAACCGTATCAGGTCACGAGTGATAAAATAGATGATGACAGCATTATGGTCAAGATCCTGTCCCATGCAACGCCTATCGGGACCTAAGTTGGTTAAAAACACCCTCCCACTAACCCCTGGAGGGAACACTCCAGAGTCCCATGCTGTTGTCTGCTGGGGGGCATGCAAAGGTTGCATAAGCATCTCTCATATTTCTGTCAGCCCCTTTTGACATGACTGCAGACCACAACAAGATGGGAATGGTCCGAGAAAAGATGAAGCTGACAGGCCGGGGTCTGCAGCCCCTGATAAGGAGCTCGGCCGCCTGCGGGTGGTGTTTGGATTTCTGCCTGCAAACAGGCGCTTCACTCTCTGCAGCAGAAATAGCTCCAAGTCTAGACGTTTCAGGTGCAGCAGGTTGCTCTGAGCTCCTGGTGTTATCTTAGTGCGGGGGGAAAGTGCTCTAAGCTAACACAGTCACAGTTTAGGCATCAGAATGTGCAACAGGAGTTAAAAGTGTTTATGCTCGACTTGTAGCTCAGGTCGTCTTGGAGTTTAAAACAGAAGTAGAACATTCATTTTTTTCTAAACTTTGAGAAGGATTGAGAACAAATGCAGGGGAAGTAATAGGAAACAATAAATAGTCATGACTTGATAGGAGATTCTCCAAAATTATCTTGAGTACAAGTAGCACTGTTCAAGACAGAAATCCAAGCACATATGTATACAATCATCTGATTATTTTTAAAATAATATGATATAGTATACTAACTAATACTTTTACTATATCATATATATTACATTAGCATATTTTTAGTCAGATTTGTATGGAATACTAACCCACTAAATCCAGTTGTAGCACTCAAGTTGCGCAGAGTATCATACTTTGTTGACTTTGTTTGTGACATTAATTGGGTTAAGCTAATTTTAATGTTGGACAAAGATCATCAGAGTGAGAATAAAATTAAGTTGAGTTCAATTTATTTAGCCTAACCAAAACGTCGGGATTCGAGATTACATAGAAACTGCCTGTCAACACAAAGTAGGTTAGACGACCTCAAAAAGAAAGAAACTGAAGAAAAGTAGAAGCAAAGTCACTGAAATGACTGGAAAATTGAACAGCAGGTCCACAGAAGTGACCAGTTTACTGGATCGTCACCAAGAACATCTTATGAACAGTCAAACATGGTGATGGAGGTGTGATGGTCTGGATCTGCAGTCTACGGCAGCAGAAAATCACGAATTAACTCAAAATTATGAAGATGAACGTATTTGACAAGCTACAAATTTCAACTGAGAAAGGATTCAATGTTGTTTATTTAATCTTTATCTGCTCTTGTCAGTTCAACCATGTGAGTTGTAAAGTTTATTTTACGGAAACTGGAACCTCAAACAAGGAGTCATGCAGTCCTCCACTTTAAATAAAGAAAACATATTATGAGTTGGAAAAACATGATATTGTAAGCTTTTATTGCATAATCAAATTGTGCTACTTGATTAAAGTTACTGGCCACTGTTTTGTGAAATCTATCAGCCTGACTGCAGATATAGTTTGGCATGTCATGGTTCATTTTTATATTTCTTTAGCTGTTTTTAAATCCTCGTTTAGTCCAAATGGAGTCTGCCTTCCTAAAAGCAAGCCTCCTTGCACACATCTGATGACATGACAAAATGTGCATTTTGTTATGTCAAATGACAAAATGCACACATTTTGTATATATATAAATTCTTTTTGAGAAAACTAGAACAGTGAATCACTTGTGGTTATCTGGTGCAACATTACAACTTCTATGCAACAGTTTTTCCTTCCACCAATTTTTCATCAGTGATCTTGTCATCCCCTTGTTGAGGTGATCAAGGACTGTCTGTTGAATGTCTGACAAGTCAGCACTTTCCTGTATGATTGTGTAAACCATAACAGAACGTCTCTACATCAAAAATATTCTCTCGTAGTCTTATATTCTAAATGTTCTTATCATACATGCAGCTTCTAAAAATGTCAACGTGACCTTTGTGATTTCAGGCTCAGGAAGCCACACAGCCTTCTTATTCCTCAGGCTGAGTCCGCTGATTCGAGCCTCTAATGTTGTTAACAGGCCAATACACAGACTGGTGATTAAATCTTTTTTGCGTATTTAACCTGGAAAGTGCCGATAGGGGTTGGGTGTGTGTGGGGGTTGACATACTGACTTGTGAATACTTGAGAGGTTGTCCTCATTTTGGTGCAAAATTTGATACATTTCTGTTAAATTCTTAAATGAGTCTTATTGCTCTCACGAATATACATTTGAAGTGTGGTAGCCAGGACCCTCAGTGAGTATAGCCGGTCGGAGTCGGGTGTGACGTGAACTTTTTTTTTTTTTTTTTTACACCTTTGTAGTAGTGGGCACTCCCTCCGCCCGGTGATTGGCTGCCTATGAGTTTATAGCGCACCACTGTTCACATTCACTGCTGACTTCTGTCTACCTTTACACTTATTGCTGCATCTGTTTGCGACTTTCTCTCTTCCTTTCCAACTTTAACACAAGAGAGTCCAAAATCTTTGTTTTTTGTTTTTTCTATTATTTGTTCTCGTTGCTGTGGTGTGGTTCCTGCGCGCAGTCCGGGCGCCTCTCCAAACACCTTCCAGAACCAGTTTGGACAGAAATGAGTAGTCCCGATGCGGGTTACGCCAGCGACGATCAGACCCAGGCAAGGTGCGCGATGTCAGTCATGATGCCTGGAATGGGACACTGCCAGTGGGCCGACCCGCTCAGTCCTCTCGGGGACAGCAAGGTGAAAAACGAGCCGTGCGCGCCAGGCGGCGGCGGCGGCTCCGGCGGCTCCGGCGGTCAGGGACGCGGCAAGAGCGAGCCGCGGATCCGGCGGCCCATGAACGCGTTCATGGTCTGGGCGAAGGATGAGCGCAAGAGGCTGGCGCAGCAGAACCCGGACCTGCACAACGCGGAGCTCAGCAAAATGTTAGGTAAGTGCATTTAAATATTTATTTCTTCATTTAGGTCTCTGCTGCTGACACAGCATTCAGCTTTTAGAATGTGTTACTTTTAATCATTTCTACTGACTTTTACATATTTTTATTTTATCAGAACGGATCAGTTCGCTCATTTAGTCATTACTAGACTACTTTAAATCGCTATTCTCATTCGGTTGTCTAATATTTGCAGGGGTGCTTCAAAAAACGTTTCAATGGGTGGACTAAGTTGGGGGTCACTTATGACCTTGTGGTGGGAAAACAACCACATCAAAAAACAGAACAGAGTTTACTGTTTTTATGTTGCTGCTGTAGGAGCTGAGAATGAGAAATATTTATTCATAACCAACACTTTTCTTTGACACAAGATCCAAATACATAAAAGTTAAATAATTCTTTTAAGTTTATGAACACATTACATGAATACAACACTCTTCAATACATGTATTCTAGTGCAATACAACAAAATGTACTTTTCTACTACACTGATGATCCTAACTAAACATTTAGATTTTGTACAACAATATTTCTATTTAGAAATGAAGACATACACAACTATAAATACTGGTCTGCTAAACACAAAAATGTTTTAAGTATAAGAAAACAATACATGTTGCACCTTCTTGCAAACATGTACTCTCCTGTCCCAAATTATTATTACTCAATTTTAGTACAAATATAAGACGGTGAGAATAAGGTGTCCTGCGAATATCAGGTGGCCCCTCCAGATATTTGATTTATCGTCCTGTTTTTAAACACTATGCCAGTTAAGCCACAGGTATAACCTCAAATTCCTGTCCCTATTCCCCTAAAATGGCAACAGGCTATTTTTATGTGCATCACCAAAGCCATGTACAGTATCTGCTGACGTATCACTGATCCGCTCCTCTTGACCTGCAGGGAAATCCTGGAAAGCCCTTCCCGTCACAGAAAAGCAGCCCTTCGTGGAGGAGGCCGAGCGGCTGCGGGTCCAGCACATGCAGGACCACCCCAACTACAAGTACCGGCCCCGGCGGCGGAAGCAGGTGAAGCGGATCAAGAGGCTGGACTCTGGATTTCTGGTCCACGGTGTTCCCGATCACCAGGCCCCGTCCATGCCCGGGGACGGCAGGGTATGCATGGACAGCCTGGGTCTGGGCTACCATGAGCACGGCTTCCAGGTTCCCCCCCAGCCGCTCGGCCACTATCGGGACGCTCAGGTGCTCGGGGGACCCTCTTACGAACCGTACAGCCTTCCCACTCCTGACACCTCTCCTCTGGACGCTGTAGAATCAGATTCCATGTTCTTCCCTCCACATTCACAGGAGGACTGCCACATGATGCCAGCATACCCTTACCACTCTCAGGTGGCAGACTTTCAACCTCATGAACCACTCTCTGGCCACCACAGCAGCCCCACCATCATGCACCGCCACCCGGGCTCAGCTCCCGAGCAGCCCCCTCCGTCCTACATGAGCTGCCCCAACCCTTTGGCCATGTACTACACCCAGCACTGCAGCCCCGGCCACCCCAAGCGGCACTCCGGCGGGGCAGGACAGCTCTCCCCTCCCCCCGATTCCCACTCTCACTCGGCGGACAGCATGGAGCAGATGCACCACTCAGAGCTGCTGGGCGAGGTGGACCGCAGCGAGTTTGAGCAGTACCTGAGCTCGTCCTCCTCGGCCCGCACAGACATGCCGGGCCTGCCATATGGGCCGCACGAGGGCGGCATGCAAGGACCCGAGAGCCTCATTTCATCCGTGCTGTCAGACGCCAGCACAGCCGTCTATTACTGCAGCTACAACAGCTCCTAACCTCCTCTTGCTGCAAAGGACACACAATCTTTGAAGCTAAATTTAAACAGAAATACTTTTATCTTTATTTTACACACTGGGCACAATGAAGCTCCTGAGATTTTGTACTGTATCTGCCCAAAAACTGTTAGAAAAGACCTGGAATATTTTAATCTTAACACTGGTTTTAACTTGTCTCTTCTTCTCTTGCAGGGATATTTTGTTTATAAATATTGTACAGTCACTAGTTTCAAATATATGTATATATTGAGTTGTTTTTTTTATACTTTTGCACTTTTAGGAAATAAATGACTGCAAAAATATTTAGCGTTTGTATTTATTATTCCTATTCCTATTTAAGTGCCCTTTCGACACTTAAAAGGCAATATACGAAGAGTAAGAACTTAAAAAGAAGAAATGTTTACTCAATAAGTTTTTATTTAAAAATAAAACAGAGAACTGAACATGGGCTGCTTACAATACTTTATAATATTAAAGTATATTGAGATTTTAAAAGTTTGAAAACTGCTAATAAAGTCAGTTTTCGGTGACTTCCCTTCCCCCACCTGTTACTGCAAACTACTAGACAGCTGGCTAAAAATCGGCCACAATACTTTTCCCTTTATTTCCACAACACAATTCCCCTGAGGGTAAATCCCAAAGGGACGAATAAAGTTTCTATCTAATCTAATTTTCATGGATCCAGCAAAAATTTGGAGGAGGCTCCTGTAAGAAAATAATTTTAACTTCAGAGCTGCTGGACGAGGTGGACCACTGCGAGACAAAAAGAAAAAAAAAAAGTGAAACTCATTTGAGATGAAAATTTAGAGGAAGAAAAAAGTGTGGCAGAAAACACATTTTATTTCAAAGATTTTATTTTACACCGAGTTGGCACCGGCCCTGCCAAAAGTACCAATACCTGGCATGTGCTTGAATGGCCAGCAAACTGACCTGACCCAAACTCATTAGAGAATCTATGAAAACCTACCAAGAGGAAGATGAGAAAACACTAGACCCTAAAAAAGAACATAGACTTCCTTGACACCTTAGAGATGCCTCAAGCCGTCCATGGGCTGACATTTCAACGTTATAAATCCTTTTTTATTGGCATTATACAGTTTTATCACGTTTTTAGGCACATCATGAAAAAGTTTGTTGGAAGGTAAAACTGTTGCAGGGAGTCTAAAAATGTGCCTCTTTCATTGGTTTTAATTTATATTCTTGGATGGATGGATGGATGGATGGATGGATGGATGATGGATGTATGGATGGATGGATGGATGGATGGATGGATGGATGGATGGATGGATGGATGGATGGATGGATGGATGGATGGATGGATGGATGGATGGATGGATGGATGGATGGATGGATGGATGGATGGATGGATGGATGAGTTTAATATTTTGAATTGAATTACTGAAGTTAATTCAATTATTTGATGATTTTTTTTATTTATTAAGACACATCTTTTTATGCGTACAACTGGTATTTTTGTCAACATCTCCTGTAAAAACTTAAGTCTCCATTAAGGAGCTACAAAGTTTAATTTAGTTGACCTTATTTCTCAACTAAAACAACGCAATTTAGAAATATTTCCATGTGTAATAAACAGGTAGTCATTAAATATTGCATGACATTATAATATCTTTAAAAGCCCTTGAAATGCATAATTTAAGCAGGAATATCCTGTTGTTGTTTTTTTTAAAGTGAAAGACACAAGATCACAATGTCAATGTTTGCTAAAATTCTTTATATTTTTACTGTGATATCAAGGGTATAATTTTTACCATGAGGCAAAGATATCGTGATATCTTTGCATCAGATTGTCAAACCGGTAGAATCTCGTACCAATCCAGGCCCGGGGCAAATACATCACCCTTGCTCTCCGTTAGCAGCTCTTAAAAGGACAAACTGTTAAAGGAGAGCTATTTTATTTTACTTTTCCACATCCACCTGAAGCTCCAGTTACTCACCTGGAAGCCGGGCAGCGGTCGGAGTTCCTGCAACCCGACTTCCTGGCCCAGACGGAATGGAGGTAATCCCAACGTCCGTGTTACACATGACGCCTTGTTTTCTCAGCACAGGAGTGTGGTTTTTGCTCCGGATATCCTGTCCGTAAATGATTTAGTCTCTTCTGATTAATGCTTGAGGGGTCATTAAAAATCCACCGAAGTGGACTACACCTTCACGGAGATAAAGTTGACCTCATCTATTCCACAGTTGTGCTTATTAACGCAGCGGTGACATCAGGATTTATTTCCGCGGGTATTCCTGAACGGCTACGATATATTTACCCACTAAAGCCAGCACGGTGCTTTGACATCAATCAAAGTTATCAGGCAAAAATCTTTACGTGGTCAGACCGAACCTTGAGGGATGAGTCAGTGTATTTATAATCCAACAAGAGCGCCTACTTTATAAATAGAGATTTTCCCCCTATTTCAAAAGGAAGAGCTTCTTCTCACAGGGGTCAATCACCCTGACCTGGAGATCCATTTTTAGCACTTCAGAGGAAACATGCTCCAGAGGTGTATATGTTAACGTGCTTTGTTCATGCTGAGAGTTTTCAAAGTGTTTTCTTGGGTTTCCCATAATACATTTAAATATGTATCTTCTTTAGTTGAAATGAATCAGAAGACTGTCATCTATCTGCCAAATTAGCTGGTGTATTTTTTTAAATTCAACTTAAATTCCGGAGTAAATTTGTTGAAGATGTCCTGGCGTGACTTGACTTCCCTAAACGGACTTCTTCTCCCCCAGGCCGGTCAGGAGAATCTTCTGTAATTGGTGTGAATGTGTTTAAATTCAGTCTGCAGATGAGTGGCAGGTTTATTCTCCCTGTTGTTACAGCTAATGGGCGCATAACGACAGGCTCAGGCCTCAATCCCCTGAGGCTTTAAGCAGAGTGGGTGGAGGGGGTCACCTGCCACAGACAGACCTCCCATCTTTAATCACGATATTTTCCCCGTAACACTAACTGATCGGGGCTGATTGACCTGGAGGGGTACTGGTAAAAACTGTCTGTTCAGATTGATTATAATTTTATTATTCAAAAAATAATAATGTTATAATCATTTTATAATTTTAATGTATTTATTTTATCATTATAATTTTATTATTATATTATTTTAAATTATATAATTTAAATATAATTTTATTTTTATAATTATCAATTTTTTATCCTTAATTTATCTCATAAAATTTTTGCTGCCATAAAACTTAATGTATTGCATTGGTATTTTATGGATTCATTCAACAAATGAACCTCATCAGAAAGCATATTCTAATTTATTAAATATGACTGTATTCAACAAAGAGAGAGTAAGTAAATTGGCCATTTGTAATCACCTCCACTGAGCCAATACTTTTTAAAAAAATGTCAGAGATATGGGACAAAGGTTAGATTAGAGAGCATCTTTGATAATCAGTTTTAAAGTTTTGCAACAGAATCTCAGCTGGATTTAGATCTGGACTTTGACTGGACCACCCCAGTACGTGGACATGTTTTGATCTAAACCAGGGGTCTGCACCCTGCGACTCCATAGTCACATGGTCTTTGGCCACTCCACTGTGGCTAATACAAAACCAAACAAGAAATGTTTTTCATGAGAAAAGTTGTAAAAACAGCGACAGTTCATCCATATTGGGCAGTCTGACTGACTGTCTGTCAGAGAGTCACATTCAATAAGTTAGAAAATAAATCCTAATGAATCACCTTTATCAGATTAAAATTACCTGTTGGAAATACTAACCTTTGAGCAGGTATAAAACATAAAATCCATCAACTTCACTTTTCTGTTTTTAAAAATAGTTTTTTTTTATTGATTTGATGCAAAATTCTTCTTTTAAATGAGCAGCTCATTTCGTTAGCTATTAGCAGAAGTTTATCATGATTAAGAAAAACAAAAATGAAAGTGGTAAACATGAATCTTTGTCTAATCCATTATTTAGTGTGTTCCATTTAGTTTATTGAATAATACCATAATCTATTGATTGGGTATGTGTTTATAAAAATACATTCTTTTTGTAGTTCGAGCAAAATTTAATTTTGTAGCTACTGGTAAAATGTAAACCTGTTTGTTTACAGCGTGGTAAACAAATGATGCCGCATGTTTGTTTACAGCGTGGTTTTTGCCGCATGTTTAGGGTCGCTGTCCCGGTGGAAGATGAACATCTGCCCCAATTTTATGTTCCGTTTCCAGCAGCTTTTCCTCTAGAATTTCTATGTATTTCATCCCATCAACTTTCACCAGCTTCCCTCTCTCTGCTGAAGAAATTCTCCCCACAGCATGATGATGCCATTACCATATTTCACTAGGTGTGTTCAGGGTGCTGTGTAGTTTTGCACCTAATTTTGGGTTTTAAAAGTCAGACGCAAACCCTAACCTGTAAATCCCTAACCAGCTTTCTCTCTGACGTGTCCGCTGAGTTCCCAGGCTTTCATAAAAAATTTTTTGTTGTTGTTCACTAATATTCACTAATATTCTCTAACAAACATCCAAAGCCTTTAAAGAGCAGCTACGATTACAATTAAATTAAACTGCATGGACCCTAATTATGTGGACCCTAATTTTACAACAAATTTTCTTCAGGGGTATCAGAGAAAAAAGGATTGCAAGCATATGCATGCTTCTTTTTCACTTATTTTAAGGCAGTTGTTCATTAAGTTATTCCTTCATGCTCCCAAAAAAAGAGAAAAATTAAAACAGGAGTTTAGCTGCTCCAAATGAAGCACATCTAAGAGGAAATCAGGGCTATGAAGGTATTCCTACTTCCTCAGCCCCATGTTTGTTTTTTTTCTGTGTGTGTGTGTGTGTGTGTGTGTGTGTGTGTGTGTGTGTGTGTGTGTGTGTGTGTGTGTGTGTGTGTGTGTGTGTGTGTGTCCCTGTGTTTGCGTGTCCTGGGGCCTCGCTGCCAGCAGTTTGCACTGGGGAGATTACAGAGGCACGGGCGTCTACATTAACACAGAAGCTCTTAATCATTGCGCTGCTCTAATCTCATCTCAGGTAGCTGCCTTTCACAAATACTCACCAGCAAACATAGATTCATCAACCCACAAGGAGCGTAGCCTGCAGTTTAACACGACAACGCCAGCAGGATCAGCTGCATCTGACCAACTATGGCACAAATACACCCAGAGGGTAGTGCTCCATATCATTTTGCTGTGATAGCATCAACACCTGATGAGTTTGTTAAATGAACATAAGAAAGAAGCAAGAAATTGATGTGCAAGCAATTATCTGACATCATTTGGAAATAGTGGCTCAAAAGAATGACTAAGCAAAAATTGTAATTAAAGTTTTTCAAGTTGTACAATATGAGAAATAGCAGTACATTTACTTATTAGATAACTTAGGTTTACCTGCACTTCTCTTCACACATTTACAAACATTTAATTAGAAAAACCTGGTATTTTTTATATGTATGTAATCATTTGCTTTTGTATGAATCATACAGTCAAAACCTAAGAGCCTAACATTTTGTAATATGTCAGGACACACATACCTGCAAAAATAAAATGCACATGCAAATAATTTTTACTCAAATGTTGAACTGATAATCCCTGGCCAGGTTTCAGAGAGAGCAACAGACAAGTAGAGGTTGCAGGGACCCAAACTGATTAAGTCATTGATAGTAGATTGCAAATACAGCATGCAAGACAGCTGCAGAAGAGGGTGTGTCCCTGGTCTAAAGCGAGGGCTGGTTGCTCATAATCCCTGGCAAATGCTGTTCCCCTGCAGCCTGATCGCCTTTATGGTCTCTGCTTGGCTCACCAGCGTCCAGTTGTGCCCCTACTAAATATAGATTCACTGATACAGATTGTTTTTTTTCTTTTAAATGCTTGCATTCCTACTTTTGTTATGTTGAAGTTATAATTACTTCACCAATGAATTGATAAACTGAGCAGGTAACTTCACGTGTCTTTTTCTTTCTTATTTTGCAAGTATCAAAGTTTAACAAATTACTATTTTTATTCCAAAAGCTGATATTGAGAATTATCATAGGGTGTAACAGCTGTATGCAATTTTTAACATTATCGTAGACAATTTTCTCTCTATGCCTACCACACCTATAATTTAATTTCAAAAAATGTATATCATAAAGCTAAAATATCTTAAGACACCAATGCAATCATGTATCTATATAAAACTGCATTGGATTGTAATTTAAAGGGGGAAAAAAACATAAAAATATGCTTTTAGAGACATAATATAGAAGTGTGCTAAAGTAGGGCAAAAATGTGCACCCTAAGATGAAAAGGAAGTTTTGAGCACCAAAGCAGAATGCAAGGTGTTGGTTTGGCGCTGGAGTACATTGTTCATAGCCGACTGGTACATTTGTTTCAGTCAGGAATTGACACACGGAGCTGAATCAACTCCTGATCAGCTCGGTACTCTCTGTTCTTTTGTTTGAATCCCCTGGTGGCACTCTGGACAATTTTTAGCTCACACTGAAGCGGGTAGTGAGTACAAGATGACTACATCAGCAGTCAGCTTCCTCTTCACTGTTTTTCTTTGGAAGGCAAAAATGTGTTGGCAGACTACAACCAAAGTTTGCTCTCTTTAGGTCTTAATGTCTTCTTTCAAGACTTCCAGTTACCTCTAGACCTCCTTTCCTATGAACCAAGGAAGGAAGGTGAGCAATGCTGAGCAGCAAAAAACATATGACTAACTGCAAAATTTAGTACTAACAAACTAAAAAACAGTCAAGGGAACAATACAGTAATTTATAAAATTTGAAGAGATTTGAGTTGAAACAAAACATTATGCTATTATCATGCAACACAATAAAACTAAGGTGGACACAAAATGTTAAAAGATTACCAAAATAAAATGAAAAAGTGACATCAATGCTGTATGTGACTAATTGATAATCTGTTGAAATAAACAATGAACAAATTGCTGATTTAGCTTGCCAATTTGTTACGTAAAATTGTAGGGTATCTAGTCTTAGAGAAAACAGAAAAACAAGTATAAAAGATGTTAGCCAATGTTAAATCCAGAAAATAACTGTCAAAAAATTGACAAGGTGCCTTAAAGTAGAAAACTAAAACTACAAAAACTGTAGCTTTATGAGTTTGCAGCACTGAACTGAATTGCAAAATATCTAAAAGTACCAAATTTACAAAGGTCAGGGTTTGCTTAGGTAAAATAGAAAATTAAAACATAAATGTTTAACTTTTGAACATATTAAAAGAAGAGATGCATGTATGAATGGACTAAGAGAAAAGACATGATTGTAAAAATAAAGCAATACAATTATTATGTTAACCTAATATATTGCTAAAACTTGTGTACCTATCTTTATGATTAAAAGTTTGCGCACTAACTAGTGAGCTATTGATGAAATACTGCTAAGTTAAGTTAGAGAATGGCAACCAATTGTGTGAATTTACCTACCAATGTTAAACAGTGTGGATAAATATGAATGAATATAGTTGAAAGTTTGTGAAGCAGGTGAAATAGCTAAATGAAGACAAAGTCCTATATTTTGGGAACATTTAAGCTACTAAATGTAAGGCAAGTAAGTAATATCTGATTCTATATATTTAATAAATATATATAAATTAATATATATTAATTATTACATGTGGTATTTAATGTCAACAAATATAAAACAATTTATTCAAACAATACATTAACTAGGAAAGTTATTCAAATTATTTTTGTGTGAAAGGTGTGTTAATAAACGCCTAACTTGATTGTATCTACATGCTAACAACAGATACACTTGTTAGCATGTACCTGCGAACAACAGTAGCAGATACTGTTATTATTAATAAATAATAACAGTACACTGCCGGGTTGGAAGCGTTTGGGATACAAGAATAGGCTATTAGGGGAAATATATGCTGATTTGCAAAAAATCATGGAAATAAAAAAAGCTCAGCTGCAGCTCAGCCAAAGATAAATGCACACCATTGTCTGTTGTTGTTTTTCTCTTTCTGTCAATCTCGGTCTTCCAGAGAGCACCTGTCTCCACTTCCTCGTTCTGATGACTCCTGTTTGCTACATCCATGAAAGATTGGCTGGGAACATCCTCTATCCGAGAGGAAGTCATGCTCTGTGAAATTCACGCCACTGGCCCCATTTTGGGAATCACCGGTAGGACTTCCTAAAAAATAAAAATACATAAATATATGGTCTAAATAAAGCAGGGAGAGGGCAGCATGTCATGACCTGGGTCAACAGCTTTTGTTGTCTCATTGTATTTCTGTAAGAATGACTTTGTCTTTGTGTGCATGCGTTTGTTGAGCAGCTGACACGTTTATTTTTGCTGATGCGACGTGTTTCTCTGCTATTCAAGGGGTTCATCATTTTTATTATTGAGTCTAAACTTTGACTCACCACCGTCCAAACATCTGATTGTCTTAATATTATTAACATATGAACCTATGTTAATAACATTTTACACAATCAGTAATATCTAGCTTTGAAATTCTGACACAAAAACTAATTAGAGGATTTAGATTATTAAATAAAAAAATCATGCATTCAGTGCATTAAAAAGTTAAGTTTTAATCTGCATTTTTAAAGACAAAATAATCCACTTAGATAATTATTTGAGGAATACTTGTATTGAACAAAAAACTTTGAGTACATTGAGCCAAAATATAGCAAGAAGGTTGTTTAAAAAATGTAAAGCTTTGGTGTTTCTCTTCTTTCAGAAACCCTCTTGGATTCTTACACAGGAAAAGTATTTCCACCCATGACCCTGGATTATGGACTTCAAACAAATATCAAACACATTTTTACTAAAATAACAAACCGCTCACCTCTGGTTCTCTAAAAACAGACATCGATTTCCTCCTCTTGCTCTGTACTGAGACCGGTCTGCTTCATCAGACACTGGCACTATTTCAAAGGAGTCTGATTGTTAAAAAAAAAATCTTAATGAAAACTCACTGCTTATAACGTTTTATCAAAATGGGAAGTTGCTTAAAAAAAAAGAAGAAGAAGTGGAGCATTTTAGTTGTGATGACAGTTATGGCCACCAGGGGTCAGCTTTGCACAGGATGACATACACTTGTGATGTCAAATTAAAACCTAACCCTTTCTGCAAATGTACAAGAATTTGTGAACAGGCTGAAGTTAAATAACTTATTTGTTTTTTAAAATGAATACATAACTATTTAACAACATTATACAAAACTATTTATTTTCTTTTATTTTGTTGATGATGTTATGAATAAATAGATTAAAAGTGTGAATAGATGATATATTGACCAAAAAAGCAAATGTTGAAAAACTCTATTTTAACTTAGATTTTTGACCGATCATGTCATAATTCTGTGAAAAATCATCTTTCTTTTTTTAATCACCAATGCATTAATACTGAAAGAAAAAAACTAAATTATCCTTTATTAGTCCGGAATAAGAAGTAAATGTTCCAAAATAGTTAATGTCTTAGTGTCGTACAGTTTGTGCTGTGCTTCTGTCAAATTCAGAGTGGATAAAAACCCAGCCCTCATATTGTTGTGCATGATCTTTGCAGTCATTCAGCATGAAGGAGTAAAAGGCACGTGAGCCAGCGCGGACCGCGGATACAGGTGAGTTAATAATCCCTGACATAAATCCTACCACCATGACGCACAGCAGGGTATTTTAAGCTTCTCTTCACTCTGTCCTGCGCTGTCAAATGTTGTTTTTATGTCTTATGTTTGGTGCAAGAATGGTTTTAGCAAGAGGGAATATTTTACTGCAAACACTTGATGACACAGTCTGGTGGCACTGCTGTTTTTTAGGTTATTAAAATTGAATTGGGAGACGTTAATGGTGGAAATGGAAGGGCTTTAGGCCTTCTGGGAGGTGAGGACAAATCTGATAGTTGATGTAAATGGAGAAAATACAAATGCTGAATAATTTTACACATGACGTCATCATTTCCTGGTTTTGTCTTGTTTCCCATAGTGTTGCAGAAATCAGATGTAGGCCATAAAATATGGACAGCCAGGGGATTGTTGTATAGAGTATTGTTCAGATTTCAATCAGTGCTGGTAGCCATTTTCAGCTTCCCACAGCGACTGTTTTCTGTCTCACTGTATGAAAATCTGAACTACATCCTGAGACAGAAACATTCTGGAACTCTTTATGATCGAAGATGTTAAACATAAAAAACACACAACTGTCCACACATATTTGCATCTCTGGTAAAGATGTGTACAACCAATTTAAAAACCTGTAGTTTTTGTTCATGATCATTGGAGATGAACAGTAACAGCTGTTTTGAACATTTGAGTTGTTTCTCTGAAACTATTTCTGTAAAAATTCAGATCAAAGTGTTTTCTGAGCAATTTCCCAATATAATATGTAATAACCATATTTAAATGCAGTGATAACTTGCAGTGACAACTTGGAGAGAAATAGGTCAATGCGTAATTTTTGTACTTCTGGTAATCAGCAAGTAATGGAGTAATAATACAAAACTTTGCACTAGAGAATTTACTTAGAAAATACAGTTTCCAGTCAAAAATTATAGTGTTTGTTTTATTTTATGGGATTTCTGGGGGACGCTATTAATTTAGCACTGTTAAGTTTTTTTAAAGATCAGTTATTTAGCCATGTGGATCTCTTTCCTTCGTTGAAAAGATTAAGTAAAATAAATCTAGGGATTTGAAAGAAAAATTTTTTCAGTGTGGGAATGAATATCGGGTCTATTTAAGAACTTCTACATTTTATTTTAACTCTCCTTGCAGAACTGGGCCAAGAGAGACTTAACTCCCCAAAGGACATGATCACTAATGTGCCAGTTGTTCATGTTTACTGCTGTATTTTAATTATATATTCTCACATTTTACTTCAAATGAAACTCATTTGTGAGTTTAATACATACAAAGCTTTTAAACATTTATGTATTTTAACTTTGATTTTTTTATATAGTTTTAGCTGATAAATTCAGTTTAATTGAAAAAGAAGAAACATTATGGTACATAAAACCAAATTTTAATAATATCCTTTTTTCACACTTTCACTCAACTTTCCATCAGTATGCCTGGACATTGTTGTTTGTGAACAGTCTGTTTAGACCTATGCTGTCTTACTTTCATTGTATATATAACCACTGTCTGCTGGACAACTGTCAAGTCAGCGATTTTTCCCCTGATTACATGGATAATCAAATTTTTGTGTTAGAGATCTTTTTTTTATTGAAATTATTGAAACTAAAATTATTTTTTCTCTAAATAATCCAAATTAACAGAAATATAATTTATAAATGAAATAATATTTTGGGCTTCCTACAACCCTGGGTCGTGTAAACATGTAAAGATAGATTTTGAATATAAGCTTCATCAAAGTATAGAAGCACAAATATTAAAATAATAAATTACTTCACAAAAACACATTCATAGCAACCACATAAAAGCACAAGCATCAGTGCTGATGGTAGGGTGATGAAAATGAAATAAATGATAAGTTTAAAAATGAATCAGAATGTGTTTTATAGTCTTATAGTCTCTAAAGGTGTTTCTTTAGCTTACAATAAAATCATACAATGCAAATAACAATTTGAAAAGTAAGAGACTAAAGAATCTGGATTGATAGGAGAAACTCAGGAAGCTTGAGTCACCTCAGGCAGAACTCCCTTTCATGCTTACAATAGACAGCATTTCCATGAAAAATGGATGAACGCAGTAACCTGTTTTTGAACCCTGAACATTAAGACCTCTGATCTTTAAGACCCCTCAGAGACAAGTCAAACAGTGGGCGACTCAGATCTACCACATCCTTTTGTTGTCAGGTTCAGGGAAAGTCAAGGCCAGCTCAATAAGTCTTTATCTTGGCTTTGGTATGTGAGTATTTAAATGTGTGTAAGTCAGCCAACATATATAAACTACAGAGAAGGGGCTGAAAAAAAGACCGTGGGGCTGTTCCTGTACATGCCCATCGGTAGAAGTGTGTATGTTCAAGTCAAAATGTTCAGCTCAGCAGCGCCTGGAAACTTCATCTGAGTGTCGGTCGGTCAGGATGCCAGCGTCTCGCGCACAGAGGCTGCCTGTCTCGACCTCTCCACTCAGCTCTGTCACTCGGTGACTGACCCTTAATCAGAGGAAGGTTGTCTGATGACGGATAAATCACTCCGCACCCAGGGCTGCTATCTGGGTCGCGTGTAGTCAGCTTGTCCCGTCAGAGGGCTGGCCTTCAGCCACCGGCCTTCCAGGGCTCACAGTGGGAGGGTACTGAGCTATTTGATGAAGAGGACCCTGCCCTCCACCGTCCCCTGGAGAATAATAGTCCACATTCTCTGCATGTTAATGTTTCTGCTGAGAGGCTCGGCTGCTGATAGTCGCTGAACACTGAGGAGACACTGACAGCCCACGTATTCGGCTGCCTACTCAGTTTTTCTGTCAAAATTGCTGTAAGCTCATATGTTTATCTTTCCAGTAAAATCATTTTTGATTTGAAATTATTTATATATGCAACTAAGATAATAAAACATCAGTTTAATCTCTTTTTTTATGGTTATTTATATAAAACGAAAATAATTTAATTCTGCCTCAAGACCTACAGATCTATGAAAAAGTACTTGTCATAAATAAATGTTTCAGATTATTACAAAAAATAATCAACATAACTAAAATAAATACAAAAGATGATTTCATTTAAAAAGGAGAACACATATCCAAAATTATCCTGGCCCTTAGATAAGAACTAACAACTTATAACCACCTGAGTTTCTTTCATCAATCTGGTCAAAATTTCCTCTCTGCTTTGCATGACTGTTTTAATTCAGGCACTTTCAGGGGGTTAAGCAACTATCATGTAAGTTAAATTAAAGACAGGACTTTGATTAGGTCACTCCAAAGCCTTCATTCATTTGTTATAACAAAAATTATATCTAATTGTGATATAAATATACTGACGTTTTTGCATATTGAAATCTATAACATTTCCTTAATATGCTTGTAGCATGTGGTTAAAAATGCTTTTTTAAAATATACAAAAATTAATGAGTTAGTGGTTGTTTGGCTGAATTCTTGAAATCTTGGATGCATTTTAACTTGACGATTCATTAAATGTCCTCTGCAGAATTTGGGGAGAAGAACTTCAAACATCCGAACCATTTCAGGTTGCAGCAAGAAAACAGAAACACAGAACAGTCGGACTGAGAATCTTTGTTTAGAACCTCGGTTCTACTCTGCAAATAATACAGGAATCACAAAAACACAGAAGATATGCACTTACAAAAATTCCCACATCTGACAATGTCGTCTAGATTTTTAGCTAAAACAGCAGTTTACTCTTCATACTTTGTTGTTTGTTGAGATTATTGTGACAGATTTTAGCTGGTGTTAACATGACTTCCTACTGTTCTGCTGAAAATGTACAGTTCAAATATATTAAAATGGATTATTAAGGGCACCAAACCATCAGTATCCTCCCAGAAAAGCATGAATCTTTACACGGCCTCTAGATCTAAAATGTTTATATTTAAATTTGAGAATAAGAGAATAATCATGACATTTGATTTGATGGTTTCAGTGTAGATATTTCTAAAGGAGTTCTATGAAAGATTCTGCTTAAAGCTCCATGCAACCTTGGGCCAGGCCAAGTCCGATGAATGGGTGATTAGCAGGCCTTTGTCGCACCGGATGGGAGAGGAATGATTGTGGAGCTAATGCAATCATTTCAATCAGGTGTGCTGGAGTTGAGAACATTTATCTTGACATCACATTATAAACTATTAACAAAAAATGTATTAAATAAAATTAGAGAGCTTGAGACTTTGCTCAGTTGTTTGAGACAAATGAGTAAACTTGCAAGATAGTTAGACGATTATTGTGAAAATAGTCAAAGCTACAGTTAAGCCGATACACATTTCCCAAAAGATAAGGCAGGCGGTGTCATATAAGAGAAAAAAAATACATATATAAATATACATACATTATTTTATTTTCATCTGAACAAAATTTCTGCTCTTTTGTGCCACTGAGAATCTTTCTGCCATGGCATTAAACTGATGAAATGCTTCTTTCCTCTTTCTTTACTGATATTTTGAGGATTATCTTTGGTGATAAACTCCAGTTCTGTGGAAAGCCTCCTTACCATCACTTTATTCTTTATATTCTCAAGATTCTGGCTTGGCTGTTCTACAACATTAAATTTACTCAGAAGAAATATGTTGTTGAAATTAAAAATGTAAATAATTTAGGCAACAACAGGACAATAAGCTATAATATTTGCCTGGGTGCTGTAAATGAAACACAGATACTCTTTAACACATCATTTTGACAGTTTTATACATTGATAAACTGTATGAAAGGTTAAAAAAATACATGAAACTTTACTTAATCAACATGGATAACTATATATATATATAAATATATACATATCTTACAGTTTTGATTTTAACTTAGCTCACCAGATACTGCAGAAAATACTTTAGATTTGATTTAGTTCCTTTGGTGTTTGTAAATATTAAAAATAACTTCCAAGTCTCTGATTACAATTACCAGAAATTATGGCGAATTTTAGCGCAGTCTAATTGAATAATGGAGATAACAGAGCAGGAGCGGGAGTGCGGAGTGATTTACCGCCCAGAGGAGTGTGCTTATCTCTCCCTGCGTCCTATGCAGGAAACACTGGGATGTCACCAGGCAGATTAAAAGCTTGGCACAGCTGATATGGAGAGCTCAAAATGGATGGGGTGGAGACCTCTCCTGGCTGTGCAAAAAGACTGGAGGGGAGTGTACGGTCAGTGGGTTGACCTCCTGAGTCCTGTTTGGCACAGTTTCATTCAAAATCTGGGAATTCCACTGGAAATTAGGAGGCGGAAAAATAGATTCAACATCATCTAACTTGTAAGGAATTTTGAATAGTAAGCATAGTTTTGACTCAACTTGGGCCAGGATGCATTTTTTAAACACACCCCAGAGGAAAAGAGGAATTTATCAACATGTTGGTGCAAAATTAAAAATGTTTTTAGGTGGTATAAAAAAATAAAAATGTTAAAGTAAATCAACTTTAGTCAAGTTTGCTTCCTATAAATGCTGTTTGGCCACAAAATTGTTGAATCATGACAGCTGCAATGGAAGGTATTTTCTCAAGGGCCAGAAATGAGGCACATATTCGATATTAAATGACACAACAGAGTTGAAGTGTGGTTACACATCAAAGCGCGCTGCTGGCATTTCAAATGCGCCTTCAAGAGTATTTTTGCTGCTTTAAGCAGGAGTTGATGGAGGCTGGCAGACACTCGAATTGAAGAAGTATATGCAGGCTGAAGAGAGGTGCTTGATGGGAACACTGGGAGACAGATCTGGAGGAGCAGCTGCACGGAGGACACTGGGACAAATATAGAAAGAGAACAAGAGCCAAAACATATCACACATTTTTTCCCATTAACAGCATAGGTTTGAATCTAATGTGGCGCCAATTACTTTCTCTATAGTCGCGAGAGCGTAAAAATAGGCCTGGGCTGAAGTGGCAATACAAGCGGAACGCAGGGACTGATATCTCTGTCTTGGCGGCATGTGATTTTACTCTTAAACATGGATGAGAACAACTTTTTAACATTGTCAGCTGTTTTATTATGAAATTCCTTATTTTCACACCTTAACTGGTATGACATGCTGAGTGGAGTGGTTTTCATTTCAAGTCAAGTATGTTTGGCAGATTTATTTTTATTTAAAATAGATTCAAAACAAGAAGAAATATGTTGTATAGATTACGGCCCAATGTTTGCTTCCTTCTATTACCTTGGTAGGTTGACGTCATCATATAACAGATATATGACATGTGGCAGATGTCCCCTCTGAAATACACACTATATGATGTCAAGCAATAAAACACAAGAGGAAACACGACTGCATGACAAAAGTCTGTTGGAGTCATTTTCCCCTCACGCTTTCAGCATCCTTATCTCTGCTGTGGAGAGCTGGAATGACGGGCAGGCTTGGGGCCTACCTGTTTACACTGACAGCTTCCTCCATTGTTCCCCCTTCAGCTTCCTTTGTAGGATTTTTCACATTTTTGTGACTGTTTTTTTTTTTTTTTTAGTTGACTGGGATAATGAAAGCGTCCGGTGGCATTCCTGAACATCAGTTTGGTCGGGCTCAGCAGAAATGATTTCCTACAGCACATTTTCTCTGTTTCATATACACCTGAGATATTTGCAGTGTTACACTGTTGCAGTGTTTAAAGTAAACACTGCAACAGAGAGGGATCACTTTAGCTTTTTACGCGCAGCTGAAATCTGATGACTTCTCTAAAAGCTTTTGATTCCTTTCGTTCGGCCACAGGTTTACTGTGGAATGAAGTCATCCCCTCGTACGCTAATCTGTTTTACTACAGAAATAG
Organism: Poeciliopsis prolifica; assembly: GCF_027474105.1. Lineage (NCBI taxonomy): Eukaryota > Metazoa > Chordata > Actinopteri > Cyprinodontiformes > Poeciliidae > Poeciliopsis > Poeciliopsis prolifica. The sequence continues at coordinate 13,983,593 of NW_026562387.1, forward strand.
ATTTGGTTCATTCCGGGTTTGGTTGCTGTTATGCAACTCATGATAGTTCACAGTGAAGGATATGCATGACCAGCTAATACCCTCCTCCGTAATACGGTTCAATCTAATCTTTTAGAGTTTACTATCCCTTTAAACAGAACTGTATTTCCAAAACCAGCACAGTGTCACTGCAAGAGTACAATAAAAGTCTGCATTTGCTATAATAAGAATGTTCATCTTTGCTGTCTGAATAGTGTCCCCGTCTCACATCCGCTTGAAAAAGCTTTAGTTAGGGCCAGCCAGATGTATAAGCAAACTTAGCGCTAGGCATAGAATGGCTATTGATTTTCTTCAATAAGCCAATAATTGACCCATTTTTCATGGATGGAAGGATGCATAATGCAATTATGAAAGAAGCAATTATGAAAGAAGCTGGTTATTTATTGAGAGTTGTACACAAGTATCTTAATGGAACATTTAGTGGAAGGATGAAAATGTTGCTCAAGACATCAAAAACTGCAGTGTTTTTATTGGTCAGGTAACATTATAACTTTTGGAGAAAAATAATCATGAGTTTCCAAAAACTGCAAGTCGTATTTATAAAAAAGGACAAAAAATACATAAAAAGAATTCGTAGTACTTTACGGATTTTATTACTGTCATAAATTTTATTTAACATCTTACACTTTTATATTGAAAACAAGCACTCCTCTGTAAGGGTCCTGAGAATCGAAAACACTTTAATCCCTATGCTGGAAAGAGGTCCTTAATGAGATTACAGACCTGCTCGTATTTTATTAGTGGACACTAACTTACCGTCTGTTATTCAGAAAACCTTGCTCACATTATTTTATTCCTCGATGTAAAACAGCAGAGCTGTGTAGAAAATATCTACAAATACACACAAAAAAATTATGTTTAAACAATTTCAGCCTCTGGTAATGATTTTGGAAGATTTTTCCTCACCACTTCTAATGCTGTCCCTAAACAAAATCAATTTAAAAATAAAACGTGTAATTTATCTCAGTGGGTTTTGGACCAGTTCTTGGGCCTGCTATGACAGCTCCATAAGGTGTGACACACCTTCCCAAAGAGGATTTCCAAGCTTTGCACCTGCAGTGAAGATTATCTCTGAGCAAAGATTAAGCAAATTGCCAATGATGGTGTCTCCTGGAATAAACTCCTACTGTCAGTTAGCTCAGCAACAGTCGTGCAGTGCAGCACGCAATGAGAATCCATGGATCTTTTAAAAATATTTGGGACTCTTATGTTAGTAAAGGTGAGTTTTTTTTTGTTTCCATTTGTTTGCAAGTCCAGTTTTGTTTGACATATTTACTGCTTTGTACTTTGAGTGCTGCAGGTATCAGATAAGCATTGGTTTTACTGGAAGTGCTTGAAAATACTTACATTTAGAAAAAAAAGATGAAAAGTTCTACTGCTACTTTTACTCTAATCATGTGGTTTTGTACATAAAAAGTATGTTTTTAAAAATGACAAAATTATTTAAAATTTATGATGAAATGATTGAATAAAATTTTTTTATGAAAACGGTAACAAAAAGGTTCTTTAGCTCTTTAAAAACATGTATGTGCGTCGATGTGTTTAGCAGAAGGTAGGTCATGTTAGTTGATGACCACAACCTGACAAAGTAAACAACATATGCTTGGCAAGAGGTTAATCAGGTGTTTACAAGAACTGTTTATGTTGCCTCAAACACAACCTTAGTAAAGCCCCTAATAAAAATGTTTACAAACCCTTGAAACGGCAAAATTTTATGTGCTAAAATGTAATTAAATTTTCTTAGCAGAGGAATAAGAAACAAGATATTTAATTAACTGCCACATCAAAGACCTTCTGATATGGCACTCATTTAGTGTGCCATGTTACTTACTTCCAGCATTTATTGTCTTCTCAGGTCAAATCCTCTCCAACTTCAGTTGAGTTCACTGTTCTCCAATTGCCTAAATCATCTCCAGATGTCAATTCAAGATAATCCAACCAATTTACACAAAATCCAGATGTGTTACTGCCTCCGCGTTGAATCCATGTCACAAATAATGAAGAAAATTCTAAAGGTAAAAGAGGTCCGACATGGCACCAGTAATGCAGTGCCCATAGTAAAGTAGACAATGAGTGCATTTCAGTCATAAATTGTGTTGTCACTAAGACAAAACACAAATGTCAGTGACCCAGGTAAAGATCATTATGTTGTTTGTTTGCAGAAGGAAAGTTATTTTATTAACCAGCCTCTATTGCTAAGTTTACGGCAATGGGTCAGGAAGTGGGTGAGAAGAGGGCATGTACAACTTTTATAGTAGTGTACTTGGATTAGGAAGTAGAAGCAATAAAACACAAAGATAGCAATTCCTGTTCTTTTCTAAATGTCTTCTTAAATTTTCATTTGCAGTCAACCAGAGAAGATGAATGAAACTGGGCTTCGGAGGACCCTCCCTGACCAGACATCAGGGAGCGGGCACACCTTTGACACTTCGCACCACCCGAGCATCACCAGCACTATCCTGTCAAAGAGGGTCTGCTTCTACAAAAGTGGGGATCCTCAGTTCAGCGGCCTTCGAGTGGTTATCAACAACCGGACCTTTAAAACGTTTGATGCGCTCTTGGACAGTCTTTCCAAGAAGGTTCCCCTGCCATTTGGAGTCCGGAACATCACGACTCCTCGAGGGATACACGGCATCAATACTCTAGATCAGCTGGAGGATGGGAAATCGTACATCTGTTCCGACACCAGGAAAGTCAAGCCCATTGACCTGGCCCTGGCCCGGAGGAGGCTACCACCTTGGTACCATGTGAGACCTGTTAGTTCTGGCCACAGGACAGCAAGGATTTTCCCAGGCAGGAAAAACATTCTCAGAGACAGCATAGGGGTAATTCGTACACCCAAAAAACTTGTGGTTTTCCGCAACGGAGACCCTTCCATCAAGCATATTGTAGTGCTACACAAGAAGACTACACCAAATTATGAGTCTATACTGAGACACATCTCAGAGTTGATGCAGTTCCATGTGAGCAAACTACATACTCCGAATGGACGACAGGTAAGAGTTTTCCGTCACTACCATGCACAGTCATTCCTTTTGTGCAAATACTGACCTTTACAGTACTAAGATGAACTTAAACGTGGCACGAAGTGACTGTCACATGAGGTGAAAAAGTGAAAAGCTTCTTTGCCAACTCATCTAATACCTCCAGCGCCTTGCAGAAGCCTTAATAGCCCTTAAACCTTTTCACATTGTGTCATGCTACAAACTTCATTGTATTGTACTGATATTTTCAAGAAATCACTTTCAAGAACTAACTAATTAATTGATTACATTTCACTGACCACAGTTAAATCCAGCATCTTAAAATGGAAAGAATAGTCATGTCTGGCTGCAACCTAGCAGTGATAGGTTGGGCACTCAGAGCATTTCTGGAGGAGCAGCCATGAGCTACCAGCAACAGGGAATCTGGTCAGAATTGTTGGGAAGGTGGGTGGAGCTAAATACAGAGGGATCCTGGAAGAAAACATGTTAGCAATTGCAGAAGACTTTGATCAAGAAATTATGAATTGCATTTTCATTCTACTTCATAAATCTGCACTACTTTGTGTTCATTTAACACATCATTTCCCTATAAAAAACTAAACTTTATGATTGTAACATGACAAAGTGTGAAAAGTTGAAAGATGTGGGAATTTTGTAGAACTGTTAAACATTGCTTCTCATTTATATCCAAGTGCAACCTCAAAAATCCCATGAAGAAACAGAAGAATGTTTTGCATGGTCACGTTAAAAGAATGGATAAATGTTTAATAAAGATTTGTAACACGGAATACTCAGAGACGGAGTGCTTCAAAGTGATTAAATATTTATTTTCTGTCTGCCTCAGATTAATGGTCTTCCAGGTTTGATTTTGTGCTCTGGAAGTGTGGTGGCTGTAGGCAGGGAGCCTTTCAAGCCTGCAGTGTATGGTGCAGATAAATCTCCAAGTCCAACAAAGCGACCTACCAAGCAGAGGGTTTATAAAAGACAAAAGACATCAGTCTGTAAGTAAAAAATAAGTTGGTTTATTTATTTATTTATTTAGGAGAACAATTGTAGATGTATTTTAAAGAAATGTGTTTGCTAGCCTTTTATTAGCATGGCGTATAAGTGCTGCAGTAATCTGCTATCCCTCAAGGGATAAAGCTTGAGAAAGTGCTGAGGTGATAATATTGTATGTAATGCTTTACATGACCTACAAGCTCAGGTTTGCTGGCTAATGTTCTTGAGGAGCAGCCATTCAGTCTGTCTAACGTGTCTTATTCTTTCCTTTTCTCCCTTCATGCTTCTCTGGAAACTTCTGGCATTTTTACTTTTAATTTTCTATCTTTTTAAAACTCTTTTTGGATCTTCTGGACTCTCTAAAAAGCTCAAAAAATGACACCTTCATTTTCTTCAAAGTCTAGGAATTTCTCTACGTCATCTGAGAGGTACATCGTCCATCAGATTCACAACAGTATTGGGGAGAGCTCCTGCGACGTCCCAATTAACTCCATTGAGTCGGGTTCAGATCGAATACTGGAGTCTCTGGCAGAGACGGAGGAGGAAACCTGTCTTGGCAACGGGAATGGCGAAGAAGGGCAGGACCGCATTCTGCCAAATGATGACAACATCGAGAAGTCCTTTCGGGTGAATCAGGATGGCAGCATGACGGTGGAGATGAAGGTGCGACTGACGATTAAAGAAGAGGAAACTGTTCAATGGACAACCACCCTGACACGTTCAGTTGTTGCAGATCAGGCTGATGTGGCATGTTTGCCAGATCCAGAGCAAGAGGTCTGCTCAAATCATTCTCAAACTTCTGCCACTTCCACAGACATTATCTATAAGGACAGAACCAGAGAGGATAATGATGATGATCCGCCATCACTTGGAAATGGAGCTGTCAGTGACACTTTTCAGGAGAAGGATGATCATAAAGACCATACTGGGTCTTTGCCATTATCAAGAAGAGTCCCTACCCCAGGGAGCAAGAAAATAAGCAAACTCCAATCTTCTGTGGAGAGCATTAAATCTGCAACTGTGGATGAGATTGCAGACGGAAAGATTAGTTCTTATATTTTCAGAGAAGAGACAGAGAACAGGAGAATAACAGAGGAGTTCTACATGGAGAATCAGAACAGGACAAAACCAGTTCCCAAACCAAGACGACACGGCTCTGTGGATGTCAACAACAGAGATATGTCTGCATTCAAATCCACTGAAATTATGCAGACTGAATCCAGTGGAGAGGAAGTTACTGAAGCAGTCTTGCACATATATGAACAACAGACATGTCATGACAATTTTCTTGCAAATGTTGGTGTTCATGGCATGTCTGCATCTGGAGCGACCTCAGAAACCAGGCAGCTTTGCTCCACAAATGAATTTGAACCTTCACCTTCACCAGCCTTTGAGCCAGTTAGTATGTACAGAACTGACAGCAGGTTTGTAACATCAGATTTGCACCTGGCTTCTATAAAAGCTGGATCTGTTCAAGGAGCACAAACAGAAACACTCCAGCAATTTACAAAGAGTCACAATAAGTCTGGAGAAAAAAAGGTTGGGAAAGATCTGAGGGTTTTCTCAAAACCTAAACTGGTTGGGAAACATGTCGGGCTGGTAATGACGCCAGGTAAGAGACAAAGGAAGAGTTCAACAAAAGCAGCTGAAAAACATAAAACAGTGAAACCTTTCTCAAGTGCTGTCTTCATCAAAAAAATTTATGGAGCTAAAACAAAGACAACAAAAAGCATAAAAAGGAGAGCGACCCCAACCTGGAAAAACTTACCAAATCGAAAAGCTAAAAATTTAAATCTTCAGTTGTCTTTGAAAGAAAAGAACAAGCAAATATTGTTTAACACACAAAATGAAACAAGGCATTCACAGAAAGAACTGAGTAAAAATGAATACTTGCATACTTATAAAGGTGTGCCATTGCAATCATTTTACCCCTCCAGTTCTATTGCTAAAGAGTATGTAGAGAATTGGCTTGAGAAGGCCCAATCAAACCCATCATCAAACCAAGACAAAGAAAGTCAAATATCAGGACGGTTAACTCTGCAAACACAGAAAAAGGTAGGAACATTTTCAGAGGAAACATCAGAAACAAGCCGAATCTTTGAACTCTCTTCACCAGAAAATGTGATTTCACCATCAGTCAAGCATAGAGTACAGTCTTTCGAAAACAAATCAGTGCCTGCGGAGGAGAAAACCAGAGTTCGGCCAAACAATTCTGACAACTATACAGCACACACAAATAGAGAAAACTACAACAGTTTAAGCCAGAAAGATACACAAGCTACTCCTCTCCTAAATGGGATCAGCTCTAAAACACTTCCACCGAGAACTGAGACAGAAGAAGACATGGCCACACTTACTGGTACACTTTCCATGGAGCTACCGCCACCACCGCCTGATCTACTGAATGCAGATGATTTCACAAATGATGAAATATCTATAAGCAGCAGCCCTATGAGCAGTCAAAGATCACATAATTATTCACTAAGTAGTAGTCCTACTTCTGACAAGGTCATATCACCAGATAATACCACATTGGAAAAATCATCTTCTCAGAGCAAGAATCAACAGGGAGCAGAATTATTCAGAACACCATCCATTAAGAGATCTCCTTTGGTCAGTAATCGCTCTCTGGAAAAACAAATATTTCTCAGAAAGGACACTGTGGATAAATATGCTTCACATAACAATGGCAATGAAGAGAGCAAAGCATTATCCACTCCCATCAGCACTACTGGAAATGAAATCTGTTCAACAGAGACAACACAACAGATTGAAGTCACATCAGAGGAGACCAAGCAACCAATCTTAGAGGTTGGCACGCCATCCTTTTGTACCTCTGTGTCTCCACTTAGCTTAACCTCAGATGGAAGAATGTCTTCTTCCAGTATTCTATCAAGTGAAACATCTGCTGTGGGTAATATTCCATTTCACATATCAAAAATTGAGACACAACCGCCTAAGAGTTTAATGAAAAGAGCAAAATTAAAAAGCAGTCCATCTCCAGAGAGGAAATTCTACAACAAAAAATCCTCTGAATTTCAAAATACCTCTCCTAAACTATCACCAATGACTAGACGTCTCCTGGACAGACAAGCTCTTTCAAATAAAGGACCACAAAAACCTGAAACACCCAATGCTAGCCCATTAACAGAGAGAAAACACCATGAAACAAAAGAACTCCAGAGAACCTCCCCATGGTCTAAATCTCAAGATACGGTCTCATCACCTGGTAGGCAAAAACTCAGCAAAAAGCCGCTTCCAAGAAACACCTCTTTGGACAGCCCTTCAGAACCACACAAAAGGAAACCAAAGAAAACATCATCCCAAATAGAAATCCACCAAACAGCACAGACGGAAGCTGATAACAGTGATGACGTTAAGGTCTCAGGAAGAGATCAAGATATATCTGTAATACCAGAGTCGAACATGAAGCCAGTCCTTGAGAAGATCTGCTACTCAATAAAATCAATAAGACAAATTACCAAGAATAAACGTCCATCCTGTTTGGAAAAGTCCAACAGCTTGCCTGACTTTTCCTCTCATGTGGCCTCAACATTTGGCTCCTCATCTAAAGTTCTTCTTGCTTTTCTGGCTGTCATGACCTTGAAGGAAGGCTTGACAAACCTGACTATGAAAGAGCTAAACGCAAACAACGTCAGCTGTGCAGAGGCACTAAAAATGATTGATTCTCTCAAAGAAATTGCCAACATCGAAGACTCCCAAAGACTGAGAACAAGTCTATCAGATTTGCAACAATCAGCTTCAATGCAGCTTCTGCAAAGCTGGAGGGGTTTCCAGGAACTTGGTGACAGATCCAAAACACGCAGCCTAACACCTGACACTTCAGAAGCTGGACTTGGGACTGTAGCAGTTCCTGAACTAGACTGTGGCATTGGAGAACATGTTATCAATGAGATTATTGAAAACCTTGACATTCCTCAGAAGCTAAAGAAAGAGTTGGTTTCCCTTTCAGAAGGTTCAGAAGATGATGGTGAGCACAGAGGTAATATGCCTTCTGCCACACCGAGGCTGTTGGCACACCAAAACAATTGTGAAGACACACAAAACATCTCAAATAAAAACTGTGCTGCTCAAGATGACAAACAAAATGCTGATATGAGGTCTACTTTTCAAATAATAACTGACATTAACCAGCCAAAACAACCAGAAATGGACAGAACTGCTGTGCTTTCTGAAGCAGCAAAATACAAACCATTAAGTCAAGCCACTGAGGACAATGGGAACCAAGATTGGTCAGATTTTGTTTCTAATACCAAAAATATTCCACAAGAAAAGCATATTTGCAGGACCACATCTCCAAACTTACAGTCATGCAAGTATGTAGCAACCAAAGACAATCTGAAAAGGCATGAGCAGCACCAACAGGCATACATGAGTGAGAAATCAACACAAGAAAGGACAAAAACTAGTGGAGACGTGTGCAGTGAGACAAAACCAGTGAAGCAAGAGCCATACATGGATTGTAGGCAGCTAACACAAAGTAAGAAAAACTTAGAGACAGAATTAACTCAGAATGCTAAATCAGCTCCAGATGAGGAAACTCAGATGATACCAAGTGCTAATCAAGATTATTCTGAGCAAGGTACAGAAAAGAGAGCGGAAGTTACACATCCAGAGATAAAACAAGAGATCAGTGCAAGTTCTAACCTTGGTAATCTGCCTGTGGAGAAGCAGCCAAGCTCAAACTATTATGTAGAAGTTGATGTAAAAGAGAATAAGGCAATATTAAACAGAGGTGGAGAAAAACTGCAAAATTCAACAGAGACTAAAAGTATGGTGTTACAAGGCCAAATGTACAGTATGGGATTAAGTTTAAGTACCGATGACAGTACAGGAAGCTCAGATGTAGAAGAAACATATTCAGAGGACAAGCAGCCAGAAGTTGATTGTAAAAAACTGCAGGTTATTATTGAAGAAAGTTTGTCCGGAAATGAGGAAGAGGAGGAGGAACCCCTTCCTAAGTTTGTAGAAGAAACCAAAAGAGGTAGAGAGTTGGAGGCTTTGACAGAGGAGCCGGAGGAAGATCAGGTTAGCTCAGAAGATGAGGCCCAGTATACAGAGGAGCCAGAAAGGCAAAGTTCTCCTGAAGGAGGCTCAATTGATCTATTAGAAAATTCTGATGTATGCAGCAAAAACGAGGACGGCAGTTTGGTAATATCTGAAAGTTTAGAAAAGATTTTTAGATTTGCTGTTGATGACAGTGATAATGATGACAGCAGCTTTGAGGAATATGTGGATAAAGTGCAGACAAATGATGAAGATAAACAAAAGAGAAGCTTAGTTGAAGAAAATTTAAGTTACTGTGAAAAAGACTGCAGTTTTGAGGAGGAGCAAGCACGAAAAGTTAAAAAGTTTAAGGAAAGCTGTGCACAAAATCAGGAAATTTCACTGAAAGCACAGCTGCAAGACTCAAATGACGAGACAGTTGTGGAAAGTCCTAAACAGCAGTCTGAAGAAGTCACAATGCAAACTGTTGCAGAGCGAGTGACACTACTAGAAAAGCAGGTGGCTGAAGCCCAGAAATCACACCTTGTACCAAAAAGTTCAACAATCAGACGTTTCTCTCAAAGAAAAACCCCTCCAGAGTCAGAAGATTTTCCGTCTGAGTCAACCATGTCCGAGTTGGCTCTCTGCACGCAATCGGCTCCTCAGTCATCATTGTCTTTCAGCTACGACTCGAGCAGTGTCATAACCACAGAGCCTGAGGGAAGTAGAGTCAGATCCATCAGGGAAATGTTTTTAGCAAGGAGTGACAAAGACATCCAGCAGAGAGACTTCCTGAGTCCCAAATTATCTGAGCTGAGAGGAGAGACCTCGAGCAGTGGAGGTTATCAGTCTCAGACCTCCAGCGACCCATCGAGCGCGGAAGATGACTCGGCACGGAAATCCATCTCAAAAGGCTTCGTGAGGAGGGCAATCGAAATGCTCTATGGCAAAAAAGACCTTGAACCTGAAGAAGCCAGTGAAAGACCCCTTTCAGAGCCGGATCAGACAAAGAGGGAACCTTCAAGCATCTTTTCACCATTCCATGCAGCTAGATCCAAAGCAATGTCTGAATTATCCTACTTCAATTCCTCCTCTGCACTGGACATCTTCAGTGAAGCAACAAAATGCATTGCTTTCAATGCACAAGTGGGGCCTGGAGACAGTGTTCCTATTGATAATGGCCGTTGGCTCCTTAGAGAAAACACATCAATGAGAAAGTCAGTGTCAGACCCAGCTGGAATAAACAAAACCTTTACAAACACATTTCACCTGGACGAATTACATAAAGACATAGAAGAGAAGACTCCATATTCACTGTTCAGTGCAAAGCCAGAGTTAGAAGACGAGACCAAATCCCAGCCTGGAAAGTGCACCTACTTCTCTCTGCCTTATGCCAGCGAATCAGAGGTGTGTCAGGAGGAAATGAGCACTGTAAGCAAGAGCAGCAAGACTGAAGACAGTGATGAGGAGGCAAAAGATGCTTCAGAGAACAGCAAAACATGGGCAGAGAGAAACGGGACCTTGCCCGGCATTGGTGTTGCAGACTTTAAGATGAAAGATAATAAAGTGCACCCGCTGGTGGAGCTGCCATCTGATGGCGAGGTTGTGGTGGTGCAGCCTGGGAAAGGTCAAGTTGTTAATAGAAGAATTCAAGAGCCTGATGTTTTGGACTTGCTGTACTCTTTCTGTGGGGAGCATTGTCCCATACTGTGAGAGTAAAAGAACCTCTTACGCCAAGTTTTAGCTAATATTAAGGAGCGCACAGGGTTACAGAGTAATATTGTCTTTGGTGCCTACATTTAAATTTTGCCATGGCCTTGAATGTCAACTAATTTCAGCTAACTTCCATGTAAAACACCATACCATGGCTGTGAATTCACTACGTTCTAAAGTTGTGTGATAAAGTCTATGATGACTTAGAGTTTACAGGTTTCAGTTTTTCAGGCTTCTCATTGGATTTTTATTGCTTTTTCACACATTTTCATAAAATCAGTGACAGATCTATGGGTGTAGGCGCCCCAAGCAGAATTTTATTTTCTAAGCCTCTTCCAAGTCAAACACTTCAGTCGTATATTATGTAGATTTATTATGGAGAGAGTTACATATTCTAAGACTTTGTGGTACGTTTGATTAAAGGCTTTTTTTAGTTCAATATTTTAGTTAGCATTGTATTTTACTGATATGCATCTGTAGACTCTGTTGGTGCTCTCAGGCCTACAAAGTTACCTTATACTTCAGGTCAGCCTGAAGAAAGAAATTTGAATCAGGTTCAAATTATGAAGGTATAAACTCCCTTTGGAAAATATGTTTCCGTAGGCAATTTGTTTTTAGGTTGTTGCAAAGATATGACTCATTCCAATTTATTTTCCTTTATTTGTGAAAAATAGCTTTTTTGCCCTGTATTTTTAGTTTTTAAACAAACAACCTGGTCAGGAACTAGAGATGTCCAGAAAATAGGCAAAAATGCTGATAAAGAAAAGATTGGGAAATTACAAAAATATGACCGTGTGGCTGCCTGATAGAAAACTCTAGTTTAAAGCGTTCACACCATATGTTTGTCCACTTTAAGTATTTTCTGTATTTGCCTGTAAAAAAAAAAATCACCCAGACTCACTGAAATCTCACTTTAAAACTCTTTAGCAAGATTAAGTCCCTGCAAAAGTCTGGAAACAAAGTCAATCTAAGCAGTACTGAGGAAGTTGAGGACTGCAATTGCAGCTCAGGTTAAACCTGGTTTCTTTTCTTAAAATGAACCCGAACCGTAGAAATTACTTGTAAATGCTGTGATTGTGTAAATATTTGTTTTTAATAGCTGGACCAAAAATGTTACGTTTAGGATGAAGTGACTTATGCTTTACATTCAGGCAGCTGTGATATTGTTTTTTGTCTTTTTAAGCTGTGTAAGAATAAAAGTGTGTTTGCAACTACCTGCTCGTCTTTTTGTCAGACAGCCTAAATCAGCCTCATAGCTCGACTGTTCCTCTCAACTGAGATGACCTTTATGCACCAAACAACAAAGAAATGCCATTGGTGGTCGTTGAGTGAAAGACAAGCTCGGCTCTGTTGTTTGTCTCCTCCTCAGGAGTTGATTCGTATCAACTCCTGAGGAGGAGTCAGTGGAGAACTCTGTTTTGTCCCCCTCTGTTTGAGGAAGTGTTTGTGTTGTTCTAAGACTGTTTGGCTCTTCAGAAGTTGCCATCGAGCAGCCCCATGTTGTGACAGGAGCGTCGAGGAATGTGCTAAGAGGGGAGTGTTTACATCTTCAAGCAAGAAAGTTCCCACCATTTAAAACAGACACGACTCGAATAGATTCCAATAGATTTAAAGGTCATAGAAAAATGTGTCTATTTTAATAATTCGTTTAATTATAGTTATGTATTTAAGTGTGTTTTTTTTTTAGTATTTCAGAGCTAATAAAAATCAAATGGGATTTTTTTAATGAAAATTAAAAGGATTTTCTTATCATGGAAGAAAAAAAGGTAAAGGTGTGAAAGCAACTGGGACATTTTTCTTTTGTTATTTTTACTGAAATTGGGATTTTATTACATGTTAAACACCTATGAACAACTGGAAAGTTGAGTGGAAAAAAAAGGTGCACAAAGTATTATATGCAACTGCAGTTTTGAGAGGATTGTGAGGGGAAGCCAAATTTAAGAGTTGAACTTCAACCTCATTTTAAATAAATACATAAAAATCAAGACATATTCACAACATGGACTTTAATTCTGCCACTGTATTTACTGAAAAGCTTTATGAATCGTGCTTTCATTTTCTAGCAAGACTTCACACCAGTCTTTTTTGTCTCTTGAAGAGGTCTAACTATAACTGTGAAACAGCATGTCCCTCTTTAGATCCACAGTGGATCCTATAGATGCAATCTTTTAGAATTTACATCCATAGGATCCAACAATTCTATAGATATAATAGGATCTAATATTTTATACGATATTTGTAAAAAGCTAATTCTAAATATTTATGTTTTTATATGACCAGAATTGCCAGCAAGACAAAAATCATATTGGTGCATCCCTATTCATAATAATCTGAAGTGAACAATGAAATAAATTACTCTGTGTACAAGACATATATATAATTTGAATTTTGTGTTTTTTATTGTATTTCTAAACAAAAATAACCTTTCAATTACATTTATCGATAACCTACCTCTGTGTACATCAAGTGCTGCTTTTCCTACATTAAAAGAAAAATAATCACCACTAGGCAGCATCAACAAATATTTTACATGGTTTATTTAAATAAATATTTACATAAGAGGTTTATATAAATCAATTTCTTCTTGTTTTTCTTACACAAAAAGTCTCTCTAAAAGGCGACCGCTTTAACGATGAAGAAATTAAGAGATGATGCTGTTAATCAGTGTGATCTAAACCCTCATGTGAAGACTGGACCTTAATATCAAAAACAAAAAAACACAGGTTTAAGATCTTTCTCATCTTCCGTTATAAATCTCGTAGTATGCATAAATCTACATGATTTGATATAAATTTCAATTTGTTGCTAAAGAATAAGGATGATTCTCTACACTAACTTAATAAAAATCCGTATGCCGGATGGGAGGGGGTATGTGGTCAAGAGGTAAATAAAACACAATTATCAATCATCAACAAAGCAAATTTAAAACAAAGAGAATATTGGTGAAACTTAAAAACAACGAGACGGTAAAAAGCTAAAATGTGGACAGTATATGGCTCGGTTTATACAGGAACACATGATGAATGCTCCAAACTACAATTCACACCCAAAAACTAGAGACGATGGCAGCGTCACCGTCCAGGAGATCCTGACTCTCATCTTCACTCAGCTTTAAAAGATGTTTCAGTTTGCTGAACACAGAAATGATATGCTCTTTAAGCTCTATTGCTCTCATTTCATGCATGTGTATTCTAACAAAACCAACCATTTGCTTAAAAAGAATCTAAAGAAAATAGTTTTTTTTTGTTTTTTTTAAATACTATGCCCGGAAGAGTTAAAGTTGTCATCCTGAGTTTTAGTCCAATCACCGACTTCTTGGAGTAATTTGTGTCATGCTGTGAAGACTTCGTGTTAGAATCCATCGTCACCTCCTCCATCAGACCGTCATACCGAGTCAGTTTTGGGCTGGATTGAACGGGTCTCGCTCACAAAGTTATAAACTAAAAACTGAGATGTGCCAAAGTAACGAGTGGCAAAGAGTTTTCCATCGGGCGTGGGGTCTGAGAACGCAATCTCGTCTTTGCTCAGGTAGGAACCGTAAATGAAGTTGTTCCTGTGTAAAAAGAAAAGCAACTTTAATAATGTAAGAAATATTTTTGTTTGTAAAATGCATTATTTTGTGTTAGACCAAGAGATGTTGGAAAGTATTTTAGAAAGATTATAGTTATCAACTTTCAACCAAAGTGTGAAGTGTTGCAGTGAATTTTATTTAGAAGCACCAGAAAAAGAAGAAACATATTTCCATACAAACCACACTTTAAGATTTTTGCCTGTGGAAAATGTTTAAAACCATTCATCCTTTCCTTCTACTTCATAGTTTAGTTTAAAATTCCAATGGACTTGCTCGTAAACTGTGAAAATGTTGAATATGAATCCTAAGACCAACCTTAGGCACTCAATTAAGCGTGTGGCGATAGCCCGGCGCCGCATCACGCCGACCACCCAGATGCGACTGATGCCGCAGATGGCCGGCTCCGGCGTAGTGGAGCAGCACCAAGCTCTCTGACGTTCAAACATCACCTTCTCCCCCTCTGAGCCCTCAGGAGGAGCCTCCTCAATCACTCTGTAACCCTTTGAATGGATATGAGAAAATCTTGATTTTCAAAAGCCTCAAAGACAAAACGGTTATGCTAGATTTAAGAGCCTACAGTCTTGTACCTCTTGGATGTGCTCTGCTATGAGACATCCAGCCACTTTCTTGTCAATAGAGATGAAGAGGAAGGTTTTGGTCTGTGAGGGACACTTTGTCTCCACCTGTTGGAAGCCAAGATCATTGTCCACCATCTCCCGGATCTCCTCCACCTGAGATGGACAATAATTATCACGCTATACAGCAGGTCCAAAATGACACACAAGGGTTTAACTTCTGCATTGTTCATGAAGGCAATGGCCCGACACATGAAACAGACCTTCTTCAGAGCATATTTGGGATCATCAGGGAGGACGAGGATAATCTTGCCATCAGGATATTCTGCCATGATTCTCTCTTTTTTCCACCCCTGAAAACAACATATATTGAACCATTAAAATAACATTGCATATTTTCTGAGATCATCCATATCAATCACAATAATTGGAGTGCCCTTAAACTGGTCAAACGTTTAAGGACACTCCGGTTTAAGGACAGGCACAAGAACAAGCTCATACCTTGTGCACAAAATATGAGCTAAGCAGATAAAAATGAATGTGAAGAAAAGATTCTCGACACATGTGAATGTAGACTGGTCTCACCACATATTTGACAGCACTGACAAACTGATTGTGAAACAGTAAATGCTGAGATTCATCCTCAGGGTTGGCAGCAGAGTAGAGCATCCCACACACGCTGCAGGCTTCTGGCCCAAAATGTTTCTGTCCCACATCCTGGCAGACAAAAAATGACAGTTTTTACAAAACATGCAACAGTAGTCCTGTTTAATCTATATGAGATCTTTTGTAAAATGATGAAAGGGACGTTTTTTGCTCACAATTACCGTCTGAGTGCCATCTTTGTCGACCTCTTGATGAGTCGCTGCTTCTTGTGGCTTTTCCTCCCCACTGTAAAACAGACACACATCAGTAATTTTCTTCTAAGTCAGATCCCTGAACATTTTAGCAAATTTTTCAAGTATTAATATATTTCTAAGGAAGTCAAGTTTTAATTATGGAGCCTGGAAACGAATGCATGGATAGTTGGTTGGACAAACAGATGAACAAACAAATGTTTTTTTTTTTTCCAATTTTCTTAGTCTATTCACCCATCTGTTGGGTTTATTTTGTTCCCCAACCTACAAGAATCAACCAAAGACGCAAATTATAATTTTCCTAACACCATCCATCACCCATCTCTTAATGGGTGGGTGAATATACTAAGACAATTGGGCAAACGGATGGATGGATGGATGGACGGACGGACGGACGGATGGCACTGGACAAAGAGATAGAGAAACAGATAAATGGGAAAATAGATACTTGGATGGATGGGTGGTAAGAGTTCAGAATGGGGCACAGATAGACACTAGGTGGTGCAAGAGCACCTGCTCTTTTCCTATGGACCAAAAAATGCCCTTTTGAAATGTTTTTTGGTGTAGTGTGTGGCCTGTAAAAAATCTCACACTACTAATGCTTCAAGTGACAAATAAGGTGCCCTTTTTATATCTCAACACCTATGCCCAAAATGTAAGACTTCTGGGTAGAAGGATGGATCGCACACTAGTGGACAAATTGATGGAGAGATAGAGGAAATGATGGTTCAATAGATGAACAGATGGATGACTGGACAAATGGATGGATGAAAGACAAACAAATAGATAGCCAGGGAAACTAATATCAGGCAACAGATATTTTTCCATACTCTGGTTTCTCCTTCCATACTTATCCAGACCTGGAAAATAGTCATATAAAACACTAGACTTATCACAACTTTGCAAGAACTCTGGTCAGATCAACACAAGTTTCACTTGGGGGTATGTGTCAGTCAGGGAGTGCTAGACAGTGAACAACCAAAATTAATATTCTTACTGCTGGCAGGGCTTTTCTGATGTCTTCTCCTCTGTCAAAGCTAATTCTGTGTTAGTCCCTGGAGACGGATCGGTCGTAGTAACTGCTGGACAAGAAAGGGATTCTAAATGGAAGCATGGTTAATGTTAAGACAGAGAAGTTTGAAAGGTTGAAAGCAAAAGTAGCAGATTTGTCCTGATTGAATTGAGATGACAACAGCAACAACAAACCAGCAGATATTTCTTCACACTTTGTTGTATCAGAGATATTGGTACTGTCCTCAAGTGTAAGGGAAGAGGCAGAAACTGATGAAGACAAACCAGATGTATCCTGTGTACAAAAAAGAAAACCGTCAGTCATAGAAAGTTCATAATACTGGTACTAATACATTAAAACAAATCAATCTGGAATTACCTCGGCTTTCGTATTCTCCTGGGTTGGGGGATTTTCGGGCTTCTGAGGCACTGAAGCCACTGAAGGCTTCAATGGAGGTGGCTTATCTTCTGTTGGAGCTGGATGCTTCGGCAGCGTTACATTTACACCAGTTGTTTTTGACAATGGAGGGGTCGTAGTGGTGGGCGTGGGCTGAACTGCAGCCAAGTTAGTTTTGGAAGAAGCTGCAGATGCAGGCTTTGACTGAGGGGTTGGAACGGTAGGCTTGATTTGTGTGGGCTTTATCTGAGGCTGAGCTGCAGTGGTGGACTTTGACTGAGCTGAAATCTGCCCAGATGTGCTCTGAACTTTCAGTTTTGCTTGGTTGGATAGTTGTGGTGAACCAGTTGGTTTTAATGAAGGTGCGGGACGCTGAGCAGGGATCCCAGGGCGAGGCGGTTGTGTGGGCTGATTTGGCTTTTTTGGAGCAACTAGCAACATGTCGTCGTCATCTAATTCAAAGTCATCTGGGGAATACTTGGGTCTGGGTTTGTACGGCGTGTACTCTACAGGCTTCAGCTTTTGAACTTTAAGTCCATTGGGCATGGGAGGAGGAACTGCTGGCAGAGTCCTCTTGGCTGCAGACCGGGTCACTTTCGGAGCAGGCCCTGCAGCAGCTGCAGCAGGTTGAGATGCCTGAGCCCTGCTTTGCCTCGTGCTTCTACGAACTTCAACAACAGGCGGTTCCGGTTTGGTAGTTTCAGCTTTTACTAGCTGAACTTTGTCTGTTTCTTTCTTAGAAAGTTCAGTTCTGGTAGTTTCTGGTTTAGGGGGCTGAGTTTGAGAATTTTCTGTTTTCATCGGTTCTGTTGCAGCTGGCTCAGGCTTAGGGGACTCTGGTTTTAGTGGAGCAGGTTTATTGGCAGGGGCAGGGCTTGTAGGGGATGTTGTTGATGGACTCGTCGCTGGTGGAGGAAGCGTAGTTATGGGACTCATTAAAAAACTGTCAGAAAAAGGTGCTTGCCAGTCAATGTCTGAAAACATCTGATTTGCTTGATCAGATTTTAGTTTCTTCACACGAGCCCAAGACATTTTCTCCCTTTGCAGCTCAACCTGCCTGAGTCTCTGATATCGGGTCAGCTTCTTCTTTTCATGGGCTTTCAGTGGCACTGAAATCTGCGATATAAAGAAGCGCCTTTTCTGAGGCTCTGTGGCTGGTTTGGGTTCAACTGACTCTGCCGTAGAGGGTTGGACAGCAGATGACTCCAGAGCAGGGGTCACCAAAGTGGAGTTCCCTTCTGGTCCAGCAGGACTTGCAACATTATCTGGCTCTGCATCTTGTGAGGTAACTGCTGGTTGTTCCCTCTTGCTGGCTTCAGCTTTGGCAGCTGCTGCTACTGCTGCTTGTTTTTCTTCCTCTATCCTCTTCAACAACATGCTGTCTGTGGCAATGTCCTCTGCAATTTCTTCACAGAGCGCTAGGAGGTTCAGTTGCTGTCGTTGTGCTGCTCTCTTTGACTCTGCAGCCTTTTGTTCGGCCAACGCCGCAAGACGAGCTTTGGTTCTTGCTTGTGTATTCATTTCTTGTTTCTTAGGTTTTTCCACCTCTGGTAGCTTTTTATCGTCTTCATTTTTTTCCTTCAAAGTACTGCTAATTACATCTGTATTTTTATTTACTACCTTCTCTTCAGACTTTGGAGGGTCTTCAGAAGTTTGTTTGGATGGGTTTATTATTTTAACATCATCGTCTTCTTCATCCTCCTCTGCCACAACAATCTCTCGACCAATCTCAATATCCTGGAGAATCTGTACTTCTTGTAGCTCCAAGTTGTGGTCAGCGCTCTCTATTATTGCTACATCACAATCTTTAGTTGAGGGCTGAGTATCAGCATTTGACATTTCTGCATCCATACTGCCAGTAGAGGTATGGTCTTCGGAATATTGAGCACTGTGAAAAACATCCTGAGGTAAAACTTCCTCTGTGCTCGCTTCAGAAGCATCTTTAACCTTGTCAGTTGTTTCATGTATCCCAATCTTCTGGGAGCCATTTAAAATACTTTGACTTGGCTCTTCACCCAGCAATCCATCATCCAAGGGAGGGGTTGCCAATCCTGATTCAGCTGCAGCCTGAGTCAGGATATCCAAGTGAATTTCACTCTCCAAAACAGGTTCCAGGATCACATACTCTTCGGATGCACCATCTGTCATCTCAACTTCACTGTGGGTTTGTGCGTCCTGAAGTCTAGCATTTTCTTGTACCTGCTTGGGAAACTCCACTACACTAGTGGACTCTGGAATGGCACTTCTTTCGCTTTTTTCTGCACCGTCATCTGTAGCACTGATGTCAATACTTAAAATGTTTGCTGTTGTGTTTCTCTGCTCCAACTGGGCATGTGTGGGACTTTGTACCTCCCCAGTAGTTTGAACCTCCATTTCCTCCAAACCCTGGCTGTTTGGAACAGTACTTTCTTCTTTGTCCTCTTGTTGAGGGTGAATAATTCCTAATTTGACATCATTGACTGAAAAGTTTGCTCCATCACCCACAGTGAGGGGGATTTCTGTGTTCTGTATGTCCAGAACAGAAATGCTACCACCCAGCTCAATTTTTGTATAAATTTCACCACCACTGTTGCTCTCTGGACTACTGATTGGTTCATAAACTACCTGGTTTTCATTAAAATGGACCTCTGTTTCATTAGCTGACCGAATCCCATCTTCTGATGCCTGAACACCACCATACTCATCTTGTTGGGTACAAACCAACACAACTACTTTGCTCTCATCAGCTTCTTGAAGATTACTAACAGGTCTGTCAACACTGATTTCATCAATTACTTGTCTTCTTATGTCGTCTTCTAATGAGGTTGTTGTTCCTATATCCTCAGCGAAAGGCTCTGTCATCCTGGTAACTTCAAAGTTAGGAACAGGAAGTGGTTCTTTGTCCGATATGTCTGTGGTGTGTTCGTTGATTTCTTTTGCCATATGGTTGTGGTGTTCAGCTGCAGTTTCGAGAGAAGAAATTTCGCCCATCTCTGCAGACGTTTCCATTTTAGTTTCAGTTTCTAGAACATTCTCATGTAAAGAGGTGACCTTGTTTTCATTTCCATACTCTTCGGCAACCTCCTTGCTTCTTTGCTGTTGAACAACAGATTTCTCAATATAAATCTCAGCAGGGGTTTCTGATGCATGCATGTCTGTTACAGAAGGTCTGACAACTTCAGCATTAACAGAGAAAAAGTTTAATGCTCTCCCAGGAAGGGGAGCGTCTTTTTCTGCTTCAGGGTCTACTGGCAGTTCGCTGACCTCATCTCTCTGGTTTTGTATTTCTTCTATAAATGACGAGTGAGAGATCCCTTCAGGCAACTCTGATTTCTTTACTTCCATTTCTTTTTGAATCTCAGTAATACTCTGACTTTTTCTGGTAGTCTGGTTATCATTTTCCACACAAAGGTCAAGCGTCTGGATTTGTGTTTCAGGTTGTAGCAATGAAGTTGAAATTTGGGTGTCTGCAGTGAATTCAGTGACGTCCTGACCTCTCTGGCTATGCTTTTGTTCTGTAAATGTTGGTTGGGAAATTTCCGCCTGTCCCTCTGTCCTCTGCATTGCTACCTCTTCTGAAACATCAGAACTTCTAGGGCATTCTCCAACATTCTTTTTATCATTTCCATGACATATTTCCTGTATTATTGTTGTTTGAATTTTTATTTCATTTGGATTTTTGGCAACAATGACACATTTTTCAGAAATCTGATTTTCATTTTCATTACTCTTCATCGTGGGAAAACTTTCTGGGGGCTTTTTAGATACATTTCTGACAATCTCCTTCACAAGACTTTTCTGAGTGTCAGTTTGTCTTTGAGATATTTGTTGAGGAATGTCTTCAAGAGGTACTGCTTGTATTTCCATTGTATTCTCAAAAATACTAGTGCATTTTTCAACATCTTTCGCCTCTCTTACAGGCTCGGTCACTTCAGTGCTTACCTGGTTGTGTATTTCAGGAGGAGCTGGTGAAAAAGACAATGTGAGGTCCTCTTGAGCTTTCTGGCTTTGTATTTGTATGTGAGCCGTTGGTTTAAAAATCTCCTCCAGAGGCTTGGGTGTTTGCATTTCCATTTTGATTAGATTCCCAGCAATAGCAAGGGATTCTTTGAAAATCTTGGTCTCATTTTCAATGGTCATGTTTGAGTCTTCAGTAGGTTGACTTGCATCAAGGCTCTTCTGAGATTTTATTTCTACTACCATTTTTTGTTGAGAAATTTCCTCAAGAGGCTGAATGGTAATCATTTCGATTTTATTCTCACCTTCGCCAACAAACTCTTCCATTGCCTTGGTCACTTCTTCATTACCCTCATTTGTGTCACTTGCAGACTGAGTTCCGTCAAAGATCTGCTGGATTTGTGTTTCAGTAGTAGAATATGAAGCAAAGCTCTTAACTGCAGCGTCAGAGTGAGTTTCCATTTTATTCTCTGCAGTAGTTACAGTCATAGAATCTGCATTTTTCTCAACATCCCAACTCATTTGGTTTTGCATTTCCACAGCTGCACTCAAAACGTCAATTTCATCTCGATTTTTCTCTTTCTGCATTCCCGTTAATGACGTGGCTATAAAATCCTCTGATGCTGATGTGTATTGCATTTCAGATTGTATTGGATTATCTTCTACAGTCACACATTCTTTACAGCTGGTTTTGTTCACACTTTTGTCGTCAATCATCACATCATCATGAACTTCATCAAAATTATCTCCTGCTGTTTGTTCACTTACATTGACAATTTCCTGCCTATGTGCTTCAACCACACAACCAATTTTGAAACTCTTCTCTGAAGTGTCAAGTTCTGTTTGATTTGTATTTCTATGCAGTGAAGAGGGTGAATCTAGACTCCCTTTTGTTACTCCTGTGTCCACTTCCATTTTTATCTGTGTTACAGTCACAATTTCCACATTTACCTTATTGTAATTTTCAACTAGAGGTTCAGCTGATATGTCTGGAATAGGTTCATTGAAATTCGGGCTTTGCATTTCCTCTGTATGGGCAATGTTACAGACCTTCTTGGGTGAGCCTGCAGCCACTACCAGAAGAGCAGCACCATTTGTATTCTGCTGCGCATCGCTGGGTATCTCAGTAATAGGTTCAGTAACTGTTTGTGTTTCCATTTCTTCCATTGGAGGAAAGTTAGAGACCTCTTGGGGTGTGGCTACAACTTCTTTATCAGGTTCTACTTGACTCTGAGCAGTTTCAGGAGCACAAGTAATGTCAAAGCTGCTTTGGTGACTTGAAGTTTTATCACTGTCGTGATCTTTATCTGGTGTGCCAACATTGGGTTCGCTGACCAGACGGGTTTGCATTTTCTCAAAAGATCCAACAGTTGAGAATTTTAATGTGGGATCAACTTCTACTTGAGTCTGAGCTGCTGAATTTGCATTTTCAAAATCTTTCTGTACTTCCTCTGGTATGTCAGTGGTAGGTCCACTGGTCAGTTGTGTTTGCATGTCTACCTCCTCCGCAACAACTTCTATTGGAGTCCAAGTTGCACAGCTTTCTTTCTCCAGGTGTTTCTGTGTTTTGTTGGGTATGTTAGGTTCACTGACCATCTGGGTTTGCATGTTGTCTATTGGAGGATAGTTAGATTGCATCTGTGAGGTGGCAGGAATTTCTCCGTCAGCTTGCAATTCACTCTGATCAACACAAACACATTGAACACTATTCCTCTGGTATTCATCAGTTATGTCATTGTTAGATTCAATGGCCAGCTGAGTTTGCATTTCTCCGTCAGATGCTCTTACAGAGACCTCCACTGATGTGCCTTCAATTCCTCCATCAGCTTGTTTTTGACAAACAACAGAAACACATATATCATCCCTGGTTGTAGAATTAGCATTTTCCAGATTTGTATGAGCTCCATCTTGCATTTTAATAGAGCACTTACTGACTATTTGGGTTTGCATTTCTTCTACAGGTGCAATGTTGGAGACATTCTCAGAATTATCCACTTCAATTAGAGTGGGAGAAGCAAAGCTTGCAACTTCCAGATGTTCCTGCACCTTGTTGCTAATGTCAGTGGTAGGTTCACTCATCGGTTGCTGTTGCAACCCCTCTGATGATGAGGTAGCTTCAAATTGAGTCTGAGCAGAAACACTTGCAACATCTTCACTGCTTCTAGAATGTGCATTTTCCAGATGTTCATCAGATACATCAAAGGGGGATTTACTAACTATCTCAGTTTGCATTTCTTCTGCAGGTGCCATGTTCGAAAGTTCTTCTGTGACATCAATTTCAATTGGAGTCTGAGGAGCAAAACTTGCATGCTCTGGATCTTCCTGCACCTTATTGTTCATGTCAATAACATGTTCATTTACCAGTTGGCTTTGCAACAACTCCGGTGATAAAGAAACAGTCTCTCCAGAAGTTTCTAACTGATATTCATTGGATATTTCAATCATGGGATTACCGACCACTTGGGTTTGGATTTCTTCTACAGGTGCCATGTTACAAACATCTTCGGATGCAACATCCACTTTAACTGGAATCTGTGTGACACTTGAAACGTCTGTTGGCTTTACCATCTGAGTAACGGTAATAGCTGCAATCTCTGAATGTTCTTCTCCTTGACTTTCAACAGCAGCATTTACAGCGATCCTAGTATTTTCCTGATTTTCATGAGCTTTGTCACTAATGGCAGGTTCACTGACAATCTGGTTTTGCATTTCTTGAATAGATGCAGTGTCAGAAACCTGATCAGGTGTGACATTAACATGGACTTGAGTCTGAAGGGCCCACTTTAGACTAACTGAATCTTTTTGAATTTCTTCAGTTATCTTTGTAGTAGGTTCCCTGTTTGCCTGGGTTTGCATTTCTTCTGTAAGAGTAATATTTGAGACCTCCTCAGATGTTGCTGCAGACAGGTCATTAATGTTGATTTGAGCCTGAGCAGTGAAGGGGCCATCCTGACCTCTGTAAGCGTCTTCAGGTATCTCAGTTATGGGTTCAGTAAACAACTGGCTTTGAACTCTTGCAATATTACAGACCTCATCCTTGGAGTCTGCAGCTTCTTCGGTGTTTATTTGATTCTGAGCAGAGCCAATTGCATTCTCCAGATCTGTATTTGCTGTGTTAGTTTTATCACTGGGTTCATTAGACTGTTGGATTTTGATTTCTTCTAAAGTAGCAATATTTGACACGGCCTCTAACATAACTTGATTTTCTTTGTTTACTTTCTTGTGAGTCTCAGTAACATCATTTGCACTCTCCAGATCTTTGTGAGCTTTATCAGATATGCCAACGGTGCATTCACTGACCAGCTGTTTCATCTGATTGTGTGATTGCTCTGTCAGAGTCCTATCAAAGACCTCCTTGGATATAGTAGAGGTCTGCGTGTCCACTTCTGTCAGAGTCTCACCTGTTGCAGCAAAACATTCTGGAGACTTTGGGTCTTTTTCTACAGTGGTAGATTCACTGACTTGGTTCTCCTGCACTTGTATTTCCGGTTCATGTTCCAGAAGCTGAAACACTGCAACAGGCTGCGTTTCCATCCCACTTTGACCCTGACATTTTCCAGAGCATTCAACAGTATTCATCTCTTCACATTTATCAACTGTAACATGATCACGGTTCTGTGTAGATACAACTGCTGGAGGTTCCCTGACCTCATGAAAATCCTGCTTTTGCATTTCCACTGGAGTACTAGGATTTATGATCTCTGGTGTAATTCCTATCTGTATTTTTGTTATATTTTGTTTCTCTGCTTCACTTAGAGTATCTTTGCTTGCCATGATTCCAACATTTTCCTGCTTTTGAAAATCTGTGGATGAGTTGGCAGTAGATTCCCAGATTTGTAAATCAACCATAGCACTTGGATTTGAAGCCGGTAAATTCTCTTTATCTTGAATCTTTGGTACAGCAGCAGATTGAATGATCGTAAGAGTATCTTTCTCTACGTTTGAAAATTCTACTTTGGTCACCTTGTCTTGAATTTTGTGATTCAGTGGAACGATTATATTTTCAGAAAGGTCTGCTGTTTGATTTTTATCGTAAATCTCCTGACAATAAGACTGAGTTTCACGGATCAAGCTATGATTCTGTTCTTCTGCAGGAAGATCAGTACTGGCACCAGTATAAGGAGACTGTAAGTCAACCCTTTCTCTGCTGCTTTCTTTAAGTCTTTCCTCAGAGTTTCCGTGTGTTTTGTTCAAATCCTCACACAAGTCACCATCTGTTCCCAGAGCCTTACGGTGTCCCTCTTCAGGATTTGATTCTTCTTTTAAAGATGTTAAGGGGTCTGCTTTTGTTCCTTTTTTATCAACCTGTGTTTCTTGTTTACAGTTTTCCGTCATTGGAGGGGAATTTGTTTCATCCGATGACACTTTGTGTACCTTTTCAAAACTCAGGTCTCCTCCTGCTTCGGGTTCCTTTTGCTCACCCTCTGTTGTTTCACATTTTAGATTGCACTGATTTTCTTCAGAAGGAGACTGATAGCTCAATGGAAAGCGACCTTCACCTCCACAGCTAGAATTCACATCTTCAGGAACTGAACATAGTGTTTCCTCTGACGATGATAGTGTTTCATTATCTACACCCTTTATGATTTCAGTGGACCCAAATGTATCTATCGTTTCCTCAACCTCAGAAGAGGAAAAAAGTACATTTTCTCTTGAAGATGTTTTGTTTTCTTTGCTTTCAAATTCCAAAAGTCTTTTTTCTTCAGCTGTCGAGTCAACCGTTTCTGTTTCAGACACCAACAGATTTGATGCATCAACTGAAGTTTCTTGCTGATCAGTATCTGTTAAACTTTGAGAAGATGTCGAATCAGAGTTTCTACCATAGTTGTGCTCGATCTGTACAGAATCGGATGATGCAGGTGATAAATCGTGACTCATGTCCGGTGGATCAGACGTACCCTCCTCTGCTTTGCGTTTAGCTTTGACTTTATTGGAGTATTTTTTGATGCAGCGGGCCTTGTCTTCATCATCCCGCTCTCTGAACAAGTCCACCTTACATGTGTCGCTGCTCAGCCCCTCATCAGATTCTGTTGAGGCAGTCCGCTTCAGGGAATCTTTGGAGTTAGCTTGCATTGAGGGAGCTTCTCCATAGGAGGCACTTGTGGCTATTTGAATCTTGGCTTTTTTAAGAGGTGGGTCTGAGGGAGTTGGACTGGAATCATTTGAAGGAGAACTCTGTTTTAATGAATTATTTTCATCTTCCATAGAAGATCTTTTTTTCTTAACTTGTTGGGTTTCTGTGTTGGGAGATTTGCTAGTTGGTCCAGTTTTGGATTGTAAATCATCTCCATCCTCTTCCACCTTCCTCATCTTGGGCTGAGATTCAGGCGGCGACAATTCTCTCTTAGAGGCAGGCATTCTGAAGAAATAGAAAAACACAATGAGTCTTGGACTTCAGTGTTGTAAATTAAAAAAAATAAAATTAAAAAAAAATTTTAAAAATGAGCATCAATGTCATGAATCATCTGTCCATATCACTCTAGCTGGATATTTAACAATGGTCGAGGTAAATTCATCTTTGCTTGACACTTTGAGTCCTAGGATTGTGCTTTTAATAACAACCTGTTTATTTTAGCTTTCTTTATCAATGAGTTTTGATAGGATCAATTTAGAACACCCTGTTTTGATAAGTTCCATCCTCCAGTATAGAACTTTTCCAATTAGATGAAATAAAATGCTGGCAGTCCTGCGAAAACCCTTTGAACAGTGGGCCAAAATTATCATTATTTTCTTTCTATGAAAAAAAGGGAAAATAATAATAGTGAATCACTTCCTTTTTACCTGCACAGTAATAACTTAAACATCCTATATGTACCAAAGATAATTACAGTGGGTCCAAAAAGGGTCTCAGACATTTGCCTCAATAAAAGATGTACAGATCTCTGTCCTTTTTAGTTCAAATGTTTTAGAATTCGTTGGTCTCAATAACAAAAAGGAGACTTCTTCTACAACCCGTACTGTCTTAAGTCAAGTTAAATGAACAGGTGTGCCCAAATCTGATCTGAATAAAAAGGTGTTAGATATCCATCTCTACTTACTATGGAATTAAAATTATAGCAAAGAAATTACTAATAAAATAAAAATCCATCTTGTTGCACCTAAAACGTTTACAACTAGGTACACAAACTTATCAATAAAAATCTTGTCATAAAAAACATCTTAATCTGCATCAGCTCCATTTGCTGGAGAGTCAAATTTGAACCATTTTTAAACTGTGGATTGAAACGAAACAAAGACATTTCACCACAATGAAAATAACTATTTTTATCTCAAAGTAAGACTTTTTAACTTAAAGTCACAGTAGCACTAGCAATTGTCAAACATGATATTATGATGTGAAGCTGTTTCACAACTAGCAACAACAGTTCATTTCCAAACACTGAAACGCAAACAAAAGAAGGTGGTCAAAAGGGACAACAATCCAAAACCCATAATAACTGTTCTTTGATAATGCTCTTTAAATAATAGCAGCAGGCATTGACAACTCATTCCAGAGGTTAGAAAATAGCCCAGAACAATATCTGAAGCACCGTGCACCTCACATATCTCACTTAAATGTTCATGAGTCAAAAACAGAAATATAGACAGAGCAAAACAAGCATAAGGAAAGATTGTGAGGTAAAATCCTCTGCTGACCAAAGAGTATCAAGAGTCAAATCATATCTGGCTGAAATTGCTTTCCCTACATACATATTCTACAACACCTGGATGACTAGTCATAACTGACTTAATCACTTCTGCTAAACCAGAAAATTACTTAGGAGAATGTCCAGCCATCATCTTGAGAACCTTAAGCTTGAGAACATTTTGTTTATGCAAAAGAGCAATAAATCAAAGCACACCAGCAAGAGGAAAGATTTGAAATAAGAAATTTAAAAAAATAAATGAAGGTTTTGGAGTGGCCAAAACAATGTCTGTATTCAAATATGATTAGCTGCTCTGGAAGAGATCGTCTTTTCTTATACTAATGTAACCCCTTAATAGGGTTAAGAATCCACTACTCTTTTATACATGAGTGTTTTCCCCTCAGTAAATGTTATAATTATTTGAAAACTGTTTTTTGCTCACTACAGTCATTTTTGTCTGATATTACATTTTTGTCTATTCTAAATCTTTTTGAAATTGAGATTTCAAAAAAGGTAAACAAGGATTTCTATAAGCGTACAAACATTATTTTCAAAGCAGTTTACCTAAAGCAAATTGCTCTTACAGTTATTGATAAAAATAGACTTTGAATTATCTGTTTCTTTTCATTTTAAATTAAATTTCTGCTAAAACAACACATAAACATGCTAAAACTCATGGCCAAACATGCATTACACCATAGATCTGCAGCTGATGTTTATCATGCATGCAACAAGGCAGGCTAATGGTGGACACAAACAGAAAAATTGGAATTAAAGTACCTGCTTAGCAAGTAACACGACGTCCAATCTACATATTACTCATTTTAATAAATGCTCTAAGGGATAATCTAACAGAAGAGGGAGGTAGTTGTCAGTGAGAGCAGAGCAGGCAGTCAGAAATGGTCAGTTAGCTGATGGATAGCGAGAAGCTAACGCTAGCTGCTGCCAACTCGCAGAAAAATGAGCGCAGCGAGACTCACAAAGAACAAAACAGCAGCTCCACACACTGAGCACAGCTCCCACTGAGGCTTACCGAGCTCACCAACAAGGCAAAACCATCACACGTACCTGATAAACTCACTTTGATGTTTTCTTTCTCAACAACAGCTGTGTTTTTTTTTCTCTCTGTGTGAATAAAAATTAACTGTACTTCCGGAGAGAGTCCGCGGATGTGACGTAGCCACGCTCTGCCTGCTCGCGCTCCAAATCTACCCTTTCACACAATGAAAGAACATTGCTGTATTTCTTTATGGCAATACATCTTGAAACATTTGAAAGAGTAGTATGTGTCCATAAAAAGTATATTATTGGAAAATGTCTTTCCTCACACTGTAAAAATAAGGTTCTTCATTTTTGGAGTCAATCTTAAAAGATAGAAGTTGAGAAGGGCAACCTGCCAATGCCCAGAGGGTATTATTGCCTCAAAACAGCAGCAACCTCTATATCAAACTTGAAGATGACCCAACTTTGGGGGCCTTGTCAACATTTAGACAAACTACAGAAATGAGGTGAAGTTACAGTATGGCTGAACAGCAATGAATGGCTTTCCAAAATTGTAAGATTTAATGCAATCCAAATGTTGTGGGTTCAATTTCAGCTTCCTGCTGCTACCTATCCATGTGGGCAACTTGCCTACCAGTCATCATACATGTGTATGAGTGAGGTTGGATGTAGTAGTATAAAGCGCTTTTCAGAGGTTGGTATGTCTAACGAGCCTGAGCACAGAGCTGGTGACAACTTCATGACATGGAACATTTAACCTTGAAAGTGAACATGAAGGATATGATTGAAGATAACAGGAAAATCAGGACTCTGTAAACACGATTTCAATTATGAAGGAAAAAGTAAAGACATGAATGACAGTAGTCATCTAGAGACCGTTTGTGTACACAGCCGTTTGATTCTATAATAACTTTTCAAAGAAGCTTGGATGATTTGAGTTACTGCAATACAGAATCTTCCTTTTGGGTCATTAAAATTTTTTGAATAAAATTAAATTCTGCTTGCTTGCAAAAATTACCACCCTAATTTACACAATTCTAAGAATTCTAATTTACACAATCATACCTCACAATTCTGAGGTATGATTTTCCACCCCTCATTTTATAGTTTGGTTTGTACAGGTTCAATATCTATCCACTTATTCCTTAAAAATTGACAAAAACAGAAACTCAGGGATTACGTCTTAAAAAGTGTGAAATTTTAATATATAAAATGTGAAGTTTATATCATGGTCATTGAGTAGCCAATAATGTTATTGAGTCCATTTGTTAGCACACATATTCTGCTTATTGCATAAACATTAAGGAGTAATGTTTGTAAAAGAAAAAGCATTTCTTTTTATTAAAGAAATAAATGTTACACAGCTACATTTGCTCATTGTTGTTCTGTAGCTCAGACAAAGTCTTCGGTCTGTATTCATTTTATCCTGCTCAGGATTTAGTTACCTGCAGAACAATCAGACCCAAACTGAAGACAGAGTTTGAATGATTTTATTCTTCTTCAGCAAATAACATTAGTGGGAAGCAAAACAAAGCACATCATTTTACACTTGTTATAGTTAAATATACAGCTACTGAGGGAAAAGGGATTTTTATTGATCAATGCATTGAGAAGAAAAGGAGACAAACAGGATCAATAGTTGCACCCTGTTACTTTTTCATCTCAAGTATCCCACTTCCAGGTCGTCGCCTCTTTGCACTGCAGATGTTACAAAACTGCAAGCCAGGAATCTAAGAAAGGAAAATTACAGATAAAAAAAATGAAAGAAAAACAAATAATGATGTAATGCAAACTTAATAGATTTCACTTACAGTTCCTGAAGATGGTAAACACTCCTTGTGAAACATGTGTCTGCAGTGAAACACCACCACACTGAACGGCTGGGCCATATCTGAAACACAGATAGAAATCCAGGGTAGACAAACAATGATAGCACCGCTGGATGCAGCAGCAACAGTGTCCCGTTACCTGAGGGTAATATGGTGCTGTGACACGACTCACAGATGTTCCCTTCTAAAACAACAAAACAGAAATAGTATTTTTATGAGTTTAGGTTAACGTCCATTATATCCACTTCATCAGTATAAAGACCCACCATCGACCCGGACTCCTCTCATCTGCGTCCGATGCATCTTCTTGAGCAAGGAGAGAGAATCGGCCACAAGAATTTTTTTGCATCCTTCCCGAAGAAGAATCTTGGAAACGGGTGGGAAAAAAAGCTGATTTAAAGATTATTACATTAATCTTATAAAATTTCTGTTTTGGATCAATCATAATATATTAATTACAAACAAATTTGTAATTTTTCTTCAGCTGTTCTTTTTAAAGATGTTTAAGGAGTATTTAAGAAGCAAATAAAAGACGAAAGAGATGATCAGAAGAGATGCAAAACTAAAGGTTTGGGTCTATATACTAAATGTAAAGGAAACTAAAAGGTAATAAAATACTCATTTCCATCTGTATACCAGCTGTTAAAGTTCACCCTGAACACACCATTTCCATTATGAAGCAAAGCGGTGGAATTCAGGTAGAAATTGATGGAGACAGTAAAAGACCAGAGACCTCCATGTGCAGGTAAAGCTGGTGAAGATACACTGCACAAAACTAACAGCTATAACTGCAGCAGAACGTGGTTCTACTTGGAGTGGCTGAAAGAAATGTAGGTCATACATTTTAGATTTTTTTATAACAATCAGTGCTTGGTGGTCATCCACCACATAAATCCTGATAAAATTGAGTCTGTGTTGGTAACATGATAAAATATGAAAAAGTCTGAATAGTTCTGCAATGGATTAGATAATAAAGTATATATTGAATCATAGACAATGTTTGAACATTCATTCATTCTTTCTTGCAAAAAACATTAGATGAAGCAAAAACTGGACAAACCTGGAGGTTGTAGTCGTGGAGAATTTTCACCAGTGAGTCTCTCAGGTTTGGGATCTCCATCCCCTCCTTTATGCGCTTGATGAGCAGAATGGGATCCACGTGAGTGCCGATGTTATTGAGGAGGCCAGTGATGAAAGCTGGAAAGCAAAAACACAACATGAGAAGAAATGAATCGGTTGAGATGGTAAGAAGATGGTTAAAGCTTCAATTAGAGTGGTGGAAATAGGGCGTCTTACGTGGCTTGTCGATAGAGTAAGATATGAGATCCTCCCACAGCTCTGCGTCATCCTGCTCCTTAGCAAACTCTATAGCTTTGTCCACATCCTCCAACTCTTCCATGATCATCTGGAGGGCTCGTCTACAGTTCCCCATCCTGCCTGTGAGCAACAGAGCGGATTAGTTTTCTCATTTCCTACAACAAACATGTTCATCCATCAATACTCACTGAGCAGGAAGACAGTCTCCTCTACAAAGTTCCTCTGCTGACAAATCTCAAGAGCCTGAGCAATAAAGTCAAAATAAGATGAGGTTATGAATTGTTTGTTGCTAACTTCACTAACTTTAACATGTTCCAGGGCAGGGCGCACCTTTTCAAGAGGGCAGTGGGTGCTATCCCTCAGAAAAGGCAGGAGGTTTGGTCGGTCGTATTCTGCATACAGACCGATCTGTCTCTCGTGGTATTTCTGGCCTTTGTGGTGATCCCGCTTGAACAGTTTATGGAGGTACTGGGACGGGGTAAGAGCGACAAAACTTTTACTATCTGATTAGTTTGATTCTTCAGACTTCAACAGTTAAAAATCAACTTACCACATGCAGCAGCTCAGGCCTTCCATCTAGCTCCACCACCACCTTGTCTATCTGTTGGAAGAAATAAGGAAGAAGACATCAGCAGAGGGCGCACTTCTGTAAAGAACAGAAGGATTCAAAACCGCCAAGCGGACTTACAGATATCTTGTCTTCGTTGTCGAGAAGCATATCAACAGCTTTCTAACAACATAAGATTATACATTATGTGAACAGAACTGTATGCATAGTTTCTGAGAAATAAGAAAGTTACAACATAAAAAAACTTCATAACAGTTTCCACTCCTAATGTGACATATATCCCATACCTTGCTGGAAAAATGTGAATGAGCCGCAATAATTTTGTTGTATGAGCATACACTACCTTAAACTCATACTCAGCTTAAAACAACTTTAGATACTCATCCATAAAATTCAACTGCCACAAAGTACTGTGACAATTTAGTCATTTTTCATTTTAAGAAAATGTCTCATGTTGATTGTTGTCACGCACAGAGCACAACCGGCATTTTCTGGAAACTCCTGCAAAATTTTCTCATCTTGACATTGCTTTTGGAGAACGATTTTGTAATATCATTGTTGTCACATATTTCCTTCAGTATTTATTACAAGTTCTGTTTTTTAAACCCTTCTCTTAGCTGATATCTTCACTCAGTAAAGTTATTTGGAACTTTACTAACCTATCTGCACACAATGGCTTTAGCTGAAGGATTCAAAAAGAAAGGTTTCAACCAAGCTGTAGCTTAAATATGTTCAAACTAATTCATACAGCTTATCACAATTTATATAGATATTTAAAGTAAGTTGGGCAAGATACATCTTAAAATGAAAGTGGAAAGGTTACAAAAAACAGTTGATTTGAGATCTGATTAGATATCAGCTTTGTCGTCTCACCTCTTTGTCAAACTCCATCAGGAGGACAATCTTGTCCTCGATGGAGGAGAACAGGTTGTGTTTGTGGATCAGCTGATAGACATCCTTATGCCTCAGCCTCAGGTAGATTTCCAGGGCTCTGTCGTAGCGCTGGTCGTAAGTGTACCTGAGGTGGCATCACACCGCAAATGGAAAAGTATTAAGAATTTTAGCTAAATGTCCAAAATGGTGGTTGTGTTAAGGTCACTCACAGTTCGGCCAGCGTGGTGAGCAGTATGCTGTTGGTGGGATCCTTCTTTAGGTGATCGTTAACAGCTTGAACAACGGCCATGTTGTTGTAAAGTTCTCCAGGCCATTCCCGGATCAGTGTAGCAAAACCCTTTTTGAGAGTAGACAGATGAAATAGAGAGAGTAAGTAAGTGATCACTGAAATGCATCATTTTACAATGAAATAACTATAAGAGAAGACAAAGCACCTCATAATCAGTTTTTAGAAAGTCGTGCAAGATCATTTCATAAATGGCCGGTCTTAGACGCAGATCTCCTCTCGGTAGATACTGACTGATAGCCTTAGGGTAAAGGAGAGGTTAAACGTGGACATGACAGCAACTTTAAAAATGTTTTGGTTTGTTTGAAATAAATCAGTCCTACCTTCAGCTGTCCAATGGTCTTAAACCTGTACACCTCATTCTCCCACAACTCCATGTTTTTTCCAAGAACCTTTTGACATTTTCTGCAAGTGAAAACACAAGCAAAACATTTCATGATCACAACAATAATCAGAAAATATTGTAGGTCATGATGTACAGATTCGGCCTGAAAAATGTCCAGCTTCAATAGAATCTCCATCTCAAATAAAAGCTAGATGGAAACATGAAAAGAGTTTGATGTTCCAAGGTTTGATATTTGCCTGGTGACTCAGGCAAACATCATATTACCTCCAAAGGCCCAGACATTATTCTAGCTGATTCATATGAGGTTATTATTTTAAATTAGTCTACCAGTTTTACCCAGACAATGGGCCAAATATCTGACCAGACAACGACAATTACAGTGGCTTATGTATATATTTGAGCTTCTGTGTATAATTTTTACACTATAAACTTGTGCATCCGACGTTTCTTTTTAAAAATAAGTGAAGATTTATGTGCATAATTATTCCACTTTGGAAAAAAACAGCTTTGCCACTTCAATGAAACCCCCTGATAATTTAATGTTTAAATCTTTAGTAAATATACCCAAATTAACTCTCTTTAAGTAAAAACATTTAGATTCAGATTGATCAAGCTGGCAAAACCTGTCTAAATTTCTCTCTTTAGAATATATTTTTGCATTTGAAAGAATATGCTTGTTTCTTTTTCCAGTGTAAACTTGCAACAAACTCAGTACTGACCTGGCAGCAGCGTCATACTCTCTATTCTCCACTAAGTGATTGATGTAAGCCATCCCTATTTTCTGAACATCGTGCCTCTTGATGTTTTTGAAGCTGATCTCTGCAGCCATCAGCGCCTCCTGTCTCAGACAAAGGATGCAGAATTAAACTCTTGACATTCCTTTTTAACCTTTAGCAACCTTCGGGTAAAGTTCAGCAACACAAACCTCATATTTCTTCTTCTCCAGCAGCCAATCGATATGGTCGTCCTGGTCTCGCTCTTTAGCCACAACGATGTCTTTGGGACTAATGATGTAGAAGAGTGACTCTCCCTCTGAATGTTCTGTTAATGAAAATACATTTATGGCTCTGCGTGCAGAGCATTACCGCTGACATTTGGTGGTCGATGTATAATAAAATCAGACTGCAGAAGAAGGCAGGGTGACATTTCTCCCAGGGCGAGTTTGATGCTCTCACCGAGGCGGTAATCCCTGCACTCGTTGTCCTGGAAGAAGCGAACACTGAGAGCATCTGAGGAGATCTCCTCGCAGCTTTCGGGGAGAGGCTGGATGATGTCGAGACGAGGCCTTGCACGATCTTCATCATCCTACATAGAGACATAACGGTTTATCCTCCTAATCCTCTCTGTCTAAGTTCTGTTAATGCACACGTTTGGTATAGCTTTACCATCTGGTTCATGGGGTCCTGCACAAAAAACAGGGTGACGAGCTGATCCGCCAGCGGCGCCAAACCGCAGATGAAGAACTCCGTCTCAAATGCAGATACTGGAAGGAGCCGAATGTTAGGAGTTACATAAAAAAAGATTGAGTGGTTTAGGGTGCGAAA
This sequence comes from Poeciliopsis prolifica, assembly GCF_027474105.1. Classification (NCBI taxonomy): domain Eukaryota; kingdom Metazoa; phylum Chordata; class Actinopteri; order Cyprinodontiformes; family Poeciliidae; genus Poeciliopsis; species Poeciliopsis prolifica. The sequence goes on from NW_026562387.1 coordinate 14,019,094, forward strand.
TGTTAAATATTTTAATTCTTTGACACCTTTTCCATGATTTTACTTAATAATTAATACTAAACCTTAGAATGATCAACTGACAGAATAAGATCAAAAACAATAAAATATAAACAAATATCAGATAATTTGAAGATATAGATATTACATCTATATATCTTAATGCACACAAAACCAAAAAAATTAAACAACAACAAAAGAAAACAAAAAGAAAGAAATATCTTTTTGTAGAGGCAAAATAAATAGGCCTGTTTTAATTACCACCAAGCTACACAATGTTAAAAAAAAGTACTTTATGGATGTGATAAATACATTTCAATATAAATGTATTCTTGACACTAAAATTGTAATTTTTCTTAATAATTTAGCTAATCATAAACAATCAGACACAGATGCATTTACTAATTTCTGTACTCTTAATTCTATTCATTATCAAGATAAAGAAGGAAGATTTCTAAATCACACAGAACTGGTGAGAAATTTTGGGTGAACCTCTGTAAAACTTCAGCAGATATGATATTTGCTCAACTGCTGCATGGTTCTTTTACCTATTTCCACATAGCGATTGGGCAGATCCCTCAGTTCAGTAGGATTTCGCTCTTTCACAGCACAAATCTGAGGAGAAACAACAAGACGACGTTTAAGCATGCAGCGGGAAGTGTCTGAAATAAGTTCTGAAATGAACAAGAAGCAGACCTTGATGGAAGTTCCCCAGCCGACGATGAGAGTAGTGTCGTCTTTCCAGCACAGGCTGCAGGGGTACATGTCGGGCCGCAGACTCACGTTATCCCGCAGCACATTGGTGATCCGCTGCTTGGTGCTAAAGTCGTAGATTTTTACACCCTGGAAAAAAAATTTCCAACATAAGCTTCCATGCAGTTGTAACTGGATTTTTGAGATTTGTGAAGCTGTCGCTTACCAAGTTGTTGGCCCAGGCTATTAGGTTGGCTCTCCACTTCACGTTAGTGATCGCTCCCTCTCCTTCATGCAGAACCAGCGTCTTCCAGCGATTCAGCCAGTTTCTTTCATACAGGAGCAACTTAAAGGAGAAAAGCGGGTGCAGAGTCTACTGGACAGTGGTTGTAAAACTATTCATATTTCCTGAACCTTTTCACATTTTGACAATAAACCTGTTTTTGGATTTTAATTTGATTTTATTTACATGTCTGAATTAAGTGTAACTTTGTTTTGGCCTACCATATAAAATCTCAAAATACATAAAAAAAATTGTAAAAACAGTATGATCAAAAGTGGAAAAGCTCAAAGTTCAGCACTACTGCTGTATTCATGCCACTGTGACTTCAACCTCTAGAGCGCAGTACTGCAGTCGAACCTACAGAGGGCAGTAGATTAACAGCATATTGCACTGATGCAACAGTAGCTCAGTCTGTTAAGTACCACTAGAAGTCTCATAAATTCAATTCTCACTGTACATAATGTCATAAAACCTGCTTTTTCCTTTTTGTGTGCAGACTTAATTTCACTTAAGAGTATTTTGGCACAAGGAAAATTAAGACAGATTGTTCATTTGACTCCAGTGAAGCAGGACAAGCTTCACGTTCACTGATGGAAGAAGTCATTCTGGACGCACATATGGGGCGACAAATTTTGCAAGCAGACCATGTGGAAGCCATAAAGGCAGTGTTGGAAATGCATTGCATTAAAGGCATGATTTCACATCTCTCATCATGATGCCGACTGCTTCTTTTGGCTGCACACCATTTATTGGGGAGAATGAGATAGATGTAGAATGAAGCATATTTAAAAATCAGCGTCTGTGTTATCATTACAGATGGAATTCACAGCCTCACCTTCTGCACAGTCTCCGCATTGTCGGCATCCTAACTGTATAAAGCCCCCCACCCAAAAGAGGTGCAGATTTGTGACCAAAGAGGTAGAATTCGCTTTAATTCAGCATTTGGGCTATGTTAATAAACAGTTTGCTCTACAAAGAGATGATACGACAAAAGAACTGGGGAGACAAAATTGAATTTCCTTTGACAGGATGTGGCGCCCATTGAGGCTTATTGATTTTCATCCCAGGCACCTTGTGGAGGCCTTCACAACATGGAAGGGAGAGGAATCAACAGCAATTGAAAGAAAATGGAAAAGTAATGCTAATAATGGAGTTTTACGGAGAAAGTTTTCCTCACACTGCTGTGTAAATGTCAGCGCACCTTATTTATGACGTGAGATCAAAGCTCGATTGTACTATGTCCGTTTTTAATACGCATATCCTACATTAGATTTGATTTCCTACAGAAATCAAATCTAATGTTCAAATTCATCTCACCTATACATGTCTCCCAAAGACAACCCTAAGACTATGTAGCCTCTTTATAATAGCATCTATTTGCTGCGCTCGTAAAGCGTTGCTTTTGAAACACTGCAGAGAGAATAGCACTTTGTGAAAATGGCCGGCTCTGCCGAGAGCACTCCAGCAAAGAGACAGAAAAGTAAGAGCCTTTCACACTAGACAAAAGGCCCGAGTTCTGCCTCAGAGCCGGGCCAAAGTCACTTAGTTTTTTTTTTTATGGGAATCGGTTTCACCCGGACGCAATCGGGAAAGAATTATTATGGCAGAAAAATTTCTATAAACGCTGAAAACTGTATGTAATGACCGCTTAGTGGGAGGGGGAATGTAAGGCTTAAACCTACCTTGTTGCCCCCAGTGACAAACTGCTTGTAGTTTGATCTGCTGAACTGAGGGTGTAAAGCAACAACCTGCAAAATGAAAAGAAGAGATTTCACCATCACTAACATTCACTGCTTTTTCCTCAGAGCTTAAGACTTTACAAACACAAACTTTAACATATTTAATAACATTTTTGTAAGATTGATCACTGGAAAGTTGTGCAGCTTTTAAAAAAGTACAGAGAAAATAATACATGGTCTGGAAAATGTTTTACAAAAAGAAATATAAAAAATACATTTGGTGTGCATTACCATTCAGCATCCTACATAAAAAAACACCTGCCTAAGAAGTCATGTAATTATTAAAGAGTTCAAATGTGTGTAATATATTGATCTAAATCCATTTGAGACTTCAAAATAGCTGGACTTCAAATGTCTGCTGGAGCACTGCATTTTATTTTTAGGTCACATTGCGTAGCCCTAAGCTTGGAGTGTGAATACTTTTGCAAGATGATAAAAGAAGTTACAAGGGTGGTGGAAACATACTTTGACAGGACAGTCGAAGCTCTCATGGAAGCCCTCTCTCGTGTAGAGGCCGAACACTTGAACCTGGAACAGAGATGAGCCAGCAGAAACACAAACGCAGAGGTGAATTACTGAACGCTTCTCCTTTAATTGCTGTCTCTGCAACTATCCAAGGCCAGCGGGGGAAAAAGTGGTTGAGAAAGAGTTTGATTGGCGCCCTGTTCTTCCTCTGGGTCACCAATTAGTGGAGAAGCTGATTTTTTTAAACCCTGAAGGATTTAGAACAGAAGTCCTAATCTTGGACTTGACCACAGCTTCAGTTTGCTAGAGTAGGCCATCTGAGCATGTTTCTCCCAAGACAGAGGAATATAATAAAACTTAGATGCCATCTCCTGTTTCGCATTAATGTTTACGGATTAAGTTAAATTTCAAAGGATTAACAGCAAACTGAAAAACTGGTGGTGAACAACTGCTGTTGCATCAGCTTTAATTGTCTGCCGTACTTTTTTTTATGCGACAAGATCTTGTTTTTGCTGAAAGTAGGGGGGCAGCGCCATATCGCAGAGCATATCTTGACTGCATCCATGAAGGGTAGTGATAATGATGGAAAGAGACAAGATAACAGCAAGAACATGGAGATGACACCCATGGAAGGGCTGATGGCTGACTGACAGCTCAACGCATCAGCGTGCAATCCGTTAAACTGCTCTTCAAAATACTGCGACAAAAATTTATGTGTGGATCTACAAGGAGATAAAACTTCAGGTTAATGCTCTAAATGTGGAAGAATTGTCTCCGAAACTTTCAGATCATTAACATAAAGTTTGAGACTGATAAGAGGAGTATAAAGATGGAAATGACTGATTGGAAAGAAGTTGTGGGATCAAGAATCTGCAACCTGCACCGATGGACAGATGGATCTCACCTTCCCGTCCTCAGAGCAGATGCCCACATTTTCCCCACTTTCATCCAGGCTGATCTGGTTGATCTTCACTGAACTCTGCAGATGGGACAAAATAGCATTTATTTCAGTTTAACCGACTAAATATTTCTGATTTTAATCACCATGAAAAGTAAGAAATTAGTATAGAAAGAAGCTCTGAGACTCAAGGTAAAAAGAAAGAACTTTGTGATTTGTTCACTAATAACATTTTAGATTACAAAAACAAGTCCAATGTTATCGACTGGAAGTGTTGAAAGGATAAATTGTGATGATTATCAAATACGAGACTCTTATTTAAAGCCAATAGCTTGAACTCAGAGGTTTCAGCTTCCTTGTTTCCTAAGAAATGATTTATATCTGGCAGAAAGTTAGATTTGAAGCAGTTTAAAGCTTGAGTGTAGGTACTGTAATGTAAAACAGATGCTTTTGTGCTGATCAATTTAGTCCTGATTATTGATTTTCAAATTACATTCTTGCTCAAAGCTATGCACTCAAATTATGCTTTGAACGGTTCATACAGGTCAAAGCAATAAAAAATAAAAAAAAAACAAACAAAAAAAAACATCTTATCTATTTTATGTTTATCAAAAGAAACAGAATAAAAATGTTTGATTTGTTTCCCTGATTGACACCCAACTCTTGAAAACTTTATGACAAATGTGAGTTTTATTTGGTAAACTATAACAGAGTTAGGCAAAGTCCTAAATATTTGAAGCACATCTCCACACAACATACAGGTTCTCAAAGCTACATGTTATAATTGTTTCTCTGCTTTAACACATCTGTTTCAGATTAACAAAAATATATTAATCGGCCACTAACTGAAATTATAAGCTGCCATCTTGGCTCTTTGTGAAATACATTTCTGATTTCAATTGGACATCTTTGTTTAATAAATGCACAATAAAGACAAAAACTATTCTAAGTGAAAGTGACGGCTGCAAAGATTTTGACAAAATAGGCTTTGTTTGAACTGTGATTAGCTTTTTACAAATGGAGTAGCTTTAACGTGGCAGAATTTTTCCGTCAAGCCTTTAAGTCACCCAGACGATCTGAATCTCTTTCTCTTTATACAAGCCGAGAATGTAAAAGAACTCATAGCGCCCTCCAGTATTTAAAGGCATTCCAGTAAAAATGTGTACAAAAGCTTTAAACCAGCTGTTGTTATGGCGACTCAGTGACCCTAGGTGTCACTTTAACTGCTGCTTATTGCTCCAACAGCAGGCCTTTGAGATTCCCTCATCTTCCTACTCCCAGTGCGTGCCTGCAAAATGTTCTTTTTTTCTTTTTACTTTGGTGCAGTTCCAGTTAAACTTTTATGATTGCGCCTTGGACTGTAAATATGAGCAGGTTTACTTCTCAGCTGGCATATATGTGGCCTCAGTACCTCCCTACAAATGACTTAGTGAAGGATTACTCATGAGAACTTAGTTGACGCTCTGATCAACCTACAAAAATTAAGAACAACTTTTTTGGTTACAGTTGAACTAAAAATTATGCATACTCCTGGGAAGTTTATTTTATTACATTCTCTCAAAAGACAATAAAACCATATAAAACTTGTAAAAAGGACATGCCAAAAACAATCTGTGCCATTTGTAATAATCAAAGGAAAAAATGTTTATCTGCATCACAGCAATCACTTCCAATGATTGTTGATTGCTAAAATACAACAGGGCAAAACATATAAGAACTTCATACTCACAACGTCATATTTCTGAGTGGCATTTCCTTGAATGTCCAGTAGGAAAACCTTTCCGAAATGGGTCCCAAGGGCAAGAAACTGGCAAAAAAATAGACAAAAAGTGAGTTGAACAAGAAGATATTTAACAATTTTAAGAAGAAAAAAAAGTTGGCTGTGGGAATGGATAAAAATATTTTCTGGAACGTGGTCATAGTGGGGATTGGGTGGGCTTGGAGGCAAAGCTGTGAAATTGCAGGGAGTGGAAAAGCCCTATTTATTAAAGCAGACAGTGTGAAATGGCATTTCCCCCCCTCAAATTAAAATGCTTAAGCATAATAAATGCACTCTACATGCTCCTCTTGCAACCCAATCACCTTCTTTTCCAGGATTGACTCATTTCTTCTCCTGAGCATCAACTGGTTTCTGTGTTTTAAGGCTTCAGCAGGGACGCATGTGTCCATACAACTGCGGATCTGTGTGTGTGTGTGTGCATGCAAGTCCACGGGGCCAAAAAAAATTACAGAAACCGGGGGCTTCTAGCATTAGATTAAGTGTGTGTTCTTCCAGCCTGGCCCCTGCTGCATGCCGTCTCCTAATCCCCCTCCCTTCCTGAGCAGCATGTGGATGTGCGGCGAGCCCACCATGCTTCAGTGCAGTCTATAATGAAATGCTTATATTTACAGGCACAGCTGAGCATGTCAGACAGAGCCCCCTGCAATCTCCCCAAATAAAATAACCAAAAATAAATAAATAAAAGGTTCAGCCTTGTGAGGCGGAGCGACTTTTAAAGGGATTTATCAGGATGGGAATTGTTCAAATGAAATTCCAATTCAGACACTTAAAATATGAGGCAACATAAGGCGGCGTGTGCTGCTGCTGGCTTTGGAGGGTGTAGAGGGCTACACATGTAGCTGGATGGCAAAAGGTACACAAACACAAAAATTACAAAAAAAACCAACAAAACAACAACAACAAAAAAACAGTTGAATCCAATTTATGATTTAACAAACGCAGTGTTTCTTTGTGGCTACTTTTGGTGGAGAAGACACACAAAAAAAGGCCTGGATCCTCAAAGCAGAAATAAATAAATGAAAATCAATTGTTGTTAATAAAACATCAGGTGAGGAGACGTAACTGGGCTTGACTTTTGCTCTGCTCAGGCGTGAGGGTGTGCTGGTGGTGCCACGACGGCTAAACATCATGCCAAGAGTGGCTCTCTTAAAAAAAAGAAAGAAAGAAAAAAAAAAATCCTACATTCAGCAAAGAGTAGGAAAGGAGTGAAAAATGAGAAAGAAGTGGGAAAAAAACAGAGGAAAAGACAATGGTGCCTTCTGATGCACCTCCCTGAGAGGGACGAAAAAAGGAGGCTAGGTGAGAAAAGAATGGCCTGCCTCAACAGATCCAGCAAGAAGGGACGAAAACCAACTTTGAAGATGGCATCTCTCAAATGTGCACGTAAACAGAAAAAAAAAATCCCCCCCCGGAGATGATTGGACTTGAAGCTGAAACACTCTCGTGGGCGGTGGATTATCACCCTCACCTTGTCGTGGACGGTCATACAGCTGGCTGCGTCGGACTGGAGGATTTCAGACACCCCGTTGGAGAGCCTCTCGTACTTCAGCTTGGGCTCCTCCTCGCTGTCCTCCTCCTTGTGGAGACAGGAGATAGGTTCTCACAAAACACGTTCTTAAAAGGTAGTCATTACTACAGGGTCACCTCTAAAACTTCTGAGCGCTTTCTTGGAAAATGGTCCATGATTCAGTGAGATGGAATATACAAAATGTCCCCCATTCACTATTTTGTGTTGAAAATGAAGATAAGTCATTTTATCTACAATTTCAAATGCATCTATTAAGTTAACAATTAATTTCTCAACATCTTATTTTCACGAACGGATTGTTATTTTTGAAACACCAATGTCAAACAGTAGTTAATAGCCAATGAAACCAGTGAGATAGTCAGAATATAAGGCAGGAAAATTTAGCTTTAGTGTCTGTACAAGTGTGGTAAAAAGAAAAAAAGTATATATTCAGAAAAATTTGTTTTCTTTGTTTTAAAGATTATATATAATATGTAAGGAGAGGCCATGTTATCATCTAACAGGAAAAAGTACTGTGGCTGACAGGTGCAAACACGTACCAAACAGCAAAACACTCTGCAAACACATGAATGATGCAAACTCCTAACCAAAAACAAATGCAACAGAAAAAACACTGCTAACAAAAAATGCTGCAAACATAGAAAATACCATAAAAAATACAATGAATTTAACACAGCATGTTATTTTCTATACTTTTTCACAGATATTTTTATTCACCCTATGAGAAATCTGAAAAAGTAAAAATAACATCTTCTCTCACTGCAATCAACAGCAAGTACCACTGTATTAAATCAATAGGTTTTTAAAGGATAGTGTGCACACATCTACTTTTGCTTTAATTTGCATGAAATGCTTTAAGAAAAAGAATCATCTCTCTTTTCTTGATGCTGCTCGTCCCCAGTGAAATTCATGCATTTATTGTTTTCATAAGACAAACTTAAGGTATTCTACTGTGTTACACTTTGCAGCATGAGTCCACATTGGAGGCCGGTCACAGCTTGAATATTACTCATAATTCGGTTTATAACCAATGCTGCACAGTCTGTGGCTGCCCAGAGGGTGCATCAACTCAAAACATTGTCTGCCATTATGTGCTTCTGGCTTGGAGGTGGGGGACAATAGCGTGGAAAAAATGTTATTTTCAAAAACAATCCTTCCCCACTCAACAACGCCATATCTAGGCTATTTCCTGTGTATTCTGGTTGTGAGATTTCTGATGCGAGGGCATTTGTCACGGGTTTCAAAGGCGTATCAAACAACAAAGGCAAACTTCATCCCCACAGAGAAAATACCCATTTTAAAACTTTTGCTATCTCTTGTAAGTTGCTTTTTGTTTTTGTCAACTAAAGAACCGGGTTTTGTGTTGTAATCGTTTATGCCGCTTTTTTGCCTCTTGTCAGTTTAAATACAACATGCTGAACCGTTCAATGTGACGACGTCAAGGATAACATTCTACCTGAAGCATAAAACAGGACGGAATGATTACACTCGACAAAGATTGAGGAAATAATTCCTTCAATATCAAGAAAATAATGTGGCATGTAGCTAACCATCCAGCTGTGTTAAATATAACATGCAAGTCTGGACAGCAAATAGATTCAGAAGTAATACTTTCAAGTGTAATGTAAAACAGAAATGACGTGACCCCAAATCTTCACAAGAAGACGCAGAGATCTAAAAGCTTCTGGCTCAACCTGACTCCCAAAGTGCAAGGAGAAGGACAAAGACCTGGCGAGGTGAAGACTCCAGCAAAACCTGGAATACTAGGAAACAACTTTATTAACATACCAATCAATTTTGGCTTCTGGTCATCATCGGGGTCATTGCAAAACCCTAAACAGTTTGTATTTAAATTTTACAAAAGAAAATAAATCATGCAGTTTGACAGGCTGACCTATCACCATTCAAGGGGGTGGAAGATGTTTTCACACCTCGTAGTAGATTTGGTTCGATTGGGAACCAAAATTGAAACTTTTGTTGCATTTTCAGCAGTTGCGGTTCGCTTTGACAATGCAACGTCAAACAATTCAAACCCTTTAAAAACCTGTTCCCCTCACCCTCCACCTGTGGTGGCGCTGCAACAAGAACCAGTGAAGCAATAAGCACAACTTCCTTCTTCACAAAATTTAAACAAAAATAAAGTGGAATCAAATTTTAGCAGCTTCAGGATCTTCCTTTTTTCTTTGGCAAAAGACCACAAACCATTTCTCCCAGGAGCGCGAGACACGTACAATATTTTTTGCCTGCATTTACCCAGAATGCCGAGCACTAAAGTCCGCTTATTGATTCTGGAGCAATGTCTGCCCTGCTTGGCATTCAAATAGGAATGGAAACTGCGCAAGAGTTCACTTCAATCGAACGGAGATGTAGGTTTTTAGGAGAACCAATGTTCGCTTTTATTGGTCCACATAATAATTCGATTGCTCATTCATACCTCCCCAAACAAACCAGACTTTCTAGGCAAACAAACCGGAGTTTGAATAAAGTAGACTACACAGGAATGGTGTGAAAGCACTCTAAATTGGCAAGGGACTTAAATCACTTCAAATGAGGCGATTTCATGAAGAAATCACATCCCACATCTAAAAGTAGTTCTTTTCCAATGATGCACAAGACAACGCAAACAAGTCAAAGTTACAAGTAGCAATCAAAGGGACTCTAAAAATATTAATTTCAAATTAAAATATTTAAAAGTAGATAGAAATCATTAAAAATCTATACATTTCCTTTTTCTTTAAATAAACTCTATCCCATCCAAAAAAATATATTAACCTCTCGATGTTTTTTTTTTTACTTTAAACCCTATGAATAGAGATAAAATGGTTGTTCTTTGAAAACAACAAATTTCCTAAAGTAGCTATTTAACACAATTCATGAAATATCTTTTCATGAAAGATTACTGAACGCTTCTCAAAATTTTGGGGCTGGCCTGAGAGCAAAATGGCTCTTCAGAATACAATACATTTTCAGTCAGACTTATAATGAGGAGAATTTGAAAATGAACTACAATTATTTCTCTCTGACTTTAAAGTGGATAAGACACTGACAAATGTTTCTATGTTACTCACAGAACAGTTTGTATTTAATTTATAATTTAATACCAACTGTATTTAATTTATATGTTTAGTTTATAATTTATAATTGCTGCATTCAAAAGCAGCATTTATTTAAGCCGCTTATACATTTTATGCAGAAACAGCAACATATATTGGATTAAATATTCCACATAATTTATGGATTTCCATGCTTTTCTTTAGCTCACTGTGACTTTCTTGAGAGAAACATACATAACTGACCTCTAATTATTTATTTTATCTCTGCTTCCCCTCTCAGAAACTTAAAAATCAGCTTCTACACGGCTGCCGTGTAGAAGTCATGTTTTATTTAGTCTGCGTGTGATTCACCGGAGTACAGGTGTACTGTAACATGCCAAAGTTCAGTCATAACGTTGAAAGATCTGGAAAACCATCTGTAATTCATGAGTGTTTGACACCTCTCAAACTTTGACAAAGATCCTTCGGGGATCAAGCTGTGTTGATGTATTACAGTCCTTTCAGCGGACACAGAGCTTTATACAAGTTAAAAATCATCCAGGCTTGACAGAACTATGCACACCCCTCTGACATTAACAATATGTTGTTGATGCATTTCTGTGCAGACATACTGGTGCAACTGCATGACATTTCTGCCTTGTGTTGTTTTTTCCCTCTCTATAAGCTTACTTTCACACCAAACTACTCAAACACTCATTTCCCCAGCTTCTGTTTTTGAAAGAGAAAGAAAGCATCAGTGCAAAATGATGTAATGACGAGCTTTACCTCAGATTCATCTGTGAATTCTTCACTCTGCTTCCTTTCCTGGAAAATAAAAAACACACAAGAGTTTCTTTAAACAAACTAACTTTTCAGAGCCAGATCGGATGATATATACTTGTAATTTTGGACTAAATATGATAGAATTACAGAAATCTCGCAATAGCATAGCTACAGCATCTAAGATATGTTTTACGTACTCCAAATTAAATAAATGACTAACTAAATATCTCTTAAAAAGTCAACCTGCCATTTTAATAGAATAAACTCCGTAATGAAATTATAAAACTGCACATTAATGCATCAAAATTAGCCTGTTAGCTTACCTGCTCATCAACTTCCGCCATTGTGATGACAAACAGCGTTATGTCCAATCGTTATTTTATCTCAAAACGTTAAATACATATTAGCTAAGAGGGAAAAACAATGGTTCAAGAAGAAAGCTTTCAATATACCGTACAACACGATAATGTTTGTTGTCGAAGCAAGCTTCTCGGTCGTCGATGAAATCACATGACTGAGTTCCGACCGCTAAGTCTTATGGGTATTGTGGTCTTACTGCAAATTTGTGGATGATCGCCAAATATTTAGTAAGGACTAAAAGATTCTCCTTTTCCTTTCCATTGTTGTTTGTTTTTACCTTCAAGCTTTTGAAGATATTTTATTAATGTTTTCAAATAAGGCAAGTTTTGCCATTAGTGTTTTGGACATTTTTTATATTTTATTTTTTCAAAGAATGCCACACCAATAATGGCTTCAACCATTATTGGTGATGGAAATTAGCACTTGTCACTGGCCAAATGCGGGGAAAAGTGGGAATTCCGGTGTGGGCAAGTATGGAACGCAAATGCACTTTATGCGGTTCTACTTTGAAATATAAACAACCGAGTTAAGCTATCACCTTCATAGCAATGAGCCAGCGACGCAGCGTCAATAAACTTGCTTATACTAACTCATTAATTGATAACTTTCATCCTTAAGCCAAATCATTGTGAAAATCAAGAAGAAAGATATCACATCTACCCAAGTCATACAGTTTAAAAGGCAATTTTCACAAATGCTATGGAAGTAAGAAAGTAGACCAGAAATTGATCTATACAAGTGTGAAACCTAAAGCTTGGTGGTGGTGGCAACAGGCTGTGTACTACCTGTGGTTCAAAACCACTTATTCATTCTAAGAAAATCTAACTTGTAATATCTATTATTGCAGAGAGATTTTTGATACTTATGCATTTACTTTGTGCACGGTATGTTTTAAATTTATGTTAATATTACATTATGAACACCTCAAAGTAAAATATTTAGATGTAGAAATTCCAAGAAACTACTAATGCAACCTGGGATCTATATAAGGGTTTTGTTAATTCATTTTTTTCCCTCAAAACCCAAATACTTTCCAGACGTGGTTGTGCATTTTCACAAAGAAACAAAGTCAAATTAACTTATTTGAGTCTAAATGTCCCAACAAGTTCAGAGATTTTTTAATGTAAGTTGTAATATTCCTTAACACTATTTTATGCATATTTGCAGACATTCCTGAGGAAGATGTTGAAAGAACCCTTCAGACATTGGTCGACTCGCGCGGATCCTTTGTCACGCCGCTGACAGCCGTAGTCCAGATGAATGCCAAAGGTATGATTTGCCTCTTCTTTATTGAGATTGTCTCACACCTCCGTCTTGCCTCATCCATCCTCAGGAGAATCCTAATGTACTGATACCGAGGGGGGATATATTTTTTTTCTGTACAATCTGCTTAGCAATGATTTATTGATTGCTGCTTCCACCCTTACGAAGAATTACCAATCCTTTTTGGGAAATCACATTTTCACACCTTTCATGAGTGTGTATGTGGCACAGGTCTCCAGAGGCAATGAGAGGGGGGGGGGGAACTGACTTTGAGGAGCAGCTATGCTTGAATCTCTGCGGTGTCGCCCCTCTGCTGCCAGCGGTTAATGGTTTTCTTCTATGATTCTCTGACTTTCTTCCTGTTAATCAGTATTTGTAGTATTTGGTGAGTAAGTATCACCTGATTTCATATGTATTCACTCCTTCTCCAAACCATGAAAGCACACCGTTCACTCATAATGATCACAGACTTGCCCCTCTAAGGCATAAGCAGCTCATAAACAAAAAAGGAAAATAATAAAAAACAACCCTTGCCCACATAGGAGGAGTCATATTAGTGGACCGAAAGCTTTGATGCTCCAGAATGTCAGCTCCACGGATCGATCTAGCACAAAAACACACACGCACACCTGACCAATCAGAGGCGCCTATCTGTTGTGGACCTGCTGGGCACGGCGGTTTACAAGCTTCAAAGAGCTCCTTTTAATACACTGCTTTGATAGCCCTCAGCCTTCACTGGCCCCACCGACTATCCACTGGGGAGCATTTTAGCTTTAGTGGGGGAGAGAGGCATAGCTGTTGATCATATTAACAAGCTTAAAAAAAATAAAATAAAAAGTATCACCTAAAGTTTAGGGGGATTTTCAACATTTAGCTTTTAATCTAAGGATGGATAAGGAGAAATTGAAGCAACAAATTTTAACAATATTTTAAAAAGATGAATCTTTATGTTTAAATTTCTGAAATTAATAGTCATATATTCACATGCAGTGAAGATACAAGTTTAGTGGCATTAGTAAATCTCTATGCAAGAATCAATTCAAATGCAGCAGGATATAGAGAAACAGTTTGGTTAATAACCCTAAGGGGGAGACAAACTATCATCTACCAAATCCCATTAAGCATCAGCACCTAACCCAGTGTGAATTCACATAGAAATAATAAAAAACAGCTATGTGGCAATAATTGGGCTGTCATATTTTTGGTTATTTTTTTGTGTGCTATCATAAAAAAACAGAATTAAGTTATTTAGATGCATTTCAGATTTTTTCATTTGTCATCATTATCTTGTTTTGACATTTTCAGTTGAATTACTACATGTAGGATGAGACTTCAGAAGAAAAAAACATCAATATGTTTTCTCTTGTTGACATCCATGTCAAATATTTTGGAGCCTCAAATTATTTGCACATAAAAGTGGATAAAAAAATAATGAAACTACTTAAAATATTTTCACTCCAGCCATTAAAGCATTTGTTAAAGCATACTGTTATGTCAGTGGATACCACTTTGCATGGTTGACTTACTAAACTACATCTGCTTAATATTTGCACATTCCAGCAAACAAGATTAAAAAAACATAAAAAAAAAATAAATATTAATTATTTGCTTTTTATATGTAATTCATTAGCCCTGCCAGTTACTGATCTCTTGATGTACACTAAGATCTAGAGGAGCAAGTAGCTCATGAAAAATTGAAAATACAACCACTCAAAAAGTTGTAATAAATTACAATATGCCTACTATGACAGAAAATTAAGAATGCATCTGTTTATTAGTCCTTTTAACCTGCAAGTGAATTACAGCTTTATGCTGGTTTTCAACATATAAGGAAACAAGAAGCAGTGGATTATCTTTTCAATTGCAGAGTGTTATATTATTTTAGTCTCATAGGTAAAAAAAAAATAATTTTGTTGAAAACAGAAGGTTAATCTGAATTGGAGAAACTTCCATTATTTCCAAGTTTAAGAGCAGCTCAACCACCAAATGATAAATAAAACAAAATACCTTGCTCAAACTCAGCTTCATAACTTCTTCCTGCAAAATCTTCTTGTTGATTTTAGTTTTACAGATAATATCACACAGCAAGATTAAACAAACATCTTTGAAAAATATCAAGCAAAGAAAATAGCTTTCTTTTATTAATGGAGTTGTACAATTTTAAATGCAACAGAATATGTCTAGAACACCTATAAATGTTCTTTACATGTTTGGTTTTAAACAAAAATTCCCCATTTAGTTCCTTTCAGCTGGAGGAAGTTGATAAGACCACCAGCACTTAGCAGAGATATCTGATGACTCTCAGGACCCCACTAACTACCGATTCTGCTGCCTGTGAGGGTATGAAGAGGGGGGCATTGAGTGTTTTTTCTTGTTCCTGCAACCTGTTTTAGCGTTGTGGCCACCCTGATCCAACAGAGAGGAAATGAGACAGACCTTGTCCCCCATTATTGCTTAATTGTGACAAAGTAACAGTTATACTCAAAGAACTGTTTTACATTTTGTCACACTGCAGCAACAAACTTTAAACAGTGGTATTTTTTGTGTAGGTCAGCACAGTGCATAATTGTGATGTGGAAGAAAAATTAGAAATGGTTTTCAGTTTATTCTCCAATAAAAACAGGAAAAGAGTGGTGTGCAGTCGAATGCAGTCTGTGCGCCTTAATTAAATCATGTACAACCAATTACCTTCAAATGACACCTAATTAACAGAGTTTGCTTGTGTGTAATATGATCTCAGTATAAGCTATGCAGTGAGGGGCTCTGAGGTATGTAGAGAAATTTGAGACATGAGACTTAGAAGAATAAAACTGTGGAGAAGTTTAAAGCAGGGAACCATACCAGGCATTGAGCAATGGCTAATCCATTGTGAAATCAAAGAAAGCGCAACTGCAAACCTACAAAGACAGTTTTTATTACTTTATTTAACCAGAAAATATCCATTGAGATTTAAAGTTTTGCTTACAAGGTCTCCTGGGCACAATAAAATCAGCTCAGGACAAAAATACTTAAAAAAAATGAACACACTATAAAAAACATCAGAGGCCACTAAGCTATAAGGAAAACTAAAACAAGTCCAATGGCGTGTCATAGAAAGACCAATTTAGATAAAACAGTTGCATTTATATGTCTGACTATTTAAAGTGTTTAGTAACTGTTTTAAACTCAGTCCATAAAATTAGTTCCTTCAAATCTAGCTGATTTTGGAGCAGAAGCTGAGAATCTGTTAGACGTTTTTCTCCAAATTATATGAAGCCTTGCCACTACTGGCAATAGGGGCAGCTTTTGCAAGCAAAACTAATAAGCACCTGTATTTCATCAAACATGCAGGATAGCTTTACATATGTGCAGTGACAAAGCAGACTATCCAATAATGAGCTAAACTTCTAAGGTTTGTGATGAATCTCAAAGCTTTCTGTGATTAAACACTGTGTGGAAGCTTTTATATATACTCTCTAATATCAAGCAGTCAATAGAAGTTGCTAATTTCTTTACCTGAAAAGAGAGACAGGATTTTATTTGGAGGAATTTTTTTCAGTGTTGTTAATGTCGTTTTCATTAGCAATTGAATACTGGGTGGAGTCGCCGTAGCAGGGCAGCCACAAAGTCCAAAAAGTAATGTGACGCGACACAACACAACACAACTCTACCCTAAAAAAAGAGAATGTTGCTCCAGATTTAAAAAAAGTTGACCTGTAGTCAAATCAAGTTGGTCAGACTGACTTTATTGACATTTGCGTAACATGACAACTTAAAAAATTTACTTGGATAAAATTAATTTGATAACTTGCGATGCGACCAGTTAACACAACATATTTCACTGTTGTCACTGTTGAGTTTTACAAATGGTGGGCATGATTCTTGTAAATTAAACTTTAGACACAAGCAGTGACTCCAACCCTTAGCCACTCAGTGATCTGATGTCATGTTTTCAGCTCAACTCTGTGCGCATGTAACCTCAGTAAAGTAGTTTCTGTAAAAGGGAATTGGTACCATGTAACTGTTACTAATGTAAAACAATTATAACCCAGTAAGAGATAAGGTTCTGGTGGAAAAAGGGCAATGTGGGCCTCTATCATATGTCACCGTCCCAACGGTAACATATGGTAGTGGCTGAATCATACTGTGGAAATGTCACAGATGAATTTGTGATTTTTCTGATATTTATCAGCAGAAAAACTGCAAAACCTTAGATCATTCACACTTTTGCAATACTTTTTGTTAGTCTATCACTTTAGCTGGCAAAACATAAAAAAAGTTTAAGCGGTATGAATACTTTTATGAGACTCTATGACTTTAAAAATTGATACCTAAATATATTATACAATCACTAATTGAAACCAGTGATGGATTCCTTTATAACACAATTTTAATATTTATTTTTATGTTTTTTTTTTTTTACAAAAGGTAAGAATGTTAACTCATCACCTAAATTTTTAAAATACACATCCAGTTCGATGGCATGATTGCAAATAGGCAAAGCTCATCTTTTGGATGTAATTATGTGCTATGTAAGATGGTGAGAGATGTGCTGCCCTGTTATCCTACAGCCTTAGAGGCCAGTGGAAGATTAGAGCTGTGATCTCATTCCCAGCACTTGTTTGGAGTCTGTCAGGAAGAGAAATGCCAGCATTAGAGAGGTACCGCCACACTCCTGATATGATGAAATAAGGAGAAAAGGGGAAAGGGAAAAAGATGGAGGGATGGACAGAAAGGACCATGCCCTTCTCTGAAGTGTCAGTAGCTTGTTTATTCTATTTTTCATTGTAGCTGCTGGGGCAAAGATTCCCATTTTTCCTTTATTCTTTCCCCTCCACCTCCTGACAAAAAAGCACTGCTCTCATTTTTTATAGGTCTTGCAAACTCTCATGCCCCAGTGAAAATTACATTGTGAAACGGTAGAAATTTCAGGGCCTGCCTGTGCTCTCCGCTGTCCCTCGGAGCTTTCAAACAGTCAACAGACTGTGAAGAATAAATAATAAAAAACTATTGATTATTTTGATGACTGCAAGATTCAATTAGGTATTAATTTTGCCCTCCAGTGGACCTATCAAGCAACTCAAAGAAGAGGCAGTGGGCGGTGGGAGGTGGGGGGTGGGTCCGAATGCATGCAGAGCGCGGCCAGGCTCAGACAGAGGGGAAAATGTGTTTACGGCGGCAGGCGGAGAGGCGCATCGATGTGCAGCGTCCCACATTTAAGTGCTCCGCAAATGAAGCCCTGATGAGTAGTGACATTGTTACCAGGGATATGAGTATTGACCAGTCGGCTCACGGATTTTAATGACAGCTTAAACTACTTCTATTGATTAACATTTTCATAGATTATCATGTGTCATATCAGAAAGGGCAGACTGCCGTGATGGGCACATTAAAAAGGCCCCTGTGGGCAGCAAGTCATCGACTATCCTGATTGACGCAGGGGATTGTTGATGCGCACAAAGGGTGAGGAGGGAGGAAATAAGACCCTCACTCTCCTCCTTTTTCTGCGCTTATATATATATGTGCTGGTCACCTGTCCTGTGCTTAGACATATTTAGGTTGGAGCTGATTCATAAATAAGAAAGAGGGCCGTGGTTGCACTGCGCCTCTGAGCCTGAGGTGGGGTGAACGCTGTCTGAGGAGCTTTCTAGTCAGAAGACACAAGGGGGAAGAGACAGAGGGAGGGAGAGGGAAAAGGGAGGAGGTGACATCTTCAGGGGTTTTCTTTGGAAGTTACCTCCGGCTTGAACGCGTGGTCGCAATTCAGACACAGATAGGTTGAAGAAGCGGCTCCTGGTTGGGTGGGAAGGACATTCTGACCGCCGGGTTGTTCCATGGTGGCTTTGCTTTGAGCTTGCTGAAACCTCGTTTTTGACGTTTTCTTCTGGAGCTTGGCGAGGTAGGAAAAGTTATTTTTTGGAAAATTTTCTTGAAGCAATTCCAAAATTAAGTTTCTAATATTTTAAATGTGCCCTGATCATTTTTTTAGAAGTTATTAATGGTTCACATTGTTTTCCACTTGACCGATTGCTGCTTTTTGTTAAAAAATGAACATAATTGGCTTCATGTCTTACTTAAAGTATAAATTGGCTTTTGCATCAGAGCAAGATGTCACCTTTAGTTTAACTTTATGTCCCCTAAACGTGAAAATTGACGTAATTGATATAAATTCTAGCTCACATACTTCCAAATTCATTTATTTGTCACCTCACTGTAAATAGCTGTCATCTCTGCTTATGGCGAAGACGAGGCACATGTCAGGTAGCGGTGAGCCCTTAGAGATGGATGTATGGGCGTTTTAGGTCTGCGGGGCACGATGGCAAAGCCACGCGATCCGTAACATCCCTTCACCAGGCAGCAGCCGGCAGGATCAGCGGGGAAGCACCAGTCTCGGATAAAAGAGGGAGCTGAGGAGGGGAGGGAGCAGGAGAGAGAGGGAGAGTGATGAGTGAGCAATAGGAAGGTGAAGCTGGGGTATAGAGAGAGAGAGTAGAGACATAGAGAAGGAGTCGCTGAGGGTGAGACGCTGAAGCAATCTAACCAGGGGCTTTTTCTCTCCTTTTTCCCCCCTCTCCTCCCTGTTTCCCACCTGCGCTCCCAGCTCCCATCAGGATCCGATGATTACAGGGCAGCTGAGCAAGCCGCTGCTCTCCCTGCGCAGCGACATGAGCGCGGCAGAACTCCGGGCGGACGACAAAGCGGCCACCCCAGACAGCGATTTGAACGACGAGCCCCTTCTTCTGCCCTCGGAGGCCACGGACAGAGAGGGCACTCCCAGCAAGCTGTACGGTGAGTCTACTCTGCAAACCTCCGGGTCCACTTATCGGCCGGCTCGACTCCGACTGAGGTCCGCTCAGAGTGGAAGCACAGAGCTGCAGGAGATGGGACAGGTGCAGAGTCAGGCAGAAAACTAAGTGCATGAATGAGCAAGTTGAACTTTCTTAGTGGTTTATTGTAGAAGTGTAGAAACTTTTTTTCTTTTACTTAATTTTTAAAGCTGAATGAGGAAGTTTGTGTGGAATTGGCTATATCCAAAATCAGATAAATTGAATATAGTTTTTGTGAATGTTATCAGTGTTTTGTTTTAGTTTCCTATAAGTCCTGCCACATTTTATTTTTAGTAGCACCAAATCTACATAAAATCTTTTAAAAAGTTGAAATTACTAATTTTACTGATTTTTGCCTTTACAACTCTAATAAAGTTGTGCTTCACTAGGTAGTTCCACCCCAATAAAATACAGGAAGAGTGATAATTTAAATGTATATTAAATGGGCTATAATGTAGTGCTGAGTGACATTAATATCTGCCCTATATAGATGCATCACCTTCATAATGTAACAGAGGTTTTAATTGTTATTCTAATATATAATTTTTCTTCTTGCAGATTAAAATTTTAATTAATACATGCTAAATTTCTAATTGGCTACTTTGAATATCCTAAATAAATTAATTAATTGAAAATATGTTTTGGTATATGACTCTTTTTTTATTAATCAGTTGTGTGGAGTGATTCAATCACTGGACCTTATTATGAATCAATAAACCAAATGAATGAATTAATAATCTTGAAGATTTTCTAATTAGAATTTTCAATTAAAGAAAATGTTAACCCTTAGGCCTATATTTTATGGTTATTTTTATTAGAAATATAACAGGATGACTGAAAATTAATACAGACATGACGTTGATTCCTGAGTATATAATTAATGTGCTGCAAAGAACAAATAAATTACTTTTGAATTTATGACTTTACTGACAATTGAACGAGTTTCTCCCTATAATTAAAAGATTCTAACCGTTCTTGTGACATTTTCTTTTATTGAGGTGAGATTTTTTTGTACAAAGCTTTTTAACCAAAGATAATCCGTAGCACTTACAGAGCTCCTTTTCTTATCTTTTCATATGTTTTATTGTTATTATTTGTAGCTTTATATGTTACTACATTTGTTAAGTGGATAATGACAACTTTAGAGTATATTTTTATGCAAACATGGCTTGTTTTATTTCTCTATCAGAAGTTGTGTACATCCCTGCTGCCGTGCTGTGTGAAAGTGTATAATGTGTCATTCGAGAGTTTGGCATCCAGTTATTTTTGTGGCGGTTATATTGAATTTACACTGCAGTAAACTGTGTGTTTTACTTGTTTGTCAGGATTTAATGAAAGTTGTTAACGGGACTCACTTGCTGACTCTTTGTGTGTGTGAGTGCGTGTACGTGTGTGTGTGTTTATGTTGCCTGGGAAGTGGCAAAAAGTATGCCAGAGATTCCTTGGATTGAGGCTGCCAAACATTTGAGGCAGAAAAATAAACAAAGAATTTGGAGGCAGTAGAGCCAAATTTTCCTCTGACTTGGAACTCAGAGTTAAGCTCTCTGTTAAATTTTAGTAATAACCTCGGGTTAGTCCTCTAAACAAGGACTGCACACTGCAGGATTTGTCTCGAACGGGTTGCAATTTGGTTTAATAAGCATCAAGTTTCTTCTTTCTGCCTGTTCGATCAGTTTTTATCTGACTCCTCTAATGTTTCTCACTTAGCTTGTTTCGGGTTCTCCTTTCATATACATTGGCGCCACTAGATGCACAACTTTTTATTTTCCCTACTTGTATTTATTTCTGGATAACTACTTGTAAAATTTCATACAGAAACACGTGAAGGTGTTGGGGATAAAAGGAATTAAAAAGTTTTCCTTGAACAGTCCACTCGGAGATGGACGCTGCTCAGTCTGCATGTTGTTAATCTGAACCACTCCCGTTTCTGTGCACTGTAAGCTTTGTGGGACGCTTGTCCCTGCCCAGTGGCAGAGCCTTGGGCTGTGCCAGCAGCTGCTATGGTTTGGGAGCTGCTGTCCTGATGATTTTTGAAGAATTAACAAGCAAATTGTGTCCTGTGTTGGGGGGATAAACAGGAGGAATAGAGGAACTTTGTGTTTAATAGCTTTAAAACTAGAAGATGCTTGATGTGATACTTTTTCAAGTGAATTTGTTTTTCCTCATGTGAAAAGATTTTTTAAAATTAGTTAGTTTTGTCAGTGTAAATATTTTTGAAGCATTTTTTTTATTTAATGGGTTGCATTAGATGCTATGAAGCTTTTCCAAAACAAATGTTAAAAGAAAAACAGAATGATTCTTCAGATGTTCTATAAACTTCAAATCTATAAAGACATTTTATAAAGTGCGGAACATTTTGGATAATATTATTGGTTCTGGTTGAGTTCTATATGTCAACATCTATGTTTGAAATTATGCCTCTACATTTGCTTATTTAATTATCATGAATAGCACAAATATGGAAGAAATTCTTCTGCAAATTTAAACCAGACTTTACTCTGTTTTCATGGTTCTCTTCATGTGGTTTCGAGCTGAGAAGAAGCCACAATATTTACATTCTTGCAGTTTTTTGGGGTAGGGTGAAGAATTAAGAGATGACGCTATCTTCTGACTCTCCACATTGTTCACATAAATATATTTTGCACTCTTATAGAGTGATCCAGTTTCAGGATTGTCAGACGCTCTAACCACCTCATTGTGTTGTAGACCTTCAGAACAAAGTTCACAAATAGTTTTAAAAAAACTCCTTAATTTTATTCAAATTTATATCAGATTTTAATGGTGGTGATACCTCAACTTTAATCATTAAACAAAAAAAGTAAATATGTATTTATATTAGTTTTATGTAATTTCCATCTGTGCTAGAAGTCATTTATTTGCATCTAACATATTTAAACTTAAATGTTGTTTTTTTTTTGTATGTCTTTATTTTAAATCTTATTTATTGCTGTAAAACAGCAGTGAAAAAGCAGGAGATGAGGTAGGTAGTACCATTACCTCTCTGAGGGGGGCATAAATGAGCCCATCAGCAAATCCCCTTCTTTTTTTCTTCCAACCAGAAACAACCTAGACAAAACCACTGGCTAAAAATAAAAAAATCAAGTGCAGTGCTTCCTGAGTTTAGGTAACTTTTGAAAGAACAGAAAATAATTTCTATACCCACGCTCAAAAATCTATGTAGAAAGTGAAAAAAGTTTTACCAAATTGGTAATTACGCAAATAACCCTATCCTGGGTTGCAGGTTTAAAAACTTCATTGGAGATACACATTTAGCAGAATGTTACTTTATTAGCATTCTTTATTCCTGTGAACGCCTAAACCATGGCTTATTGCTGAAGATTTCATTCACCAAAAGATGTTATTTTGTTAAAAATAGAATTTTCTAAACCATACAGAAATTTATCAAGCTAATATTTTCAAGTTTATACAGACCAAGTCAATAAATTTGAATATTACAGAGAAGCTCATTTATTTATTTTGAAAATAATGAAAAACATAATTATTTGATTATGTTTTAAGATATGCCTGTCCCATTTACTACCAGAAATAAGCTTCAGGTGAATGAAAACTTTTATGATTGAAATCTGCTAAGGATATATATGAGTTAGAGTTTTACTGTATAAAGAGAGATTTGCAGTTTCTTAGATGAAGGTTCACTGGGTTTCCTTGACAATATCATTAAGTCTATGTGTGAATGCTAAAGTTTTCAGACTTTTTATGAAATTTTACTCAAAGTCTGATTAAAATGACCCTGCATGCATTTTCCTCTTCAAACCTACCGTAACATTTGTGTCTCACAGAGTTAGTGTACACCTTTCACATTAGTGTCTTAACACTGTTCATACTGTAAGGCTTTGTGGCAGTATGAAAAGCAGAAGTCAGCTGGTAGTAAACAATCGCAGCACTCACGTTTGTCTCCAGTATATTGTCAACCTTCCACAGCCTTCAAATGCTCACTGCCGTGGTGAAAGGGTCATTCTCTTCCTAAAAGCTTGCCTGTGCAAATAGTCTTCCACTTCAGGTAACAGGGGCTACGAGGCACAACAAACATCTTGCTGCCTTGTATTTATTCCAAGTAGAAGTGGACATTAGGTGGGAAAGCTGTGGTTAGTGGGGCAAGCAATTTTTTTTATTTTTTTTTGTGAAAGGACAAGATGGTGTTGGATGCCTACAGTTTCTGTCTTCTCTTCTCAACCAAATCTCCCCCCATCAAACATCAACAGACAAGATAATAAGACACTCAGAGCACAATTCTGTATTATATTCAGCAACCAAAGACTCATCTCTTGTCAGTTTGCATTTACTCTCCCAAGGATGTGACGCTTCTATCATCATGCTGTCAAAGAGAGCCAGGCTGGAAAGACAGGAGCACTCATTTCATACACTTACTGTCTGCATGAAATGGTCTGCACTTATACGGATTCTGCCAAAAATGATGGTACATTTTCACAAAGGTCACCTAGAGACCCCCCACCACCCACCATCCCCCTTCCCAAAATGAATCTTCATTGATTTCTGGTATTGGAGGTCATTCAGCTAAAAAAAAAAAATCTGTCCACCATGGAAGGTACAACTACCCTAATGCAGTTTTGTCTTATTTATTTCACTTTTTTCAGGGTAATTAGACTTTATGTACAGATTGTGCACTTGAGTGGTGAAATGTGTTTCAGTTGGATTATTTAACACACAACTGAATCTTTAAAACATGTGTGGTGTGTCTTTCTATTTCAGACTCATTTTAAAAATCACTTCAGAAATGCAATCAAATGTTTTTTCATTTTGTACTGTCAGCATCACTTTTATTTGAAAGATGAAAACTTTAGTAAACATTATTTTTATTTGTTTTGCTCATTTGCTTTTGAAGTTCATGACCTATGATTGACAAAACAGTGTGAGTATAATATTTTTGTGATACTTCTAGTACTAAATTAGCATTTCTGCAAAAAAAAACCAGTAAGTTTAACTCATTAACCGCCTAAGAACATGTTTGGTGCTATGCAGGTTAGTTTCCCAGTGTAAGAAAACTTCATGTTTCACATCATAAAAATTACAAAGTGCTCCACAACAGAATTTCAGCAATGGAGTATAAGTAAAAACCAATAACAACAACATTTAAAACAAAAATAAATGAAAATTAGAAAAACTATGAAGGTGCATCAAGTTACTTCTATAGCATGGCTTTGAATTTGCAAAAATAAAACTTGGTCTAATCTCCTTTAAGTGAGAAGCTGTATAAAGTGCAAGAGTGGCTAAAGCTTAGAAATGAACACAACCTGTCTCTTTCCAGCTTGTCGCTGCACATTGTTGGTCCGTTGGCTGGAAGAAAGCTCTGAAAATATTTCAAAGTTTTAAAAACTAACTATTTCAAACTACAATTGTGTGTGTTTTTTCTTTTTGCATACATCCATTGGCTTTTATGATTTTATTGATGTCGCTCTTTATAAAATTACAAAAGTACAGGTACCAAAGTTAAATTATATATGCAAAACTCTATTGCTTTTTCACATGTCATACGGTATGGATATTCCTTGTGGTGAATGCAGTATATGCAAACACTAGAAGAGAATTTATAGCTGAAGTTGGCATCAGATTTATGGTGTATGATTTGATGCTAAATTAAAGGATGGGTAAAGTATTTTCAAAGCATCAGGAAAGTTCTTTACCATCTCTAGTTGAAAATCAAATCTATCTAGCTGCATAGATTAGCTATCTAGACCAATGATGCATATTTTGAGTATGTGAGGCTTTTGAATTACCTGTAGAGACCCCAGTTATGTATGGGACATGTAGAAAGACCCCGGGCCAGGATTCATAAGCAGTCTTTTTGCTGCAAGGCAACAATGCCAATACCTGCTCCACTGTGTAGCTCATAATTAGTTCAGTGCATACCGTAACCGGTAGAATTTTTATCCAAGGTTATCATACCATGAGAATTTCATACTAGCCCATGCACAGCACATGTCTTACATAAAAGACCCTTCTTTCGTGTAAAAATCTTTCATCTACACGTCAGACATAAAGACACACAAACACGCGCTGCTTGAGGCATGAGTTCTTATTATTTTTGTGTAATCAGCTCAGTGAGCAGGATGCATGGTGGGAAAGGCTGCTTGCTAATGCAAAGAGCCTTGTAATGTTATGTGGTGAGGTTAAGTAATAAAGAGGCGCAAACCCGGCGCTGAATGGGCCACGCCGAGTAAATAAGAACGGATAAAGTAGAGCGAGCGGGGGAACAAGTCTCTCCCCAGGAGGTGGATCTCATTATGGGGATTTCAGCTGCCTGCACACACTTGAAAACAAGCCTAATGCGTGCCTATAAAGCAGGTGTATTACATTTGCTAATGTACCCAC
This sequence comes from Poeciliopsis prolifica, assembly GCF_027474105.1. Classification (NCBI taxonomy): domain Eukaryota; kingdom Metazoa; phylum Chordata; class Actinopteri; order Cyprinodontiformes; family Poeciliidae; genus Poeciliopsis; species Poeciliopsis prolifica. The sequence continues at coordinate 14,045,072 of NW_026562387.1, forward strand.
AGTGCCCATGGCTACACCAACACAATCACTGAGTGGTACGGAGGACAGGGAGAGAGGATGAGTACAAAGTGGACTTCTTGTTTTCATAACAAACAACAGCAAAGGTCATCTGGCTCCACGGATGCTTGCTTATGCAGAAATGACTTTGAGAAAACACACAAAACTTCAAAATAATTGACAAGATAGTTCAACCCATTGCTTTTGTGATTACTTTTTTGTATGTCTTGAATAGAAACAATAACATTACAGGTTCTATAGACAGCTGGGGAGAAAATAGATTGAATTTCCTTATGCATTTACTTTAGCAATGTACTTTCTTTAAGTTGAAGAATCATTTTGAAAAAATAAATAAAGTAAATGTATGTGCAGCACATGCACCATAAGCAATATCACCATGCCTTTCATGCAGAGCTAACAAAGAGGAATCCCATCGACTGGCATGGACACGGTTGGTGTTGTTGAGATGTAATTGAAGCTGCAAGGGTCACATTTTCAGAATTGAAATTACAGTCTTGTCTTTGACTTGTGTGGCATGAACCAGGAGATGCATCCCACAACCCTTGTGTCCTTCACAAGCCTTTATTATTTATAACGTTACCTCTTTGAGCAATGACCAGTACTAATGCATAACCTTCTGTCCTTCTGGCTGATTCGCTTCCTTTGAAACCAAAGATTGAGGCAGGAGAGGTGGGTGTATTGGAGGATGAGGGGGTGTAGGCAGGAGAAAGTGGGGGGTAAGGGGTAGTATAGGGCAGTGAAGATCCAGGCTATCGAGAAGTTATTATGTTTTTTTTTCTTTATATCTCAGGATGTGGAATAACACTGTGATGCTTCTTTTCTCTTGAATAGAGTTATAGGCTTCAAAGCAACACTATTTCCTGCCGTTCCTTCTTCCATTATTAGCTTGCTCCTCTAGAATAATGTGACAGGGTTGGTGGAAGAGGTTAGTGTGTTTTAGCCTCCACCGTTACCAACACATGAGCATACAGTCACAGCTATTACAATACTTTTCATAAATAAAAGTTTTTATTAATTATTTGGTACTATGATTAATAGTACCAATAATACCATTGTTGGCTCTCAATGTTAGAAGGAACAACTGAGAATGGGGAGGGAAGGGAGAGGCAAAGTGGGACAATGGTCGCTGGATAGCCTGGAGGTTCAGGCTGATGTGTTGAGCATGACATGTGGGTGTCTGGCCCCCCACCTACACACACACGACCATAATCTGTGTGCTGCTGGCCTCACGCCCCACCAGCTACTGCTAAATGTCCTGCAGTTGACCAGACAACTCAGCAAGCTTTTTTTTTTTTAAAGAAAAAAGACCCGATATACAATTAAAATTATATTACAGGAATGATATTGCGCTTTTTACATTCTCAGTGATGCACAATTCTGTGAAAACAAAGTAATTGTAATGTGAAAAACTAAGATAATAATGGACGCAATGCACTCTTTTTTTACTGTCACTCTGTGAGCTTCCGCATATTGCTCAGTAAAATCAGATGTGCAGATCAAGCACAGGGAAACTACGTCCCACTAGCAAGTATATTATTCCAGTGCAAAACAAAAAAAAATCAACCTTTTAAAACAATCATTAATTTGGGTTGTGATTGAATTATTTTTAAAAATATAAATATTACAAAATATATTTTGTTACATGATATAGAGTACAAATATTAAAATATATGAGGCATAAAGTGTGAAGAAAAAAATATAAACTATATTTAGTATAAACGTGTGAATTAAAATAATAATAATAATAATATTAAGTTTTATATAAATTATGAGTATATTAATATAAAATATTCAAATGTTAAATATAAATATAATATAAATTGCAGTGTTAAAGTTTTATTAATCAACATATAAAATATAAACAAAACAAAAAAAATTGACATATAAGTCATATTTGCTATGAAATTCAGATACAATATAAACACATAAGTATATTTAATAAAAACTAAAATAAGTCCACAATATAATACAGAATATAAAAAATATGTTTATAGAAAACAAGATTACTGATAAAGTATATAAAATTTAAAATTTGATTATAATGAAAATAAAAAAATGTATAAGTCATGAGTACAATAATATGAGATATTCAAATGTTAAATATAAATACTATACAACTAACATGTAAGAGGAAACTATTATATTTCCTACTATATGTTATAGGAAAAATAATATAGTTCTTACATAGAACAGCTTGTTAAAATCTCAGCATTCTTAGATGGTAAAGAACTTAACAGATGATTAAAAATAATTTATGTAAAACTTCTTGAGAGAAAAGTTGAACATTTCAACTGTTTTGCATTTAGGTTTGAGAAGTAGTCTCAGCTGTAGTCATTTGAGTTGCAGTACTATAGACAAGGAGGAGTTGAATGACAGAGATGGAGGCCTTTTTTCATCACTTGGTGGTCGGCAGCAGAATCCTATTTACTGCAAATATCATTTAAGTAATTTAGAGGGAGGAGCAACATTGAAGCAGGCATCTCCTAAAAGGCTTACAGCTCTCTAAAACTAGTCTTCCTCACAGCGCCCCACCTTCTCTGATGGCAGTAAAAGGATGAGGGTTCATTTGGATTATTATTTACCTCTTTCATCCCTGAGCTTATCAGGTTGATGTTGCTTTGGAATGAGGGGGACGTTCTGTAGCAGATGTGCTCATGTGCAAAGTGTCCGAAGTCCCCTGTTAGGAAGAATACCTAAGTCCTCTTTTCTCCTTCTCCTCTTCTATCTTCCCCTCTCCATCAACCCATCCCTCCTTCTTGACCTTTGAATTTGGCATTGCCTCTTCTCACCTACTTACCTCCCTCTGGTCCCTCTTGTGCTTGTGCTGCTTCCAGCTTCACTTCAACATGAAGGGAGAGACAGGTAAGAGCTGAAGCAGAGTACCCTCCTGTCCGAGAGCATTTAGGTGTTGACCCGTGTCTATGAGGGAGAGCTGGAGTGCTTGCATGTAGATTTCCCACTGATTCATCAGAAACTTGCAGGACACTGTTTTCTTTTTCTTTGCATTCAAAATCTTTAACCATCATAGATGCATATAATTCATATCATCCTTTTTCCCTCTCCTGTCCTTCCTCTTCCCCTTCTGTCCTCCTGAGTCTTTCCTCCACTGCTTGAGGCTCAATGATCACCTCAGAAAAAGTCACAGAACTGCTGAAGTATAAAATCCTTTTTGTTCAGCATACTCCATGGCACCACCTCCTGTGTAATTCCCTAACTCTGTAATTCTGCTTTGAGCCAGAATAATGAATGAGATAGATTTTTCCTCCCCCTGTAACGTCTACGCCCTTGTGCGGTGAGGAATCAGGTTTTAAAGTCGAAGGCCGGTGGGAGATCACTGTGGCCTCCTCTCCCTCTTTGCCCTGCGTTGCACTCTTAATTAAGGAAATGACAGCTCTCCTAGCACCAGCAGTAGCGCTAATGTAGGTAATAGTGTTACAGGCAGACACTCAAAAGTCAGTCTCTGGTGATTTTCTATCCCCAGAATCACTATTGACCTATCCCAAGCAGCCTCTCCACCTCAGCCTCTAAACAGAGTATTACTTAGGTCCACAGGGAGCCATCTGACTAAGAGCACCTGGAGTTATTGGCAGCAGATTATGCTCTGTGTTATTGTTAAGGGCTTTGGTGGGGGTAATGAAACTGAGCTAAATCACAGGTGATTTGGGCTCTCTTGCATTCTACAAGGAGTTAAGTAAATCACTTTAAAGCTTGCACTTCATACTTTCTTCTGCTTGTGTGTAACAGTAGGTTGTGGTTTGCCTGGGAGACATGAATGGCAGTGAAATGGCCCGTCTCTTTCAGCTCTCTGTAATCCCAAATAATTTTTTTTCCAAGTAATATTAGTAAAATCAATTTGACAACATTCTGGGACACTACGTTGTGATGTATTGACGGAATTAAACTTTGTGTGCGGTGCGGTTGTACTCCATCGAAGAGCTTCCTTTACGCTTCAACAACTCACAGATACCTATCAAACATAAACGGTCAGAACCAGAGTTTCCAAAACAGCAAACCGCGATCCAGAGCTGATCCCAATTCACAATTTTACACTTTTGAAGTCTCATTGTAGCGATATAAGTGGTCATCTTTTACTTAATGTTACAGCAAAAATATTGATGCTTTGCAACTATGTCACTAGTCATGTTTTAGCACATTGACGGATATCTGAAGTGAGGAACGGAAATATTTAAGAGTGAATGTGATTGTTTTTGCCAATATAGATATGGTTTCTACCTGATCAAGTCAAGATAATTTGTCTGTGGAAGTAACACACCTGGTTGGGGTTCACAGACAACAGTTAGAAATATCTAGCTTAGAAACCGGCCCATATTTACTCCTTCCTGACGTGTTTGTTGACTTGATCAAACTGACTTTATCTGAAATTACTGTTTCATTGGATGCAATGATTGTTGATCTTCTTACCTTGTAAAAAAATGATTGGTGCCAGCCTCCAAATACATAGATTTCTGCCAGTATTTATCGTTTTCGTCTTTCCTCATCAAAAATATGAAATAAAATGACTAGTTTTGTTTGTATCCTGGCTTGTTTGTGCAGTCTACGCACAGCCATGGTTGACAGTTGTTACTGTGAAATCAACTAAATATCAGCTGTTTGACACACTTTACAGGAGTTAATGCTTTCTGAAGAGCATGACATTGTCTGCAAGGGTCAATGGCGAAAAGGTGCAATATTGCATTCTGCAATGATGATATTAACTACAATTAAGCCACATTTTGACCACTATTTTTTTTTCAACATAATGTTCTCATTTTAATTTAGTTTTTGGAATATTTTATTTTACCAGAAAAGACGTCAGAAAAACCTGGCTGACATAGCGATATGAGTCACGATGAAGGGGTTAATGTGTGAAACAATAGAAGGAATGTTGGGGAAAGCTATATTTTATTCCAACTGTGGGTCCCTTCAGACTCACTTAATTATTGTGATGCCTATGCTTGATGTGAGCTTTAGCTTTTATCTTTCATCAAAGATTGTGCACAGATGGCCTTTAAAATATAATACCCTGCCCTTTTTTTTAAAGTCAATCACTATAAATTTGGATTGTGTGTATATATATATATATATATATATATATATATATATATATACTTTACACTTTTAATGTTGAAATCATAATTTCATGTGGTCCATTTTTGCTTTGTGTTAACCTGTAATTATTTCACTCAGCAAACAATTAGTAATGTAATTAAATTTGATTATTTAATCCTTTTGAAATTTTAGCACTAGTATTATGGATTACATTTCAAGAGAGACAGAAGAGAGAGGAGGGGGGAAAAAATGACCGACAGCATCTTAATAGCAAACTCATGCACTCAGCCAGACATTTTCAAAAGGCCCATTATAAAAATGGGGGCCGGCTGTTCAGTGTGAATAGCTCAAATCGTTACCAGAGCTCTCTCATACATTTGACAACTTACATAATGCATTTCCACTAAAATAGCTTAAGTGTTAAAGCTTCTTTTATGGGCAAAAATTGATTCATAAATGCACCGAGGCGAAAGCTAACGTGAACACAAAGCTTTCAATAACACCATTTCATACAGATTGTCAATGTACGAAGCCGCTGCATTAGACGAGGTGGCATGCTGATTGCTTTATGAAATCCGGGCTAATTGTTTTGTGCTGCAGTCCTTGGGGCACCCTGCATTAAGACAGGCTGAATGAAGTCAAATAAATATAGCTCTTTGCACCCCCCCCTTTTTATATATACACACACACCCACACACACATATCGCAGAGGCCTTCTGCCCTACGCTGCATTGAAAGTCACTCTCCAGTGGCCACTTTGGTGATCAATGCAAGCGAATTTATTTGGTGGTGGATATTGGCAATATTTCAGTGACATAAGTCACATCAAATTGGACCCCGTGCTCTGCAATAAATATAATTAGTTCCCTTACATAAAGGAGTATTTTCGATGGAGATGTCATGTCGCTGTCGGCGGGAGTTTAGATTGACAGCAAGAGAACGACTGTTTTCGACTAGTCAAGGCCAGGACGTATATTTATAGGCTAAATGGGCTTCAAATCTTCTATGCAAACCTTCTATTTAGGAGCACTTGGGTTGTTTAAACAGAATTTGTGCAGGAAGTTAACAAAGTAACATGTTGAATGTTCTGCTTGAATGTGTCTCCCCTGTTTTTACTACAGTTTGGCCTCTTCTTTCATCTCCCCTCACTTCAATATGTCCATTCATTCCATTTTATCCACAGTGTGACCTGTGTACAATCACAGATTCAAAGAAATTTCTTTTAAGCAAAGGTTTGATCATGAAATATGCTTTTTAGCCCCTTTTGAGCACAACACTAATCTCCATCTAGAAATACATTAAATAATCATTCATGCGGTTATTTCTTAAGAAATGAAAAGCTCAACATGCACAAAGCTCCTAGTGATAAAAGAGGAATTGAAGACTGACTCCCTGGGCGTTTCTGCAGTCAGCTATTAAAGAAATTACACAAATCCTATGAGGGAATCTGTGCATGAGTATTTATTTATTATCGATTTTTGTCTCCTGTGATAAACATGTTAACGTTACAGATATTTGTGAAGAGATGAAGCCTTCTAAATTATTGTGAGATGATGTGATGAAAGGCATCAAGCAATCGTTATGCGGCAGGTCTCCCACTCTGCTTATCAAATAAAATACATTATTAATGAGCAATATCTTAACGAAAGTCCTCAGCTTTACTGTTTGGAGCTTATTGATCATTTTATTTTGTCATGTTCTTTTATCATAAGCTGAATTTCCTCATTTGGCTAATTGATTTTGCAATGATGGTAATCTGATAACTCACCGCCTTTAAAGTCACTCAGTAAGGCTGTTTGGTTTTCTGTTTTCATCACAGTGTGACGGCTGCATATTTCAGTTGATTTACAGTACAAAAAAATAAGGGAGGGACAAATAAAATCTTAGAAAACGTAATAAAATCCACTCTCATAGCATTGCATTTTAGATGTTCGGTTTTGGCTTAAATTAATAAAAAAAAATTTCAAAGTACAGTAACATTTCAGTAAAATGATATTTGCCCCATGACACTTTTCCTGTTTTTGCTTTTTTGATGTGACAGAACAAATTTTAATACTGGCAGAGATAGCCTGAATAAAAGGATAGTTTGTGAACTATTTTTAACAGAAAAAACAATACAAAGTCGTCTCCGATGTCCACAAGACTTTCTGGTGCGACATGTCAGTTGTTTTGTCTTTTATATTTCAAATTTTTTTTGTCAGTTCACCTTTTGATTGGCTACACATCACATTAAAAAGCCTCCATGCTATTTTTTGTGCTCACTTGTCCTCGGGAATACCCTACACGTTGGCAATCCAACATGTTTATTAGAAGCATAACCAATGTTCTTTCAAGCAGATAAGATCACTATTAACATACCACACACAGCAGGAAAATCAAGATTATCTTTAGAGCCATCATGATAATCGAAACATCAAAAATTGGCTCAAAAATCATCGTAATTATCTTGCTGTGTGAACCAGTCATAAGTATTGAATCATAAACACTGACCTCAGTGGTGTGTGATGCTTTGGATGTTGCTCTGTGTTCTTTTGTGACCTCCAGGATGAGTTGTCGATGCTCTCCTGGAGTAATTTAGACCGACGACTCCAAGGAAAGGTCAGCAGCTTTAGGTTTCCTCCATTTGTGGATAATGGTTTTCAATGTGATTTGGTAGAGTCACACAGGCTTTGAGACCCTTTCCACACTGATGGATGCCAGTCACTGTGATCTCAACTATTTTTTATTGTCATAAGATCATTCTATTTAATAAATCTATAGCTAAATTAAACCAATAAATATGGTTAATTTCAGTTATTTTTTTATATTAAAGGGCAAATATATTTTCGTGTTGACTGAGGTTGGTCTAAATAAATAAATGAAAATTTTTGTTTGTATTTACTTAGGTTATCTTTGTCTGATAGTTATAGTTTTTGGATAAACATTTAACTGAAACATTTAAGTGCAAGAAAAAAAACATTTTCAAAAAATGTTTTCTTTTACTTGATTTAAAGTCTGATATGTTCACATTGATCCTAATTCCAGATACTGAGTGCACAGGGTGGAGCCATGCAGGCACAAAGTTATCTGTAATGGGTGAAATAATTGGTGAAAAGAGACTGGCTTGTCAAAACAGCAGCAGCGTTGCGAGGCTGATAAGCGGGAGGATGCGGACCTTTATCGAGAAGCAGGGCCATCAAGCCAGAGGTAGAAACCAGCTAGAAAAACCAGGCTTCCCCCTTGGGCTTTCGCATCAGCCATCAAATGCGTAAGGTTCATTTGGTAGGTCACATCATTCACCAATTACTTGGATTTTATGCAAAGATGAAATGATTTTAGTTGGCGGAAGGGGGGCTTAAGATGTACCATGTAAATATATTTGACATGCAATGAGATCTTCTTGGCAGGACTCTTGAAAAGAAAGTTTTTGTTAAGAGCTTGAAACCACTGGATGGCCTGTAAAAAAAGAAAGAAAAGATATAACTAACATTAATTTACTCTTCTTTTACAGTTGTGATTTTCCTTTAACTTGATTCTGCAGTTGAAATGTAATAAGATTTTTTTTAATTCACTTCCATCTTTGTGTAGCTTAAAGTTTTGTGGATATTAAATGCATTTATACATGTTTTTCTATGAATATTTCTAATTCTGGGCAGTAGTCTTGTAGTGAGTGTACTGACACACATCAAAGTTTTGCACAATGATCATCTTTTTTCTTTTGGATTAGGACTGTTGTCATTCTTCCTGTGAATATGCTTGTCATTGTAAATAATAGGAATTTGATGGTCGCAAATTACAATCCAAATAGTGAAAGAATGTTTTTTATAGAGCACAACCAAACGTTTTACTTCACCTTATGTTCTTCATTAACCATTATATTACATGTTTTCAAACATCCCCCAAAATTGAGGGGGGTATTCAGCTTTTGGTTATTGTTTATCAAGGAAAGAAATTTAAATCTGAATATATAGGTATGGCTGTAGGAAATGCGATGTATCGTTTTCCTGAAGTTTTAGGTTTTCCAAAATTTCACTTTTGCAGTTATATTTCTAAATTCCATCTTTTTCATTCTACCCAAATTTATTAACCCAAAAATGTGTAATTATAGAGTGAATAAAAAAAATTCAACAAATCAATAGCCAAATAGACCCACCTTCAATGTTATTCAGGTTTCCCAAATGTCATCTTCCTAAAATAAAGGCCTAAGTAATTTGTTTTTTCAGAAGTGATTTTGGTGACAAAGTATGAGTGCTCAGGTTCAGCAGAAAATTGAAGGATTTTATAAGCCTTTTCCTGTCAAACAATATGTGCAAACAAAGAATTTTATGTTTTTCATGTTTTATAAAAGAAAATTGTCTTTATATAAATGTTCCAGATTTGAACTTGACACCAAAGTATTTCTCACAAAGAAACTTGGAAACAACAACCCCTTGTGCAACCAGCACTTCTATATTGATCATTTTTATTTTAAAACTCTCAGAAATCTTAATTGAAGTAAATATGTCAGTTTTCTGTGTTTAAGTGTCGTGTCCCTACGGCCCTCAATTGCACTTCGAAGGAATATCTGAAATGGCAGACAAAACCTCCAGTAAACTCTCTCCTCGCTTCTTCTGATTAAATGCTCAAACGTTTGCAGGCGTGTCTGGCTCTTGTTTGCTTACTTCTCCATTTTTCTACTTACTGCTTTTAAGTAGTCATCACATGTATTCCTGTACTTCCACTCAACTCTGCGCTAGAAAAAACATACTGTAACGTTTTCTCCTAACTCATAAACATTGCTAGCTCTGAGACTTTTGCTAAGTTTTGAGTTAGTTTTATTTTTTTCGGAGAATGTCAGTGTTTGTTTTACCGGATTGAAGTTAAAATTCTCATGTAGGCTATGTGAACCAGAGAGGAAAATTTTTGAAAACGAGTCACAGAGTCCAAAATTTTCAAAACGGTAGTTTCATACTTCAGTGTGTACATGCGAGCCACGTCTTTTTTGAAATAATGACGTCATTGCTCCAGCTTTCTTTGTTATAGTTGCACAAAACCTTGCAACAGTGTCACATTATTTTATTTTGCCTGAACAAGACATATTTTATTCTCAGTTTGCATAATAATCAGAATTAAGCGATGATTTCATTAAAAGCAATGGGAGATACTTAATGTTTAATAAGTTTAATAGGTCTTATTCTCAGAGTTTTGATGTATTTAACATGAAATCCTTCATCTAGCATAAATCAGTCATCAACTACCAAATTCCCTTACATTGTGATGAAACACCTCTTCTAAAGCTGGTGTGTCTACAGTGAGGTATCATGTGACGCTGATATCATGTAGGTATAAGTTTAAGGGTCAAATCAGCCTCTCAGACCTTTCAGAGCAGCCCACGCTGGATGCACTGCTGAGAGATTATGTGAGATAGAGATTGCTATGATAACCAATCATCTGTGGCCTTTATTTTCCCTGCAGCCATCAGCAAGCTTATTATCATGTCCCTGTCTGCTCAGCTCCACTCTGCCCTCATAGCAAACAGGTCTAATTGTGTCTCATAGCTGCAGGCTCAGAGCAGAGAGGGAGCGGTGGGGGGAGTGGGTTTAGATGAGTGATACTCAGCGATGTAAATGGCTGTATAATATGGCCCCAGCGTTTGTGGTGGAGCTCTATCTCTCTGCGGTAATCTGGGCCATCGGGGACCCGCCAGTATGCATCATCCACCATCAATGAGTCTTTCTGCTGGTTGGTAATTTATTCAGTGCTACAGTGGTTATTGATAAAGCACTTAAATACAAATTCCTCCCCTCCTCACCCCCTTCCCTGCTGCCCGCTCTACTCAGCGCTGTAATATCACAGCTCGCTATGTGTTTATCTGCTTAGAAAGTCTGTGTTGATCACAGGTTGAATTTTTATGTACGCTCTAATTTGGGCTTTTTCTGTGCTGCTCTCTCTCCGTCTCCTTTTCAGGAGTTCGTGACGGATCAGTTCAGTCTGACGCCAGCAGCAGTCCGTCTGAGCAGAGTCATCTGGGCCAGTCTCATCCAGGATACCCAATGGGCCCACAGGTGAGAATTTAGACAAATTAACAGATGAAAAAAAGATTATTCTTGTTTATAAGAATCATTTCATTAAATTGGTGCTATTAAAGATAAAAATGTGTTTTGGGTATTTATTTTTGTCATTTTCTCAGTGTTGTAAATAGGGATGAGCTATTTTTGAAGTTTTCTTTTTTATTTAACAACAGTAATTGAAATTTATGGGAAGAATGATAAATTGAAATTCTTATTATGGTGAGAAATTTGTAATGAAAAATTATAAACAATATGGTAAACGCCCACCTTTTGTTGTAAATGAAAACCATTTAGTTTAAATGAACACACACACATATATATATATATGTATATGTTTTTTTTAAATTTGTTAAACTAAAGAAGCAAGACGATGCTTCATCTGAATCCCTTTCATTACATAATCTGATTTAATTAATGTATCTGTACATAACATGTCAGTAATTATTACAAATTGAGTTTCAGTCACCAGATCATCACATCTGCATAAAGTTAAGCCCAAAATTATTCCTATCCCAGTCATATCTAGATTCTAAATTATTTTCATTGCACTGCATGGTGGAGCAGTTGGTAGCTCTGTTAATTTATAGAAAGAAGGTGTTTAGTTTGAATCCCTTCTTCGGGTCTCTTTGCATGGAATTAGCATGTTCTCCCTGTGCATCTGCAGGCTCCTTCTGGGTTCTTTGGCTTTCTCCCAGAAACCAGAAACATGACTGTTAGTTGGCATCTCTAAATTGCCCTTACGTGTGAGTTTGTGCTTGGTTATTTGTTGTATGTGCCTCTGTATGGCCCTGTGATGGTCCGGGGCATTCATCAAGTCTGCTTTAGTACATTATGCAGGATCTTTCAAGGCCAATCAAGTTCATCCATAGCTTATCCATGACTATTCCCCCGAAGTTAGAAACATAAAATTGTCCACCATATCCTGGTGTGCTGCAGCATTAAGACTTTCTTTCACTGGACCTGAAGAGACGAGCCTGAAAAACAGACAAATATTGCTATTCCCTCCTATTATGTGTATTGGATCAGGCTAGGACAGGCCAATGGGCTGTACAAGACATGGTCATTACATCTTTTGAACAAAATCATTCTTAGATAATGGCATTTTAGTCTGCTGAGGACTGCCTGTTTTGAGCTCCTTTCAGAATGAGAAGTTTTAGGGCGTCTAGACTCTTAAAATCCAAATAGCCTGCTGCTGGCTGTGCCCCCTTGCTCATTGTTTACTTTTGCACATAAACATGTCTGTAACAGATATGCAATTACACAACCATACATCTTTGAAAAGCAGAAGTGGAGCCCCCTGCACAACCAACAAGAATGGTTTCTGAATGGTAAGTCAACATCAGCTTTTCCAGCAGCCATTGTATAGCATTAAAGTCAGCTGACCAAATGTCCTGGAAATCAACTGGATTTGCTAAGAGACAGGGTGAGCTTTGCTGGTGTTGGTAGGTGAAAAGTGGTGCCTGCTGATTTGTGACGTTACATTCAGTACATTTTTAAAACAGCTCATTTTCAAAACAACAAAAAACATGAACTTATTGGATGTTTGTGTTGTAAGTGCTTGTGTTGTTTTTAGAAGCAATAGCAACCAAAATGGAAGTACAAAGTATGTCCCTTTTAAGACTTTATAGCAAAGTTAGCTTAATTGGAAACTACACCTTTTAGAGCCACCTTAAGAGAAAACTTGTAGATTGAAAGGGCAAAATTTCTACCAGGTTTCTTTCACATGTTCTCTTTCCGTTTGTGTTGTGTGTGAAACACATAAACACCCTCATTGAATGCTGCGGTGTGAACTGTTAAAATATTTAGTCATCATATATCATCTTCAAATGTAATTGAGCTGTGGTGCTAACAAGCTGACAATACAGGCTCTGTCACAACAAGCAGAGAGCAAAGAGCCTGAGCCTGCAGCCTTGTTAATAGCTCAATTAGGCATTGTCCTATATGATTGGATTTATTGGCCTGGTGCCCTCGCATGTTTAATGAACATTTATCTCGTTAGTGTTGCTCCATGTCACCAGTCAACACACTCAAAAATCTCATATTATGCTCAATGAGAGTCTCTTCTCATCAAGACAGAAAAAGGAGGAAACACAGGAAAACATCAGAGCTTTTCACTCTAGTCAGGGATTTTTAAATGTTAAGAAAATCGAACGCAAAGAGCTAATTATATCTTTAAGTAAAAAAAAAAGTGCTTACAGCTCTTTTTTTATGACATGAATTTGGTCAAAGATGCTGTTTTAGATGTAGATAAGAAAAAACAGAAGAGGCAGAGCAGCAGAAACAAGCAGCACTTACAGTCTGAGCCTCAGCAGGCGGCTCTCAACAGTCACCATCTAATATATTAATGCTGTCAGTACAGTCTGTGAAGCTAACACTTTTCAGAAACAAAAGCGCTCCGCATGCCATACCCAATTCTCCTGCTCCAGGATCAATATGTTGTGATAGATTCTCGCCCCAGAGCCGGATATTGTTCGAACAACCATTATCTGATGGTAGTTTACCCAACATGAATCTACCTTCTTTCTGTTTCCCAATTGCAGTCAGGATGACAAAAGTCTGCTATCTGTGTGATTATGGGCAATTTCTCAGTGCCAGAGCTGCCAAGCAGATGGAGGGGCCTATTCTCCCCTGATGAGCCAAAAGGCAGGGAAGAACATCCCATCCAGAGTGGGGCTGCTTCCTCTTCCAGAGCTCTATGCTAACCCAGCCTGTGTGTCCGTGTGACCCCTAGGAGACCACTTCTCAACACTTAGCTGTCAAGTGTGTCAAGCGTTGCACAGCCGCTTTCCGGCAACACCTACAGAGAGGATGGCAGAGAGTTTTAAGGCCATAAGCCAAAAGGTGGACTACTTCTGCGTCTGGATAAGTGATCCTTTGGGTTCTTCAGTCAATGTGCAAACTGAGAGACAAAACTTTCTACATCTTGATACATTACAATTACAAACTTCATTGTATTTTGTGGAGGTTTTATGGAATAGACAATCACAAAATAGTGCATATTTATGACAACTCATGGAGATTTGGATCTCATGTGGGAAAGCTATAAGTTATGCAGTCAATAAATCTTTGTAGAAGAAGATTTCTGTTATTGAAAGATGATTTGTGACAAGACATACAGAGGATTCAACAAGCTTATGTGAGGCTTGTTGCAGGAAACAACAAACTTTCCTGCAACAAGCCTACTGAGTGAAGCTAATCCATTACTAATCCATTACTAGCTTCACTCAGTAGTGAAACTAATCAATGGATTCATCCATAGGCTATACCTGATAATACCTGCAGGATTGTGGAGGACTGTCTGCGTCAGAGTTCGATTGCCCAATCACAACTCCCCAAACTAACTGGACTTTCGATGCAAAGATCTAGAGTTTAATTAAAGCAGACTAAACAGAGCTGATATGAATGCACCCTAAGTGGAATGGTTTTGCAAAATCAAGAACCATATATTTTCCATCCAGTCAGTTTGATCTATTTTGTTTAGAAGAATGAGCTAAAATTTCTGTCTCCAAATTCAGAGAACTAATAAGGACACACAGCAAAATACCTGTTGCTATAAAGTATTGACTCAAGACAGCTGAATACAAACAAAAGCCCAAGTTTTCAGATTTGAGCTTTAATAAACATGTTAATTGATGTTTCTGAATGAAACATAGTAATGTGACTAAGTTTAATGAGCATAAATTGTTTGTATTAGTGATGCTGTTGGGATCAAATTGAGCTAATTCTGTTCTGACTCAATTTGTTCTTGTGTCACATCTTGATGAGTGCATTAGCAGTCGCTTCACCTTGTGATCAGCTAAACATCAGAGATTTCTGCTGCGCTTTCTATTGGCAGCTGCCGGCTTCTCCAAAGCTGTCTGTAATGATAAATAAATCAGCGCTGCATCTCATAATTGTCGAATTGTCTTTTAATGTTATTCCCTTCCATCTGTGGCTGTCTTTACTGTCAAGCTGGCCAATCTCATTTTGTTTGATTCACAGATGAAATGTTTGAGGATCCCCTTTGATTGGGTGCAGCGTCTATTTGAGATTAAATTTAGTCCAAAAAAAAAGCAGCGAGATTACAAATGTGTCACTCGCAGCCAACAAACGCATCGTCTGTTTCTGTCCCTTTGAGGATTCTTTGAGCACTCAAATTATTAATTCATTTTTTAAAGTTAATGACAAATCCCATTATGTATGCTCTCAGATGCTTCGTATTGTCATTTGTTAGGCACTGCTGCTGTATTTCAAAGCAAACGTTGAGGAGGAGGAATACTTTACAGTGTTTGCGAGCAATCCTGTCAGCAGCACTCAAACTCCCTTTTTTAACAGCTCCGTATCGCAAACAAGTTTTCATTTGTTTCTGCGGCCTGAGATCTGTTTGCGATCACGTAGAGTAGGTGCAAGCTCTCTGAAACATGCAAGGTTATCACTGTGACGTGCCTGTCTCCCGGGAGCACCGGTCCTAAGAGCAAAGTGGGTTCTTCTCACCAGCGAGCCTGCTCTGCTTCCTGCACAGGCTGTAGACACACCATGCAAAACAAAGCAGATAGCTGACAATTGGAGTTAAAGGCTTGTGAACTTTAGTGTGCACGGTGCAACCAGGCGTGTCCTGCAATGTCTGAGGAAGCCTACTTTACCATGAATGCAATACAAGATGACATAATGCTTTTATTATTTCATTTCAAACAATTCTATTCCATGTTTATGCTGGGAGTTTTTGTTGAACTTTGCAATATCTCCTGCTTCACGTTGTTTGTACAAATCCATTTGACATGCACAATTGCTGACATAATTTCAAAAAGGTTGCATCGGATTGACTCAAATATGTCATGGTTGTGTAGTTCTGCAGATTTTAACCATTGCTTTAAAGCCCTAATATGTGTAAATGGAAACCTGTTGGTTTGGAGGACACATTTCAAGTGAGTTTCTGCTGTGAAAAGCATCATAGAGAGATGTTTATTTTGATGAAAACACATGAGTATTCCAGCAACAATTCTACTTTAACTTGCATAAATGAACAAATCTAAGAGGACAAAGGATGGACATGTTCTAACCCTCTGTAAAAGAGCAAAGTGTTGCTGCTATTTTCAAAAGCTCTGCCTGTTTTGAGCACGTTACTCTATTTTGCCACTGGTTTGTTCAGAGGAAAAAATTATTTTCTCTGTCTTTATAAAAGATAAATGCTGAGCCTTCTTACAAGGATGGAGTTCTGTTCTGAAACAGCATTTCACATTGTCTGTCTGCTGACATATGCATCCATTTAAACACATTCACCCAGATCCAGTAAGAGATTCTTTATTTGTCGCAGTTCAGCATTTTGAAGTCAGATTTAAGGTAATTGCTCGCTAAATGAGTCAGAAACACAGATGCTAAGATTAAATGTCCATTTTCTGTGCACCACTCTTTGTTGCACATGATTTTTATACAGCTAAATTTTTACTTAATCATAATTATCAGCACTAAGAATAAATTTACAGGAAAATACTGAAACGTGAGCATGGTGGGAAACAAGTAAAATTTGGTTTCCTGGTCAAAAAACATGAAAATTGAGAGGTATGTACCAGAGCTGATGAGCAAAGAAACTGTTCAATGCTTTTGTAAATTTATATAAAATTATTTTTAATTGAATCTCATGCCATTCATTCATTAATTGTTGAAATAAATGTTTAAGTACATGTTGTGTTTTCATTTTTCAATATTATATGTAACTCAGGAACCAAAATACCCCAAAATATGCAAAATTAGGTTCTGAGGCAATGTGATGTACTGTTTTAGACTAAATCGTAACACAGTATTTAGTGTTGCACCTAAATATTCTCAAGGACAAATAATAAACTGTATTCCCTTTGGAAAATCAAACATTTGATACATAAAGTAAACAATTTCTGACTTTTCACTGAACAATTGAGAAGTGTGGGGTTTGTTTCAAAACGAGAAATGAGGATTGTATTATGTTTACATAACAAAAATGACCAGAGAACTCAAAATTTTGATCTTTTCTGAGAAGTGAACACAACATACCTAAACACACTGCAGTGTGGATACTGTTACTTTCCAAAGAGTATTTATTCTAAGATAGCTGTTTTAAGGAGGTGTTATTAATAGGATCAGCACACAAGGTTTAAGAGTGTGTTGTTGTTTTTTTTTAAAGGAATCCGTATTTTTTGCCAAAAACATGTCAGGCTGCTACTTTGAGAAAGAGAGTGGTCTTCAGCAGATAAGAAGGTTAAACATATCATAGTAAAGTTTCTGTGTCTTATCGATTTGAGCTTTCTAAGTCAATGTCGACAGATCCCTCAACTGTTTGGAAAAGATTTGATATTTAATTTAACAAAATGTACACTTTTTAAATGTCTGTCTGAGATAAAATGACTTGTAACACATATATTTATACTTTTAAAAGAAATGCCACCCATTTTTGCCAATTATGGTGAGTGTTTGTATGTCCGTGTGGCTTTCTCTAGTCTCTCCTGGTGGCCCAGCAACTGGCCAATGCAGTGGGTGGTGTGATGTCCGGGGCGGCGCCAGGCATGAACCAGCCCATCCTCATCCCTTTCAACGCAGGCGGACACCTCGGCGGACAGCAGGGCCTGGTGCTTTCCCTGCCCACGGCCAACATCCAGAGCCTGGTGGCTGCTGCCGCTGCAGGGGGAATCATGACGCTCCCCCTCCAGAACCTGCAAGGTGAGAGACGATGCAAGGGGGAGGGAAAGGAGGAGAGGGGAGCATCGACAACAACTCAGCCAGTTGATGGGGTCAGAAATAAAAAACACTGGAGTTGAAAATCAATTTTCTTCATGGCTGCAAAACTGACAAATGCTCTTTTTTTTCTACATGAAGATTCAGCGAGCACAGACATTAAAAAAGTAGCAAAAGACACAACAAATAACTGTTTTGACTAAGACTTGCATGTTTCTTTTCTGACATGGGAACTTTTTTTTTTACACAATGCTTTACAGTGGTCCTGAGCAGGTAAGAAACCTTGAGGGATTTGTATCCCAAAAAGCAGCCATCCTGAAATTGCCTCGAGGTATAACCATATTAATTACAGGTCAGCGTTTTGCAGTGCAGCGCAGAAGCACTTTATGCCTCTTTCCTGTG
Organism: Poeciliopsis prolifica; assembly: GCF_027474105.1. Taxonomy (NCBI): domain Eukaryota; kingdom Metazoa; phylum Chordata; class Actinopteri; order Cyprinodontiformes; family Poeciliidae; genus Poeciliopsis; species Poeciliopsis prolifica. The sequence goes on from NW_026562387.1 coordinate 14,063,254, forward strand.
CATAAGAGTGCACCCTACTTCACTTTTTTATCTCTTTTCCACCTCATCTGTCCATCCACATGGCTGTACTTATCCTTACCTTTTAAACTTTAATGCCCAAGTGTTCTCTTTTGATCATAGTTGTAAATGGTTTTCATTTTAATGTTTAAAATATTGTCTCTTTTATACCATTAGATTGAGGGATGGATGGGAAAACTGTCACTCATGAATCTTAGATGAGAGGAGCAGCACTAATGTAAAAAATTGTAAAGCGGTGTGTTTTTAGGATGCCGATTACAATAATGCCAGTGCAGCACAAAGTGCAGGGAATGCTGCTATCATGTGGGGAAATGGATGGGCAGATGCCCTTAGTGAGGAAATGTGCAGCGAGAAGCCTAATGGACACAAACATGCATAAATAACAACAGCCATTGCTGTGGGCAGAGCTTTTAATAAACCTGCATCTACCCAACAAGCCCTTCAATGTATCCATCAGCAATGGACGATAATGGGCCCGGCAGGCTAGTCTGACTCGCACGTCAACACATCTTCGTTCTTGTCCATGAGGGACGACCCAGAGGCTTTGGCGATCTGATGAACTGATTGACAAACACATCGTCGGGGTGTCAGAACTCCATAACAAACGCCTCTCTGTCAGCGAGGCGCAAACCAGAAGAGATTCTGAACCCAGCGTCCCAATGAAATTTTTCAGCCAGAAGAGATGGAGGGGAAAAAAATATGTTGTGGAGAAATGCCTTTGTGGCAGATCTTTTTTTTTTTAAGCGAGTGGACTGACAGACCGCCTGTTCGCACGTCCTCCTATCTGAAGGGGATGCATTGAAGGGACCTCCGTGGAGAGAAAGTGACACAAGTCACGGGTGAAGCTAAATGTCTTGACTGTGTCCGGGGCCCCCTGGCCATGAGGCGCTCCTTCACTCTCCCCTGTCTGAGTTCATCACAGCTCCGCTGAATGAGGCCTGCTGGCACAGCACCTCTGTCAGACAACTGCGGCTCTGGCCTCTGCCCCCATGTTTCCCCCTTCCCCCTACTCAGCCGCTTCAGGGCTCCAGGCCTGATTAATCACACATATAATACAGTGCTGCACTGTCGCCAGGGAGCAGTCAGCTCATTTCACGACCTCCGAAGCAAGTGTGCTTTACAGCATTTACACGCTGCTTTCTAATTAGCGTCAGATCAGACACGAGACAGCAGCCAGGCGCAATAATGAGGCACTGGGAGGAGTCCAGTCAATGTCTGTGTTTAAATGTAATGAGGCAGTTAATGACCAGCTAATAAGGCTGTTTGTCTCACAGAGTGGGCGGTTTATGTTGGGGGAACGGTATACATCAGAGCCTGCATCTTGGTGGTTTGGAGCTTCAAGCTGGGAGAAAGCAGACAAAAATTAAGTTTCACTGTTAAGTAAAATTGTCATAATGATACTTTAAGTCGGAACCAAATGAAGAAAAACTCACAAGGATATTGATGGAGTCGAACAACAAGGAAAAACTGAATAATAGATAGAAAGAAGTAATGGAGTGCAATGGAAGGAGCCAGTAACGAAGAATGAAAGGAGCTTTATATTTACTGTAGGTGTGGGGTTTTAGCCCATTTATTTTTACACAATCACTTTTTTTCCGATTCTGAAGTCCTTTAATGCATATTTCTGGCAAAACAGTAAATCTGCTACACAAGCTATATCTTCTTCTATGATGGAGTATTAGGGCCATGCTGAGAAAAAATATTATGAGAATAAAGTCATAATGTCATGATATTATTCCCATAATAAGTAACAAAGTCATAAATAGTATTATAAATTTATTCATGATGATATGACTTTGTTGTTGTAACGCTATGACTATTTCTAAAAGGTTCTTATTGTGGCACTAATTCTACTGTGATTTTGGTCCAGTGGGAATTAATTATTGCTTCAAAAAACAGAGAAGACCAGTAAGAAATGTTTTAATAATTTTAGCCTGGTAGCAGGTATGCTGGACAAAACAAATTTATATAATTTTATTTCACTTTGGACAACCAAAGGTGGAGTATAATCTACTTGCAGGTTTTCAGTTGTGCATATTGTCTGTTATCACTGGCCTGTCTGCTGTGTTCCTTGGTCTTCATGATGCAGTTTGTTCAATAAAATTCTCTAACAAATCTCTCAGGCATTTACAGGGCAGCTAGATTTATATCACAGTGGACTTTATTTACTAATTAGGTGACTTCTGAAGACAATATGTTGCATTGGATTTTTTTAAGGCTGTCAGTGTAAAGGAAGGCTAAGTACAAACTCACAACACACTTCTTAGATTTATTCTGTACAAAACGTTTCGATACAGCTCAGGGGGTAAACTCTAATCATAGAAAGAAAAATGGAGGTTAGATCACATGTTCCGATCATGTTTATCAAAGTTGGTTCTGTGAGATCTGATGTTGACAGCAGCGAACCAGCTGGTCCACTGCGAGCTTTAAGAGGGCAGCCCTCTCAGACTGTGATGAATAACTATCACTGTAATGGGGTTGTGCTGTAGAGTTGGAGCAGTTGCTTAAATAAAACTGAGCAGCATCTTGTGGCAGACTCAGTAAACACAGGCACCAGTGTAACTGGTTATTTGTCAAAATGATTTATGCCTGCAAACATGCAGTAAAAACAAATTCCCAATGAAACTAAACAAGGGGGAAAGTTATCTTTTATGACAGAGTGCACACAATTCTAGCTGACTTCACAGAGGCAAAACTAGGTTGGGTCATGCTGGAGGTCTAGAAATATGACGGCAGATGAGAATAAATCATATTTGATTTTTATAAATTCAGATTTAAGTGTGTTCGACACGTACAGACAAAACATTCGGGGACATTTGTTGTTCTGTGCGAGGTAAAGTTTTTGCTGCATTTTAAATAGGCATTCTTTCTGCTTGATTTTATAACAAGCAAAGTGTGATTACCATACTTGTAAAACTAGCAGTATCAAACTGTTGTACATGTAATCCACAATGGAAGCAAGCAGAACAAAGTCATCTGTCTGCTCCGCTCTTCCACGACTCACTCAAAGGTAATTCAAGGAGCTGCTTTACTGCAGTGCTTTCATATTAATAAGCGCATCCCATCTCATTTGCTGTGAGCGGAAAGCCAGGCAGCACCTCACATCACAGAGCTAAGTTCTAATGGTGAGGTGAGAGCATTGTTCCTCTGTACTCGTCCACAGGAAACACAAAACAGCACTCAGGCTCCCCTCACCGAGGTCGGCTTCCCACTCACCTGCAGTAATGAGACGCCGTGTCAGTGCCAATCAAAGGAGCGTGTGTCGTTTGGATGAAAATGCTCAACGGTGTCGCTCGATGCTTTTGGGATCAGCATGATACAAATTAGGGAAATCACTCTGCTCATTACACCACCAAAGGGTGGGCTCCTGGGGGAAGAGCCAAATGTTTCCACACTAGTTAGACATGTCAGACTGGATCCCTTCTGCCTCAGCTGATTGCTGCTCCTTTAAGAGGTAAGCTCAACAGGCCGGGCCTCTGACTTAACCTCTGTCTGCTGAGAGAAACCCACTGTGTCCCTTCACTCATTACATTTTCTGAGCCACAGAATATCAGACATTCTTCCTATGTTTGCTGCTGCCTCTCAAACCGACAGTATGTTTTACTTCATTTTGAGAAATTGAAAAGATCATAGCTACTCTCCAGCTAATTTTTAAAGTAATGTTATTTCCATCATTTAAAAAGGAAAAGTGTGATTCTAAATACCAACAAGGAATCCATAACAAACTGCCAGGGCGTAGTTTCATACCTGCAAACAATATTTTTTTTTCTACTCAGAAGGAAGTGAGGTTGTATGACTTCAATTAATAAGATCTTCACGTGGCAGGTCACTTAAAGGGACAGCATTATCTAAACTCAGCTTTTTTCTCTTATCTGAAGAAACATTGTGATGATGTGCAGAAGCTAAGTGTCGGAAAGCATGGTAGCTCTCCAGTTATCATGAATTTATGTCAATAAGGCATTCAGCCAATTTCCTAATGTTGCTGAGCCTTCTGTTTATATAGAACAGACTCCTCCACACTCCAGTTAATAATATTGTGGAGGATGGGTGGTTGGTAGATTAAAGGGTCAGATGAAGCCATCCCCACTTTTGCTGTTCATTATGATTTTGCACATGCATTGTCATGCCTGTCCCCAAAACATAGACAGAAAGATAGTACATAAATCTACTTTTAAATGACAGCACAGACTTGGCTATTACAGTTTCATGTCTTTTCCAAAGTAGTACATAAAGTCTTTTGAAAAATTGTAAAGGATCTACAGTTTGTCCTAAAATTCAGAATGTATTCCTACAAGAAGCACTCGTCATAAGAAATATATGAAATTGCAATATTCTTAGATAAAAGACTTTTGAAAAGCAAAATGTTGAATTTCTTATTGAGGGTGATTCCAACATCTACACCAAAAATAATAAAAACTATTAAGACATGCTGTCTCCAAAAGTATTAGCTTAAAATCAAGTTTGTTTGTTTTTGCAAGGATGGTATTTCATTATGGTTCTTTTAGGCTGAGCAGTCAATAAAAATCCTATTCAGTCGTAATGGTGAAAAATGTTTTGGGAATAATATTGAGCTTGAACAACAGTCTGGTCTTACACACTGAGAAGAATCACTTTTGTAAAGAAAATGTATTTAGTTTTTTTTTTTTTAAACAAAACTTGTGTACTCTAAAACCTGAGAATACATGTGCAAAGTATCCATGTTAGTGTGGACAAGCAGTTAATGTGGGCTTAGTCTACACTTTCTTACCTTAACATCTGTCATCGTAACTCAGCAAAGCCCAGGCCCATCCCTCTTCGATTATCGCTGTTTAATTTGAAGTGTTCTCAAGCAGAATGCATTCCACGTCGTCCTTTAATGATTTAAGTTTGCTGTGGTTGTAGGATGACTCACAGGGGAGAGAGCTGCATTAAATAAATAACAGTGATAAAATGTAGACCTCATACATTTCAAAGCTAATGCAACTAGCGGTGCAATAGGAGCAGCTGCACACAGTCCTGGAGCGGTAATTTGATTGATTTGTTGTGACAGCAGCCAAATAATTGAGAGTGAGAGCTGCTGCTGCAGATGAAGCGCAGGCAGAGGCAGGTTCGCCAGGCAGTCCCAGCAGATACGGCACCCGGCTTCTCATCTCTGCCATTGATATCTGCCAGTGTTTTTATTGTTTGTCTTCAATAAGCAGCTTGGAAATGTGCGGGGTTAGTCGTTATGACAGACGAAAAGAAGATAAAAAAGTTAGCTAATCAAAACCCACAGAGGAGCATTAAGAGGGTGAGGATCAAAAGCTCAAATTTACATGCTGGGGTTTACTGTACATGCACCCATGAACACTTGCACACTCCTGTGAGACTGATTGTTTCCCTCATGTGTTTTGAAGCAGAGATGTAAGTGAATTTTACCTCCTGGTGTTTACTTGTTGCAGACATGCTAATCATGTGTTGTGCATTCAGGTTGCACATTTGCTATTATACTTTCACACTAAAAAGAAAATGCAAAAAATGAGCCACAGCTTATTTGAATATACAATATGACTATTATAGATTCTCCCACATATGTGCTCCCTGGAACAAAACAATAGCACTGTTTGTCTTAAGCTTCTGACTCTTGACTCATGTTTTGTTTCTGCGGATGGTGGCAGTGTCATTCTGGTGCAGCAATGCCACAGGACAACCCGACTCCAGAGCATAGAAAAGAAAGAAACAGAGGAAAAAGAAAGGAGCAGGGCGACTCTCCATGGCACTGTGGAAGACAACAATAATATTGTTAATCAGATGTGGCTGTTTCTGCTGCTCCTCAGCAAACCCTGACATCTGCCCCCACTGGTAAACAAAGAGGGAGGCTTTTTGCAAACCTGCTGCCATAAACACACAATCTACAAGACAGCCTCTGTGCATTACACACTGCCTGTCTGCACTGGGTATACACAGAGAGTGGTGCATTTATTGCAAAGGGTTTTGCTCAAGGAGACAATGAGCCATGTGTATTGCGAGAGTTAGGAGGGTGAATTTGACAACAATTACAGAAAATATGGAATGCAATTGTTTGCTTTTTTTGTCTCTGATTTCATATACATAAAAAAAAACATTTAATCCTTTTTTACATCTTATCAGTTTATTATAGTGGCTTAATGACACATCCAACTCAAGAAAGTCAAGTTCACATGTATAATCTGACTTCACAACTCAGTTTATACATTTTTGGGTTTTCAAATAAAGTAGCTTCACTTATCACAACCTGTTTTCTGATATTTTGTAAAATTATGTTTATTAACATTTTCCATTTAGGAAACAAACAAAATTTCAGCTTGAACTCTGAAGACCAAGACAAAAATGATTATATGACACTTGGTGTTACAATGGTTTTCATATTTTCCCATTTTAATATAAAAAAAGTCTTGTATTCTAGGTTTTGAATTTGACATATAAATGCAGTCTTGAATAAAATCCAAGGCTTCACACTCATAGATATTATTTATTAGATTCACATAACCATGTTTTTTTAAAGTGAATTACAGAAATCGTTCCTAAGGACTTCCATTAGCATCAGTCTTAATACTCATTTTTGAATAATAAATCCCAATGTAAAACTTACTACTGTAGAAGAAATAAAGAATGAAACAATCTGTGATATATCTTTCATATATTTATTCCTCACACAAACAGCAGGGTACAAAATGAACATCAGAAAATCTTCAGTACAAAATGGGACTATATTAATCTAATTTACAAGTTTTCCAAAGGAAGCATTTTATAAAACATGCACAACATGCCAAGTTACAATAATGTTAGTTCTCTCCTTTGCTGTTCTGTACCATTTGTAGTTTTAGTCGCTTCTTTTAGTGCTTGAAAAGTAGCAATATACCTCAGGACGTTTGATGTCAACCATACATTAATTTGTATCCACCTTGCAGATGTTGTCAATAATTAAATTGGCACCAACCAAACTAGACTGTAGACGAGTTTAATTTTATAGCACATTTCAACTTCTGTAGCACACTAAGCTTGCTGTAGACATCCAGGCAAGCCATTTGAGCATTAAATGAACCATTTATAGTTTCCATTTTACCAATGTATTTTCTCACAACTTACTACTGGTTCAACTCACAACTACTTGTAGAGATAAAAACTTTCATCAATTATGTCATATCTAGAATTACAATTGTACAAGTGAGAAATAAGTTTTAGATATTTCAAAAGCCCAGATTTATTCTAGGAAGATAATTTTTGAGAGAGCGGAATTGCTTATTTTGGATAAGAACAATGCCATTCTAGATATATGTGGATCTTTGGTTTATAGAGTCTCCCTAGCTATTAAATGTTAAAACCACTTTCCATAGAGATACACCCTGAAAATGCTAACCAGTCGCTGCGGGTTGGCATAGATCAGAAATGAAGACGGCCAAGGGAAGCTTTGGAGAGACAAAAATAATTTTCTGTGTGTACATAAGACTTGGCTCTTTTTTTTTTATTAAAGAAGTTATAGAGAACGAAAGTCATCTTAAATTACTTATTTTGTAACCTGGTGCAATATAGAAATATAGGAATTACTTACAATAAAGCAGGAGCGGGCCTCTTCCTAATAGGAAAATTACTATTATAGACAAGCATAAAATCACTAAAACTATTCTAAGATTCCTTAATAAAGTCATTTGATACATATATTTACAATGTATCCCTATAACAATCATGCATAATTAATAGAATCAATCTTTTCATTATCATGAGCCATTTTATTGTCGAATAGATTTCCCGGTGACCAAGTTCCACCTAATGATCAGTATTGAATTCTGTATTAAAACATACATTGGTTTGCTGTTTTATATTTCAAAGTGCCCCCAGTAAATGGCTTGACCGCTTGACCCCAGAGTTGTTTTGTCAGAATTACATCCCACTTTTTGCTTTCCTCTTCCAGCTGCAGTGTTTCCAAATGATTTGCTTAAGGGTTGCATCGTTGCTGTGGTGCCATCTAGAAGCTTTCAGCAACAATCTGTAGTCAAGCATTTTAACTGAGAATTGATTTATGATTTACATGGTCAGTGAGGGGAAAATGAACTTATGAAATGTTGTAAATGAAATATTAGAACAAGGTGCAGTGGGAGGAAGCAGACAGAGATGGTAATCTTCTGGAACTGGAATTCCTGCCTGGCAGAACTGGGTGACATTTTACATTTATCTGTGTTCTGCATGAGCTGTAATGTTAATGGTAATTTTATGGGACTGAACCGAAATGAAAATGGTGTTATCACCAACTGCTTCAAATGTGAAATTGTGTAAAGGAGCACAGCTGCATCCTTTATTTCCTTTTCCTTGGTAATGTGAGTTATTGCATGATCTGTCATCTGAGGCTGAATATGTGTATTCAGCTTTTTTTCATCAGCCCATGCTACTTTTAGCACCTTATAATTCTCACAACCCGGTGTTTTGATTTTAGTATAAATGATTTAAAGTATAAGTTTGTTTTTAGAACATTTCTCACAATATTTTAACATTTCTTTCCAATTGTATGTGTAATTATCCGTATGCTTCGATAAGTTAAATTTCAGACTTCGGAACACATTTGAACAATAACTACATTGTAGGATTTATATTAATTCACCAAAATAAGAAAGCTGGATAACTTTGTCTACTTAAGCTTGTGGTTTTTGGTTGTCATTGGAGTCCATTGCCTTTGCGCATAGCTATCACATAGTTTTATTACTGCAACTTGTAAATAGTTTTAGGAATCCTTTAAAATTCCCGTTCTTAAATCAGATCTTGGTAAAGCTGTTGTCATAGATTTTTATTTCTTCATATACGTTGGCATATTGAAAAATGTATATAGATAGACAAAAGGAAATGCAACTGATTTTGTGGCTGTCTTGGACATATGGCAGTGATGATACTACAGTGTGTGTATCTTGGGATCAGCAGTGTGGATTTCACAGTGCACAGTTGCATGAGGACAGAGATGATTACTCTTGATGTGACATTGACTCATTTTCACTTTAGTTTGTTTAAACAGCATTGATTTATAAGATATGTAATTTCAAGGCATGTACACAAAGAAAAAAAAATCAAACCACATTCCACTTCATCCTAGTTCTCAAGCAATACAATTCAATTTCCGAACTGGTTAAAAAAACCTTTTTTATTTAAGTAAGCTCAGTAGATCTACTCAGTCATCACTGTCTCATTTGTTTTTTTGTTTTTAGTTAATTAACTTGTTTGAAGTCAGTATCTGTATTTTTTGTTATGTAATCAATATATGTCCACTAGCATTTTTAATATTCTCATTTTTAAAATACCAGTATTAAACATTATAATGTAAACCATCATAACGTCAATATGGATCCATAATGGAGTTAATAATACAAGCAAATCCATGTTGCTTTACACTCTAATCAATATTTTTTACACAGCCCATGTGTTTTAATTTTGCTCAATACCTGGTGCACCTGGTGTTTCCTTTTCCCACTCTCAGTGTACAACATTTATGGATTTTCTCAGAATTCATTCTTCTGTGTTTGAAAGACAAAAGAACCAAAGAAACGCGAAGAACAAACGCTGCAGTGAAGCTCTGGGAGGCAGCGTGAATCACACAGAGGTCACTTTTAAACACAGCTCTCCAGTTCCCTGTTTGTGAAACCAAAGAGTCTGCGGTGACATTTGTCAGCAGATGGTATGGAACCAAACCCTTCTCCTGTGGGGATGCCTTAGCTGCCGCTAAAAGCCGTCTGTGGTTACTAATTGCTGACCAGAGCCTAATTACCTTAATTAATGGCCGAGGTTTCTAGGGGGCAGGTTGCGGGGGCTTTTATCAGTATCAGTGCAGCTTAAAAGGTCCCATAGGAGGCCTGAGGAGCGTGTACGTCCCGTGGGTGCTATTTCTGAACTAACTGCAGACACCTCACAGATGGATCCTGTGGCATCAGTACAGGAGAAGGATCTGTTACTTACAGATCAGAAGAAATCCTTACTAAGAAGGAGGAGGGGGGAAAAAACCTTTTCTTCTCCCTTCTCCCATCCACAAGGCCGCTTGCTGAATTACTCCAGTGTAATTCGCAGTGATAAAGTAGACTTAGCACCTTTTTCCACAGACTGTGGGGGGTTTTGTTCAGTGAGCTCTCACTGTGAAATTATCCCCGGTGCTTTCATTTGCCAGCTGCAGTGAAATGGTTAAAAGACACAGACCATCCGGTATGAAAATAGGACTGATTCCACAAAATCCCACCAAAAAAAAGAAAAAAAAATCCTCCTCTCCACCTCGCTCTATTTTTTTCCTCCACCTCAACCCTCCCCCTGCCCCGTCAGGCACCTTGTCCGCATCCGAAGAAGGGCTTGTAAGTTTCGGGGCGCATACATTTCTTTTGATGATATATTGTCCCGGTGCGGAATTTCATTTACTGCCGCTGCCCCTTGCTGAACCTGTTGCTAGTCAAGGCAGCATATAAGCATTTCGTAGAGTCATAAATTATTCATCATCATATCGCTGGGCTCTCAAATATCTCATATGCGATTCAGGAAGAAACTACTAAACCGGCACAAAAGGATCCCACCAGGATCAGCCGAGGGTCCATTAGACACTGTGTACAAAACACAGCGGGCATGCTGTTCACACACACGTTCTCTTTGTTGCATCTGCAGAAATTATCCTTCATTTCACGGCGAACACGTTGTTTATGTAGCAGTGGGGGGATTGCGTATCTGAAGTGCATGTAGTACATAATTCCATTCACATCACATTTGAATGCATGCATTCTGAAATCTGTTTTTCTTTCCCCCCTCAGTCATAGTGGCTCGCTCTGTGTTGTATTAAACAGCATTAATAATCACAAGAGGCTCAGTGTCACTCAGAAGTCTCCACATCACTAAGGCAGACAGTGTTGTGCTGCCGGGCATGTTGTGCTGTGTGAAAGTGCTTACACGCTCCCTCAGACAACCAAAGGGAATAATTAAAGACAGAAGATGGAGGCAGAAGAATGGAAAGCAAATCCCATTGTTTGGGGTTATTTCATCCCACTGAATTTCTTTTTCTCACATTTCTTCCCAAATGCACTGTGAGAGTGTGTGTGCGTCAATGTGTGTGTGTGGTACATTATCAAAAGCATATGTAAGCGGAGCAGCACAGAACAAAAGGCCTGTGATGTCCCTCTCATGCCCACATTGTCTTTTGATTATTCTACAATCATTTTGTATATCTGTGCAAGAAGGGAAGGAAGGGAAGCCTTAATAACCCCATAATACTGAACACTGTAGCTGCTCAAAAACCACATGCAAGATGTGTTTTAGACCATTTGAAGACAAGCTTGCTTTGTGCACTTTCACAGCCCCATTTTTTTATCTAATGGTGTAATTCTTCAACTCTTCAATATCCAAGTTGCTACAAAAATAATCCACAATGAAATTCAAATTTGAGCTGAACCAGACTATTAGGGCAACTCTACGCCACTCCATTTCTAGCACAGTAAATGTAGCCGCTCAATCTCTCTCAGCTTTTACTGTCAGTCAGAGAGCACTCAGTCATCTCCGTGCATCAGGCTCGCAATATTGATTTTTCCACCCACTGAAACAGCCGCATGAACATAAATTTTGCATGAGGCTTTTACTCGCGGCCTCCGCTTTGCTCTGACGACACATGATGGGACCATGAACACACTGTAATAACCCGGTCTGTCCCACCAGGCAGACAGGCTGTTTTAAAGAAAAAAAAAAAACAGGGGAGTCCGACACCTTCTGGACTTCGAAGGACAATAGCCGAAAGAGCCCTCACTGAGTTTTACAGACTGGTGATGTTTAAGGGTGCTTGGGATGTGAGAAACTAAAAGACAACTAAAGGAAGTGGAAATTTGTTCACTTCTTTTGTTAATTTAGAATGATAAAGTGCTTTTATCCTGTTTACATACAAAAAGTTTGGAGGAGATATCTGATTTGTGCAAAAAAAAGATTGTAGCTTCATTCATCCATCCGTTGTTGACATCCATTTATCTTTGTAAGGTCATAGGGTCAATTGGATGACAGGTGGGCACACCCCCAGACAGGTCATCAGATTTTCATTGCGACAACATAAAGATGATTATTAGATGAAGTGTCATTTATCAAAATTTACATCTCTTTATAATTGCAAGATATGTTAATTTGACTTGAGTCACAAAAACTAAACATTAATGACATTAAAGAACGAAAAGCACAACCTTTATTAACAGAAATTGAAAGTGAAATTGAAAGCAGAAAATGCACCAATAAACATTTGCTGCTCGTTTCTGTTCAAGTCTTGAGTCATTTATTAAGATTTTTCTATAGCTTAAAATAAAATTAAGAAAATAATAAATTATGGGAGTTTTTACTTCTTATCCAGACAGTTTAAAAAAGTAGAAACATGTTTCACACATTCTTCCTGAAGTAAAATTCTTAAAGAAAACCAATCGCCAGTTTGCTTGGGACCCCCAGGAACTTTATCAGGAAGCCCCAGGAGCTTATGGGCCACACTTTGGAAATCAATAACAGAGCGTAAGCAACACCAAAAGGGCAACATCATCAAGTGCACAGAGATTTTCTTGTATGTGTAACAACTCCGTGGAGAGGATTTGATTCTTTGAAATGCTTCCCCTCGGAGTTGAATTCGACAACACTGCTTGATATTGCCCTGGATCCTGCATCACATCGTGAAAGCATTATCTCTGAATCCCTACCAGTGACTGGTTCACTCCCTATAGATAGATAGGTAGGCTTCTTATTCTGATTTCGCTGTTTATAGACATTACTATTAATTGACATTAACTAATATTTTAAAAACTATTCTTTTATCTAAATGTGTTTATGTTGTGTCAGGAATACTCCAATCAAAATCTCTTGTCCTTTATAATAATCAGTCATATAATTTCTGAAATTTGTTGCGATTAATATTACATTGCTGTTAATAAATCAGTGGCATGTATACACTTGAAAAGTCAGTAGCTTTAAAGGACAGTAAATTACCCCAGTAGACACACAAGAATAGTAAATGACATTGGTAATAAATCAATTTAACACTTATTCACTCAACAGCTACATTCAGGATGCTACAGTAGGCTTTTTTGTTTTGTGTTTTTTTTTCAATCGTGACTCTGTTCCAATTGGAGTTTTTGCAGGACAGTCTTATTATTCTGCACCAGCATGCTTAACTGAGCTTTTGTGATACAGGAAAGAGCATCACCTAAAATGTCCATAGATTTATAACTTGTTCCTAAGGATATATGTGATTCAACTCATTCAGCTGCAGTCTTAAATCCCTAATTTAATCCTGAAGATTATGTTGTTATGTCGAAAATTTTTCTGTTGATCATTTTCATAGGTGCTAGCCTAACGTTAGCATGTTTAGATTACTCATTGATAATTTGGCTCTGGTTATATGGTTATATGTCAATCCAGTTCCTTATGTGATCCCCACAACAAAAACTATGACAGCATTCAAAACATGATGCTAAAACCAAGGACACAGCATTAACAATAGCAGAAGTCACAATGCCTCTGCTATCAAAACAATACATTCTAAAACAGTTTAAAATAAAGTTTGTAATTTCATTGTTACAGTATTTGCAGCTTACCACTTTGTTGTATTTGTCGTTTTGTTGACAAAAGAAACTGAGCATCAACTAAAGAAAGTTTTTTGGAAAATTCTTCAGGCAAACAAGGAGGATTTTCCCCAATGATGTGGCTTCATTTCCAAATACCATTTAATCAGGAACTTGGAAGAGGCTCCGATGCTGATGGATCATGTGATAAATTGTGTGGGTAAATGCACGCAACAACCGAACATGGTCTAGGACGGGGGTTGGCAATGCGCGACTCTACAGCTGCATGCGGCTTTTTAGCGCTGCCCTGAAGCTTTTCCAAAAATATTTGAAAATGGAAAAAGATGAGGGTGGGAAATATATTTTTTGTTTTAATATGGTTTATGTAGGACAAACATAACATAATTGCTCTTAACGTTTTCCAATGCTGTAGAATTTAATCATGAATGCTCAAGAATGTACGCACTTAGTCGTTTTGATAACACTTAAAGCCTGTGTTGCCTTCATTATGAGCCCCATATAAGGCTTTTAATATTTTGCGACTCCGGACAGATTTGTTTTTTGTTTTTTTTTGGGTCCAGTATGGCACTTTGAACATGTTTGGTTGCCGACCTGTGGTCTAGGACAACTAAAAATGGTTTATTATCAGAATTGGTTAGCAGGATGTCCATGACCTTATTTAGCAGTTCCACAGCAAACACTGAGCTCAAAAAATATAATAGGGAATAAAAAAAACTATGAACTGAATATAAAAATGTTTAGACAACAGTGGGAGAGATATTCAACTTTTATACACTCTAGAGACTCATAGTACACAATAAAATGTATTTAAGGACTAAAAAATGTGGATTTTACATAATATGACCTTTATAAAGGCAAGGGAAGCAATAGAATAAAACATTTTGTTGTCCCAACTGGGAAATTTTCCTCCCTCAGTGAGCGAGCAAATGACTTGGCCATAAACATTGGAACAATTAGATTTGTTAGATCAACAAAATAAAATGCCTGGCCCATGACTTTGCAAGTCATGGACATAAAAACGGAGTGTAGTTTTTATTTTGGACTTGAGAATGAAGTATTCATCATTTAAAAATGCTTTGATTTTCAAGACACCTTTACTTTATACATTTTTTTTTCCCGGTCTGATTACTGTAAAATGTTTGTGAATTTTAAAAAGGACAAAAAAATCTGATTATATTTAATATTAAAAATAGCTGACCTCTGAACTAAAAGCTAACACTGAACAAAAACACACGAGTGCAGAAGCATTTTTTTTTTCTGTCTCATTAGTGTGCCACTGCTCTGGTCGAGTCCGCGGAGTAAAAAATGACCTTCCTTTGACCAACTTCATAATTACCAGATCTCATAGAGTCTAAATCTCCTTATCTCCAGTGGAGTAATTATCAGTGTGACTCACTGAAAAGCCAATTGAGACACAGCTTTATGGACTCCTCAGCAGAACGTGAGGTAGAGCAGTAATGGGAAGCTTGTTTGTCCTTGCTTACCTTTCTCATTAGAGAATGACAGGCATGTTTAGACCTGAGCAGATCCTAAAAATACAGGATGGGTCACTCAATGCAATCCCAATGAGTCCCCACACGCTTGACTGCAGCCTGATAACCTCTTAATGTACATGGCTCTTATTTTTTTATTGCTCTTGGTTGAGGTTTTCCATTCAAACAAGGCACTTTAAAAACATTTTTCCACTCATGCTTAAGTTAATATTCATGCTGAAAGCAAGTGATGCAGAGTTGCTCTCAATAATATAGCTTTTACTTGAAGTAAGCATTCATGCATATATATACTATAACAATCTGGAGACTTTATTCAGTCCCATGACCCTAATGTATTTGTTCCAAGGTCTGTAAGCTGCATTTTCAGTTTTATGCCCAGATAGCTTAAATTCCTTCAACATGAGAGGCCTGTTTCTGTCCTTTTCTGACTCTTTGTCAAAAACATGGAATGTTTGACAAAATCAAAGTCAGTCAAAGTCTTTTTTTTTGCAGATGTAATTAATATGACATTGCAGTCACTCTTCATGCTGCAGTAGCCGAGATCTTCCAAGGACTACCAAGAAGACTTTTCTCTTTAGAAAGATTGTATACTAAACTGTTTGCTGCTTGTATTTTTCAACTTCGAAACAAATGATTAGAAAAATGTTTTAGAATGACTAGCATTTCTAAAGGGACCATAAATGTGACCTTTAATACTTTTCTTTAATATGATTTGATATGACAGCGTCAAATAATAATCTTGAATAAGCTTGACGTCAAAGATTCATCATGTTTAAATCCAGTGAAAATACCACAACTGGTCAACTGTTAACTGCTGATTATCTTAAAAATAGCTTCTGCTTCAGAACTTCCTTTAAATTTCTGTTTCACAATTTTAATGAGTTGGAGCTACATTTTTGGGCTCTAACTCCCTCAATGAGCAGTGATTCCTCACCAAACAATGTCAAGAAATTGTTATTCTATTCATGATCAGAATGTGAAAGTGAAGCAAT
Organism: Poeciliopsis prolifica; assembly: GCF_027474105.1. Taxonomy (NCBI): domain Eukaryota; kingdom Metazoa; phylum Chordata; class Actinopteri; order Cyprinodontiformes; family Poeciliidae; genus Poeciliopsis; species Poeciliopsis prolifica. Next base: position 14,079,304 of record NW_026562387.1, read on the forward strand.
TCGATGCTATTTTGTTAGTGCAAGCTAACAAAATAAGCTGCTGTGGCCAGCTTTGGGTTTAAAGTGACAAGAAGTCCTAAAAGAATTTGCTCTGAACGAAACTCAAAATAGGCCGAACGGGCCAAACTAAAATCTAATTATTTTGTCAAAAAAAAATATAATGAACATCCTTTGTACCTAGAATGTTTGACCTATCCTAACCTGTTTCAGGAATCATAATAGGTCGCCTTTAATTATTGTGTTTTAGTGCAAAGTTGAAGAACTCACAGTTTACTTGGACATCATTTTAAACGTAGTTGCATATTCAAAGATCCTGATTTCAAACACACTTACCATCAAGTTACAGCTAATTGAGGATAGTTGTGAACAGAGATGTAATGCAGTGTAAGCGGAACAAAGAGCCGGGTGTGAATGAACCCCAGAGACTAAAGCACAGTACCAGGATGGTTGGCAGGAATACTGAGATAGTGCTTGTAATGAGAGAGCCTCCCTCTCCACCATCTCACTTCTCAACCACACAGAAAACAAAAATAGCATTTTGTCTGACGAACGAGCCAGCTTTGACCTAGCCTCACCAACTCTGACAATCAGTCTCTTTCGTCCTACAGCACTTCAGAACCCGGGGCCAGGACAGTCAAAGATAACAGTTGATTTCTTCTGTGGCACTACAGGAAAAAAATAAAAGAGAGATGGCTGACAGTTCTTCAAAGCAGCAAGGTTGGAGGCCTTACACTTCTGTCTGAGCTGATTGTTGTTAAATATTTAAATGGAGCACAAAAAGCCACAGTTCAGGTTGTATCTGATCACAAAGCAGAGCGATCTCACCCTTTCCTCATTACAAGCATTAAATATGGCAAGTAGTGACAACAGCAAAAGAGAATCCCTTGCTCCTCCACCACCTCAGGCCTGGTGACTAAGTGGGAGCGCCACTCGCGGTGCAGCACACGACTGCTGGTGAATATGAAACGCAACAAAGAGGCAGTGGGAGATATAATGAGCACTATAGGAACACAGCACCCTCTTGGCCTCTCTCCATTATAAGCGCAGCTCCAACTCTCATCCTCAGCTTTGTGTCTGCTGGAGGAAGAAGCACAAACAATTAGCTGAGACAAGCCGTTTGGATTATGTGCTCAAGCAGAGCAATCAGACGGACGCGGTTAAAAGAATGAGCTTCAGAATGCCAGTTGGCCAGTTAGGAAGGAGCGGAGGGTCAGTGGTCCTGACAGTCTTAACAAGATGACAGAATTTATAAAGCACTGCTGTTAAAGAATATAGTTACCTGCAGTGTAGCCCTGATAATAAGGCCACATGGGGCTTCTTCCATATTCCCTCTGTATTTGTTTTCTTTTGCTTCATATTCTTTTGTTGTGCCTCTTGTTCCTCAGCGTAATGGTTGGTGCCGCAGGAAATTCTTCAATCGTCTTTGATCTTCGTCTGGTTTCAATAATTTTCTGACAGAGATCTCATTTTGCCCCCCTTTTGTTTTTCTCCATCTTTGTTCTCTTTCACTCTATCTTTAAGTGGGGGACTCAACATTTTGTCGTTGCGAAGTTGCAAAGGAAGAGAGCGGGTCCTGTCAGGGGCTCGGCACTCGCAAGACAACTCGCCCCAACATTTCAAGCGAGAATTGGACTCTTGCTGTTCGCACGGTTGATATATAATTCATGGTGGGGGTGTGAGAGAGGTGTCAATGTGTCAGGAGGTAGAAGAAATATAAAAGTGCGCTGTTTACTGGCCGAGAGATGCCAGCTTCCTTCGGCTGAGCCTCTGCAGAGTGAGGAGAGATCTGATCTTCATCAAATGTTCATCCACGCCTGTCCTGGAGTAGAAGTGACCCCACTAATCAAAGACATGTCTGCTCTGATGTTTTATTCATCTTTTATGAGACAAGCTTACTTAAATTATTTAAGTGCATTGATTCTGTATGTATGCAATCTTGACTATGCACTGTCAAGGCTGCATTTATCAATAGATGTTAAGAAGCGCTCTTCAGAGCTATTGTTTCTTGCTCCATCTTTATTTTAAACTGCGAGACCTAGTTTTGATAGTTCAGCGTGTTTTATGAATGTTTGTTTGAAGGAACGTTTTGTTCATCATAAAGGCTCTACTTTTCATTCAATCAAGGGTTCTACACTGAGTTTTTTTTTTGTAAATTTGAATGTGAGGAATTTGTTAGTAAAGAAGGATAAAACTCCTAATAGATGTCACAACATATTTTATTGATTAGTTTTCAAGACAAGGTCTTGCATTGTTCTATTTTGTTATTTTGGTTTTATTGTTTTACTCGGATAGTTTGAATCCTTTCAATCTTGTAGTTTCTATGAAAATTAAACATCTTTTTATACTCATAGTAGATATTATTCTACTGTATTGCTTAAATGTCCATTAATCTGGATAATAGTTATAGCAGAGGAGATTCAAGGTTCATTGGAAAGTTTCTGGTGAACTGAAGGTAATTGCAGAAATTTCAATGGTAATATTGAGAAATATCAGATAACAGAAATCGGATTTGCTCTTATCCAAGTTTTTATTTTCTGAAAATCTTCATTCAATCATTTGTTCAATCCATCATACAGAAAACTTCAGATCTAAAGGTCAATGTTTTAAACAGAGACTTTCAAAAACGGTGTGAAGGTCATCTCGGATGTGTTTGTAATGGTTATAGTTTCAGAGCTGAAACCTTCAATAGACCTGTGTTTGCTTGCTTATTTTAATATCACCTATATTAATGCAACACATAAAGATACTGGTGTCATAAAAGAGTAAAGAAGAAGTGGTTTTACATTCAGTCATCTGTTAAGCTTGATTTTAACATCACAATTATTTTATTGCAGTTTTTAGTAGTAATATTGCAATCTTATATTTTGTTCTCAATTTTAAATGTTGCTCTTTACAGTTTCCTTATGATTTTAGAAATCCAGAGAATGGAGAAGAAAATGCTCTAAACCTTTTTGTACGCCAGGTGTTAAGTATGTTGTTACAAACACACTTATGTTTCATTTTGGCTAAAATTAAACATTAATGAATGTTTGTGCTTTAAAATGCAAACTTTTGATATTTTCTTTTTGCACATTTCAATGTCCCCACCACACTTTCTGAGCTTTAGCATCTCAGCCACAAAACATTTACATCATGTGCGGGCATCAAGGGTAATGAAAAGTCTGTTCAAGAGGCCAAAAATGAAATCGGCATATGTATTGAGAGAATCTTAATATTAGTCATTTGACTTGACTTGGAAAATACTTCAATATCTCTGCCTCGATTGGTAGATGTGTAATATGTGGAGTGGCTGTAATTAATCAGAAAATTAGCTTTACAGGTTCAGGATTATCTCACCTTTTATATTCCAGTAACTTTCCGGTTCTCTGCCATTTTCTGGATTCTTTGAGCTGAGCTGTTTGGGTACAGCTAATAGTGCGTCAAGTCACATTTTGCCAAGGCATTTACTTTAGAATATTTTGGCTATGCTAGACAAAAAATTATATTATTAGGTGAACATTCTGCACAAAATGTGCACAAAATTTGCTCCAGAGCACAAGACAAGGGTTAACCTTTTTTTGGAAACCACTTCAAAATGTAAAGCGCTGAAGTGAGTAAGTTAGTTTTTTACTGGAATGCTATTATTGGATCCAATTAGTTAATGGATTTATTTCTGAACTCTCTGAAAAGATGGATGTCTTTTTCTTATGAGGTTTTAAGCCATTAAACCAAAGATTGTGTCATTCTCCATATAACAATGATGACTTTTGGCTCTGGAGAGAGCAGTTATATCAGTCAGGCTGAAGGGCTTTGTCCTCCAACTTGCTAAATTAAATTCACTCGCTCTCTAAAAACCCTGGAGGACCTTGTTGTGGCTCCACGCAATTTACATGTGTCTCTCACTGTTCACCTTTTGTCACCCACACCTCTGCATCTTTCTGAGGTGTCGGAATATTCCTCAAATAATGAGGTCTTCCTTTTTATGTGCTAAAACACTTGTTTTCAGGTTGTCAGTGTACAAACTTATTTGAGTTTGTTGTGCTGTATGCGTGAAAGTTGAGATCTGACGCACAAATCAACCCGCGGTCCTTTCATCAACAGCTACCTCATCACTGAACTCCCAGCTCCAGCACCTGCAACAGCTCCAGCAGATGCAGCAGCATCACCACCAGCAGCAGCAGCAGCAGCAACAACAGCAGCAGCAGCAGCAGCAGCACCATCATCACCAACAGACCCACTCCCACACCCAGAACCAGCTGTCAACCCAGCATCACATGACCCCACCCAGCCAGCAGCACACCTCTGTACCATCTCCTGGTTCCACCTGCTCCTCCACGTCTGGACACCCGCAGCAGTCCCCGCCTCACCGGCCGAACCAGTCGCCGGCTCGCAGCCTTCCTTCCCCCGTCACTCCGCCCATACCGCTGCCGGTGAGTCTTCATCTATTCATAGCTTGTGATTAACAGAGCCCTGCTAATCACTGTTTATGAGATTGGTCATGATGTGCACAAATCAGCTATTTGTTTGCATTTCTAAACTTTAGATGTGAATTATGTTGTGAAATTGTTTACATGAACTGATGAACCAACGTTGCCTGTTAATTTCATGGCAGAAAAATTGGCCACAAACAGAAAACCACATTCAATTTTTAACAGCATTGTTTCATTATTTAAATGCAACTTGACTGCTGTTATCAAAACTACAAAGAACACTGGTACTTGCTTTGATGGTTAGAACAAATCTAGAATTTATGTTTCGTATTTTCTAGCTATTAATAATTACAGAAATAACTAAATATATCCGAATTTCTACAAAGAAAATGTTCAAAGAAATTGACTGCTTTTCAGTTGAGAGATTTTTCAAAAAAAGTTTGCATTACAGTCACTGAAGAAACCTCTGATAACTTTTTGTTTTAGCTGACTGTTTTTAATTTGCCACAACACAAGGTAGCAGTGCAGACTTAAATACATGACTAGTTTTATCCTAGTCATGTATATTTTTGTGTATAAGAGTTCCAAAACTGCATTATAGACCGAAAATAATAATATGTTGGAATAATAACAGTTATTCACGACTACTTTATAAATATTTTTTATATAATTTTTCCTCAATAAAACTTCCAAAATCTACATATATAATAAAAAAAACAGACAGAGTGGATACACAAACATTTTTATTCTTTAAATAACTTTGTATAAAATAACTAATAATAGCTTGATTTTGATACTCGCCATATCAATAACAGACCATAACTTGACATCCAGTAAAACTAAGGTAATAAGAAATACAAATAAAATGCTAAATTTGCATGAAGTTTGCAATACACTCAGATTTATGCATTAGCTTGGAAAATGGAAGGATCTGTTGATTTTGTGTAAATTTCCATAATCACAGAATGGTAACACTTTATTTGACGGGAATAATTTGACGGAATTTCACTCACTTGACTGTCAAACAAACATACTGGTTAAATGTACTATGTGATTTTATTTCACTTTACATCTTCTCAGTTTTCAATTAGCCTTAATGTTGTATCAGATGTTGGTATTGACAGATGTCTACTTTTAAATGACTCGGATCAGTTTCAGAGAACACAATCCTGATCTGGGCATCTCCATTAGACTAAAGACAAATACGGACACAGTGACATGGGACATAACTTTCTATTAGTGACATAAACCACAAACATGTTGGTTGTAGAGGACAAATCGGGATAAACTTAGAGTAACCATTGTATGTGAGTTACGTTATTGAATAACAAGAATTAAGGAGAGCATTACTGGTTTTTTTTACATAGTTATTTTTTTGTGATTGATGCAAGCTTTTTAGAATTTCTCCAGTAAATATCTGATGATGAACATATGCAGAATGTGAATCTTAGACACATTAATTCAATATTTAGAAATTTGTGTTTTTATTTGTCAATGATGACTGACCTGTGCAGCCTGACTTTCTCCCCAGAGCAGCTGCAGATTGGCAGCAGTAAATTAAATATTTCTGTATGAAATAAATAATTTCATAAAGACAAGTGATTTTTATTCAAAGGAAACTTTCCTCTAAAACTGAAGTGAGCATCTGAATAGCATCATTGTCAGTGTTTCAATTTTGTCAAGTAATAAACACAACTCTTCACTCCCCACATGTTATTTATCAAGTGCCTGTTAAAGTGGAGAGTGGTAGCTTCTCTGAGTGTTTATATGGATCTAGTAGACGATACATGTTGTTGATCCACTTGAGGATATTGAACTTCACAATCAAAGATGCACATATTCATGTTGCTGTTCCTCATGTAATCAATCTTTAGGCCTAATCCATCCTTTAATTTTTGCTGCTCTTCCTTCTCAGCCTCCTTTTTAGTCACTTTGTCTGAACATCCATCTCTGCCCCTCTGTGCATCTGCCTGTCACTGTGTGACCATAATAACCTATTTTATATCCCTGTGGTTTCATTTCTGGTGGAAACTGGCCAGGGTCGCCTTTCCGTCCCCGGTCACATTCATCAGCGTCAGACCCTTATTGGGTTGTGGTGCGAGCTTCTTTATGGCCGGGATGAGTTGGGCTATTTGTTTCCCCTTGCAGCCCTCTTCGGCCCTGTCATGGCCTGGTGAGACTCAGCAGGAAAAACAGCCTCTGGATTTAATGGGCTCCAAAGACCAGCCACTACATCGCGCTAAACACACCATCCAGTCTGAGTGACCAAAATAACAGATTAGCGCATTCAAACTGCGATGGAACAAGCACAAAGCCATAAAAAGCAGATAGTCCACCAGCTGCGCCTAAGTTTTTGATGTGCTTGGAATCCACCTGAGGAAGTTTTGCTTTTTAGAGATTGTTTTCTTTTAAAAGCAACATTGTGGGTGATTATGATGACTGAGGACAGACCTTCCTTTAGGGGGCGAAGAGGCCACATCAGGTGTCATTAGGATATTGCCTCATCAAATAGGATTATGGAGTGTGTTTGTTTATGGGAGAGGCAGAATTGTCATAAAAGGCTTAGTTTCTCAGGGTCATTGCTGCGATTGCCAAAGAGAGTGTCACCCAGTGAGACGCTTGCTGAAGGACAGGCCGCGGCCTCAGGACACTTTCAAAGCTGCAGTGAAATTTAACCTGCAGCCCCACCTCCTGACGGCATTTAGGTCAATGAGTGGAAACTCAGAGTAGAGGCTTAGAGCCACATCAGGAGGCTACTAACGACTTTTTGATGTTGATTAAATTATTGACTAATTAATTAATCTAAGCTATTAATTTTAATCCAAAAAGTATAAGAACAGTTTTATTACTGATTTTTTTTGAAGTTGTAGATTTAAGTATTTATTGTAAATCCCAAAATACACAATTATATTGTGTATTTTCTCATTAATATGCTTGTTAGAATACAAATCCTGCCACAACAGCTCATGTCACCATTAGTCATTACGTTAACCTACTGGTTACATTGCAAGAAAAACAAATCTTACCTAGTATTTTCATCTATTTTCTAGTGCAAATACATTGAAATAAGACAAAACTTGCTTATGACTTTTCAGCACAGTATTAGAGCTAAGTTTAAATAAAGAATATATTTGATTTAAAAAAAAGTGCTAGTTCTGCTAGCTATTATTTCACTCACAACAAACCAGTCCTACAATGTAATCCAGCCAAACTTCACAGTTTGTTCACAAGATTCTATCCTAAAAGTAAAGTTGGTCATCATGGCAAAAGATATTATTATTTTAGTTTTATTAGACCAAAAGACATGTCTCCAGGCTTCTTCCTCTCTGTTTCCTTCCAGCCCACGTTGGTACAAGACTAATCTCACTGTGAATAACAAGTCTCTTACAGCAGTTTCATGAAGTCTTTTCCTTCTGATCTTGGCTTGATTTTCACATTTCTCATCAAAACATGGCCGTCTCTAGAACAAGATACCATGAATACTTTCAGCATTTGAGTATACCTTTAGGCATTTAGAAATTATACCGAAGGGCGAACCAGGCCTGTGCAGGCTACTACAGGTTCTCACCTGTAGTAGCCACCAAAGTGATGACTTCTTCAACTTTCAACACTGCAAAAACACAAATTCTTTCAAGTTATTTCTTGTCTAGCTTTTAATGCAAATATCTTAGTACACTTCAAATAAGACAAATCTAACTTACAAGTAAGTTTTTTTAGCAGAGCATAGGAGCTTGTTCTAAGTCAGTTTCTTAATAATAACAAAACTGTACCAGTTGCACAGCCACACTAATTTTATAGTGGCAGTGCGACTAGTACGTTTTTGACTCAAATGAGTCTGTTTCTTATTTCAACATATCTGCACCAGAAACTAAACCAAAAATACTTGATTTTGTTAGATTTTGTGTTTTTGCAGTGTGAACACACAGTTATTCCTATACACTTGCCTTTTCAGGCAAATGTTGCCACTATCTTCTGCATTAAGACGCCAAATACAATGTGTTTGACTCCAAAATACACCCTCATTTAATGACAACATAGAGATCTACAAAAAACATTAACGCCACTCACGAACACATTGATTTAAATTGACATCCACACATTATTATTCTCTCGTAATAATCTTTGCCTTTTAACTGCAGTTCTAAGCAGTTACCAGTTTTTGGTTATGGTTTTAAATGTTAAAAATAAACCCCGAGGAGGAGGACATTTACACTGTTTTCATTCTTCACCCAGAGGACTTGACTGGGTAAAGTGTGGTCGTAATTACCATAATACAATGATAACTCCCCTATTTCCTGCTGTTATTATCCAGACAAGTATGATCACTCAGCCATTTAACTATTTGCTGCAAACATAATGCCAAGCTGCTTAGAGACAAACATTCATTATGTTCCAATTAATGTCTCATTGTAGCTCGTTTCTCAGGGGAGGTGTGTGATACTCTTTGTAAACTCGTACAGAGAAAATCCAAAGCACTCATTACATCCCTTGAGCTTTTTCTGTTTTTTAATTTGTGTGACAAAACTCATTACCTTCCTCATTAATATGCTTGTTAGAATACAAATCCTGCCACAACAGATCATGTCACCATTAGTCAATAAAGCCTGGCCTTAGATTATTGCAGTTAATTATCTTAAATGGGTGAAGGATTTAACTTTCTACGCCACCCTTGTCACGCTCTCTCCCTAACGTGTAAAGTGATGTTGGATGCAGCCTGTGGCTGCCTGAAGTAGCCACCAAAGTGATGACAAATAGACATAAAAGGAGGGGGGGGATTATGAAATTTGCTTAAGTGCGTTAATGGGCTGATTGCAGGAGCGCCCTGGATTTTGCTGGAAGTTGATTGATTGGAGCTGCGGGTTTTCTCCACGCCCGGAGAGCTCAGGGATTTGACAGGGTAAAGGCGCGCCAAGTCTGTTACACCGGAATTGATCTTAATTAGATCTGAAAGACCTGCCACAGCAGAATGGTCGCGGCGATTAAAATGAAAAACAGGAGAAATTACTGATCAAATTAATCATAATGTCGGGCTACAGCTGTAGGTCTGGTGTAATTTGCCACTCCAGTGGGTTACATCAGCCCAGGCAGGAAAAGGGGAGGCAGTACATACTGATCCGTGGCAATGGGAAGCTTAGGCCAGCCTATCAAATCTCTTATTCCAGTGAGTGTGCCCAGGCCCTCCTGACCCTGCTACGCCATCCTGTGGAGCCCCAGAATCCCTCTCAGATCTTTTTTTTTTTTTTCATCACATTACATTATGTGCTCTTCCACTGAGAACTTTTAGGCATGGATAAGTGTGGAGAACATAAAATTGCAGATGCAAAAATCCTTGCATTTTGCTGGATGATTTAGTTTCTTTCATTTTCTAATAAATAAAATAATCTGATGATGCTTTTTTATTAATTAATTAATAATCTTTTAATTGTTTTTTTAATCCAGCCAATATGTTTGTTGCTAAGAGGACATGAAGCAGGCATCTCTTGAAAGATAATAAAGCAATGTTGGAAGATTTCAAATTTTGAAGACAAGGAAATAGGGGGTTTTGTTTTACATTTTATTAAAAATGTTACATCTAAAATTATTCACTATTCTCATAAATCAATGGAAAAAAAATTTGGTATGACATTCATTTCTGACCAGTTTTCTACTGGTCAATATGTGTAGTGATGCATTTCCAGTGTTTGGGTTAGGAAAGCCTCTTTGTCATCACCCTCATCTTTAGCTTTTTCTATGGATTCTATACCAGATTCAAGTCTGGGGAAAAATTAACATTATTATTTCTTTCAATAATAATGTAAAAAAAAACAGGTAGGTGGCAGGGGTATGAATAATATGGGGTTAAATGTGTATTTAACATTTATCCAAATCACACTTCTCAAGAACTCCATATAACATTTTACTCATCAGCATTTTGTTTATTCCCTCCCTAACTGAATGGCAACTCAATAAAAAATAATTTAAAAAGGCCCTTTAGCTGCCTGATCTGTTGACAGTGTTAAATTCGAGTTCAACTGGACTTGTGTTTCTTAAACTTAATGCTTTAAATGTCAAAGCATTAAAACTTCTGTTTTTTAGGAAGTTTTAGGAACAAAAAGTTTAAAATTTCACAAACTGGGCTTTGAAGAAAATGCCTTTACAGTTCACCTTCAGTATTCGGTGTCCATGATTCTTACTGTTCCAATTACCACCATTCTGACTTGCATTTTAAAATAGTATTTTAACATTTGACCTTCTAAGTTTGTTGTATTAAATCTATGAAAAGGGGGTAAAAGTTTGAATCCAATTATCTTGACTGGTTTAAGGATGCAGTACAATTATCTTAAATTCACACAGATTTTTGGACGGGAACATTTTGCAGAAAGGTCTTGTAAAGGCAGAATTCAAATTTGGGAAGTCATATGTTTCAACTCACCCTGACTTCAAAATCCAAAATGGCTACCTTAGGTCTGAGATGATTTGATAGTCACAGTAAAATGAAATATTCACTATTTATCCATAATGTATTTGCTCTGCTGACTAATTGTATCTATACATTTTAATACAACTCTCCAAAAAAAATTTTGTTAAATTATCTTGATAGTTGTTCATACAGCTTTTGCTTCTGAATACCAGCAAAAGCAACCCGGTTTGAGAATCATGGGTTCAATTTCTTAATGGACAAGTCTTGGAGTTAAAGGTCTTAAAATAGAGCTGATGTAAGTTGGTCCAGATGTTGCAGGAGTCACCTCATAACACCCTATAAATACACCCTGTAAATAAGAAGCCAATTGCAGCATTGGGTCTTTGATTATTTAGTTAGAAAACTTACAGATTATAAAGCTCATGCACTTTTCAGGAAGGCTCAAAGTTTATCATCAAGCCCGAATATCCAGGGTTTTTTTTTTTTGGTGTTTTTTTAAATGCAGAAAAAAATAGAAATTTCAGTCAGAAATGATCTGGAGATGTGTAATGAAAAATGTGGAGGAAGCCTGAGCTGTGCTGTTCTTGTCATAGTTGTCTTGTCACCAGCATGTTGTGTGTTCACTAATAGCCTCTGACCTCAGTCCAGAGTCTGCCTGGCTGGTTTTCTGGGGGCCAGGCGGAGGTGGAGGCGTCCTGTCTTCCTCGTCTGTCAGACTCCTGCCGTCTGTCCCTCTCCTCCTCGCGGTTGTCTCCTTGATCGCTGTCAGAGCTCCACACCGGGCCTGTCCACTCTCAATTCGCACACTCATAGGGGTAATTACAGCCTAGGGGCCTGCCTCCTATCCCCGTGCTCCACAATTTACCACCAAAGTGTCCACAGACATCTCTCTTCTTCCCCACTGCACCCCGACATCATAGTACCGCGGGGCCTCAACCCACAAGTGCTGCAATTACTTGAGTCTCTCCTCCATCCTTTTCTTTCTCCCAGCCCTCTTCCCGCTCCCCCTTCCCTCTCTGTCCTCTCCTTCCTGTGGCTCCCTCACTATTCCCCGGCAATCAGCCTTCATTAGAAGCCTCTGGTGAAAAGCCATCGTCACCAAGGTCAGCTGCTGCCAACTACAACAGCCTTTCAGAGTCCTGGCAGTGTGCACTCTCTATCTTTTCCTCACCTCTTTGCCATCTTCCTGTCCCGCCCTCGCCCCCTCTGTCCTCTTTTTTCCTCTTTTTCGCTCTTCAACTCTCAGATCCATCTCTGCTACTTTTGTTTCCCGCTGCTTACAGTTAATATGTCCCGTCTCCAATTTGCTGTTTTTTTTATGGGTGGTGGGTGTTTCATCCATTGTAATAGCATGTGCAGCAAATGAGCCCTCCTCACCACATCATTGATTTTCCAGCTCAACGCAGTGTTCATGTAGTTTAGTGAAACGGCTGCTGATTGTTCTCCTGGATATTAAATCAAAATTAAAATGACATGCTCAAATGTGGACGCTGCGACTCACAATGCGGCATGTCAGCGGAAATGGAGTCACTTAAGCTGCTTGGGAGTGAGGAGTCCTGTCCATCTGGTGTCAAACATCTGTAGTTGTGAAAAATAACAAACTGAACGTCACTAAATGTCAGACATTTTCCAGACTGGGATAAATCTGGAAAAAGGATGTGGAGTATGGAAAATTTATATTTTCATTCTTTGGTCCCTATGTCATCTACAAATGTTCTTGTCTGTCCATCCATCCTTCTATCCATCTGTCCATTTCTCCATTTGTCCATTCATTTGTCCTGTATTCATCCATCTGTTCGACCATCCATCCAATAAATTTATCCATCTTTCTGAATCTGAGTTGTACAGAATTATCCATTTGTTTATTCATCTATCCATCCATTCATTCACTGTCTAAACTCACTAATCCTGCCTGGGTTGTGGGGCGTTGGTGCCTATCTCTGGTACGCCGTGAACAGGTCACCAATCCATCATAGAGTTGGTATACTTTAGAAAAAAATTGTAGTTTGTAAAAGTTTATTTTGTCATCAAAGTATGAAGGAATCCTAAAATTAAAAACATAAAAAAATTCCTTACACTTTTAGGAAATGAATTTGATTTGTAAGGAGTTGGAAAAGCTGAAGCAAAAATAAAGACATCCTAACATGCCAAGTATTATTCAGATTAACACCTGTTTTAAATCCAGACATTTCTCATAAATTTTGAATATATATGGATATATATGTATATATGTATATCTGAGTAAAAGCAGCTGCGTTTTGCTGTGGCTGTGTGGTGTATGAACAGGACCCCTCAGCTCAACTCTTATTAATGCACAGCAGATCTGGCTCTTAAGAAGGCAGAAAATTGCCTTACATAACAAGCGCTGCACAATTTAGAAATACAAATGTGCACTGTTGACTGAAGCAGAAAATAAGACTGTTGCCCATCAACAGCACCGCATTTCATATGAATAATTATAAAGCATGGGAGCTAGATGAGGAAAACAACCTGACCATGACAGCTCTACTACTTTTATTTACTTCAAATGAGGGATTAGGCAGGGAGAATATCTACAGACTTAAGAAGCAACGATGAACCTTGAATTTCTAAATAAGAAGAAACTTAAATTTATCATATTTCATCGTTTTGGAAACTCTGAAGGCACTTTCACTTTTAAAATGGCTCCTACTTTGCACCTTCCACTTACTTTGTGGCTTTTCTGGGTTTGTTGGGCTTTCAGTCATCACACAGTTGATACTTCCTTCACTTTCTGAGGTCTGCGAATCTTATAGACCTGGCTCCATTACTCTGGAAATGGGCAGAGGGCTTCCAGCTCCGACACCCAGCAGAAAGGCAAAGCTCCCCCGATCAGCCCACATGCACACCGGGGGCAACTCGCATTAGACGCCCACATGGGAGCCCTCAGATGAAGCACCGAGCCAGGGCTCACCTAACAGTGGATAAGGAATAGGGTTTCTTTAATTATGAGGCAGGGCTGTGACATTGAGTTCCCCCCTTTCTCCTCCAGCAGCCTTTCAGACACCATCTAAGTGCTCCGCTCCGCTGAGGAGGCAGTCCCCCCGCGGGGCGCGATTCCACTGCCTGTAATTTCTGATGCCCATTAGTGACCGCAAACAGAGCACCGAGATCACACAAGGAATACAGCCGCGCTGCACCGCCACGCTGTAAAAAGACCCTTTTAATGCAATGTTGTTACATTATGCCCTCCTCGTAGACCAAGTCAAAAGTCCCATTTGTGGTCTCTGGAGGATATTATCAGAATTTCTTCTTCACTGTGTCTTAGCTGGGCTAAACTGAGGTTAGATTTAGTATGTGCTCCTCCAATCTACAGAGGGCTATTTGATTTAAGAACTTGACCAAAGCCGTTTTATTTTGTTCATAGCATTTTCCTATTTCTGTCTTTTTAATATCTGATTATTGATTTTATTTCGCTCATTCCCTGTATGAAATACGGGGTCAAGAGACTCAAATAAAATATAGGATGAATGCCTCAAATTGGGAAGTAATCAATAAAACGCAGAGTTATCTTCATCTTTAACATTCAATGATTTATTTGCATCATTTGCTTTTCTTGGTAGATTGACAAAAATATTGAGTAGAACTGAGCACACAAGTTTGAACTTATTGTGCTTTTTCTGTAATCCACACAAGGTCAAAATTAAAGTCATGGTAATCAGGTTGAAAAGCTCATTCATCTCAGTAACTGAATTCAAAAAGGGAAACACATTAATTAAATAATTATGCACAAACTAATGTTTTCAAGCCTTAATGTTAATTATGATGACTTTCTGCTGATAATTAAAAACAGGTCCAGTTTAAAACCATCTAGCTGTTGATTTCAGGTGAAGTTGAAGAATTTTGGAAGTAGTTCTCCTCCTTCATCATTTCAAAAACCACATGCAATGCACCAGTTTCACTCAAACACTATAATATTGCCACCATCATACTTGATTGCTGGTACAGAGCTCTAATTAGGGATTCACAAATTTGGAATAACTCACTGCAGTATTTTTCTCATGTTAAAAATGACTTGAATATAGGACCTCAGGTTATGCTGCTTTCCTGCCATTTTATTGACAGCTAACCTGCATTATTACTTTTACCTGTTTTTGTGAATGCTACGAGTATAATTCTTATCTGTACTTGAAAGTTGTTATGGCTGCATGATATTAAAATGTCCTACGATGATACTGGTAAAAATTGCGATGGCAATGTCACTGTATGTCTTATTTCCTTTCTTCCTAATTGGTGTCCAGTATGACAATCTGCTGTTTCGAAATTCTGCCTACCTGGCTAAATACTACATTATCATGATAACAAAAAAATATTTGCCAACAATTATTGCAGTCCAAGCACTCTTTTGTGATGTTTTGATGATGATATACTTGCGATATATGCAGGCTTGATGTTTGAAATTGTCACTTTGACTCCTATTGTTGTGTTTTTGTGGGCAGCTACAAATTTATGAAAAGAATCCTTTCTGTTAAATTTAAGTTTTGCCAAATGCCCAGCCACAATTAAAACGAGAAGTTTGTTAACAGGCTGTAAAAACAGTGTGCTTGAGGTACAACTAAGGAACGTTTAAGTCAGTGAAAGTGGGAATGTGTGCATGTGGTTTTGAGTCTGTAAAACGTTTTCAAAATCACTTAAGCTGTTTCACAATTGTTCCACTTCGGGAATGAAAACAGTTAACATACATCACTAAAAGACAAAAATAGTGTGACTTTCATTACCATGAAGTGTGTGTGTGAAAACTTTTCACAGGAACTATACATGGCATTATGCTGATTTAGCTTGAGGTGTATTTTTGGAGGTAGAGACAGACAGTGAAGCAGAGAACCACAGGAGGAGGGAAGGGAGTGTGGTGGATTTATCGATCAAGGGTGACCACATCTTAGCCACAGAGCCCCTCTCTCGTGATTAATCTTCGAGCTTAGAGTCGGCCAATGACACATGACAGGCCTCCTCCTCAAACTCTACCATTTCTCTTCATTACTGGCTGTATTTTTGGACACCACAGAGGGGAGTAATCATTTACCTTTATTGTGTTTATAAAGCTGCGGCATGGATGACCCTTCCTATATTGAATTGAGGACATCAAAAGATCACTGGACATTGATTAGAAGGATATTAAAGTCATTCAAATGCTATATTTATATGTCAAACAGCAGCGGAGTGAAAAGAGAAGCCATTTCTACACAAATCAAAAGAAATGTGATGTAATCAGCCTGGTTGAAAGAAGACATGTTGGACACAAAGGCTGAAAAATGTTAATACACCTCATATTTTAACCACAGTGTGATCTCAAGACTCATTTTCTCACTGTGACTATAAACGTAGCCTTGTAGCTACTTTATAATCATAGCCAGAGCAGCAGTAAATTTACTGCTACAGTGGTTCCTGCCATGATTTCCAACCCAGCGCCAACGTAGTACAGAAATAACTGCACCAGATATGTCACTTCATGAGGCTGAAATGGTCAGCACTTTCCTGTGGATACTTAATCACCAAGTAGTTTCAGATTTAATACATCTGGAAACAGCTAAACATTATAGATCATTCCCCAGTAGGCGAATAGTGTGGTATGTTTCATATTTTCACCTGCTGTGTTCCCTAACTGTAGGAAATGTGCTGCGCGATGTGATTGATGACAAAGGACTCACTCTGAACCAGTGTTCCTTTACAATTATTAACAAATGGGCCGGAGCTGATTTTATGTAATGATTAAAGCTCTGGTTAATTTCGCATGAAGGTAATGAGTGGGGAGATTGACGGCCACTGTCCTGCACTCCATCATCCCTTTATAGTTAGTTTAAACGTTTTCACGACTCTTCTCCTCCTTCATTTGCATTTTACCTCATTAGACACGGCCATTTCTGAGTCTGACCGCCACGGCCATTTCCTGGAGTTAATGCATTTTATTTGATTAGCCAAACCTCACTCTGTTAACTAGCTGTCATTCTGAAGTTTTCATATGACATCACTCCATTAACACCCGACATGCCAGCTCAGCCCCCTCCACTTCCACGCCACATCCCTCTCCACTGCCTTAAGCAATTACAACCTCCAACTGTCGCCCGACGCAGTGTTATTGTATTCTGCCGGGTGTTATCTGCCCCAGTTCTTCCATCCGTCTTTCACTTCTCTGTGTTTTTCCTCCAGAATGGCTCTTTTTGGGGATTATTTTCTCACAGCGGCCGGAGCAGAGGCCCACCGGTGAGCAATAGTCCAAGCTCGCGGGGCTCGGAGTGCACAACTTCAGTGTGAAGCCCCACCAACCAAGGGACCAGAGGTGTTTTGGAGGGCCTAATGGCATTTTGATGTTCATAAGCACAGCGGATGTGAGGAGGGCAAGGCGGTTAGGTGTGTGTGGGTGTGTGTGTGTGTGTGTGTGCTGGGTGGAGAGGAGAGGATCGGGGGGTTAGAGAAGGAGAGTCAGTAGAGGACTGTCAGCAGAGGACTAGCAGAGTTCTGACAGACAGAGAACGTGTTTTCTCATGTCACAGCTGATTACATTCACTCTGGAGTGGGAAGAGCAGGGAGGAGGCAGGGATGGTGGGCCGGGATGGGTTTGGGAAAGCTTCCATGTTGTTCCAGATGAAGGACATTCCTCCTAAGGAGAAACAAGAGTGGTACTGACTGTTAATTTAACCTGTTGGGTCCACTTTGACACAGTTTTGATGATTATAGTAAATACATTTTACGCTCCTCTGAAACCAGATCTGTTAGAGTTTGTCCAACTCCATCTAAAAACATACTGATTTGCATTGGCAAAGTTTTCGTATGATGTTCCTGGGTAATATTGAACTTTAAATGAATTTATTTAATCAGAAATACCATGATTATAATTTTGTGGTTGATTTCCAAAGCCGATTGCAATTTATCTCAATTATTATATATGAAAATATCAGAGCAAATCTCTATATAGCCTTCTTGTTATCTTCTGGAAGTCTTGCTCTCTCATACATCTTGAATAAAGCTCATCTACACCAAGATACATAGAAAAACCTGAAATCCTGCTTTCTTTTAGTTAACTTATTTCAGGAATTGTCCAGAAAGGTCTGAACAGGCAAAAATCCTCTTCACGGCCTTTTCACAATGAATGAAAAGAAACACAATCGTTAACATGCAGGCTCCACAAACTGGAAGATCGCTGTTTATCTCCTCCAACACATGCAATCAGTACAAATACAAGCCCAACTCTGTCATTTTGTGCCTCCTGCCGAGGCGTTGAGAGGAGTCACCGTGGTGGAAAATCACCTGTTTAGGTGTTGAGCACAGCCTTGCCTCTCCTTATTCCTGACTCTCCTTCGAACTGCCGTCCATATTACACCGCGTCAGAGATGAAGCAACAAAGCCTGCTCTCTTTTCACCAAGATTTACCAGAATAACAGAGCACCTGGAAGGGCTATCATTGAATGAAACGTGATGATAATATTTCAAATCAATCTGAAGGCTTTTCCAACAACCTATCACTCATGTAATGACACAGAGCAAAGCAGATTTTCAGGGGGACTCTGGCTGTGTTCGCCTGAGCAGATCACATTATCAGTGTGTTGATATGTGGCCTCTGTTTAACTCTGCCTAACTGAGCGTGTTGTCTTTCCTTCCTCAATCACAACATTTACGATCCAGTGTTTTCGCTAACACAGCTCCTTTAGTCGCAAACAAGCTGTTTTAATTCCTGTTTAGAAAAGAGGAGAAATTACTCAGTTTCATGTGATCACTCCTTAGGAAGCTTCTCAGCATGTTGCTCTGTAGGAAAAGGATATTTATCTGTTTCAGTCAATGTTAGCATAACGACATCGTAAGAATTTAAATGAGGAGATGCTTTCATGTAGGAGTTCAGTGCTTTACCATAATTAATACCATTTATATTCTAAAACTCAAGAAGCTTTAAAGTGCATTAAAATAAGACCAGGTGTCACATGACCCTCACTGGTATTAAGTATACATTACCACACTAATCAAACACATTTTGGATGTTGCAGCACATAATTTGTGGTTGTTAGGAACCAGAACTTATTCATTTCAGCAGGTAGCTGAAATTAATACATTTCATCTACCTGAATAAACACATAATATCCCTAAAATTACTTATTACTGACTGTTTTAGTAGTTTACGCACCAAATTTTATCAATGTGATAGTTTTGATGCAACTTCATAATTCAGCTTGTGATATTTTATGTGGTTTCAGTTGAGTGGGGAAAAAAACTAACTGTGATAAACTCGGAGCTTTGCTTTGAACATCCTAACATTTAATGTCTGGTGTTTCTGCTTTTGAACTTCAGTAAGATGAGTTATTAACAGTTTACCATAGTTTTACTTTCCACACAGAAAATAGAATGACTCAAATTTGAGTTTTCCTTTTTTTTTTCCAACACTAGAGATGTTCTTGGTTCCCAAAGGGCGTCCACTGAAACACATAAAAGACAATCTTGCGATTATTGAGGAAAAACTGGATGACTTTCAGACGAGAGGAGGCAATATCAATCACGGCCAATTTGAGGCCACCAACATGAAATATGATTTCATAAGACAAATGCAGTGTCATTCTTAATGTGCTTAACCTTTACTGTCAATGAAAAAGTATTGATCGCTCTGTGGCATTTTTTCATCATTTGATTTCAGAAAGTGTAATAATATATGGTGGTGGGATAAAATAAATAAATGGGATCTGTACTTTTGAAGAAAGCTGAATTCTCAGCAGAATGAGTTTGGAAAAGCTGGAACCATGTATTCTGTTTTAACTTTACAGTCATCCCAGTTGAGTTAAGTAGGCAACCAGTATGAGCTGCAGCCGGAAAACAGTGGTTTTCTTTATTCTACCGAGTATTCGGGAGGTCTGCTTTCTCTTCTCGGTCTTTGATCTACTTACTCAGTCTAATAAGGCTTCGCTCCACTACGGTACAACCAAATCAGCAGTGCATTTTCAGCCCCCTAATAAGTGGTTAGCTTGATTTATATGGGCAATCTGAGCAATGTGGCGGGCTCTACAGCCTCTTCTCAACGCAAGAAGTCTCTTTCTGCCACCACAGGCCAAACCAGATGAGTCCATTACAGCAGTGTGCAGATGGTCATTTTAACCTTCCTCTGCCTCAACAGTATCACTCTGTTAGAGTGTTATGAAGTAGGAGGATTTCTTAGTCGAAGTTTATTGAAGCGACAGACGATACAGTGATGCATAGCCTTGCTGCCCGGCTCTATTGTGAGAGCAGTGAGCGGGTGGGCTATTGCTGCGTGTCGAAGGACTAGACTCAGCCCGTGGGGAGCCCCAGAGGCCAGAGAAAGCACTTAGAGTGGTAAAATGGCCACTTATTCACAGCCTCCCTCCAGTTTTCACTGCTCCTCCCTACCCTGGAGCCTCCCACTGGGTCCAGGAGCACCAACCTCTGGGAAACATTTGATAAACTGCGTGGCCCTCTCTGCTGGACATCGTAGCGGTTTGCTTATTCTGTCCTGGGCAGCAAAACAGAAGAATGAAGTCGATTTTCTAACCTCTTCGAGGAACTTGTATTGTAGTCTAAATATGTGATAAAAAAAGAGTAGATGTTTTTCTGATAAATTATGTTTTTGCCCTGTGCAGCTGAACCCCCTGGCTAGCCAGGCAGCGGTGGCAGCAGCAGCCGCTATGGGGTCCATCGCTGGTTCTCAGGTGTTTGGCAACACCCTCTCAAACCTGCAAGGAGCCACTGGGCAGCTTGTCACAAACGCACAAGGACAGGTGAGTGTAATACCCAACGATTACAGAGACATACAAAAATATGCCCCTGAACTTCTGCACATTTTTTAATTAAAAAGCACATAGCCGTGTTGTATTTTATTGATCTTTTATTGAAATGATTCTTTTAAAGAACTGAATAATTGCAAAGTGGATGGAAGTGTTGAATTTTTATTGAATTTACTTTTAAGCCAGGGTGTCCAAAATGCAGCCATGGGACTTTTTATGGCCCCAGGACTGGTTTTGTGTGATTCCGAACTTCAATTCAATGATAAATTTGGTAACCTGATTTTTTTACGTTGGAAAAATATTCAGCTTTTTATAACCACAATTTTATAATAAGTAGCCATGTAACCATGTTTATCTAGACTGAAAAGACAACTTTGTTGCACCAAACCAGTTTTATCTCATTTATTAAACTTGGCTAAATATAGCAAGCATTTTGAAAGAAAATCACACAAATAATTTTCCTAAACAAATAATAAATTTGTTAAATTTTGTCTGCAGCTCCTCCAGAGTTACCCCAGGCCTTTTGGCTGCTTTTCTTTTTGAAGCCTGACCTGTCAGTTACATTTTCTTGGTTTTTATTAGGTCAATTCACATGTCAATTCTTTTATATGTTTCACAATTTTGTAATAGTGAAAATTCACAAAAAAAATATATAGATACAAATTCTCACTTTTTCATTTTGCACTAAAGCAAATTTCTGAGTTTATCGAGTTTTCTGAGTTTTTGACGATTTTTATCGAACAAAAATCGTCAAAAATGTTGGGCTTAAGTTATGCTAACCCCAATCTGCAGATGGCGATATTTCTCAATGTCAAGTTTATTGCCTGTGATCAATATGGTAAGTATAAAAAAATAAGTTCTTTAAAAATAAAATGTTTTTCTGTCCAGTTTGTAAGTTTGTGATGCCTTTCCTTATCAGTTTTTTTTAAAATGTAGATTTTGGAAAGGATCTACATATAATCAGCGATTTACAAAAATCACAAGAAAAAGTCAAAATCCAGAAGGAAATCTGGATTCTGTGCATCATTTTGTATCAAATGATGCAAAGTTGGATTGATGTCAACGTAAAATGGCTTGAATACAAATACAAGTTAACCTTTCATATTTTTATTGGCAAAACAAAATAAAGTCATGTATCTTTTTCCTTCCTTTATGTTAGAATGTCACATAAAATCCCAATAAAATATATTAAAGTCTGTTTTGAAAAATTTTAGTTTCACTAGGCAATGTAAATACTTCTTAAATAAAACAGTTAAAGCACCAAAAATATCTTGTTATATACTTCATTACCGTCCATCCGTATTGCATTCCTGATCTTTCTTCATTGATTTCTCACGGTGAGTTTCTGTGCTGCCTTGAAGCTGTTTGTCCACAGTCTGGCTGCCACCTCTCCATATATTAAGCATTTTGGGAATAAACAAACCCTTCCCTCTCTTAACCGCATGCGCCTGTCAGAGTAAAACGCTGACCTTGTCATATTTAAGGGTGGCTGCAAAATTGTTCCATCAGTAGCCAGAGGCTTGAACGATGATGCTTGTCATTGTTCGGCTCTATCTAATGAATCATCTTATCTCAGGTGCACAGTGCTCACATTAAAGCGGGACTGTGTGGACATTGTGCCCTTTTATGCCACTTTCTCTTATTTATAATAACTGCTGCTTTATTGTGTTACACTTGCACTGTCCTCATCATGTCGACTTTGCAAAAACAAAACGACACTAATCCAGCTTGAGACATTTTAGAGTGATAAAACACAAGTAAACTGATTGTTTTTAAATCGGACCCTTCAGGGGTGCGTTCACTGGTCTGACCTCGTAGGGAAGTATTGTCCGAGAAGGAGAGCTTGATCCTAAACATGGCTAATGAGACAGTATGGACTTCTCTGGCTCACAAGGTGCCTGGAGCGCTGGGAACAGATCACTGAGGATATGGACTTGACGGCATGCTCTGTGCTTTTGTAGCGTCTTGGTGGCTGACACTTCCTGACATAATCAGGTCACAGAGATGGTCAAAGCCCTGGGGTACAGCCTTTGCTCCCCACCTCATTATTCCACTGCATTATTCAGACCGAGGACTCTGAAATATCCACTCCCCTATCAGAAGGTCCTGCCTCTCCCGTCCCCTGAATGCAGGATATTATACACAACTCACGTAAGACAAATTAAGGTTTGTGCCTTCTTTCAGGGTCTTTTTCTATTCATTCAAGGTGTAGTTTGATTACAATTCAGGGGGCCATCTCTCTCATCCTTGCGCTCCACGTGTAAACAATCACTTTTCCTTGAATCTGAACCATGGTGTGTCGTCTTTGTTCACTTAATTTCCTCTACTGTGCTGTCAAAAGACCTTTTCATAAGCAAAAGCTTTGAGAACCTTGAAAAGTGTCAAGACTGATGGGCCTTTGGAGTTCAGTTTTAAACCTTAATTATATTGGCCCGAGTTTTTCTTTTTTTTTTTTTTTATTCTCCAAGGAAAATCAATGAGGCTCTTTTATCCTCACAGCCTCTACAGCAGTGATTAAGACTGCAGATAAAAGCCACAATTATTAAGTCACTCTCACTCTAAAGATACTTTTTCTTTTTTACAAATCACAATTTTTTTCTCTCTCTTTTTTGCAATGTAAAATCTTTCTTTTCCTTCAGGTTTTGCATCCAATTACTTCTATATTTGGAGCAATGACACTGAAGGCCTATTTCCTCTCTAAACTGAGCAAAACCAGGTGAAACAACCTTGTATCAGCATGTATCAGCTTTGTGCATGAATATCTCCTCTTATTTATTCTCTGCGACCTGTAGCCAGGTTTAGGGCAGATAATTCTACTAATGTTGAAAGCAACACACTCACAGGTTGACTCATACAACAGATAAAGTTAAACTCCAACACAAGGTGATCTGGAGCCTCCAGCCTTCAGATCAACTGTAACCGATGAACAGATGTTTACCTTTTTTTATCCTGCTGCAAACATCAATCAATAAACTCTCTATTGATGAGAGTTTGTGAACATTAACTTACAAGTCTCCAGACAGATATTCAATTGAAGTTATTTCTAACCAAGGGTGTCCAATGTGTGGCCCGGGGACCATTTGTGGTCCTTGGTCTGTTTTTGCGTTCCCCAACTGAACGGCAAAGTGATTTCAAAAATGAAATCACTTTGGCAAACTCATTTTTTTATGTTGAAAATGTTTTGAGCATAACACAAAATATTCACTCCATCCATCCATCCATCCATCCATCCATCCATCCATCCATCCATCCATCATCCATCCATCCATCCATCCATCCATCCATCCATCCATCCATCCATCCATCCATCCATCCATCATCCATTCATTCATTCATTAATCCATCAGTCATCAGTCTTTCCATTCGTCTATCTTTGCAAACATCCATGGATGCAGCTAATGGATCCATGGATCCATTAGCTGGATGGAGGGATGACCATCCAGTCATCCCTCCATCCATTTATCCTCTGGAAGTTTTTGATATTGTTTTTGCAAATTAAACACTGATCACTGCAGAAGTATTGTCTGTTAATTCAAAATGAATTTCTGTCTTTCACTGTAAAAAATTTGGCAAACAATGTAAAATGAAAATTCAAAACAATATTTAAAATTATGAGAATTTGGCCACACTGTTGTAATTAAAATGCTCACCATGGCATGTCCTGAATAAAACAAGTGCAGCTCAATGTCTCAGGGTTTTTTATTTTAAAAGAAATAATTTACATTTTATATTTTTAACCTTCTAATTAGTAAAAAGAGAAAGAATCAGGAAGCATTCTCTCTCTGACATATCCCTGCAAGGCAGCTGTTTTATTTTTTTAATTTGCTCAGATTTTGAGAGCAGACTGAAGCTTAAAATTGCAGTGAGAACTTGTGTGTTGACTTTCCAAACATTTTTCCTCTCTTGGGTCCCAATTCACCACATGAACAGTGGAGGAGAGAAAATGGGCAGAGATATTGCCTGGCGACCATGGCTAAAGACACAGATTGCCCCGGCTGGAGAGATGAGATGACATTTCTCTGGAAACAAGAGCAGCATAATCTTAATGAGTTCTGCTGGATGGAGAGAGGCACGTCTCTCACACATGCCATCCTATGAACCGGAGCTGAGGCAAACACAGGAAGTGAAAAAACATGCAAAAACATGGAAGATAAGTAAGGATATTTACTTAGCAAAAAATGAGAAAGAGGTCCTGGAGGCTGCTTATTTATGAAATAGTTGTGGGAGGAAATTGCTGCATCATAAACCCACAATCATATTTGGGGATGGAAATTACTCCATGCCTTTATCAAATTCCCTGAAGAGAGTTTCCTGCTGGTTGTCAAAGTGTGCTACAGACTTAGAATAAGAACATGTAAAAGAGAGAAACGGCCTCTTAGCATAATATCGCTTGGTGGTGGTATTCATCCTGCCCCTGGTGCTGCCCTTTCCCCTGTCCTTTTGCACTTTATTCAGGTGCGTGTTAAAAAATCCTTTCAATTCTTTTTTGAATAAAAATAATCTGATCGTCTCAACGGCTATCGCTCCTGCAGCTCTTAGCAAACATCATATTATATGCTTGTCAAGGAGAGTAGAAATGACAAATGTACTATAATCACTAATGAGTCCTATCAACTTTAAAACCATTGATTTCTTTTACACTTCAGTAATTACATTTTTTACTTAGATAAAACTGGCTTTGAAGTACAAGGCTTTTGTATGTCAACATTTTCAAAATCTGTTTACTAAAAATTTGAACCAATTTGGAGGCTTTGTTGGAGAACTGCATTAAAAAGGCAAGTTTTAATCATCTGTAGCCAACATTTCATGTAAAGTGGTTGTGTCACAAACCAGTGGTGATTCTTTATACAATGAGAAAGATAGTAATAAAACATAAAACTCTATATAAAAACTCAATAAAAATCTGCTTTCATTATTCAGAAAGAATTTTCTCCAGTTTTGTTCAAATTTAAATAGGATTTGTATTTAAAGCCTACTTCCATATGAACAATTTCACATATTTTGTTCTACAATTTGTGAAGCTACACCCTAATCTGCCAACTGAAAAAGGTCTAAATAACTTCATTTTTATATTTTGAATAACACAAAACTTTGGCCTCATTTATGTTTTAGGGCGTGTTGGGCTCTTTTAACATCAACCTTCACAAATGATGCTTTCTATACGCTTAATTTACTAATTTTGTTCAATGTAAGTTAACAATGTTCATAATCATTACATATGAATGTAATGTTGTTTGTTGTCTGAATGTTTTAATGAATAAAATTCAAGTTTTCATCAGGATGAAAGGTTTGGCTCAATATCTGTAATTTGAATAGCCTGAGATTCATCAACAGTAGATGTTATGACTGTGCTTGAACATGTAAAGCTATGTTGCCCTTTCCTTTATCTTTCCTCCATCCAGGATTCATTCAGTTACTTAATGTCTTCTCACTGTTGCTTTGAAAAGTCAAACTTAAATTGTTAAACTCTCAGTCAATAAAGCAGATTCTGATTCTGAAGTATTCACGGATTTAAATTTATTTTTTTAATATTACCAGCAATTACCAGTATTGATTCACAAAACAAAATTTAATTCACAAACGTCTTTAACTTGCAGAAACAATGAGGTGAAGACTGCCTCCCTAGCAAACTCTGACAGGTCCCTCCTCTTAGAAATCCAGCCTAACTGGAGCAGGGTGACGCAGCCATAAAACATCTGTGTGGATATTCAGGGGCCTCGGCAGGTTTGGGACGAGCACAGAGCTGTCAGGTTCCCGCTCCTTTATTATGCTTATAGAACAACCACTTAGTCCAATGATGATGAATAATTGAGCGGAACAAGTTCTGTGCCACGGTGGCATGCAAAGTGGGATCAGTGGGACTCTGGAGACACGGGCGTCAGGCAGGGCAATAAAATATGCTAAGTGGCAGGAGCGCATTACAGGGAGTTTGGAAAGCCGGAGCAGAAAGAGGGAGCGAGAGAGATAAATTATCTGTTCCCTAATGCGAAGCAACATAAGCAAATGAGCCGTGGCAGGGATGAATTACACATCATCGGCCCACCTTTCTTGCACAGATCCCTCCCTATTATGTCAAAGACACGAGAGGAAGAGGAGAGGGGGGCCATACTCTGTGTGCTGGCAGAGAGCCTTGAACTGAAAGAGAACGAGTCCAAGACTTTGCTATTTTTTAGCACAAGCAGCTTTCGCCTTGTTTCCAAACAACAGAATTTAAAACGACGGCGCCTCGTCCGTGTGGAGTAGCTCTCTGGCGTAATGAGGCGTGGTGGAGGAACACTGCCAGCAGGGGGGCCCGGGTGACGGCCGCTGCCCAGAACCAGTCCCCAGATGACATTAACCTTCATCATAGTGAAGAGGCGCTAAGTCCCCCCTAAAGCGCCACTCCCGGCTACACTCTGGCAGCTCTGAGAGCTAAAACGTTGCAGTGACACTCTGCCACCCCCTTTGATCTGCCCTTCCTGATTACAGCCACTGAAGAGAGGAGAGGAGAGCGTGGGGTGAGGAGGGGGCTGAAGTACCCCTGGGACCCTGAGAGTTGGATTAGAGACACAAGGTCCTGTCTCTCTCTTCTTCTTCTCTCCCTCTTATTGTTTCTTTGCACTTGTTCCTGGGTGAAATCGGGGGTCTGTGTTTCTCAGCAGCCTCACTCCAGAAACAGACAAAAACACTTCAACACACACGCACTCTAAAACACACACATCCTTGCTGATGTCAGCCTGGAGATGGATAATACAGTCAGTGGTGTGCACCATCACACACACAGGTATTCAGCGCTGACCTTTGCGATGCGCTCCCAGCAGTCTGCTTTGGCTTCACTTGCTCCAGCCTGTAAAACCACATCAGTGACAGATGATCAGAGGACACTTCTGCATCTTTCTTTCTCAAAGTCCCACTGCGCTGAACCAATGTGCTCTGATTAGCCTCATTAAATGCTCTAAATGTCCGACTCATTTCTGATTTAAAGTAATAATACTAATAATAATCCATTTTCTTTGATACCTCCAGTAGCGTTTAGCCTCTCTGATCTTCCTGTTTTTTTAAAACCACCCAGCTGATTTTGTCTCCGCTCTGCCCCCTTTGTAGATAATTGGAACAATCCCACTGATGCCCAACTCTGCAGGGCCCTCCAGCCAATCAGGGGGTGGCAACCCAGCACTGCAGGTACAGCCAATTACGCCTCAGCTTCTGACCAACGCTCAAGGCCAGATCATCGCCACAGTGATCGGCAATCAGATCCTGCCTGTCATCAACACCCAGGGAATCACGCTGTCACCAATCAAGCCAGGACAGCAGGTACCATACACACTCCTGGAGGAACATGCTAACACACACATGAAGGCAGCTCGCCTGCAGAGCAGCCGGTTACGCTCCTAAACTCCCAAAACTGATCAAGGGCTGGCTTTAAAACTGTGGAATGAGCAACACCTAGTGGAGTTTTTTGTTTATTCATTATTATGGCCTGATTTTAAAAGTGCTGTTCCTTGCAAAAACATTCATTCATTCATTTCATACACTGCAAAAACAAAATCTTACAAAGTATTTTTTGTGTAGTTTAAACTCCAAACATCTTAGTACACTTGAAATAAGACAAACCTAACTTCCATGTAAGTTTTTAGAAAGATAAAAGAGCTTGTTTTAAGTCAATAATTACTTGATATTGATGAAAAAGTATTAGTCATTAGTGACATATTGTACAAGTAGAATACTTCTTCATCAATGTTAAGGAATTATAAACAAGCTTCTAAATCTAGCTGAAAAGTTAGTTTTATTTTATTTCAAATCCACAATCAGTAGATGATAGAAATTCTCCTTTTGTTGTGTCATCAATACATTTTTGGGCAATTGTTTCAAGTTTATTTAAAAACAAAACAAACCTGGAGATTACATAATAATTAACATTTACATATAAATGTAAATTGCATAGAAAAACTCTTCATAAAGGAGAAAATGAGATAAACAGTTGTTTGCAATTTGTTGTTCATTAGTTCTGACTTTAAGTTGATAAAAATTAGGCTGGTTCCTAAGATACTGTAACAAACAAATCGACTAAATAGTATTTGCAGACCCATGTGATGTGTTTGGGTAAATAAATTGTTAAACTTTGAAAAATAAAAATAACATCAACAAATTAAAAGAAGTCCACAATATTTTTACAGTATTCCTTAAGCAGTACTGTAAAATTGGAGGGGAAGTCGAACTGTAATCGCAAATTAGATTTTTATTTGGAGAGATGTTGAAAACAACGTATCAGAATTATGCGATACGTGGCAAGTTTTGTGGTTTCAATGTGATAAAATGTGAAAATAAACATTTTGCAGGGAATTGTATTCCCCACTTACACACTTATTTGCATCATTTCACCTATAAAAATGTTTTTTTGGTGAAAAAGAAGAATGCTTGCCTCTTCCAACTTGTGTCTGTGCATATTTGTCAGTAAAATATTTGTGAAGTCTCACTGAAACTTATAAAACTTTGCAGACTTCCCAAAAAAAACAAACTAAAGGGTAAAAACACTTTTCATCACCTCAGTTAAAGCTCAAACCTTCCTGCCTATGTTTTCCAGTGCTCTTCTCCTTCAGAAATACTCAAAAGCCTCCTGGTTTGTCCTCTTTGACCCAGACACTATTTTTCACTGCTTTATGCAGGCTGCATGAAGAACTTGCAGTTTTGTGTTTTTGAAGAACTTCCCCTCCCAACTTTCCAATCTATATGCTGCATAAGATGCACACCCGCTGATGCATGGATGCTGGAAATGTTATTGACTTGATAATGAAGATGTCAGAGCAGAATTACAGGGTAAAGGTTCACATTGAAGGCCTCTGCAGTGCAGAATGGATCAACTCTTTCTGAAGATGGACACGTAATTGTGGCACCCGAAACGGCAGATCATACTCTTGAATGAATTAATGCATTTGTAATAATGTTTATGCTCGTGTCTGCACTTCAAAGCCGGCGTGTACACATTGTTCCACGGGCATAATTTACGGTTGTCAGAGCCTACAGTCTAGAATATTTCCAGTGAAGCTAGATAATTCTCCGAGCCTGTCAACAGTCCTGACAGTGTGTGCATCACTGCTGACACCCCTCCACCACCACCACCATCCAAACAAACACATGCCACAGAGAAAATAATTAATGGCAAAAGAGGAGAAGAGAAACCAGCCCAGTTTATGGTTTAGACAGATTTTCTTTTCTTTTTTTGCTTCTAAAGTAAAGACATGCCGTCTTGATCTTGTAAAAGCAACTCAAATGTGCATAAAACATAAAAATACATCAGTTTTTGCCATCAGTGCACATAGCTGGCATTTCATGAATTATGTTTCATATGAGGATTGCTGCGTCCAGACGTTTTCTCCCCACATTCAGGCTCCTGTTACAAGCGACACCACAAGCCTGATGAGAAAAAAAACAAGATTAATTGACAAGAGCTTCTTTTCCTATTTCTTTAACCAGCTTTTCTCTGTAGAGAAAATGGATTTAAAAGCACAACACAGACAGAAGTACTCACAGCAATAACCCAGTGGAACTACATTCATCATCATCATTATTAAGTACAGGGTAGCACTCATTATATTCAGCATCTAAGTGGCTAATTTAGCACCATAATGGCATTATTATTGTAAATTGTTATTATGATGACGATATGTAACAGGAGTAATGTTTATCTGCACCACAAACTGCCGACACATCGCGTTGTGTTTGTGTGTCCAGCTGCCTCAGGCTCAGCAGGGTCAGACGGGTCCTACGTCGTCTCAAGCCAACCTGCTCCACATGCCCCACAGACAGAGTCCTCTGCACCAGGCCTCTTCCTCCTCCTCCACCTCCTCATCTTCGTCGGCTCTCAGCGTGGGGCAGCTGGTCAGCAGTAAGTGTCCAACGCAACTCACAGAGAAACAAGAATGTTTTCAACACCAGCTCACCATAGTTATATCAGTACTAAATGTTTGTCGCAAAATATGTTTATATTGCAACCATGAGTAAGTTTTATCTGAATTTTAGGTGTCAAAACCAGAACAAAGGAATAGATCGCTGGCAGTGAAACTTTGACAAATCAGAAAAGTGTGAAGTGCATTTTTAGTTAGTCCCTCGGGTCAGTAATCAAGCTTATTGATAGATTGGATAGGAAGCATCTGTGAACATCAGTTTTAAAATCCTGACCATGAATGTATTAAGATTTTGACTTATTACATGGGAAGAAGTGTTTTGTTTTTTTATCAACCAAGTTTAAATGTTTAAAGTTTTACTTTTTAAGCCTTCTGTTGCTCAGTTATCTGTATGAAAATTATATTTTCAAATTGAATACATTTATTTTAAATGACCTAACCTAAATTTTCATGATTGCTATGATTGCTACTAACACTTTCAGATGCAGACGAGACTAAAGAATTTGTTGCTCTGACAAAAATTAATATCTTAAAATAAGAGCACATTTATTACTGATAAGGTGATTTAGTTGTCATCTCCCAGGATTGTGGAATATAAAATATAATAATTGAATCCACTTAAAGGGAGCGAGATGACCACATAAATCTAAAAAGACTGTATTTAAAACAAAACATAATAATTTAAAATAGTAATGATAATGTTTGTAATTCCAGTCAACCCTCAAAATCCTTGAAGGTGATCTAACTTTATAGACGCTCCTTGCAGACAGCTTTTGAATGATTGTTTTATTTCTTCCTGTTGACTGTCATTTCTGTGGTTTATTAAACTATCCAAAGTGGCGTTTGATATGTATAATGAACAAAAGTTTCATTCTCCTGATGCGCTGGCCTTTGGCAGGGGCTTATAAATCATTGGAGCTCAGCCTGTCAGCAGGCAGCTACTGCCTTTAAAAACTCGGTTTTATTCAGATAAATGTTATTTGTCAGAGTCGATTCTCCTAAAGTCCATGTAAACTCATTTTAAAGGCCGCCATAGTTCCACTGAATTTAATAAAAAAAAACAACAAGTCACCATTGATCAACTTGTTGTGGACATTGTGTTTAGTTTATGTTTCCTGGTGCCCTGGAAAACATCTTATAAACCATTTTGGTCTGCACAAATCTTTACCAGCCAGTTTTTCTTTTTCAGTAAATAGGATTAATGCTTTACACTGAATATGAACCACATCACTTCCTCTCAATATCATTTACAGTCATTCAAAGTAAAATCCTGTTAGAGTTGGAGAAAATGAAATGTGTACTTATACAGACAACATTCCTGAAATGAATTGAAAAGCAAAGAATGTATGTTGACAGGAAAAACTAAATCATAAACAAGATGCAGGGAATATTGATTTTGTGTTTTTTTTTTATTCTTGGCTCATTATATTCTCAAGAAAGTCACCTTATGATTCCTGATGTGATCAACTAACACTATTACATGTTTTATGTCCAGTTTTAACTTATCCACAGATTTCTCTTCTTTGCATGAAAAAAGGCTGAAACTGAAACACAATTTAATCAGGATTTATTTTGGTTTTGCTGAATACAGATTTAGAAATTTGAACATGAGCTTCACCAGCACAAGTTCTGTTTATTCGCCACTTTTTTTTTTACATTTTCTTTATTCTTTCTGAAAGCAAGACATATTTACTTTAGAAAAAAAACAATTTCTCACTTACACCAACTCTTAATTTAGTTTCACCTGATAATATCAGCTGTAACTGGCCTCTTGAACATCCACCAAAGCAAAAACTTTTCAATGTTAAATTATCTCAAATTATTAAGAGAATCAAGTTCAGATCCTAAATACTGTCATCATTAATCTTCTAATAACACATCAATGTTATAAACTGTCCAGATCAGCTTAGGATATTTTTAAAAAATTGGTATCTGCATCCCAAATAAAAATTAACTTTAAATGCCTGTTGTAACAGGCATTTAAAGGACCATGCAATTACGTTATAACGGACTGAACTCCAGAGCTTTTCCAATCATTTTCATCACTCATAGTACGCTCGGTGGTTTTGGTTGTGTGCGGTTTTTATTTCAGTTTTATTTATTGTTTTTCATTGATTTATGTTGAATATTTAAAGTATCTTCCAGTACCAATGTGGAGTGTTCTTTACTAAATTATAGCATTGGCGTGTGAGAGGGTGAACTTCCATTATTATGTCATTATCAAAATCTATCAAAATGGTCTCATTACAAAAATCTTTATTGCAATAATTATGAGGGCGATTTATCATCGAGAAGAATTTGTTTTTTTGGCCTATGCCAAAGAATCATATTCTGATAAGGCTTACTTTTTTAAAATGTCTCTGAACTGTTTGGGGGTTTAATTTTTTTGTAAGATTAACTTAAAAACATTTTTTAGATTATTCTAAGAAGCCTTAGTCAGTATAAATGAGCAGCTTGGTTCAAATCTTTTAAGTCGTGTTTGAGCCGTGACCTAATATCTGACGAATAATGTGGATCCAGAGGCTGGACCACTGGAGAACGGCTTCCATTAGTCTTTCAATCTACTAAGTAAATAGCCTCCACTGGGAATGATGAAGAAATGCTCATCACAGTGGAGATGATGGGACCAGAAGAAGCTGTGAGTGCTCTGAGTCTGCAGTCGCCCCTCATCCTCGTGGCTTTCACACGTCTGGAGCTGCATCGCATATGCTGCGCGTCACTTATGAGGCACAACGAGATGGCAGCCTCATAGATTTTTGCTTAAATACGCTTGGAGGAGTTCTTTAATAATTCATTGATAATGACCAGGATGAATTATTCAGAGGCACAAACTTTGCTTTGGTAAGCAGGATGCCAGGGCACCTGACATTGATGTACAATGTGAAATCACTTTTTATTAGCAGGGAAATTATTTTAAAAATGCTTCAGTGAAAGTTTACAGACCTGCATTTATTTCTTTGGTGTATTTTCTGTGTTTGTGCCGGAGCGTACTTGCTTTGAACCATTTTCACTCCAGGTCATACTGAAGTAACAGCTTTAATCTGAATCTGAGAGAGTTGACTTAAGAATAGATACGTATTTGTAGAGGTCTGTAATTTAGCACATTCTTTCTATTGAGAAAAAATAACAGTCGTGTGTTTATGTCCATATGCTCTGCTTTACAGTAACATACAAGATTTACACTTTAAAGCCAAAGCTATGAAAGCCTGTATTCACACCTCACATAAATCCACTCTTCAAAACATCTCTCAGATGTGTGAGGTTTACAGCAAAGAGAAATAACAAGTTCTGACCCAGAGCAGGACTATTTTTTAAGGTTGTTTAGAGACCATCATGATCGCACACGGCGGCGCGTTCGCCTCATTCACTCTGGAAAATAAGATAAGCGATGGGGGAGCAGAGGGCTAATAAAATGAGATGCGTGCGTTTGTGTTGCAGACCCGCAGACTGCCCCCAGTGAGGTGGACGGGGTCAACCTGGAGGAGATCCGCGAGTTCGCCAAAGCATTCAAAATCCGCCGGCTGTCTCTGGGCCTGACACAGACCCAGGTGGGCCAGGCGCTCAGCGCTGCCGAGGGGCCGGCATACAGCCAGTCCGCCATCTGCAGGTAAGAGAAAACGCAAAAAGAAAAGACAAAAAGATGAACAAGAAAGCTTTGGTTTTATTTCTAATTCTTCTGTCCTGATTCTGTCAAATGATGCAGTGCAGCGTCAGTGAGCTGTCAGGTGCGCTCGCCTCTCTAATCTGTCTTCACACAGACATTATTAAGATATTAAACACATAATTGACCAACATGGCTCTCCTCACCATTCCTGCTCTCCATTCCCTCACCCACTGACAGCCTGGTGTTACTTATGCAAAATACATACACAAGTATTACCAGAAGCACTTAAAGCATTTAATAATTACTAAGGCACATTGCTGCTTCCTCTGCCTGAACATGAGGGAGCTTGACGGCAACGATCTGTTAATAAGATTCTCATATTTTACTGCCACTGTGAGTACAGTTTAGCCATAAACGGGGCATTATGTATTCATGAGGCAATCATAAAATCTGTGTTTCATTCGTCCTGTTTTTCTGCTTCACTAACGTTTTGCATGAAGAAGCCAAATAAGCCACATCTGACTGTCAGGTCGGAATAATTGGGCTACATGGCTTCATAAAATTCCAGAACTAAATAGGAGAGTAATTTTCCTTACATTGCACAAAGTATGCTTTAATATTTATACTGAAAGTTAGCAGTGAAAGCATGTGTCTTTTCCATCAGTAATTCTGATTCCCTATCTCTTTTTAATGCGCTGCGCTGATAACCTGTGATGTTTAGGTGACGCTGCGCCGTCACGCACCTTTAAAACTTTCATCACATCAACATCAAACAGCCGATAAAAAGTGAAATAGTGCATCAGGCCCAGACTAATGTTTAAAGTTGAAAAAAAAAACATAAAATATTTAGAGACAGACATAATTCAAATATTTATAACATACATTAAAATCCATTAGCTTCAAAAATAAACACTGTTACGCATGTTGCTAAGAGGTTTTTGTTGTTATTTTTATTTTGTTTTTGTTGTCAGTATGACATCAGACATGACATTCTGATGTTTTAAGAAGAATCAGGGGAACTTTACATGCTTTAGTTTAGTTAACATCAACATAGACATGGAGTTTGAGGAGAGGCACTGTAGCTCTGGGGCTCCGGCTCTGAAC
This sequence comes from Poeciliopsis prolifica, assembly GCF_027474105.1. Lineage (NCBI taxonomy): Eukaryota > Metazoa > Chordata > Actinopteri > Cyprinodontiformes > Poeciliidae > Poeciliopsis > Poeciliopsis prolifica. The sequence goes on from NW_026562387.1 coordinate 14,114,439, forward strand.
CCAGACAGCCAACACACACTGACAGATGCTTCCATCTTGTCTGTTTTCATTGCTCAACATGTTTCCAGGATCTTTATTAGTTTTTCTAAACAGGCACTTTTTGCTCAAATAAAGGCCGACTGAAATATGGTTTGATTCTACAGAAATTTATGATATTTAGTGCAACTTAAAGAATAACTATTTTGCACCTTCAAGTTCAGATTTAGAAATATCAATTATGGTATCCAGCTTCATGTTAAGAATTTGTTGATTACAACAAAGTAGATTGCTCCAGGAACCCTTAAAACCATAGAGATTATTAGTTGGTAAGTACTGTAACTTTTTTGTGATACTTTTGCAGATTAGACTCAATACAGTCCAAGATCAAGATAAACTTTATTGTCCCCAAGGGGGAAATTTGGAAATTGGAAAGAAAAGTACAAATACAACTGACAAAAATATGAAAATAACAACATTCATGACACAAACATAGGTTACTACAGTCTGTGTGTGGGTCTCGCAAGTCAGGTCAGCAAGGAATGCTTTAGCCTTTCTTTTGAATGGTTCCTTAGAGCTTGGGAAAAACGTATTCTTTAGTTTAGCTGCATATCTTCACTGCGCCGTTCAGTCTGAAGGGCGAGGCTCTTCAACCAACAGAGAAAAGAAAACATTAAAATCGACTCAACAAAACAACATTAAAACTTTTCAATTTCTAATAAAAAATACCGTGAGCATTAGCACAGAGCAGAACTGTATTAGCTGTAAAGGTCAAGTTGTTGTCAATATTTGTACCAAAGAGTTTGTAATCTACAACCTGGACAGCCAGTCTATGGATGAAAACTAGAGGGCACTGTGGAGGATTCTTCCTATAATCAACTGAACATTTCTTAGTTTTTCTGACTTTGATCTGCAGAAATGAGCGTTCAACCCAATTATATGTATCAATTATATTCACTTATTATCAGCGACATCAGTAACGCATTAGTTAGTAACGTGTTACTGACGTCAGACCACTTTTTTCAGTAGCGAGTAATCTAACGTGTTCCTATTTCAAATTCAGTAGTCAGATTACAGCTACTTTTCGAAATCACAGGTGGCAGAGCATTGTTGTTATTATCAGCTGCTGAAAATAATTAAAATAGTTACTTTTAATGTAACTTAGTTTTCAAATCAAGTAATAAGTAATCTAACTAAGTTACTGTTTCAAGGAGTAATCAGTAGTCAGATTGAAGTTATTTCTCCAAAGTAACTATGCCATCACTGCTTATTATGGACATAAATGTGATGATACTTCTACGGAGAAGTTAAATATCCAAACTAAATTCTGCCAGGACTACAAAAAGTGTTCTAATAAGGCCTCCTTGGCATGTTTAATCAAATATTAGCAGGTGTGTATGTAAAACATTTGAGACAATATGGAGAAATTAAAGTCACACTAGTTTACCTATTTGTTGCTTAAAAATATTCATTTTATTGTTTTCCACCAAGAAAAAAAGCTTCAAATAAATTATCAAAAGCCCACATTACCACAGCATGTGTGACAAGAACTGTCAGGGATGCAATTAAATAAAGGTTTGCCATTCACCTAAACTATGAGAAAGACAAAAATTAAATAGTTGGTTGATGCATTTGAGTTTTTGTACTACCCAGCAGGCAATTTTAAGTAGTTTATACCCATAGTTTTCTTATTATTGTTATCAACAGTTAAACTCAGGTGACTGTAGATTCTGACTCTCTCTCTGTTCACAAATGTTACTTTTGGTTTTGGTTGAGACTTCCTCCAGATTTAGTTTGTCTAAACCTTCACAAATGAGAGCTGAATCTGAGTTGATGATGTGTATTGATGATTCAAATAGTTTAAACATGTTTTGGGATAGGAACATTTTAAAAATGACACTTCTGAAATACTGAATCTTAGATGTTTTTGTTTGATTTTCAGTGTAAATAACTTAGTACACTTGAATTAAGACGAAACCACTTTATAAGAAGCTTTTCAAGAAGATGCAGGAGCTTGTTTTAAGTTAGTAATTTCTGAATATTACTGACTGGCAGATTATTTCACTTAAAAAATCGGAAAAATGTCTAGTGCTTTTTAATCTATGGTAAGTAAATATTGACTTAAAATAATCTCCTATATCTAGCTGAAAACTAAAGTTATTTTTAAAAAGTTTGGTCTCAATTCAAGTAATTCAAGTATTTACAACTAGATCAAAAACACCTGGTAAGACTTTGCAGTGAAAAACAGATAAATACTGGAGTCTCTTCAAGGCCGCCTTAAAAAATAGATTTTTCACAGCTGAAAAATTACACTAAATTATATAACTGAATTACAATTATTACTCAAACAACAGGAAAGTCAACCTATTTAATTCAGTTATCGAAGTCAGCTAGCATTCAGGTAGCTTCTTGCTTTGGTTTTAAACACCAGATGCAGTAATGACCAAACACTCCTTACAAACCTTTGGACTGAAATAGGCCCGGCTCCTGACACCCCGCCCTTCCTGATACTCTAGAGGGGGGAGTGTGCTCCCCAGCTGAGCAGCTCTCAGCTCATTTTAGTATCTGCGGTTCCTGTTGATCCATAAAATGTCCTGTCTCCAGTGACTCTTCATATTTACTAATGTATTCCCTCAGAATGGAGCCCTGCTTTTTCCAGTGTTTAGGACGGGAGGATGGGGTTATAAATAATACCGCCTGTCGACGACGAGAAATGCACCGATGAGGTGTAGGAACAGAGGAAGTTCATGCATGCATGGGCATCTCGCCCTCAGCTCACCTCATCATAAAAAAAAGGCTTTTTTAGTTTGTTTGTTCCTCAGAGAGCACAGCTTCAGTGTGGCTTTCTGCTGTTTCTGGAAGAGCCGCTTTACGGAAAGCATTTCTAAATTCTGGAGGAGGAGTTACTTTACAAGAACAAAACTATGCTTTTATCAACTGAAGTTCATTGATGAGTCTATTTGCTGGTAAATTCTGAAAATCTAATGTCTTTTTATTTGAAAAATGTCTGAATATTTGTCATCGTTAACGGCAGCATCCCCAAGAAACATTACTACAAGATTTTTTTTTTGTTATTTTAATTTAAAAATAACAAAAAAATGTGTCTTTCTATCAGATTGTTTATTGTGACAAAAGCAAAAAGACAGTCTGACAGGGATTGTTCATTTTGTAATTTTCTTCCTCTCTTGGTTCCAGGAGAGCGCCAAAGCTTTTCAGTTTAATTGAAAATATATTTGAATCCACTTGCTGTGTGATTCCCAGCAGTACAGCTGCACTACCTCATGTGCAGTGAACCTATTTTCAGACTTTTCTGTTGAACCTAACTTTAAATTATTAGCAGAAAATTTGCTTATTTGTGGATTTTGTTTCTCCTTGAACATATATTTCTTTTTTTTATTGTGTAAAAAAAAGTCAGTTTAGATCAAATTTCCCCCCAAAATCCATCCATCCTTCCAATGACCAAGTTCTGAAGAATTTTGCAAAATATTAGCTGAAAAAATCTATTTGCTCAGAAACCACACTCTTGGTATATTTACTAAATACAAAACAGATACGTTTTTATCATCCTTTTTATAATGAGGCATAATACACAGTACAGGTATGTTCTTCCAACTAAATACAAAAGAAGCATTGCAGTTATGAGAGCAATCCTTTCAAGAAAAAACATTGAAAAATGCACCTGACAGTCGCTGAGCCGCCTTATTACATTCATTGATTTGCTCCACAAGCAGTCTGTGAATGTGCTCTTAGTAAATATAACATGAGAAATTGACAGCACGTTAGTCTGTGTTTTGATTGAAAATGTATTTTTGTAAATTGATGATGATGTCACGTCTAAGTGCATGTTTTGGTTTGAATCTGGGGTCAGAATGGATGTATTTGTAGTAATTCCTGCTTTGCTTTGCTGTTGATTTCTGAGAACAATCTTAAAAATTTATTACATTTTTGGCATGCTTTTTGTGCATTAGCTGCATCTGCTTTTTAGCCATCTGCAGTATCTCCTTGTTCCACTATTGCCAGTTTGGGACAGAGAAGCTGCACATCTGGAGCCAGACAGTTAAAGACAGTTGCAGCGCTTTGCACCTCCATCTGCTGCAGCCGAGGTTTTTCTGGGTGCAGCAGGACACAGATGGACACAGAGATGTTTGTCTCACAGGGTTCCTACGCAATCTGCAATTTAGAGTGAGGATAGGTGTGGAAAAATAAAATTGAAAATGAAAAAATACCAGACTTTCTTTATTAACCAATTGCTTAAAAGTTTTCAAACAACCATCCATCCATCAGTGTTTCATCTTTTCTTCTGTTCAACCATCCAAAATCTTTTATTTATCCAACTGTCCATCCATTTGTTCATTTATTCATCTGTTTATCAGTCTGTCTGTCCATTAATCTATCTATCCACTGGTCTGTCTGTTGGTTCACCCAAGCGTTCATTGCTCAAATCATCCATCCTTTCATCCATCCATTGGTCCATTCACTCATCCATTGGTGAAACAGCCCATCATCCATTCTTTCATCCATCCACTAGTTTATACTTTTCTATTCATCTCTCCATCCACTGGTCCATCCATCCATTCTTCCATCAATCCATTAGTTCACAGATTGGTCCATCCATCTATTCATTGGTCAATCCATCCATTTATCAAACTGTCTAATCGTTCACTCTTTCATCCATTCTCTAGTTCATCCATCTAGTGTATCCATCTTTTCCTTGATTCATCTTTCCACTTGTTTCCCAGAATTTGTTATCCATCCCTCCTTCCAGTCTGTTTTTTCAGGCTTCATTTATATTTATGTTCTAATAATGGGTTAAAAATGACTTTGATCACTTTAGTTGTTCAGTCTGGAAAGCAATATAATTTCCATTTAAGATGTGTAGGAACCCTGGTTTGAGTCCCTGTGGCATTCTGGTTGAGGAGACTAAAAGGCAGGCGACTTATCCCTTGTTCTGGCAGGGCACCTGAGTAAGATTCTTTTTTCTCAATTCTCCCCAGACACACCATCCTGAGAAGCCACTTTTTCCTACCACAGGAAGCCCAAGAGAACACTATAGGTAGCAGTCTGACAGGCAAACTGAACCCTGGCCTTTTATATCCTGCCAGGTTTGAGAAGTTGGACATCACCCCTAAAAGCGCCCAGAAGATTAAGCCTGTTCTGGAGCGCTGGATGGCCGAGGCTGAAGCCCGCCACCGATCCGGCATGCAGAACCTGACTGAGTTTATTGGGAGCGAGCCCTCGAAAAAACGCAAGCGGCGGACCTCTTTCACCCCGCAGGCGCTGGAGATCCTCAACAGCCACTTTGAGAAGAACACGCACCCCTCCGGACAGGAAATGACGGAAATAGCCGAGAAGCTGAACTATGACAGGGAGGTGGTGCGTGTGTGGTTCTGCAACAAGAGGCAAGCCCTGAAAAACACAATAAAGCGCTTGAAACAGCCCGATCTCGGCATGGCCGCACCAATGGACCCGCTCACCGACTCTCTAGAGGAGCTCCCCAAGTGAACGAGTGAAAACGCGACAGCCATTAGAAACAAAGGCAAAGAAAAATAAAGCGGACGAGGACTGAAAAATGTTGCCGAGTCACCGGGACGGAGGAAAACTTTGTGTTGTCAGTGTGATCACCACAGTTCTGTAAATGACCTCTGCGAAAACCAAAAACATGAAAAAGAGATTAATATGTGAGAATTATGTAAAAAAAAAAAAAGAAAGAAAGAAAAGAAAAGAAAAAAATTACAGTTTGCTGTTTTAAAGAGTTTTAGATCCAGAACGGTCTCCCTAATTCTGGTTCAACACGAGGAGGGATTTAGTAAAGAGAAACCAAATCCAAACACTATCTACCAAAGTCTGTTGCATCTAACTGCTAAGAATAATTTTGTAATGTAAATGTGCTCTAAATTTTTACATTTGTACTGGCAAAATCTAAGCTATATGTGTGAGTGTGAGTACACATTTTATCTTCAGTCTCTTACTTTTTTCCTTCATTGTTTGAATGTAAATATTTAAAAAAGAAGAAAAAAAATGTCTTCAGATCGAATCAATGGTAAAGTTTTGGGACTAAAAAATGAACCTTTGCTGTTGCATTATAATGTTGTTTGCCTCCAGTTGTGTTTCATCTATAAATATTTTCAGCCACAGTGTAACTTTGTACAACTTTTACAGGTATTTATTGATAACTGGATGAAGGGGAGGAAGCGGAGGACTTTTAAAACGACGGTGGTCATAATGACGAGGGGTTTCGGTGTCGAGTCATACTGCAGCTTCGTTTCTGTTGCCAAAGCCTGAAAGCCAAAGAACACACAAACTTCAGCTCAAGGACTGAGGGAGATCTTTTCCTTTTTATTTCTTTATAATCACTTGGCTTTCTGCCTCCTTTTTCTAAAGTGTTTCAATCTGTGTTGGAAAAAAAATTCATGTCAAACAGCCTCAACTGTGTCTTCTGTAATTTCTCATCTCCACAGCTTGTACAAAAAAAAAAGTTTCTTATTTTCCTCTGCATGCTTGAACCGGACCGCAGATTTAACCTGATATTTTTAAACCAACACATGAATCTGAGTTTTTCCAGAAAATGAACATGCTGAGCCTTTTTAATTTGCCCTAATTCTTTCTAGATGTGTAGGGTTGACGCGTAATCACCAAGCTCATTCTTTGCTTTATTTTTCTTTTTACTTGAGTGTCTCACAAAACTTGTTCTTTTGTACAAAGAATGGCTTTTTGCTTCTTTCATATTTTGGATTCCTTTCAGCTGAGCAAAGATCGCTTCTGTTAAACGAAGCTTCATTTTTGTTTCTTACACCTTTTTTATTTAAACTGTCCAAAGGTTATCTTCCAACTATGATTTATTTTTTTATTTAGTGATTCCTGAAATTATTTGAATTCCTGAATCTTTCATTCAGTTTTTTGTGTTGCACGGTGCAACGCCTCGCAAAAGTCTTACTTCTCCTTTAGATTTTTCTACATTTTGTCACCCAGAGCATCATTTTGAAGCAGGATGGAAATTATGCTTGATCTATTTTTACAATAAACATCTGAAAAGTATGGCATGCACATATTTGCAAGTTCCAGATTTTAGAAAAGTTGGCAGAACTGCCATTTCTCTGCCGTTACAGCCACAATTCTTTTTGAGTACGTCACATACAGACTGCAATTGTTTCCCCTTTCTTCATTGCAAAACAACTCAAGTGCATTTGTGAACATTAACTATCAAGTATTGCCAAAAACCTGATTGCATTCATGTCACGGTGAAGACTCTCCAATCATTTTTAAAATACAAACAGTTTAAAATACAAAAATGTAGCAATTTAAAAGCTAGAATTTCAGATCTTTGGTTTTATCAAACAAATAAAAACTAAATAAAATAAAACCTTTGTTATGAGAGGAAACATGAACATGAAAGCCTTTATTATTCCTTTTATGAATCAAAGTTCTTCTTAGCTCTATGACAGAGCTGTCAACTAGTTTTCATTTTGCATGAAAGCCAAAAAGTTAAACTTGAACCTGATGTGTGCAGACTGGTTTTCTATTTACATTTGTGCAAAACAAATTTCCTTCCACTTCACAATCATGACTTGCTTTAAGATGGTCTACAACATAAAATACTGTGAAGTATGAGGTTAGTGAGGAAGCAAAATGAGAAAAAAAGTTGGAGCAGCAAGGCGCTGTATTTTCTTGTCAGAAATATCACTCTTTTAGCCAAAGTCTCAATCCGTCACTCCCTTCGGATGTTTTTGCCCTCACAGGAACAGAAAAGAGGTGAATGTTGAGGATAAGTGTCACATGTCAGAGCGAATGAACTTAATTTGAAGTGAGGCGAAATTTGATGCGATTTATTCAGAATCAAGTGTCGGCTTGACGCACATCCTTCCACGTCCAGGTCGGTTATCTCTGCATTTTTTCTTCTTTTTTTTTCCCCCACCCTCGATCCCGCTCTGAAGAATTGCTGCATCCTGTAAATGTCATAGAAAAATGGTTTGTTTTAAAAAGGCATCCGTTTACCTCCACAGATTTGTTCTGCTGCTTTCATTGTAAACAAACAATTTCAGGCAGAAGCCGGGCCGAGAAAAACTGCAAGGAGAAAAGTACACACGTGGATCAGCGCAGAGGCTTTAAAAACAACACACACACACGCGCACACACACCCACACACACACACACCCACACACACACACACACACACACACACACACACACACACACACACACACACTCAAAAAAAAAGCTGCAACCAAAACCAAGAGAAATTTTAAAGAAGACACAGAAAGGAGTTATGCCTTCAGTTATGCCGACTTTTTATCAGTGGACCAAAGCTCTATAGTTATGCACATTGTACAGAGACGTAGATTCAAGATGTTGACAATCTTTAAAAACACGAGCAGAAAGGAAACGAGCAGCAGGAACACAGAAGTTCACCCGAGGTTTTCCTCAGTACTGCAAATCAGAGAAATGCCATTCAGGCAAGCAGCTGTTCTGCACTGTGTCCATGTTCACTGCTGCACCAGAGGGAAAGGCTTCTTCATCCTCCCTTTGATGCATCGCTCTGTGTTATATGCATTTCCTATTGGGCCACATTTGTTTTATTTTTACAGCTCGTCCACATGCGTAGAAGATGAAAAAATATCAACAGCAGCGTTGGTTTTTATTCAATTTGAGATTTCTTTTGTTTCTCGTCTACAAAACAACCACAGAAGCAACTTTTGTTAGCAGTCAAAGAACTAGAAACCAAAGCTGAAGCTTCTGTGGATGTTGGTTTTCTTTTCTTTGTTTTTTTTTTTTTTAACAGACTGAAAACTGTAATTAATCTTTAGAGCAATATCTGTTTTGGTCGGTTTAAGCAGGACTTTGTGTATTTCTTACAAAACAGAGGAAAAAAAATAGTTAAAAACAAACAAGGAAGCTTCAAGTCTGTCACATTGATTTGTACCATAATTAGTAATAAACAATTGTTTGACATGAAATTTGAGTTTCTTCTTTTTTTTCGAGGTTGTGTTCCTGTTCAATTTGATTCCCTTTTAGTGCTATAAAATACATACGTTTCTGATTATTAACAGCTTTATTGTGAGACCTCAAATATTGTGATTTTTTTTTGCACAACTTGCAAGAAAATAAATAAAAATTGGTTTTGCATATCATCCCATTGATGACTAAAATTTCAGTCTTCTGAATAATAGTTGTGGATTTTTTTTCTTATTTTTTTAAGCACATATTTTTTTATTATTCTATGTATTTAAAAAAAATCTTGATTTGAGAAAATGGCAGAGAAAATTCATATTTATGCAGTTTTACTGTCACTGATTGGAGATGAGTTTTAGTTTAAAAATCAATTTGTTTGAGTGAAAAAAGCAACAAGAATGTGTATTTTTTAAGTTATCATTAAAAAGTTTGTTTTTTAATGATAAATTTGATCACTATTCTAGAGTGGAAGTGGAACATCAGTACTGCCTGTCTTTCCCACACATGATTCCACTCAGTCTGAGGTGTTACTTTGCAGATTTACCAAATCAAAATTTGTTCTCTCTTGAAGAAACCGATACACGATTTTCAAATTTCTGAAAAGTGTGGCATGTTTTATTTACACAACCTTGTTTACTGTAAACCCAGTGAATAAAATCCATAATTGGTTGCTTTCAAATGTCACTTGATTGGAAAATTTCAGTGTGAGGCCCAATTAAAAAAAAAAAAAACAATTAAATTAAATTAAGAACCAGGAAGGAGAGCCATAGTAACTCTGGAGGAGCTGCGGAGATCCACTGCTCAGGTGGAAGAATCTCAAGTCAAAGTTTATTTTTGTAGCACATTTAAAACATCAAGAGCTGCACACAGGATGAACTTTACCTCAGGAACTTAAACATAATCAGATTAAACAGTCAGATGCATCAAGATGAAGTAAATAAAAAATGTTCTACTCGAGTAGAACTAAATGTCAACAAACAAAGATGTCATGGTGCCGTTTAAGGAGGAAACAAGTGCAGAGATAGCTTGCAGAGCCGGATATTGAATTTTAAAAAAATGACGTGGAAGCAGATGAGGGAGAGGTGAAAGATAAAGAGAAGGAAGATCACAACACTTAAACTAAACAGAGATGAACATAATAAAAGAAACCGAAATCTTTATGCACAAAAATAACAGAGGAATGAACTGAACCAATAAAGAAATCAAAACAGGAACACAATAGAAACTTAAGGCTTTACTTAAGCATTTTATTGAACAGACTTCACAGTCAGTCAAAGAGCAAAAAGAGGTTGTTCCATTCTTTAGGTTCCACCTCCAACAAGAAGAGCCACAAAAAAAACAATAAGATGTTCATTTAGCACAACTCATAATGGCGACACCATCCGAAAGTGGACAAAGGTGAACAGAAGAGACCAGAGTTGAACTTTGTGAGAAGACAGTAACTCTGCACATGACCCTGAACACACCGTCCAACGCTGTGCAACTTCCTGCTAAGGCAAGGCAATTTCAGCTACAGAGAAATTCAAAGTGCTTTAAATGACTAAAAGGAAAATAAAAAAGTGACGACAGGTTTAAATAACGGACTGCAGTTTATAATTATTCGGTTGCTGAAACTCTGAGTTTCAGTATGCTTGCAGTTTCTGGAAGTTTGTTTCAGATTAGTGGAGCATAAAAACTGAGGTTTTAGTGTGGATGCAGGCAGCAGCTGCAGCTATGTGGTGGCAGCATCATGCTGTGGGGATGATCACGGTCAGAGCTGAGAGGAAGATGCATAGAGCTAAATGCAAGAAGTTCCTGGAGGAAAACCTCAAAACAAGATGAAAAAACACAAGACCAGAGGTTCACCTATGAGCAGAAAGATAAAGAAAATTAAATAGTTCAAATTAATGACAAGCGAACCAAAAATAATTAATTTGAAATCACTCGAGGGCCACATTTTGTTTGCACTAAAAAGACAGAAAGTAAAATATTTGTGTAAACTAAACACATCATAATTTCCTGAAAATAAATAGCCTGATTTTTACTAAGTTGACATGCAAACTATTGCTAATCCAAAAACTAAAGATGTTTCACATGTCTGATCTGTTAAAGCAAAGTCATAGAGTCTCCTCAATATTCAGGGTTGGTTGTTTTAAACTTTCTTGGTGTGTGATTGTTTTTTTTTAAATCCAGTCCTAGTAATAAGAACAGGATATAGGTTAATATTGCCCTCTTAAATTTAATCAAATTTCATGTCACCAGCAAGCAAAAAAGAAAAAAAACATAATTAAAACAAGGCAAACATATTTTGTTGTACATTAAATTTCACTTTTTGAAAATAGTGTGCAGCTGCATCATGCAAAGTCTTCAGGTTTTGCCAAAACCTGAAGAAAATCATTTAATTAGATGGCAACTTTGAAAATTTCATTAAAATTATTCTGTGTAATCTTTGAGAACATAATCTTTCCAAGAGCCGAGAATGGCCCTATGCTTCAGTTTGGACTCTTCTGGTTTAGATCAATGCAAATTTTGTCAAAGTTTGGACTGGAATCGAATTGAGAATCTTTGACCAGATTTGGAAAAATAACATGCAGAATTTAGATGAATTAAAACATGCACTTATACATGTTTCTACCTCTTTAAGATGCAGCTTAATTCAGAAGTACACTCTGGTAATCATGAAATCACTGCTAAGCAAAACATTTGTTGTTTAATTTTTTCTGCAGCAACAGATGAACTTATGTTCCCAACATTTATAATTACCTTTTTTAAAAAACTAACTAACTAACAAACAAAAACGGTTATCTGCTTTTTATTAAGATTTAATTGCTTCATTAGAAAAGAGTACATGCCAGGTTTGCTCCTCATCAAAGCTTGATGTGTTTGCTTCTCCCAGAAACAACAGGACAAGCGTATAGACGAAGCCATATATAAATAAACAAGGAGAAAGCCTTTTGAAACTAAACTCAAAAGTTTGATGCAGCTTCCCTGTCCATGATGCCTTTGAAAAGCAGGGATGCTGCTGAGAAGAAATAGTAAATAAATAAATAATAATAATAAAAAGCACAGAGAACATAAATTATTAATATTAGACTGAAAACTGATGTTGGAGATGCTCTCTCGTCTTCCTCTCAGCGCTCTCTCTGCTTTGTTTCAAAACGCCGGGTGTATTTTCGAGCAGACGGCTGAGGTGTGCGCAGTCCTCTGTTATTCTTTTGTTTTCTGTCCGCACCACTCTCATTGTCTTCCCCATTAACAATGTAATTGTGCAGACGCAGCTCCTGACCCGCATCTGCTGTCTGAAAGTGTTTTTGATGCTGGGAGAAAAAACACAAAAAGTTTACTCTGCATCGGCACAGCGGCGCTCCTGAGTGAAGAGATGCTTCTGCGAAAGACTTTTATCAGTCACAAATCTGCTAAGATAGAAAAGTTCTTCCTCTCATCTGTACACAATTTAAAGTTTTTAACCAAAAGTTGAATCCTTTCACGGATGCTCCTCATACTTTTACTTGTGTAAGTTCTATGTTAGGACATTTTAAACACCTGAAGTATTTTTTTTTTTTATTTATTTATCAAAGGAATGTTTTTTTTTTTCATGCCAAGAATTTTCTCAAATTAAAACATTTCAGGGACTGAAATGATCAAAATCTACAGCAAGTGAACCTTTGCCTATCGATCACAGCATTGCTGTGTGGAATGCATCTTTCAGATTGGTAAATAAAAAGTGAATGGAGTCCAAATTACAAAGCTTCTGCGTCTTTGTTTCGTTCTTCTTCACCTCTGCTGCATCTGCGGATTGGAATGACAGAAATGGAGACGTTCAAAAAGAACACACACACAAAAAAAACAAGAATGTGAGCAAAGGAAAAAAAAATAATGACAGGAGTAATTACAAAAATAAAAATGAAGTGAGAAAAGTTCACATATTTGCCTTCAAGTACATATGTAACACATAAAAAGAAAGCATTATTATAAACTTTATTTTCCGAAATTTGACATGGAGGGAGTAAAATAAAAGTTAAAATAAAACAACTCTGAAAAGTGAAAAGTTTTTCAGGCAGCAGGTCAGAAATTAGTTTCAGGAAGAGGTTGAGTCGACATTAGAGAAGAGACTGTGTCTCTTTGAGAAACTTTAATTTAAAACTGTAAATTTGACTCATCAACACAATTTGATGATTTTATCATCTGCTGTGAAGGTAACAGAACTCTGATTCTGGTAAGAGACCTTACCGGGTTCGAATCCCAGCCTGGTTCTGCATGTTCTCCTTGTCCAAAACCTTAGATTAGATTATTATTCAAACATTTAAACCTAACTCTATCTAAATTGTTGTTAGGTGTCCATGTTTATTTGTCCTGTGTCCAGGATGTCCCCCCTCTGCAGCTGTGACTGTTAAAAAAATTGTTCATTAAAGTGTCATTTTATAGCACAATCAAGTTACCATGTTGCCTTCAGTTCCTTGTAAGAAGGCTGTGTTATTAAACATTAAAGTAACAATAAAGTACTTTGAATTGATTTTCAACTGAATTTGAAACTCAAAAGAAATTTGACATCTCAATTTGACGCCTCAAAATTGGACCTCTGTCTCTTTAAGAAGCTCCTACTCTTTCCGACACTCCGCCTTCTGCACGTTATCACAAAAATGCTTCGATATTCTGCTGTTTACAGATGTTTTTGGAGCAATGGACTGATGAGTAGGTTGCACAATGAGTTCAGCAGCTGCTAGTCTGGAGGAGCTAAGTGGAGGAGTGGAGGGAGAGGCGCACAGTGTGAGGAGGAAACTGCAGCTCCAAGGAGGAGCTTCGCAAAATGGTTCTCACAAGAGATTTAAGGCTTTCTCAAACATGACTGAACGAATCCAGGCGACACTCCAGGCATGTTTGTGATGAGAGAGTAACATTATGATGTGATGGAAACTATAAAAAATGTGTTTTACATCAGGACACAGCGGGTGCAACATCACAACCTCCTTAAATATCTTAATAGATGTTCCAAATCTTCTTTTTGGAATGAGCTGCCTCATGCAGCTCATTCTTATTAGACCTCATTATGACATTTTCTTACTTTTTTTTCAGTATAAATTGAGCACACAGGCCATCGTTGTCCTACCTTTTTCTCATGACTGCCTAATGTACGAAATTCAAGTACAGTAGTGCAGTAGAAATAATGCAGCATAAACATGGAATAAATATGTGAGTCGAAGTAGAACATAAAGTTTAGTTAGAAAACTCTGTCTTGGAAAACCTATACTTTCTATCTTTACTCATCAGAGATCTAAGAGCTACAGTAGTTTGAGGGCTGCACCAAAGCCTTTGTGATGTGTGATGTTTTTTAGGGAAGACAGCAGAGCAGAAAAGACAAGTTTTGATCTCTGAATCTTTGTGATTTATTGTGGATTTTCTTTTTCTTCCCCTGAACCTGCAGAAGCTAAGAGGAGCAGCTAAGCTCACTTTAAGGATTTAAACTCCACTTCTTCTTTTTTTTTTTTTCTTTCCTGTCTGTGTTTTCCTTGAAGAATCCAAACGTCTGACTTGTAGAAATGAAACATTCCTGCTCAACCCGCAGCCACCTGAAATTGTCCCGGATGGAGAGTGGGGAGGCCGGGTGGAAATATAATGACATGTCGGCGCTCCAAATGGATTATGTTTCAATATCAGCCAGGACACAGAAACAGAAGGGTGGAGGAAGAGAGTGCATATGTTGGATGCAGATGGTTTTAAATTGCTGCCTTTGTTTTCCATCAGGCATGAAGCATTCGCTTTCCTTATCTTTCAGACAATGTGCGGCGGGGCTGATGTTCTGGGTAAATGAACTGTCTGTATATCCCTCACCCTCCACTCCTCCGCCTTCTTGTTTTCACTTCCTCCTCAGGGTTGAGATGTTGCTACACTGGCTGTGAAGCCTGAGCTGCTCAGGCGTCTCCCACTTTGCTGCTCTGCACACCCAGATGCCTCTGGGGGTGCAATTACCAATCCTCACATGCAATCGAGGTCGGCCATGCATATGATCCCCTTTGCTTTCACTGTTGTTTCTCTTTCTTTATGCCTTTTTCCAGCATTATTAGCAATGACACACAGTGACGTATTTGCAGGTGGAAGAGTTAATAGCCCAGCTCTTTACAGAGACACCTGTCTGACTTGAGCAGCTGATTGCATCGGCCCATAGTCCATTTAACTTTGCAGCAAGCGAGTTTTTGAATGCACACCTTTAGTGTGTGATGTCTCTATTTTCACGCAGCAACAGGAAGATTTTCCAAAAGTATCTCAACACAGGAGAAGCTGCATACCTACCTTCAGTCTTCCACCCAGAGTCAATAAAATAACAATCAGCAACAGTTTGGTTTAAAAGTTCTCTTTAAATATTTCAGAATACTTGAAGTGAGGTTTAGTCGTAGCTGCAATAGATAAATCTGTGTTGCTCAATATAAATCCAGATTAGTTGCGCCTTAGAGTCCAAAAGGAGGTAAGATAAGGAGAGCTGCAATAAAATCAGTTAATCAGATTACAAAATAAAATGAGCTCAATAATTTCTCTTTTCTTTCTTTTTAACAAAAACTGGATGATCAAAGTTTTCAGGCTGGTGCTTTTTTTGTTTACAGAGATTTTATAATTAAGGTGATTTATTGTTTTGTTTATTTATTTAGGATATTTAAAATGTCTTTCAGTTCCAACATTAAAGGCCACAATTATTTGAATACTTGAAAATGGTCTCCACACAAAATATCATCGTTTATCGGAATAACTTCTGAGACAATTTATCGTTCAGTAAAAGTTGTTACTGTGACAGGCCTAGTCAAAAGCTAAGCTGGCTTGTTAAAATTTTGATCACAAATGTCTCATTTTCAATATGAGTATTTATGAGACCTATGGTTTTTTTTCAAACTACTTTTTACATAAACTTACTGTATCAGATTTTGTATTTGTCTACTTCGTTTGGTGAAAGTTCACGACATGCACCTTCTTGACTGCAGTACAAAGTTAATTTGCAAGAAAAGGATACTTTGATCACTTTTAATGCTGATGAACAGTTTATATAAGAGCACTTCACAGCCTTCTACAGTTTAAAAAGACAAATTATTGAGTGGAGAAACTCATTTCATTCATTCCAAGCACCAAAAACGAATGTTAAACTGAAACATATGCAGGAATCAGTCATTAGATGTCTATCACTTTAAAATCAACTGCAGAAATCCATAAAAACCACCATAGAATAACATCCTTAAAGATTTTTTTTTTTTTATCTGAAATGGTTGATCAAGAGTTAAGAGCAACAGATAAAAAGTGAAATAGTTTCCCCCCTGTTAGGCAGTTTGTAAGCAACGCATAAAAAACCTTTTGGCAAAAGTGCAACTCTCCTGCGCATGGGTCATTGCAGCTTTAAGAGCTAGAGGAAAATAACCGGCCCTGCCCTCCATCATCCTCTCATCCCGCTGACCTCTAACGTAGGGTATAGTATACTTACAGCCCATATGGAGAGGGAGACAGAGAGGAAGAAGGGGAGAAAAGAGAATGATTGCATATCTGAAGGCTTTAAGAGAGCGGATATGGATGGGAGAGAGGAGTGACATGGTCGGACACATCTTTGCTTTCTTATTAGTGGGAGCTTGTGCGGACACTTTGGGCCTTTTTTATGGCGCCATGATGAAACCCCTCTTCGTGCATCTGTGGAAAATGGCCAGGGGAAATCACAGATGAGAATCACTCAAAGACAGGGAGATGTCAACAGGCCCATAATGATAGCTGATGGCCCCAGAACACTCTCCCCTCTTCCCTCTCAGCCTTTACCTGCCCAAGTTGCACTATCCTTGAAAACATAATTAGAGGTAAAACAGAGAGACGGAAGCTTTATCTCTGTTTTCTGTAAGCAATGCTCTTTGTTTTAGACATCTGGGAGTCCTTTTTACCCTCTTCCCAATCTCTCTTTCACTTCATGGAGAGAAGAAGGAGGAGGAGAGCTCCCTCTGCGAGACGCCAAGGTGCTCCCAGTCCATTGTGCTGCTGGCTGTCAGGTTAAATTAGGGAGTACAGGCTCCGTGAGTGTAAAAAAATCAATACTTGATGGAAGATTGCTCCCCGGAAAATCTGTTTTGATTCCAGGATTAATTCTTGACCAAAGGCTCCTGCAAAATGACATGCCATTAGGCTGAAAATGAACACATTCTGCAGTGGAAATTGGATGGAAATGTGTCAGGTGATTGCCCCGGCTGCTTGTTTTGACTCTCCAAAGCAAAGCGAGGGGAGGTGGAGGAGGCGGACTTTAAGGTGTGGCGCCCGCGAACCAGGCCTGCGGGCCGACTCCATTTCCAGAACAGGGACAACTCCGCTGTGGCCTCCTTGTATCCTCAGGGCCATTGTTGTCCGAGCAGCTGCAAATGCACTCCACCGAGGTGAAATGCATTTTAACTTCCATCCACTCTCTCCTATGTTGTTTTTTTCTTTCCATAAAGCCTGGCATGAGGAATGAGAGAATCTTAAAAAAAAAAAAAAGCAAGAGGGATTTTTATTCTCCCCTCACTCTGTACTCAACAGTGGGAAAAAAGGTGACAGGATGCATTATTGATGAGTGAATAATGTGTTTGTCATGACAGATGACATTTCCCTGTGTTGAAAAGTTAAGCAGAAGATGCACTGGACGGTGATTTGAGTTGACCATTTATGCTCCTGATGCTCTAACAGCATATTTTTCGTGGAAACGTAAACTCAATGTATTTGTCAGTCATTGTTTTGCATGCATTGTTAATCTGCTGGACATAAAAACAACGCTGCATATAAAATTATTTTTCTTGAAACATATTTTACTGCTTTAATAGAGAAAATATCAAAGAATGAAATCTTTCATTTATTTTTCTTATACACTATTAAATCATTAAAACACATCACATTCATTTGAATGAAGTGCACATTTATTTTACACAGTGCATTTATTTTCTATTGTATTCTTAAGCAAAAAATTTAAACAACTTAATGTTATTTTAGTCAGATATTTATCCAGTATAAATTCATAAGAAACGCCTATTTTTCCCTTTAAAATGGGGGAAATGGTGTGAAATTAAATTGTGCTTTTTCAAAATCTTGGGTCTGATAAAACTGTATAAAATAGGCTACTTTTAATAAATTATGAGTACGTTAAAAATAAAATCTAGCAACATTTTAACATGAAATAAAAATGAAAACATTTGGTGGATTTAAAAGAAAAAGAAACTAATATAACTTAAAGGAACTAATACATAATCTCGTTATTGGATTTTAATGCGAAAACTCATTCGTTTTTAAAGTGAGACTGCAGCGTCCTCTGCAGGTTTTATCAGTAAAAGTCACTGACCAAACCCAAACACTACACAAATGCGCTTTAAAATAATTAATATTCGTATCGGCTTAAATAGAACTGACAGGTTTTATGTCTGTAGTACAAAATCAATATTGAATTTTGCAGAAATTGCTGATGCTTGAATTAGATTTGCGATAAGAAAAAGATCATAGTAATTCTTTAAATGAGAAATATGTAAAACTGCCTTCATAAACAGTGAAATCAAAAATCAGAATGAAAACCATTGAAAATGTGATTGAAAGTGAAAAAGAAAACTTAGTTTTTGTTACATTTGTTTCCATTTATTCAGTCTTTATTGTGTTTTGTGGATTTCGGTATGTACACATGCTGTAAAGCTAGTATTTGTATTTTGCGGTGCATAACATTGACAAACAATTTTAAGAAATGAACAAAGATACACTTTTTATAGCTAAAACAACAACCAGAATTTTATAAAGCTCATTTACAGAAGTATTTATTTTTACTTTATTTTATTTATTCTTTTTTTTTCCCCTTCTCTTTTGGATATAATCTGGCTTTCCATTCCAGTCCAGCAGGTGGCGGTATAAAATAAATTAGCAACATCTTGTGACGTCACGTTTAAGGGATTGCTGAGGTAGCCAGATTGGCCTCTACACCACCGGCTCTTCAAATGCGTTTTAGACGTCGGAAGTTACAGAAACCCGGACTTTTAAGCTGATTTCGTGATGTCCTGGGTGAAATCTGCGTCGTTCAACGGCGAAGACGTGTTCGACGAGAATGCGGACGATCTTTATTTACAGAGTAAAGAGTGGGCATCCAACATGAAGAAACGGATCAAGGTGAAGTTAGCCTTAGCTCACCTGTCCGAGCTGAGACTGTGATGTGCCTCTATGACTTCAGTTTATGGCTTATTGTTGTTTTCTGTTTTGTTTAGTTTTTTTGCTGCTCGGTGTGTTGAACAGGACGGTTATGTGGACGGAGTGAATGCCGGGGAGGAGGCCTCGCTCCAGATGGGGTTTAACATGGGATTCAGAGAAGGAGCAGCTCAGACTGTGGCTGTGGGTCGACTCAGAGGGATTGTGAGGTAAGAATATGAAACAAATCTGACAGTTGGGATACTCTAGACATCAGGAACGTTCTTCAAAGGTTCCTGAATACTCTCGCTGGGTCTTCTGCGCAGACTCAGTTCCAACCTAATATAAAGAGACCTGAGCTCAGACTTATTACAATCAGAAGTTTACACAAAATCATCTTTTTTAGATTTGATACAATTCCTTTAAACCTTTTGGCTTTTATACAGGCTTTTAACTACTCTTCATGCCTTCATAATATAAATGTTATGGTCAGAACAGACCAGATTCTACCTATTTTTCTTCAATTTCCATGTTTCTAGAAAAGACTCAACAAAAGTGTAATTTATCTTTTGGATAAATAAGAGGATTGGTTTTGTTTTAAGATCTGAACATTTTCTTTGTCTTCGTAGTAAAACATGTCATGTTGTACAACATTTATTTATTTATTTATTTTGCAGCTCGAGTTTCATTAAAATATTAAACTTCTTAGCTGAACTTTGTCAGAAATGTAAGAACCGTGTCATAAACCCGGCCGCAGGAAGTTAACCGGTCTAAATTATTTCTGGTTAGAGAAGCAATCAAGTAAACATCCAGAAGCTTTTTGGTGGCCAAAAGGTGCATCATTCCTCTACAATCCAGTAAAACGTCTAAATACTAGTGGGGATACTAATACTTTACTGGATTCCTCTACAATCCAGTAAAACGTCTAAATACTTCAGTTTGCTTATGTGACCAAACTGAAGTTTGGTCACATAAGCAATCCAACTAGGATAAGTAATTGGTTCAGCTTGATAATTAAAACCCCTAAATTCTGACTTTAGCTTTCTTTAGTCAGCGCTTAGTTTGCATTTAGAAACATCCTGAGTCTCTTTTGTTTTTGCAGTGACAGAAGTCTCTCCCTCCACAGTAGTATCCTGTCCTGCTCTGTTCTTTGTGTCATTGTATTTCTGACTCTGGGTCCTCTTTGTGGCAGCGCTGTATGGTGCTGGTGCCAGATCCAGCATCCAGAAAAGCCCGCCCCGTCTCGTCTGGTCGACCTCTTGCAGCAAGTGACGCAGCACGAAGAGGGAATCATCGACGGCATCAGAAAAACTCTGGAGAACCCTCCTCCGAGCATGAGCGACGTCTCTGAGAGCATGGAGGATCTGGAGGTGAAACCTGCAGGTTGCGAAGAGACGGACCGCTGCAGGAGCGAACAGAAAATGGACCTGGACGGTTCTCATAATCAGCAGAATCTCCGCTGTGAGTCCAGCTGCGCCGCCTCGGGGTCAGCCGAAGGTCTGGCCCTCCTCGTGCAGCGCTGCATGGATCTAGCGTCAGAGCTGGAGCTGCCGCAGGACCTGATCCGCCACATAGAGGAGCTGAGGAACATGTAACAATACTTGAACCGCTCTGATCTGACTAAGATTTAGAGACTTTTATACACAAAACTGAAATAAGTTTCATGTAAATACTGTGTATATACAGGTTTTCTAAGTTATTTTGGAAATTTTTCAATATAAAAAACAATGTTTACCACATGTTTGCTGTGTTCTCTATTTAAAATTTAGCTATAAAGTTACCAAATATTCTATCATGGACCTGCTTCTTCAGATTTATGGGCATCTAGACAAAGCAGGCAGCATTGAGAAGATTAATCATTTATTTTTCTCAATCCATCCTGATTTTTTTATAAATCTTTTCATTAAATAAAAATGCAAAAATTCTATAAATATTTTTTTTTATTTATTTAATATTGATGAACAAACATACAGCTGCGAGCAGGCGGGTTTTCCAAAAGCTGCTTGGCTGCAGCAAAATTGTCGGCGTACACGGCTATGACGTCATGCGCTCCAACCGAGCGGTGTTGTGATGGGAATTCCGGTTCTTTGCTTGGATCCGAATTTTCTGGCCGGGATAAATCAAAACCGCTGGAAATTCTGAATCTCACATCCCTTTCTAGCTTTCTAAACTAAAACTGCTTTCATTATTTGTTTGTTATTTGAATATAGATATGTAAAACACAAATATCTTCTGGTGGTATTGTTAGAAATCCAGGCAGAGGGATCCTTGCCCATTATTATCAATGGAAGAGGGTGGTTGATCTTTTTCTCTGCATCCATGAAGCCTCATTTTCAACTCTTCTGAGGTTTGGGGTTGTAGTTCATGTATTATTTAAGATTTTGAGACAATTGTGCATCAAAATAATAGTGAAAACGAAATAGAGTTAGAGCAAAACTACTTTGATCTGCACAGCATCCAAAACCGGAGTTCAACCATGCAACACTTTAAAAAATAAAAATAAACAAAAACCTACAAAAAGAACAAATTAGAGCTACTTTAACATACATCCACTATGAAAAGTGGTATGGTAAGTTATATTTGTACACTTTTGGATTTCATCTCACATTACAAAGAAGCAAAATAATATAGCCTATATTTAAACTAATTAATTTTTAATGCTACCCATTAATGTTTTTCTGGACACCACATACTGTAAATGAGGATTATGGTGGAATAAACAAATGGAAGATTTCTTGTCAGAACAGAATAAAGGACCTGATGTTGTGAGAACTGTCAACACTAAATTTATGCTTAACAAACAATATTTGTAATACAGTGTGCTTTAGAAAACGTTCGCGAATGTAGTGGAGATTGTTCACGATGCAGTGAGAGGATGGAAGATAATCTAGCACATAAAGGAAGCTACCAAAAGCAGAAACTAAAAAGATACTTGTTTTGTTTCACGACTTTCAAATCCTATCAAGTCGTTCAGCTCAACGAGCCGACACAAAGAACCGGCTCGTCGCGAGCGGCGCATCACAAGAGCCATGACCTGCTGCTCCGGCTAAGCTAGGGATCATCGTGAACAGATGTTCCGTTCAAAATACGGGGCATACGGATGTTTTCAGAAATGTTCCGTGTTGACGGACGGTGACACGCTGGAAAGGAGAGCTACCCACTGTGGCAGCTGCGGTTTGAATGAGCTGCTGTCACTCGTGTTTGTGTTTTAAGTTCACAGCAGCTAGCTGGCTAACTCCGCTCAGTAAAAGTGAAACAAGAACTGAAGCTTCATGACTTTGAGGGCTTGGAGTTTATCTCCAGTTTAACAAAAACAAGGTAAGTTCACCTCTAATCACTGTAGTTTTACTACACAGGTAGTTGCTGTTAAGTTTGCCTAGCTTGTGACTATTCATGCTACTTCCTTGGGTTAATATTAACAATGAGGCGTAGCTTGGTCAGGTGTTCTTCTTAATTCATGAACATAAACAAGAATCTGAGGTATTTCTTTTGGCTGATTCGAGTTGTCTCATCCAGCTGTAGGTGTTCAAATCGTTTTTGTGTCTTAAACTGGGATTTTAATATCTAGTTTGAACATCTAGACGTCAACAGAGAATAGTATTGACAAGATTTTTAATGCAAATGTGGTTTCTAAAGGCTCAAGGATGTGACTGTGGGCCATGAGTCAAATGTCGGGAAATCTGATGAGACCAGTTTTGCAAATACCATAGAAATGCTATTTTGGTCGTTGAAGCTGCTTTTGTGTTATGTGATTTAGATAACAGCAATGCTCCGCAGTTTATCTGGAAATAAACGTGAAGGACAGGGACTTCTTTGTGTCAGTGGATGACTTTTAATTTGTGCATACAGAAGTTGCATGTGGAGTACCCCAGGGTTCAATCTTGGAACACTTCTTGTTTAATATCTTTATGATGAAGGCATGTGTCGAAATGTAATGTTTATTGCTTGTTTCATAATTGCTTCCTGTATTATGTTTATGGTGTAAAGCACTTTGAACTTCTGAAATGAGCTATGCAAATAAACTTGAGCTGAGAGGAATCTTGGCAGCAAGAGCGGCTGAGTCACACACAGTTGTGTGTGTTTTAAAGTGGGTTTATATCTAAAAATAATACTTCATATCAGTGTTTCTCAGGATCCATTATGTCCTGCATTCTTTAGGTGTTTCCTTTCTGCAGCACCTGGTCTGACTTGTCAGTAACAAGTTCCTGTTGCGTGCTGAGGAAGTAATGCAGTCATGTGACTAATATGGACTGAAGAAGATGCATCTAAAACACGCATCCTTGCACGTTAAATAATCTGGAACTTCTGAATTAGAGCAGCGTTATGCTGCTTGAATTGCTCCATCTCATTTTTCTGCCACTGATTCTTCATGTTTTGACTGTACATGTCTCTACATTCACTTAACAGCACCATGGTTTCTTCCTGAGACCCTGAACCCCCCGCCATGGACTCCTAAAACTCCAGGTCTGCCTGCCCCCCGAGCAGATGGGGAACTGTTGTTGTTTTGGAGCTGAACTTCCCTGCGGCAGCATGGAGGAACGAAGCGGTTTGCTGAAAGACAACTCAAAGACCTCAGGTGCTGGTGCTTGTGGTCCAGAAAACGGCGAAGACCCAAGGTGAGATTCAGCTTCTTCTCACTTCTGTTTTGTTTGCTGAGTGAATTCTTAGTGAATAAATCTATAAGATATAACTGGTCTGGGAGCAGAGAGAACTTCGTAACTTTGTGATGAAAGCAAGAGATTTTCAGATTTGGCAAATTTCCCCTTGTGGTATCTGTAGGACGGGTTGCATCAACAAATAACTTTTAACTCCAGTTAGAGGCCACAAGCAGGGCTGGGGGGACTTCCATCTGTCCTTAAAGAGTTTAAGAAGAAACAGTAGCGTCATTTCATGAGTTGGTGACAGATGTCAAGAGATGATAATTAAAAAGTGGCTGAAGTGATGAAAGATTTTCTGCTTCCTCTCCACCTCCAGTTCAGGGAGAATCCTCAGACCTCTGTCATGCTGCTCATTTATTTGTGCTTTTCTGAAGATTTCAGCCGTGTTGTTGTGTTCTGGGCCTTTGTTCATCTGTGTTATGTCTTGCAGTGTTGAGGAAACCAAGGAGGAGCCACTGAAGTGCCAGAACAGACACAGAGAACCTGACGCCACTCAGGGAAATGGACATTTACAAAATGAAAACATTCAGGAGTCAAACACTTCGCCGAGCAAAGACAGTACTGCCGGTGCGCAACGTGAGGAACAGAAAGATGCCGCTGCAGATCAACGCACTTTAAGTCAGACGCAGAAAAACATCTCTGCACCTGACGCCCAGGAAGCTTTGGCCGCCACCGCCGCCAAAGAGCTGAAAACAGAAAAACAACATCTAACCGCAGGGCAGGAGAACTTCTCGGATCCCGTCTCACCAGAACCCAAATCTGCCCTTCCAGAAAACCTCTCCCCTCCTGAGACAAACACGCCATCCGAGGACAATACGGTGAGCGGTTCTCACGCTGGTTCAAGAGGCGATGCTGCCAAACCGACGGAGGAGTTCACACGAAATAATGACGCATTACCAGAGCCAAGCGCTCAGGAGGCATCCATCTCTGCAGTCAGCCAGGAGACAAACACAGACGCTCCCAGGTGGTAGGTTAACATGGAAACATCATTTAGTCCATGTTTGTATTTTAAACCTTTTAATCAGGATTGAATCAGCAACTGGGTTTGATTTCTGCTGTTTATCACACACTGAGCTTTCAGATATTATGTTACAAAAGTGTCAATAATTCAATTAATCACATAATGAATTAATTTCTATTTGGACAATTATTGTTAGAGATGCTCCCCTTTAATATTGCTGAAAAACCAGTATCTTTGCTGCATGCACCAAATGTTTGCACTATTTTCTTTTTAACATAAATCCAAAGTGGCACTTTTGCCTGCTTTCCCTGTCTAAGTTGCATGATTAATATTTTTTGAAACGCAATTTTAGTTCCTGTATTTTCATATACCATTTCAGTCATTGCTCTTTCAGGTATTTTGTTTGCTTATTTTGGATATTATAAATATTTTCCAATTCCAGAGTTGAATGTTCTTTAGAATTTTTTTTTTTATTTGTATATATTTAGATTATTTAGATGAATTTGCTATTATATTTCAATTTTAAGTAAACTGCTGTGAGAATAAAGAACTGATTCCATATGAGAACTGAAATAAACATCTTTATATGTACTTACAGTAATGACATAGTTTACCAGTTCTTTCATTGCATAATATTTGCTTTCTGCTGTCCCAAGTTCACCGCTGCTTTAATGATTAATGGCGTCAATCATATCTATAAGTAGATTAAGTTCATCTGATGTTTTGTCATTCAGCACAAATGTTTGTCTTTCTGTGTGCAGTTCTGTGGAGTTGAACGTCGATCATGTAGACCAAAAAGACCATGTTATCGCTCAGCCTCCTGCGTCTGAATCGGAGCCCGCAGGAGTCGGCCCATCTCAGGAGAATCTGGACTCCGGCGGCTCAGACACGACGCCAGAGGCCGCATGTGCAGCAGATGCCAAGGACAGGTCAGCAGGTTCATGCTTTGTTGAATGAAAACAAGAGACATGTTTACAAAAACGTTTCTTTTATTAATTCTCCTGGCCACTAGGGGGAGCAAGAAACCTCTTAGACTGCCTGACATCTTTTTCTTGCAGCATTTGCAGAAAAACCGCATGCATGCAGCTTTATATTGCTTCAGCTTTTGATTAAAGTGCAGTACATAACATACAGAGAATATAAATGTGGATTCTCTCTGCAGCTTACAGTCAAATCAGGAAGAAAACAGAGTCTCTGAGAGTTTGAGTCCTCCAGGGGAAGCTGGAGAAAAAGTTCCTGAAGAGGAGAAGAAGGATGAAGAAAAGAAACAGGACAAGGAGGAGGATGGTTTAATCAAGATGGAGGATCTTCAGGTTGAGAAACAGCCTTCTATCCAGGAGCAGCTTGGAACCTCAGACGTACAGGCTGACATTGAGCCCAATGCAGAATTGGAAGATGATCTGGATGACAGGTCTCTGAAAGACAGCGTTTGGTTCTCAAGTGGATTCAGGGTTCAGTTCCTGTCTTGCAAAAAGTATTCAGATTGTCCTGTTACAACCTCAGACTTCAGTGTGATTTATAAACCAACACAAATAAATTTGAATTTTTTATTCTACCCCTCTGGGTCAATACTGTGAGGATCCAACTTTTAGTTATTTATAATTACAGCTGCATGTCAGTCTTCAACTTTTCCTGCTGAGCTTCCTTTCTTCCTCATAAATAACTGAAGCTCAGTCAGATCGGATGGATAGCATCTGTGAGCAGTAATAACAATATCCAAGTCTTCCCACAGATTCCTAATTGGATTTAGGTCTAAACTTTGACTGGGCCGTTATAACACTTGGTTTTCACCTGCATTTAGCTTCATCCTTCTTCAGATTAACTTTGAGCAGCTTCCCTGTCCCTGCTGAAGAAAACGCATATTGGCATAGTTTTAGCTTCACCTGGTTCAAATTCTGTCAAAAAAATTATCCTATTAAGCACCTTTTGCTATCCAATTATTAATCGGTTAATCCAAAAAATAATCAACAGATCAAGACTATTGATAAGTCAGACAGGAAGGGACGAGCTAAGTGCTTTTTTTTAAAGCTGTAGCTGTATCTTTTTCTACAAATAATCAATCATACACTAAAGGAATGCTTTGTTACTGCATTCAAGCAATAAAATGTTTGATTTTTTAGTTTAAAAATTAATCATTTGAATTTTTAAAATATAGTATAAGATGAGCTTAAGTGGTTGAATGAATTTTTTTTTTAAATCTGATTAATCTTCAGAAAAATACGTTTAAAATATATATAATTTATTTATTTTTTCTTCTTAACACTTGTGTCACTAATTTCTTAAGGAGCGGAACCTTAGTGATTATTTCGGTTCTGTTTATTTATAGCATTTAGTTAATACTCCGTGTACTCTACTGCACCGGCTACACAGATAAAACCTTTCTTCCACCAGTGTTGGAAACAACTCCAGCTGTATACTTATTGGTTCAGTTTTGCTGCAATAAATCATAAAAATGACTAAATACTTGTTTTCCTTTAGCGAGGAAGACTTGTACCGCGGAGAAGAGGAGTTGTCTGCAATGAGTCACACACCACGGCAAACATCTGACTCAGAAAGTAAATGTTCTCAGTTTCTGCTTTGCCTTTACATCCTCAAATTGATGCAGAAATATCTAAATTATATGCCCGCTTCACATTTTTGACCTGAAATGTGGTCTGCTCCCAGGCTTACAGGTTCAGGACAGTTGCAGTTTGTCTCCAGCTGTGGATATACTGTCCTACAGCGAGAGGGAATGGAAAGGAAACACTGCCAAAAGTGCTCTCATCAGAAAAGTTGGTGGCTTTGGAAGAAGCGTTTCACATTGTAGGTGGACGGGGTTTATCTGTCAACGTCTGAGGGGCTTCTGTTTTTGTTTTGTTTTTTTGCAGGGGTACAAAGAGATGTCTGCCAAGTTCAGCCACCTGAGGAGAGTCAGAGGGGACAACTACTGCGCCCTGAGAGCCACCTTGTTCCAGGTGCTGTCCCAGAGTGTCCAGGTACCTCAGTGGCTGCAAGACGACACAGTTCTAATGGTAAAGGTTCACATTTTTAAACATTTTTTAAAATATTCTTTTAATTTAGAAGGTTATGTTTCCTTATTATTTAGGAGAAGCAGCCTTGTAAACTCTATCTTGGATCAAATGTTTTGGGTATCCATCCAGTAGCGTCTCACAATGGTTTGCTGTAAATTTGGCCCATTATTTTGTCACTTGTTTTCCTCGTTCACACCTATTCAGATGTACTCACATTTCCTGCAGTAATGAGAACAGGGCTTTGAGATCCACTGAAAAATACAAAATTATACCAAATATTTCTGGTGTAGCTTCTAATGCAAATATCTTAGTTTTGCTTTAATTCAAGTGGACTAACTCAAAAGTAACTTTCCAGCAAGAAATACGAGCTTGATTTAAGTAATTCTTTATTAGTTTTTATTAAAACAGTGATCAAAGTGAAATTTTACAATCTCTCGTTTCACTTTTCCTGGATTTAAAACCAAAATAGTTTTAAAAAATTTTGAGGCACTGAAAATGGATCATTTTAACTTTCTGTGGGTTTTTTTTGTTGCTGTTTACAGCTGCCAAAAAAACTCGAGGTGCAGGAAGGGCTGATCGGCCAGTGGCGATTTCCTGAACAGCATGCACCTGGAGACGGCAGTGGAGATCCCACTGAGCGGCTGAAGGGCTACATGGAGCTGCTCCGGAAAACGGTACTGACTGCAAATCAGCTCAGAAAAAACACCAGTAAACCCTTGAGCTTTTCAAGTCCAGTTATCTACACAGCTTGATTTGATTACTGCCTTACATTAAAGGGAGGCTTCTTCTTAAGGTATTTCTTAAAGAATGGTAACTCCTGAAGGTCGTCTCAAAGTCACTTCTCTGCTGTGATGTAACAGTTCAGCTTATCTAAGTGGAAAAAGTGAACACAATGTGCTTCCATAAATGAAATATTGTTGATTGAAGCTAAAGGATGTGCTATTATATCAAGGATAGTTATTACTTAATCTGATACATCTAGGAACTTAATATGGCGGCCAAATCAGTAACTGATGATAGAAGACAGGAGCAAAGATTCAACTGTTCTTGTTCTCTCTACATTTCTTGAAGAAACTTGCAGAACCAAAGAAACTGAGTCAAACTGCAGGTTAAAGACAAATGTCCCCTTACCTGTTTTTATTTGCACTCAGTTGTATGTAAAAGGAAAAAAAGGGCTGCATTACTTATTAAATTCTAACGTCACCATTTACCATGCTTTAACCCAGAATATGAAGCTTGGTACACATGTGGATCTTGTCAGGACCAACAAAAAAGGCTCTTGGACCCATGGCCTAAACCCAACAAGAATTTGGCCATTTTGGAACAAAACTGCCATTTTGTCTATTTCATTGACGTGGTATCTGAGCGAACTCGTCTTACAGCTTTCGAGATCCAGGCTTCAAACTCAGTCAGCACAGTCTTGAGGCATCGAAGGTCAAAAGTTATCAAAGAAATTTTCCTATGTCAAAGGATGTGGGTGTGGTCAAGCCTCAAATCTGACCATTTGCCATGAAACATCAAGGTGGAATAACTTCCCCACACTTGCTCCCGGCTGCATCAAACTTCATTTGTATCATCACACACCAGAGCTTATTGCATTCACATGGTCAACTGGTAACATCACTTTAGCTCTGCCCTCTTCCAACAGGAAGTCACCTGTTGGAAAGAGCTGGTGGAGCAGTTAGTGCAGTCTTTGTTTCTGCTGGTAGAAAGATTGCTCCAAATCATACATGCCTCATCTTATTTGCAGTAAACTTGTTAGGATTAACCTTTGTTAGCCTCTCAAGAGCCCAATAGCTTGAAATTGCAATTCAATTTAAATGCGCTTGTGAGTCTTGAGGGAGAGCTGAGGAAGACTTCAGGGCGTGTCGTCTGGCGAACGGCTGCAGGAACTGTGCGAATGCGTGGGATTGCTGGAACCCCCACGCTTCGCTGCGAGGGCCTCCAGTGCCGCTTGCGGATTTAATTTGTATTTTAGTTATTTTTTTTATCTCCTTAAGGAATTTTTATTGGATCAGACCTCAGTTATTAAAAACCTTTACAACTTGGAGTCTTTTTGAAGTGTTTCTGAGACAGTTTTTCATTAAAGCAGAAAAATAAGCGGCTCCACGGTTGCTTTTGGATTGCGACAAATTTGAGATATTTGGTTATAGTGAAAAGGCAATCATGATGTTCTTTGCATTCTCCAAATCGATATTTCACTGCTTCTTTTTGAACCTCCCCACCAAAATGTTGCGTCTGTATAAGCACGGTGTTTTGCTACAAACTGTAAAATTGAAACTTGGACAATCCTGTGCCTCTGCCATCAGTTTCAATTGTTGCAATTTTTTTATATGCGACTTGCAACTTCATGAGCAACTAGTGGTGCCTTTTCCTTCTCCTTCTCATCATTTTCAGAGCCTAACACATACAGTTTGCAATTAAATTGCCATTGTGGAAAACTTAAAAGCTTTCCTTTGTCTCCCAGCTATTGGCCTATGAGCAATTTGGAGGTGTGTGTGCACTTTTGTGTGTTTGAGTTATTGTTTGTTTCACCTGCTTAGTGAGATTTTTGAGGTCAGGGTGACCTTCGCGTAAATCAATGCACCAAAAGCGTTGTGGTAAATTCCTTGGAGTCGCAGCAGCTCAGTGTGGGCAGGATGAGGTCAGAAACCTGGAATGAATCCAGCGAAGCCGGTCCTGCTTTAGAGTCTTAGACTGATCTATTCTAGTGATGCAGCCCCCACAGGGTTGATGACCTGGATAATCTACCACTACTGAAACCAGACTCCTAGTTACTGGCAATCAGTAACCAGTTAATATTAAACATGCACATCATTTGATTCAGCAGTAGAATCATAGTTTCCACATTTATGATTTTATTTTGGCTAGAGTGATTTACTGATTTGTTT